>NC_090025.1:121776226-122391034 GCF_037176765.1 Anolis sagrei | reverse complement strand
AACAGCATAAAATGGTCAGTGTAGATGAGACACCATCTTAATCACAGAAAGGATGTTTCTAAAGATTTCCTATTCACTTTCAAAGGACAAATCAGTCAGAATTTTGATTCCCAGTTACAGATCTTGAAGCTCACTTTTATAACTGAAAGGAGAATTATAATTAATCAAAACATGGGGTGGATCAAAACTACAAGGTTAAAGCAATTTGATATCACTTTAATTACCATGGCTCAATGTTATAAAATTATGGAAGTTGTAGTTATACAAGGTTTTATCCATCTCTGGTGTCTCAACAAACTACACATCCTAGAATTCAGCTTACACCTGAAGCACCATTCACTTCACTGTGCATGTATCTTCCATGTGTTTTTTTATTTTTTATTGTATAATACATAGAAACAAACCATCTTTGAAATTAACATTCAAAATACCAGTATTTTCCCCAATCCCACCACCACCACAACCCCCCCCCCCCCCAATGTGTGTGAAAGGTGAAAAGAAACAAAAAAGTCCCCTGAGTATTGGCAGAGCGTGACTCACTTTACTCTCACTTGGAGGAGATGAGAGAAGAATTGTTTTTTGAAGAACAGATCTGCTCCTATATGTATGCATTATATCAACTTGATGTTGGTCATTAAATGTTTATATATATATATATATATATATATATATATATATATAACCTTGACATAATACAACTGTATTGCAGGCATTCAGTAAACTCCTCAAGACAACTTGTCTCCAATGAGTTTTTTCCCATTTTGCACAAATGCACATGTGTTTGTGCAAAGTTAATATATGGGTGTAAAGAGAAAAATACTAATGAGGACCTCATCACACTAGAGAATTAATCCACTTTAAATCTGGTTGCTGCCTCCTGCAAAATTCTGAGGTCTGTAGTTTAGGGAGGAGCCTTTAACAGCCTCACTAAACTACAAACCCCAGAATTCTGCAGGAGGCAGAAACTGGATTTAAAGTGGATTCATTCTCTAGTGTGATGAAATAGTAAAATATACCATAACTTTACTACTACAGACTGAAATCATACTTCCATATTTTAAGATTCTTCCTTCCAGGAGTACTCATTGGAAGATACAATAGAAAGCCATATACTTCCCAGAAGATTATTATATCAATGTGAATATATTAATGTGAGCTTTAAGGTGGACTGCATTGTATCCCATTGCCCATCTTCACTGTTTGTTCTTGCCAGCTTCCGTGGGTCACTACTTAATAAAGGCATAATATTATCTCCACACTGGTAACACTTCCTTGGTATGTGATATCTTGTTCATTGAATACATTTCTATCAATCTTAATTCTGATACATCTGATGAACCTTGTCTTTAATTTTTTAAAAAAAATCTCATTTCTAGCTAACCATCAAAGGCACACATAGAGCTGGCAAAGTCTGGAAGTGGGGATTCAGCAGTCAATCCCTCCTCCCAAAATGTATCTAAATCTCATTTTTAACATTTTAATCTTATGGCTTGCCAATTTTATTAGGAAAGTGTAAGACTCATTTTTACTCTCTGATTGAAATCAATTGATCTTAATGGTATATAGCTTTGACTACATTATTCCCCATGGTGAACAAAGACACTTTTATCTTTTTCTCAACATATTGGCCATTCTCTTTTCATTTGTGTAGATGAATGAGAAAAATAATAATAATAATTTAGTGTTTTAAGCAGCCTTGCCCTTTGAATTTTCTATTGCACATAAAAAGCCATCTCTTCTGTCAAAATAGCAATCAATCACATCATGAGTCAATCAATGAGTAAATCAATGAATAAATTTGCTTTGCATGAGCACCCTTAATCTTATTTTATATAAACTTCTATCAGTGAGCCCCTGGGGCCATATGTCTGAATACTACAATAGTTTATTGCACCTCTGAAACATATTCATAGCCAGCACTTAAAGATCATTGCTACTTATTTCTTTCTCTTTTTTGTTTCTGGGAGATCACAATACTTGGAAAGAACAACAACACCAGAATGCAAGTTAAGGTTTGCATATGACATTATATTGACTACATCAATGCAAAAATAAAGATCAACATGTCCATTACTCCAGCCCAATTAAAGGAGACCTACTTCCAGTGGAGCTTGGAAATATACTAATAAGCATAAATATCACAATATCTTGAAAACATTCATAACTTGGAAGTTCTCTACACTGGCCCTATCCAAAGTTATATCTGGACTTCCAGGTGACATCCAAGGACTTCCATTCCATAAGGTGATGTAAAATTAGTTAACTCAGTTTTATCCTCTGTTAGGAGAAGTCTGGGAATGCTATGGAGTTTTGACTGCAGGGTTATATTGGACATTTGGGTTGTGTCTAATTCAAATTAGTTTACTGTCCTTAAATGACAGCACTGCTATCCTTCCCCCACTGCACTATACAGCACAGAGGAAAAGGGACAGAACAGTGATATATTGTTGATGTTGCTGCAGCAGCTGGTCACAAAGTCTGGGATCAATCTCCCTACCTTCTCCTTGGTCTCATGGGCACCTTTGCTGATGTCTCTGGAGCTCTGTGGCCAGCTGCTGCAGTACAGTGGCAACAGCCCAGGTAAGAGTGATCATCCAACTGGAAAATCTGGACCTGCTGTTGCAACTCATAACAGGAGAATCTGAACAGCTTTGAGGAATCGGTCTGCTCCTGACCAGTCCTGGATTATGATGTACATGTAGATGAACCCTGGGTGGTAGTGACATGGTGTTCAATGACTCGTCTTCCCATTGGACCATTTTCTATTCCTATTCCACAAAATAAAGCCATCTCCATGTTATTTCAGAGCATATCTCAGACCACTGTAGGATGAATTAATTTGTAAAGTAATGTAATGCAACTGGTCATTCATCCCTTGGAAACGTGTAGATATGGTGAAATAGCAAGGGTTGGCTATACAAGGGGATGTGTATAATTTCTGACAATGATCTATGCCCTCAGCATGCATATAATTGTGGGATACTTGCATGACTGTCATGGATTTCTAACACTTATCTGAAAATGAACAATCACCATGCATATTGTCAACATCTGGTGCCACAAACAGGACCAATCTCAAGAGTAACTCCACAAATCCTGTCAGAGAGTCTAGTATACAACTAAGCTCCTGATACATTGGCATCCTGTCCCTGGAAGTGCTTTGAAAACAAGAATAACACCTTCCAAGTGATGGGGATTTTTGTTTGAATTAATTGTATTTTGGAGTAATGTTTGAATTTTGCAGATTTGTATATGCTCTTCAGTTATATATGAAATGTAGCAAAACATCAAGGACAACAACACCAAAATAAATGCATTTCACTTATGCTGAAAGAAAGCAGAGTCTGCACATACTTCTGAGATTGTTTGTTGTGGAAAGTAAGATTATTGGTCATGATGACTTTATAGTATGGCCAGTACCCAAATCAGTATATATGTTGCAGGGAAATATGAGCAGAAAAATGCAATTATGCTTATGTTCTCTTCATGGACCTTTTGTAGACATTGGCTCTAGCAAAGGCAAAATACTATGTTATATACATCTTTGTTCTACTTCCAGGACGAACTTCCTTCTATATATGTGATATCACTCTGAAATTAACAATTTGGATAAAAATATGAGTCTGCTCTATTTTCTCCATTTTCTATCAAATTGTTATAGATAGCTCGGAAAGCGAGAATGAGGAGATGTTGTTGAAGGGCCTGGACTCTGGATCCTCTTTTATTTGGTTCTCAACCTTGGACTGGGCACTCAACTACTCTGTTAGTTTACTCCCTAGTAGTAATTAGGGTCAAGGCTTTTGACACAACCCCTCTGGACACCTGTCTATGCCTATACATAGATAAGGGGAGATGGTTCTAACTACAATGCATTAGTTTTCCATATGGTAACACTAGTTAACACCCCAGGTTAAAGAGAGGCCTTTTTGACCAGTTTATCATATATAATTTATGGTTCTCAGCCAGCATCACACTATATTCCAATAACTACCTCTATCATTCATATGGCTATCTACCTTTCTTGGCTTTAGGGAACATCTTTCCAAGCATTTCACTTCATGCTGAAATAGACTGAAGTCTACAAAAGCTTATCAATTTCTAACGTGAATCACAGTCCAAAGAACTAGATATAAGTAAGAATCGAATGTTTTCTATGCATTTGTGAAGAGATGAGGCCAAATTAATTTTGTAAGAGCAACTATGTGCTAATTTAGTAGTCAAGTCACTATATCAGCAGCTAGACAACAGAATAGGTTCTCAAACATTCTGTATTAGAATAGATTATTAAGGACAGCTTTTTTTTAAAAAAGGGTCTTGTTTATGGCTTAAAGCTTTTGTGAACAAAATGGTTTCCCTTTAGCAAATGTTGATAACAAATATCCCTGAGTATGTTCAAACTTATGATAAGTCACTGATATAACCAGAATTGACAAGTCACAGTATGCGGTCTCGCCCCAGTCCAAATGTGCAGCTTGCAAAGCACTTTAAACCTTGCTAAAAAAATTAAAGCTTGACAAGAAATAGTTGAGCTGTAAAGCACATGCTGATACTACTTTCTTTTTAACACCAAATCCTGAGGAAAAAAATGCCTGAGCCACTTTAAATACTGGAGACTAGGGGTTGAATCCAGATGGTGCTCCTTCTATTGATAAAATGAACCAGAATCCAGTTGAGAAGATGGATAGGATAGTGGTTGCTACTAACTTCCCTTCTCCAGGATATTCCTATATTGTTCCATATTCTCCTGTCTCTCCCTCTGAGCAGATTTTAAGAGACCAAAGATAGATTTGTGAGGAGGAAAAGGATTTTTTTTTGGTGTTTCTCAGGAATTTAACTGGTTCATATCTTTGGGGTTGTTTTAAAGCATAATTAAACCATCTGCAAAATATCCCTAGAATATCAGGGAGAACATGTATATCAGACTATTGACTGAGATTATATTAAGCAACTGTGTAACATAATTTTACATTAAATATGTCAGCATGGTGTAGTGATTGGGTGTTGGACTAGGACCCTAGGAGACCAAACTTTGAATCCCAACTCAGCCATGGACAGACACTAGTTGGCCTTGGGTAAATTACATTTTCTCAGGCTTAGGTGAAGGCAATAGCAAGTTTCCTCTGAATAAAATAATTTTAGGTTAGCCCTAGCGAATACCAGTCAGCATAATCCTCTTCTAGTCTGATTAATGTATGATGTTCCATTGAATAAATAAACAGCTGTGTATAACCACCATTTAGCCAGCACTTCTTCACACAGGGGTAAAATCGGCAGCATGTGCCGGTTTAGCTGAGGTCATCCATGGAGCCCGCCAGCTCCCATCATACAATGTCTGCATGACTCCGTGGGTGAAGGAGGGTGGAGCCACTGCATGCCATTGCCAGGGCAATGCGAGAACACTCCAGTGTTGCCATTGGAATCCATGGGGGAAACTGTGTGCCTCCTCAGTTGAAGCTGGGCAATGTGGGGTGCTGGCTTCCCTCCCCCTCCCACACACATGGCCCTCGATGAAGCAGAGCACTTCTGGCAGCTATATGACAATGTCATATTACAACTAGAAATGAAACTTATAAGTAGTTTGACAGGATTGAGAAACTTTCATCCCGCATCGAGAAGATTTAGAAACATATTAGAAACGGAGTCAGCGCGTGGAGTACATGGATCAAGTCTCTGATAGATCTCCTCCTCCTATGTGGGGTCCCCCAAGGTGCAATTCTCTCCCCTCTTCTCTTCAACATCTACATTAGACCCCTTGCTAGTTTGACTCGGAGTTTCGGCCTGGACTGCTACCAATATGTGGATGATACCCAACTCCTTCTGCGCTTGGAGGCGGGACCAATGTCAATACCCGACAATTTTACCTTATGTCTGGAAGCTCTGTTGAACTGGCTACGTGCTAGCAGACTGAAGGTGAACCCAGTGAAGACTGAGATTCTCTGGCATGGCCACCTGACAGGTTTGACTCATCCCCTACCCACCTTCGATGGTGCCGCCCTATCTCTATTGACCACTGTTAAGGGCTTAGGTGTCGTCCTGGATTCACAGCTGACAGTGGAAGCTCAGGTCGCTGCTGCCAGCAAACAGGCCTTTTTCCATCTACGACAAGCAAGGCAATTGGTTCCCTACCTATCTGACGAGGTTCTGGCAACAGTCATCCATGCCACTGTCACAACTAGGCTAGACTATTGCAATGCCTTGTATGTTGGCCTTCTAATGTCTATGACCCGAAAGCTCCGTATTGTTCAGAATGCGGCAGCCAGGTTACGCACAAGAACACCCATGAAATGCCATATAACACCAGTGCTGCAACATTTACATTGGCTTCCAACTGAGTACCGTGGCCTGTATAAGATGTTAGTTCTGACCTTTAAAATTATTTATGGCCAGGGTCCATCGTACCTTAGGGACCGCTTCTCCTTCTCCCATCATTGTAGGCCGCAATGACCAACACAACGCGACTTACTCTATATTTTGGGTCCTAGAGAAGTGCACTTGGAAAGCACCAGACACAGGGCTTTTTCTATTTCTGCCCCGCCTTATGGAATTCCTTGTCATCCTACTTGAGAGCCATGTGTGGCTTAGGGCCTTTTACTCTAGCACTTAAGACCTGGCTTTTCACTAGAGCATTTGATCTATGTTAATTATTAATTTTTGTATGTATGTATTTTTATCTTTTACAATTTAACTTGTAAATCGCCTAGAGCATCTCGGATGGAGGACAATTAATAAGTAATTAAAGATGATGATGATGATATATCCACCACTGCCAGCCTTTCTTCTTCCCTGTAATCTACTGGTAAAGCAAGGGTGAAGAGAGGCCCTATTTTATTTTAGCAGCAGAATAAATCCAAATATGTTTTGCTGTCTGATCCAAAGCATTCAAGTACTATCTTAGCCACCCCAATCAGTATGCAAAATAGATATAGTCAAGTAATTTTGGTACATGAGGTATAATATTCTATGAGCATCTTTTCCCACTGATGATTGCAAACATATTGTTACCACTACCACCATCAACCACAAAAACTACCAATTTGCCATTCTTTCTTGTAGCCCCAAACTGCTGCATGCTCTGTGAAATAGTACAGTTGTCCCCCTTCAGAATTACTTGTCCTCTACTATCTTTCCTTTAGGTTACAGAAACAGACACTTTACAGTTTGGCACAAATGCTGGAGATGGATGGAGCAGCTGCTGTCAGTGTATCAAAATTACTCAGATATGTACAAATGAGACCAGGAATTGTTCCAAGAGCCCACAAGAGGTATGGTTGCCTGGTTCAAAGTGGGTAAGCTTTCTTCTTGTACAAGTGCTGGATCTCTATAACCCAATGCATGTCCACTGCTGACATATTATTTCAAATTGGTATTTTAAATTCTGACATTAATAGTGTTTATCTTGAGCAGACTGTATAATCTTGTGTGAAGGATGAAATTGCTATTGACATTTGAATCCCTTTAGTTGAAATCAGTTTGATCTTTTCATTGCATTCTCTTTAAAATGGTGCTGGGTTCTTGAAGCCATAATCATTGTGGGTAGAAAAATATATAGCAATTCATTCTTAATTTATAACTACTTAATGTCTTATGTGCATTTCCCCTTTTCAATAACAAGTAAAACAAACACTAGTACATTTTGGTTTTATCAATTTATTAGTTTAACATTGCATGTTATAAATCAAAATTTTATTAGGTTATATAAAGGTATCTAGTTCTTTCCTTTGAGGCTTTTAAACAAAGGCTGGATTCCCATCTGTTAGGGGTACTTTAATGGTGCTTTTCCTGCATGGCAGGGTGTTGGTCTCTTCCAACTCTATGAGTCTATGAATTTATGATTTTATATTGGATTCATGCAGGATTCTATCTAAAGACATATCAAATTGAATATAATGTTTTAGGGAGGAAACTTCAATGTTATTTACAAAGGGTTTATAAACTGTATTCACTCTGAGCTTGATCCTGTCCATCCCCACAACATTTCATGCATTTCTGGTAAGCATTATGGGATAAGCTGGGTTAATCTGTTTTATACCTGTATTAGGAAAAGTGAGGGATGCCTTGAGTTTTCCTGAAACTTGAGGCATCCAGTTTCTGGACTGTGGGGACAGTAGGATAAGGGCTGATTTGAACCAGTCCACTGTCCATACGGGACATCACTATCCTCTTCTCTCTGTGCCCATCAGCATAAGGAAAAGGGGATGAATTGTGCTCATGTCACATCAACACTCCCAGACATATGCAGAGCTCTTTGTAACCCTCTGGTCATTAAATCAGCAAAAGTGTTTGCCTGACCAAGAAGAAGATTGAGAGCGATCAGCTGAGAAAAGTAACAGTAACACAGATAATAAGGCTATCTAGTCCTGGTCTGCACTGTGTGAGCCCTGACCCCCTGCTGCTGCTAGTTCAGTATGATACATGTGGCTGCCTCGGGGGCCAATCTGCAGGGTCTGGTAGGAACTACCCCCCCCCCCCAAAATCTCATGAGAGGTCTTCCAGAAACATTTCAAGTCTCACAGCCATCACAAGATATAATATTTACTCTGCAAACCTGTTGCTCAGCCCAGCAACAATAGAGGAAAAGTCTGCAATAGCAGCTGAGAGAATGCCCCCACTCCTTCCCTTGCCCTCCTGTGGTTGGTATATATTAGGCTGGTTCGATGGGCTCCTCCCATTTCCACCAGATCCAGAGAGGCAGGCTGTGTGGGGCTTCCAACCTGATCCTTATTTTGGATGGGGTTTAGAACCCTGGACTGGAAGGCACCATTCCTAAAATTGTTAAACTAGCATTATAAAATATAATAGCGTTAGAAAAGGTATACCCCAGGAATGCCAGATATATATGTCAGCATTGTTTAAAATTACTTTCACACTATGTGTATAAAATATATATGAAACATAAATGAATTTAATTTTTAGACTTTGGTCCCACCTCCAAGATATTTCATTATGTATGTATTTGAAATCACAGTCGTTCTACAATCTGTAATCTAAAACACTTCTGACCCCAATCATTACTGATACTCATCTTATAGAAAATGGAGTGGTTCAATAAGTTTTGAATATATTATTTTTGTTGTTGTTGCAGCTTTTAGCTAAACATTCTATTATCAAAGAATCAGACACTGTTTCTTGATTGCAGAAGACAGGCAGTCTGAAAAGACCTGCTCCAAAGTACTAAAGATAGTTCTTCATGGATCAATAGTTTCTTCATAACTGGCATTCTAATGGGGCATCACAGAGAAATCTGTTTAACTGCATTACAGTTTAATCAGATGTGACATCTGTTAAATGTGCCTGATATAGTTCTAACATTTTTCTGGGCTACATATCGGGGCACAAGTTAACCAATTCACAATGGCAGTTGAGAAAGGGTCAGAATCAACAATGAGCATGCTCTGATAGAGACAGGGCTCAAGAAAAATATGATCATATGGATCCTGTCAGTCATGAGATAACCAGTAAAATGAATATTAAAATGAATATTAAATAATAGTCACTGATGATATGATTTATACTAGCCAAGCATTATTGAATCAGCTGTCTTCTTTCTGGGATCACTGTTAAATATGAAACAAAATGGGTATGAGATATCATATGTTATATTGTGGATTGGATGTGAAGAAAGATGGCTTTAACCATGAGATGATGTTCAAACAGGCCCTTTTAATTTTCTCTTTGTTAGTTTTGTATATTGGGTTCAGTTAGATGCAAATCAGCAACACGTTATCCCTCAATAGAATTTTTTTTCACATGATCCCTTAATAGAAAATTTATTTGAATTCAGTAAATCTTATTCCCAGGAAAATAGATATACAATTGCAAACTGTGGGTACAACACTGAAACTCCTATCGAATAACATGTAATTTCATTATTTGAAATGATACCTTTAATATGGTTAAAATTGTTATGATGGATAGAACAGTGTTCTTCAAAAAATGCACAACATGGCACATACTTCCTTAGGTTTTAATATCTCAAGCTAATCAAAAATTCAAAAAATTAATCACCTGGCGCTTGAGATGGGAAGAATACCTGAAAATGTTTCTTTTAAAAGTGGATGAAAATGTGTTTCTCAAGTGTTGAAAAATCCTGATGAGAAGAATCCTGGACTGATCAGAATTTTTACAATTCGGGATTGTAT
Source organism: Anolis sagrei (assembly GCF_037176765.1). Taxonomy (NCBI): domain Eukaryota; kingdom Metazoa; phylum Chordata; class Lepidosauria; order Squamata; family Anolidae; genus Anolis; species Anolis sagrei. The sequence continues at coordinate 122,380,895 of NC_090025.1, read as the reverse complement.
GAAAAATTCAGATATGGTTGCTTTGTGCAGAAAACAGTCCAGTGACTGGGAGAACATTGCAAATATCATTTCCCAGAGCCTCAATCTGCAGTATTTTGGAAACCCTTAGGCTGAGGTGCTATCTAGCTGAAAAGGTAAGGGTTTTGGCAGGATGGGGGAAGGATGTGTTTAGTTACAACAATGCAGCTTCATCATCATTTTTACATCTTATCTAGGCTGAAAAAGCATTCTCATCCATCTGAAGGTTTCACATAGTCATGCGCTCTTGTATTTTCCAACTCTATCAATCAACTGGTCCCATTTTCTGTTTTCTTTCTCACATAGACTCATAAATGTTGGCAGTCTGCCTTGAAGCATGACTAAGTTTTTCTTGCTTTGTGTCTCAATTCTCCCCTACTAATGCACTAGTCTATTTTATTAGGTTTTTATAGAGGTCACTGCTTTTTGGATCTAAGTACACCACCACTTCACTACAGCTCCCAAGTGTGCAGTTCCAATACCAGTTAGCTGGCTGATAGTATTTCAGCCCACATGTTTTACTCTTTTACTATGCCTTTACACAGGCATATATCTTGTTACACTTTGGCTGCATTATTTCTTAACCAGGATGCAGTCACTTTTGTATCATGACACAATTCTATTTGCTACTTTACATCCTGAAAATGCAACATATAAAAACAAAATGAAGTACACATCCAGTAATAGTAATGATGCTTCAAGAAAATCACATTTAAAATGAGAGGTCATTTTCAAAAAAAGGAAGAGAAAGGTGAAAGTGAGGTGGGGGGGGGGAGCAAACTCTAAGCATCCATCAATATGACACTTAAAAATTGTCAAACATGACAATTGACTTGTATTTATGAATCTACGTTTATAATGTCAATGTGAGATCTATTGGTCCATGGTGCCCTTTCTCCATATTCTAAAATATAGATACCAAATATTTTCTAAGAATTCTTTTTCCATAATGAAAACAGAAACAGGATTTTAGTAGATCAACATTCTGATAAGAATATACAGTTGGCCCTCCATATCCACAGATTCTGCATCCGTGGATTCTGTATCAAGTAACTCAACTACCCACAGCTTGACATTTTAAAAAATCCAAAAAAAACCCCTTTAATTTTGACTTTTCATATGGGGTACCATTGTGTAAAGGAATCAGCTCCAAGAATGAAATCACTCAGAGATGTTCTCAAAATATATTGGCCCTCTCAGATACTGATTTCATTTTTAAATAATTTTTGTTGATACACAGCTTTTAACACAATATCATAAAATTAGGATGTTGGAAAAAAAATTAAGGGATAAGAGGTAGGTAGCCCTAGCTTTTTAAATAAAAAGGGAGAAAAAAAGAAAAAGAAACCTAAATTCTACCACCTATGTAAATGAATAGGGAAAGAAGGGGAAGGGGAGGGGGAAGTTTGTTGACCTCCAGTCTTCTTCATCTTGTTTTACTAAGTCTCTTATTCTTTCCTTTCTTCAACTGCGCCACTCGCTCTCTTCTTCTTTCAACTGAATAGGAATCCAAATTTATAATATCTTTATATTCTATATCAACAAATTGATTTTCCCCTTTTTCATATTACCTTTAAAAAGTGTTCAATCTGTCACTTTTTGGTGCTTCCCCTATTTTGTGTAAGGAGCTGAGTTAATTTGTCTATATTCATCATTTCTATCCTTTTCACTAACCAGTGATCCAATGTTGGTACTTCTTTCGTTCTCCAATTCCAGGCATATATTCTACTCAAATACTGATTTCTTGCAACATACTGCTAACAAGATAATGTCAGCTGCAATGCACACACTTGTCGATAACAATTGGAATAATGCTACTAAATCATTTTGCACACAACACTGAACAGCTGTCAGCAAATAGCACTTCTTGTCAGTACTGATCTGTTGTACATTAAGAGAAGTGACCTAAAGTTGTAAACCTTGGCCTTATGTTACCAACTGCGTAAGATCAGCTGTATACCTCCTTTTAACTTCAATAGTACAGTTTTTCACTGCAGATTGGGTTTTTCTGGTGTCCAAAGGCCAGGGTCACTTGTTGATATCAATATTTCTTCTTTAAAGACATGAAAGATACCTAATGTTATAAAATACCCTGTAAATGGAAAGGTTTGTAGAAAGAAGACAATGAAGGATGCTAACAATTGTGCGTGGTTATTGAAACATCACATTTCCTCCTTCTGTTTTGGTGAAAAAAATGAGCATTCCCCTCCAATTATGGGATTGGTGAAGTGTTGAAATAATATGGTAGTAGTCATACCAAGTAATTAAGCATCCCTGACTTATTTTTTATAAGCAACAATACAGTAAATTAATCAGCACAGTCTGTAACTTCAAAGGGATAAAGTAATTTTTTGGGTGTGGTTGTTTTATCTTACCCCAAGCTTGCATGGAAAGAAGATGATGGGTGAAGAAATGCAGTGATGGCACTGCTTCTACCAGGCCTATGCTATTTATTTATTTATTTATTTAATTTATAACTTGCCTTTCTCCCAACAGAGTAAAAAGTGGTGATAAGGTAGGGATGCCCTTCCTACTCTCACATTGCCATGGTAGTGGCTAAGGTAGAGGGCAATCACATTTTTTTTACGAGACCTATGGGTCACAGCAGTCAGGAGAAGAGAGGCTAATGGAATTGTTATGACTAACCCAGTAGCAAAAAAGGGACAAGTTTGGGTCCTATTTCTCATTTATTTTCAGGTTTAAAACCAAAATGAGCATTTTAAAATGGCCTCAAAACAGTCTGATAGAAAGTTAAGCTACTCCAACAGTGGTGGTATATTCCTCTAACTATTACAGCCATTGCAGTAATCCAAACAGGATGCAATCATGACATGTATCACCATTGCCAGATTTGATATTTCAAAATAAATAAATAACTGGGATACTAGTTTGAATTGTGCAAACAAACTCCTGGATATCATTGAAACCTGGCATCCAAGTTCAGCTCTAAAGTTCAAGAGTATACCCAGGCTATAAACCTGAGAGTTCAGGGGACATGTAACTTCATTTAATGTAAACTTCTGACCGTTCAGGAGCACCTCTGTCTTGTTTGGAATTTGTTTCCATTTGTTTACCCTCATATAATCCAACAAGATATAACCCTCCCACCGTTTATTGTGTTTCCTCATTTAAAGCAGACATTAGGATTCTTGTATCAACTATTTCAGCTGCATTGTTAATTAGCAGGTAAAATAAAAAGGACTTGGAAATGAAAAATGTCTTTAAAATGGTTACAGATTTATTGAGTAACATAATAATAATAATAATCATCATCATCATCATCATCATCATTTATCACTCATGGCAGAGTATGATTTCCCTCCAAGTATAGGGTGGCAGTGGGTCCATAGATGACTGTAGATACCTAATTTTGATCTGCATGTTCTTTCACAGTAAAAACATCAATTTCCAGATGGAAAGCTACCCCCACAAGGGTTGGTTTGATGAGGCTTCCTCTTGACACGTTTTTCCCTTTTGCTCTCCATTTATGCCTCTTCAAATTCCACAGCACTGTTGATAACAGCTGACCTCCAGTCAGAATGCTCAAGGGCCAGGGCTTACAAATCTCAGTGTTTATGTCACAGTTTTAACGCTCATTTTAAAATGTTTTTGCTGACCACCAACATTCCATTTTCCATTCTTGAGTTGAGAGTATAGTAACTGCTTTGAGAGATGGTGATCGGGCATTTCAACAATGTGGTTAGTCTAGCAAAATCGATGGTGGAGGATGATCACTTCAATGCCAGTGGTCTTTGCTTCATCCAGAATGCTGGCATTTGTCCACCTGTCTTCCCAAGAGATTGCAAAATCTTTTGAAGGCAATGTTGATGGAATCATTCCAAAAATTGATAGAGAGGCTTGTAGATGGTCCACATTTCACAAGCATATAAGAAGGTTGGGAGTATAAGAGTTTTATAAACAAACATCTTGGTATCCCTACGAATGTCCCAATCTTCAAACACTCTCTGCTTCATTTGAAAAAAAAAAGCTGCACTTGCAGAGCTCAGATGGTGTTATATTTCAGTGTCAATGTTGATTTCTGTAAATAGGTGGCTGCCAAGGTAGCAGAAATTTTTAACATTTCCTAATGTTACATTATTATGCTGTATTTATGGCATTGCAGAAGGATTGGTTGGTGTCTGCTGATAGAGCACATTGATTTTCTCAATGTTCAGTGAGATGCCAAGAATTTCGTATGTTTCTGCAAAAGTGCTGCTGATGTTAAATATCTTGCCATCTGTATGATAGGTGATTTCCACACCGGTGGGAAGTTTCCCATCAATAAGGTGCAGTGCTATAGCTATGAAGATGGAAAATCGTGCAGCTCGTGCGCCAGCTGCACCCATACCTTGGGAAGTCTGACTTGGCCATGGTAGTCCACGCTCTGGTTACATCCTGTGTAGACTACTGCAACGCTCTCTACATGGGGTTGCCTTTGAAGATGGCTCGGAAGCTTCAACTAGTCCAACGCTCGGCAGCCATGATTCTAACAGGAGTGGAACGCAGGGAGCATACAACCCCCCCTTTTGCGCCAACTCCACTGGCTACCGATTTGCTACCGGGCTCAATTCAAAGTGCTGGCGTTGGCCTTTAAAGCCCTAAACGGTTCCGGCCCAAGCTACCTATCTCTGCCTATGAACCCACCAGGACTTTGAGATCTTCCGGGGAGGCCCTGCTCTCGATCCCGCCTGCCTCACAGGCACGGCTGGCGGGGACAAGAGATAGGGCCTTCTCAGTGGTGGCCCCTCGGCTGTGGAACGCCCTTCCCACGGACATTAGACTAGCTCCATCATTAATGGTATTCCACAAAAAAGTGAAAACCTGGTTGTTTGAGCAGGCGTTCGAATAGTCAGTGCAATGAGTGTAATAAACATAGGAATGGAACAATGGATGACGGATCTGGATCATGTTTTTCAGTGACGAGACGCTAGTGAATGGCTATTGTTGTTTAATTGTATATTATTGTATAATGTGTTATGATGTTAACTGTTTTTTATACCGTGTTATTGTAGCATTGAATTTTTGCTGTTCTTGTTGTTAACCACTGTGAGTCGCCTAAGGGCTGAGAACAGCGGTATACAAATAAAGTAAATAAATAAATAAAATAAGGTTAGCTCAATGACACATCCCTGTTTGACACCTTATTCCACCTTAAATGAGTCACTTTGGGAACCATTGCTGTCCAAGACTGTTGCCATCATGTCATCATGGAGGAGCTGTAGAATATTCACAAATTTATCAGGGTACCCAATTTTTAGGAGGATGATCTAGAGAGCACTGCGGTTCACTGTGTTGAATGTCTTTCCTAGGTCAATGGATACCATGTACAGAGGTAGGTTTTGTTCCCTGCAATTTTCTTTGAGTTGTCGTGCAGTGAGAATCATGTCCACTGTTCCTTCAGAGAAGCAGAAGCCATTCTGGGATTCTGGGAGGATGTCTTCTGAAATATGCAAAAGGCAGTTTGCAAGAATTCTTGTAAGGATTTTTGCAGAGGCAGGTAAAAGGGAGATAGCTCAATAGTTTGTTGAGTAATATATATAACATAAGCCAGAGGAACAGAGCCAGCCATTATCAGGACTACATCTACTGAGGTTTTTCCATCAATCCTAAACCTACTACAGGATGGAATGAGCAATCAAGAAGTATGACAGCACAACTCAATCTCCATGTCAGATATTACTGATGAACAGGACAATCATAATGAAAAGGATACCAATCATTTGAGAAGGAAGTGACTAGCTATTGAATACTTTTCAAGTATAACATGACATTTTGAATCTTCTCAAGTAACTTCTCAACCATTTAAGAATTTCAAAAGAGGGTTTCTCCTTTCAAACAATTTATAATGCCATGATTGTTTCAATATTTTAATACTTTTGACTTGAGCAATGGAAGTTTGTGGACACATAGCAGATTGAAACATTATTGTGTCTTTTATTGCAAATCAGTTGTAAATTAGAAAATACATTCAACGTAAACCAAAACATGCTGTTCCCTTTTAAAAGTTAATTCACTGACAGTCAAAATAATTATTTTTCCAAAATTCTTTGGGCTTGCTAGCACCATAATCTTTGTCTTGCCACACAGTTTGCTATCCAGACAGAAAGGGAATGAAATGTATTACAAACTGTAAAATGATGTTAATTAGACTGCCATTGACAAACAAATTCTTCTTTGGAACTGTAAATATGTGTTTTATGTTGCTTGAAATTGGTATGCTCTCACTCCTTCTAATGTGAACTGCATATTATTTTTTCACGAGCTATTGTTTAATGAACACTTACATCTAGATTCTTCCAAATAAAGAAATGAATGCCACATTCTTATTATGCCTAACAAATATTCTTTAAAGTTAATCTTTACTAATGGAATTCATCGAAAAGACTGAGTATAATTGTGGTGTGAGAAATTTGTGTCTAGAAAAAGAAACTTTTTTTTTACACAGAAGTATTATGCAAAAGTTCTAGAAATACAAGAAATGTTTTTCCAATAGAATATCAAGGGAAATTCTTCCCAGGCTTAATTTTATGCTGGTAAGATGCTAGAGATGTAGGACTACCCTTTAATGAAGAACTACCCTGTTTTAAAACATGTAAGGTTTCCGTGGTTTTGAAGAAAGAGTTTAAACATAAGATCTTGAAAGTCATGGGGCTTGGCCTCTTGTCAGGCTGGGGCACTTAGCAAGTATACTGGCATTCAATCCAGAAGTCATTTTGGTAAGTAGTGCTCCAGTTAAATAGTTTCATGCTGCTGTAGATGGGGATGTGTAATGGAAAGAATAGACTCATCCGCTGAACTCACTCCTAGATCTAACTTTGCCATTTGAGTCAAGTGGCCTTAACAAAATAGAGTATTATGTATTAGCTTCAGCCAATACCTGGACAGAGTTATCAAATATCTAGCTGCAGTTTATCCAATGCAACCTCTAGTCTTAATTACTGTAACATGCTATATATAGAACACATATGGCGAACCAGAGGCATGTGAGCCAAATCCGGTCTGCCATCTCATTTATGTGTCTCACATGTCTTCAATGCCAGGGGAATATAATTACATTTATACAGTCTTACAACTACAACCAGCCCTTTGAAGGCAACCATAAGGCCGATGTGGCCATCAATGCCCCTGTTAAAAAGCTACCTCTTAAAATGGCCCACCAACTAAAGTTTGTGCACAACACAACAGCAAGTCTGTTCAGTGTGACTAATCTCTCTGAACACATCATTCCTGTGCTTCTTTAGCTATACTAGTTTTCTTTCACACTACATAGTTACAGTAGTTTATGATGTAAAACATTTGATATATGGTATAAAATTATATTCAGGCTATGTGGACAAGGTGAACATACATGAATTTGGGCCCCATCTCAAAGATATATCTGATATATATGTGCAAATACAGGCATCTGGAAAAAATAATCTGGGAAAAAATATGAAATCTAAACACATCTTATTCTAAGAATTTCTGATAAGGGATACTCAACCTGTATTTAAAATTTTCTTCAAAAGAACTCTAGTGCAGTGCACAGGATTTCAAAAGAAGCAGTTATTTCATTGAAAAATAGAACAATTATCTATAACTGCATAGTGTGAAAGAGACCATGATTACTAGACAGTTTATGAGAACTTTTCATGGGCATGGCTTAGGACTAGTGTACCCAAAATGCCTGCTTCCATCTGTTAATGGTCAATTGCTAAAGTACTTCTTGTGGTGTATTCACTAGGTTCAATAGCCCAAAATAGTGGACCAGATTATTACCAGGGTGAAAAGAAAGACTTTTTCAGTAATGGTCCTATCTACGGAATGCCTTTCCAAGAGTCCACCCAGACAGGCTGAAAAACCGGGACCTCCCTTCATTTTTACTGGAGGCATCCAAATGACATCTCTGGTAAAAATGAATTAATTTGGAACAAACCAAGGTTTTCTTGAGTTGTTCCAAATTAATTAGATACCTCCATTAGATTCAGGCCTTCCTGGAAAACTCTGGTCTAATGGGGTATTGGGACTATGGAGGCTCACTCCCAGGTAGTCCTGGGACTACTTGGGGATAAATCTCCATTGCCATCTTGCTTCTTTGTGCTTTGAAAAGCAGGATGGTGCCCCCCTCTTTTTCCAAGCCCCAAATTAAGCCCCTAAAAGTTAATTAAAAGGTACCTCACCACCATAAAGGTTCTCCTCCTGTCCTGGCATGAGGAAACGAGAGGGGGAACAAGAAGGGATTTTCCTCCATGCCCCTCCCATCTTCTCAGGTGTCATTTCCTTGTGTCATGAGGACATGAGGAGAACCTTTATGGTAGCAAAGTACCTTTTAATTAACCATTAGAGGGAAATTGGAAGGATTCAGGGTGGTTTCATGCCATCCCAATTTCAATGCCAGCCCCCCTTCCCCCCCTGGAGTGGGAACCAAAATCCACACCAAAGCTTATTATTAAGGATCCTTATGATTAAGGATCGGTGCATTGTGTTATTTGTGTATTGAATTTATCATACTTCATATGTTTAATGATTTTAAATTGTATTTTATGTCTACTGTTTTAATGATTTTATGTTATGTTTTAACAGTTGTATAATAGAGGCATTGAATGTTTGCCTAAATGTATGATGTATGCAACTCTGAGTCCCCTGCAGGATGAGAAGAGTGGGATATAAATAAATAAATAAATATTTAAACCAACTTCAGCATGGATTTTAGTCCCTTGTGGAAGCACCCTAAGAGACATTTATTATTTATTTGTTTTATAATTTTATTTCACATATTTGTATCCTGCCCTTCTCACCCTAAAGGGGCATTCAGGGTGACCTCACAGCAGGCAGCAATTCAAATGCCAATATATATAAATATAAAAATAAAAAATACAATTAAAACTATACAATTAAACATTAATTATTAAAACATCAATTAAAATCACACAATCCAGTTCACAGTCCAAGGCTTGTCCAATTGTCCTCGTTGAAAGCTTGGTCCCACAGTCACATCTTAAGCTTCTTCCTGAAAGACAGGAGGGAGGGTGATGTGCCTTGCATCTTCATAAGTAATAATTAGTAGTAGGCCAAAGCTTTCCTGGTTTTGCATTGCATTTTGCTGGTTGAGAATACACTTTAAGTTTTATTGCTGGTTCTTAACATTTCTAGTATTTAAAATTCTTGGTCACACTCAAGTTGACTTGTTTATTCTTCTTGTAAGAACAGTGATTTCTTTGCATTTGTGTTTCTGTTTGTAAGCTGCCCCAAGGACACAGCTCACTGGGCAGCATATACAAACTTTACATAAATATATTTGGCTGGCCCAAGATACTTTGTTTCCTGAGGCAAAGCAACAGATGGTTTGCAGTGTCTAAACCTGGTTGAGATAATTTGGCACTACAGCATAAAAATCAAACATTTCTCACCATTTGTGATAGTTAAAATGTAACTATAAAGCAAACAGCTAACAGTGTAAATTTATGTCATTTTACGTCAAATCATTTGACAAGTATGGCTGTCTTACAGTTCCAAATGGTATCTGCCTAACTTCCTAAGTAAATAACAGCAACTTAGTGTCCAACTGATTCAAAATTTGGTTTTATGGAACTGTAACTAACCAAAGGGCTGTATTGCTAACCGTGTCATATTGTTAAAAATAAGGTTTTAACAGTTACATTTTGGAAAAATAAAAAGAAAGAAATCCTTTTAAATTATAATTACAATGGTAACTCTAGGGGAAGAACCGATTAGCTTTTAAAAGTTACCTTCCAAACCACTACTTTTTATAAGGACATTCATGGTTCTAACCACTCCAACATTTTTATTTTCATGTTCTCAATCATACATTTAAAGAGTGCTTCATAAATCTATCTATCATCTATCTATCTATCTATCTATCTATCTATCTATCTATCTATCTATCTATCTATCATAAATTGTGTCCAGGGTCCCATCCACACTATACAAATGTAGCACTATGATTCTGCTTTAACCCCCATGGTTCCATTTTATGGTATAAGAATCTTTTGACTCAGGTGACATTTACAATACATTTTGACTCTACTTTAACTGCCATGGTTCAATACTATAGAATCCTGGGAATCATAGTTTGCTGAGCCACCATTACTTTTTTGCCGAGATAGCTAAAAATCTTGTAAAACTATGGCTTGCACGATTCCATGGAGTTAAGGTGGAGTCAAACTATATTAATTCTACAGTGTAGATGCACTCTCAGAAAACGTCACTCTATCCTTTGTTCCTAATTGGCTTCCACTGATTTTTTTTTAAAAAACAAGCATGCCAAATTTGGTTTCTTTTTCCCAACTGCATTCTGTGTGGCACCTTTGGGGAAGAAACATTTTCTGCTTCCATTATTGTTTCCTAAGAGCTGTGCCAAAGAAAACACACTCTGGCGCTAACTTCAGAACAGTTTTTTAGTTAGCTACACCATCTGAAATATTTACAATGGGGATCCCAGACATTTGCAATATATCTTTTTATCACTTATAAATGAATTGCTCTATATCTCTAGTTTTCACTTTTTTTCTTTCTGAGAATGAGAGAGAGAGAGAGAGAGAGAGAACACAGAACTAGATACATGCAGTTTCACTTTCCTTGTTTCTCCCTACCCTATTGTATGTCCATCAGTACTGACTCACAATTACACTTCACATTCTGGTTTTGCTCTGTGGACAGGGGAGAACAAATGTATGGCATTCAGAACATTTAATTGTCTAAGGGTCTTCTTGACATTGGCTGCTGGGACTTTTGAAATGTCAAATGAGATGTGAAATTCTCCTTCAGCTAGTCCTCCCTTGTTTGGCTTAGCTACAGCTTGACCACCTGTTTCTGTTCAATTTGAAATCTAACTGTTCTGGCACCGGACAATAACATCTCAGGTGGGAAGGGAAAATGAAGAGACAATGACATAAGGTAGCAACTACTTAATCCAGCCAAATGAAAGCGGAATGTACTTCAGTGTGGCAGTTATACTTTTACTCATGCAACCAATCCGCAAAGTTGATATTTTAAATTTTATGACTGGAGAACAATGGAACTATGTAAAATTACCCCCCCCCCCCCCCCGATTCATTCTCTGAGAGATATTGGTGTTGAAGGTGATGTTCCTACTCTGTAAGAAAAATAAGAGGACAAGTATTGATTCAAATGTATTTAATAGATATATATATAAATAATGGATATCTTTTAGAATGAAACAATCCTTCTTCTTTAGCTGGGACCTCTGCGGAACTCAGTATTGAACACATACAACTTCATTGCTGTCTTCTGGTGAAAAAGAATCTCCATAATTATTCCATGTTAGCAGATACGAATCAAGGCATTTTCCTGTCTTGAGACGGGGGCGAAGGGAAATTTGCAAATTCCCAACCACATCTGTTTCATACACAGAAGTACATAAGTGAACCAGACGGGTACTTTTACTTCCTTATTGATTATCGGAACAAGTTCCTCCACACATAAGACAGGGTAGCTTAGATGACACAGGACACAATGCACACAATTTTGTACTTTTATATCTCACTGCTGCTTCCTGCCCTTCAATAACTACTGCATTAGGTAGCTGATTCACAATATAAAGATGAACCCAGTCATACATATAGGAATTATTGTATACTACATCCATTGAATCCACTTGATCAAGTTAAGTCAAAGCTATGGGTTGCATTATTATTTCCTGCATGCAGTTGTGTACTGGAAGAGAAGGCAGACTTGTGAGATGGTTTTTTCCATCCATAAAATAGTCTTAGGGCCTTATTACACTGTCCTAAAAGCCAGGTGGAACTGGGATATTTTAACCCAGTCCTCCTGGGTTTCTGTCCCCACCACCAAACCAAACCCCCGAGCTTTCCCTCAGGGGTGGCTAGATGCCAAAGGTCAACCTTCCTCCCCATCCCCACCTACTGATGCATCATTTTCACATGTCAGGAGTACTCTCCAGAGGGTAAATTTTGAAGGAGAAAATGTGGGCTGTGGGGGGAGGGGCACCATCCTGCTCCTTTGGGCTCCAAGAACCCAAAGTAACAGGATGGCTGTGGGGATTGAGTCCTGGGACTTAGCTTAAAGTCCCAATCTTTGCAGGTGTTAAATGAATCCAGAGAAATCTGGAATATCCCAGTTTTCTCCAGATTAATCTGAGTTGTCGTTTGGATGCCTCAGACAATCATTCACTGGACCAAATGTGGCACAAATATCCGACACACCCAAATTTGAATACTGGTGATGTTGGGAGTTGTAGTTGCTGGAATTTATAGTTCACCTACAATCAAAGAGCATTCTTAACTCCACCAATGATGGAATTCAACTAAACTTGGTACAAAGAACTCCCATGACCAACAGAAAATATGAGAAAAGTTTGGTGGGTATTGACCTTGAGTTTTGGAGTTGTAGTTCACCTAAATCCAGAGAGCACTGTGGACTCAAATAGTAATGGATCTGGGCCAAACTTGGCACAGATACTCATTATTTCCAAATGTGAACACTGATGGAGTTTTGCAGAACTAGAGCTTGACATTTGGGAGTTGTAGTTGCTGAGATTTATAGTTTACCTACAATCAAAAAGGATTCTGAACCCCACCAACGATAGAATTGGGCCAAACTTTCTGCACCAAACCATGACCAACAGGAAATACTGTGTTTTCTGATGGTTTTTGGCAACGCTTCTGACACCCTTTCATGACCCCCTCCAGGGGTCCTGACCCCTAGGTTGAGAATTCCTGCTCAATATATTTTACAGATGACAAAGACATTATATTTTTGCTCCCCTTTTGTGTGTGTCAGGAGTGATTTGAGAAACTGCAAGCAGCCTCTGCTGTGAGAGAATTAGCCATCTGCAAGGATGTTGCCCAGGGGATGCCCGGATGTTTTTTTTTAAAATGTTTTACCATCCTTGTGGGAGGCTTTTCTCATGGGTCCACATGGAAAGCTGGAGCTGGTAGAGGGAGCTCAACCCACTATCCCTGGATTTGAACCACTGACCAATTTGTCCGCAGTCCTGCTGGCAAAAGGGTTTAACCCATTGCGCCACCAAGGGCTCCTTGGCTCCCATAGATGATACACAAGGATTTAAATGATCTAAAGGCATTACATACCATCTGATCTTAGAAGCCAAGTGGAAGCTAGGTGAGTCAGCCCTGATTAGTACTTGAATCGGAGTCCACTAATAAATACCTGCAATTGGCTATATTTCAAGAGAAGGAACTGGCAAAACCATCTCTAAGTATTTGTTGCCTGAGAAATCTCTATGGAATTCATGGTGTCAGCACAAATCTACATAACCATTAACAATACATGGGAAAACCTTTCCTGGATAAGGCATGGCAGAGGGTGCCATTATTAAGGAAATATTCTTTGTGCAAACATTCTTGAACACAGAAAACTAGTTTGTTAGGGAGAAGGCTAGACTATAGTTGACTTGAAAACTGTATTTTATTCTTCAAGGGGGGCATGGTGAAAATATTGGCTTTGTATGAGAGCTGGCCACTTGAAATCAGTATCAAAACCCAACATAAGTCATGAAGAATTATTATTAAGGAAATTACATCTGTGATAAATAGGAAAAGATATCAACTAGCCACTATAGTGATGTAACTGAATTAAAGAGTTCTGAAGCACACAGATGATTGGACTGAAGTCAACTATAGTATGAATATATCAGGCTTCTGTTAAGTAAGTGACATGTCCAACATGGCAAGATAGAACAGGCAAGAGAACTTGCCATCTATGTTGCCCGCTGTAGGCACACACTTGCAACTTAGAACAAAAGAAAATGAGAGGAGAGAATTGTTCATGTCATTTCCTGCACTTATAATGAAAATCACTACAGTCTAGGAATAGAACACATATAATCTCAGACATAATTTATCAAATAAAATCTGACCTATCACACTATATATTGTCTCTTTTAATCAGCCCTGGGTTTTTAATTTATATTTCCTGCAGCTCAGATGTTCCCCAGGCTTTTTACATATGGTTGGACATTTGGGGGAACTGGTTCTGGAGTTAATATGACCTTCAAGACCCACAAATAAGAAAAGGCAACAGCTTCTACTCATTCAATTGGTCCAGACTGCATATCAATACTGCATGTCTATCAAGAATGCCCAATGAATAATATTACATAACAAATATCTTCCAGCTATGTTGCTTCAAATCCTTCCAGCTATGCTGATTCAAATCCTCTGCACATTACCTTAAATGATCCTTTCATCATATAAACTCCTCAGTCTCAGGACTTTATGTAGGGTGATTTATTTTTAGATATTCAGTGGCCAAATAGTGTGGCAACCATTCAAACACCCTGCCATGCAAAAAAATAATCTGGAGGTGGAAAAAAATAACTTAGGCATAAGTTTAAAACATCAGGAAAAAAGGAAAAAAGAAAGAAAACCAGACATTTGCCTCCCCCAACAAGCACATAACAATGTTTGATCTGTCTATGATGTAAATGATGTCCCTGACACATAATTATTAATTATTGCTTCCACTTGACAAAGTTCTGCCCAGTGTTTAACATTTGTCATTTGTTCTGAGACAGCCCTATAGATACAGCTGAAACCAGCACCTATGACATTTTAAGGGCTGGGTTTCAAGATTGGTACGATGAAGTGGAATGACATTTAATTACTGATGTGCAGTCATTCACTCTGGCTAATTATGATCCCTGGAGTTTAGTCATCATATGTAATTAACTTTTACTTTCATAAAAGCTTAATGTGCTGCAAAAGCAACGATAGCAGGGAATTTTACATTTTAGAATTACTGACAGAATCCAAAACGAAGTCTCGAAGACAATATTTCCCTCTGTTCCCACTGCCATCTGCTCTTAAACTGTGTCATTTGTTAAAAACATAAAGATAACACTATTATCAATATTCGTGAATTTGGCTGTGTTCGTTTTTGCAATACGAGAGCCAAAGGACATTATTTAGCCATTGAGAAGTTGGGATAAAACGTGCAAACAGAAGAGGGAGAAATTTAGTTGAAAATACCCATCTGGAGTTCTCCTTTTTCCTATCTTTTTGGCTTTTCTATTATTTTTATTACATTTACCCACTCCCAAAATGGAACAATGTTTTACTAGAATACACATTTTAGTCCACAGGTTTTTTCCCCAAAACAATTCTCTACCATCACACATTTCAATACATTATTTCAAAGAATAGTAACATAAACTGTAAACTGGAAGAATCTGGTGGCTTTGTTTCCATGGGAAACATGTCCCAGAATCTAGTTCAGACCTTGAAGGACTATCCAAGTTTCTGAACTCTAACCTCAAAATAAATTGAAAATTTCCAATAGCTCCTTTTAATTTTGGACTAAACTCCATAATTTATTGATCATACTGATGTAAGTTCCAATACTTGCCACAGCCTGGCTAAAAATATAAAATGAAAAGTGAATGTGTTCAGATAACTTTGTTCTAGGACAGAATGTGTACAATGGGTGGGTTTATATTAAAATGTGAATTATTTATCTTATCAATGTCATTAGTACTACAGATTAATGGCAAAATTACTGTACCATAACCCTTGCTTCATTATTGGGTTGTGCAATTTTAAGAAATAAATAAAGTCTGTTGTAATACAATGGTTCATTATGATATAACATTATGGAAACACAGTAGCAAACAAACAAAGAATCAGAAACCAGAAGTGACTGGAGAGGCTTAAAACTACTAGAAAAGTTATGTTCCTTGCCTGAGCACCAAAAGCAGTCTGGGGCTGTACCAAAGATTTATCTTTAAGGGAGGAATGACCTGACCATAAATCTCCTCTTGCCAGGTTGTGTGGAGGTCTCCTGGCAATGGTCAGGACTCAGGAGCCCTCCAGAGTTCTGTGGCCACGACTATGTTCACAAAGCCTAGTTATGTGTCATCTCCTTTTCCCTGCATCATGGATCCCTAGGAAAAAGGAAAGGCAACATTGACCTATGTGGAAAGCTGGACAAGTTTGAATTGGACCCAGTCCAAAAGCTCACAACAACTCCAAAGTTTGGGGCTAGTCCAAAGTTTTGAGGAAGCTTTGAGGCATTCCCCAACTTCTGCTAATGCAAGGTTTTGCTAATGCAATTTTTAAGTTAACAAGCTTTACCTCATGTTAGAGGTTGGAAGTCCATGAATGTTGTTTAGATATCTAGTACCAACTGCTCGGCCAGTTTGGGGTTTCTTAACATGTAGACAGATCCTTGGTGGGCAAACTGTGCGACACATTTCTTCTGAACATGAAAGGACTGAGATAGATTTTTTTGGCCTGTGTCACTTTATAAGAAAGGAAGAATAAAACAAACACAGAACCTTGAATCAGCTGTACCTGCACAGCATTTAGAACATACTAACACTCCAAGTTCAATAATGGATACCTGAGACAGTTGCGTGTGGCACACATATGTAAAGTCTTTTTATTTTCTAACATTACAAAGCCTGAATAGTACCCTTCAATTTATTCAGTGCATGAAATGCCTCTTTCACCCTTAAGAAGAGACATAATTATAAAACTGCATAAGTACTGATTGGGCAATTCTATATATGGGTACCAATCTATGTGCCTATGCCTACTCCAGATTAGTTCTGTCAGCCCTCACCCCACAAGTTTTTTGAATGATTACACTTGAACTATTACACCCTTGTTAATGTATTTAAACTGTTATGGTTAATTAAATGAATTTTACTGATAATCATCACAGCTACCTGATATATTGATGGTTTGAGGAAAATATAAATGGTTGAAAAAGATCAATATGTTTACTATGTAGATCTGTTTTGAAAGCAGGTAGCCATAAGCACAGAAGTATGAATAAAGCAACAAATGAAACATGAAGAGATCCTGGATACAGAATTGGCATCAAAGACTTTTTTTTAATGTCAGGAGCTACTTGAGAAACTGCAAGTCACTTCTGGTGTGAGAGAATTGGCTGTCTGCAAGAACGTTGTCCAGGGGATGCCCAGATGTTTTACCGTCCTGTGGGAGGCTTCACTCATTTCCCCACATGAGAAGCTGGAGCTGACAGACAAGAGCGCACCCCACTCCCCGGTTTCACACTGCCAACCTTTCAGTCAGCAGTCCTGCCAGCACAAAGGTTTAAACCATTGCACAACTGGGGGCTCCAGCTTCAAAGATGATCAATAAATAGATAAGATTAGATTAGACTAGATTAGATACTGTAGCAACTAGAAGAAATCTTACATGCATTATCATACAGGGCTGGTCCAATCCTTTTGTTTTCTGAGATAGAATAGCAAGTGCTAGTACAATAACAACAAAATAAAAACTGTTAGCTGCCCTTTGATGGCACTCCAAATCTGCTGCCTTACATATTAGTTTCACTCTACTTAATGCAATTGCTACCCACATGGAAAAAATTGTGGGGAATTATGGAAATCATTTTTTTCTTCCTTCACAATTCATAGGTGCCTCTGAAAACTTTTGAGTAGAATGGAATCACTTTGCATGTTAAGCAGTTAACTATCTGCTTGAGAAATTCACTCAATTGGCATTGTGACACACATATCCTCATTTAGTCTTTCCAGTCCAATGCATGGAGTGGATATCAGCCATCTACCAGTTTTTTTTCCATTCCCCAAACATCCCAGGGCAGTTCCTGGCTCAAAACAAAATAACCCACAAATATACACTGCAATATCTCTTTTCAGAAAACCCATGTGCAATGAAATGCAAATTTTCATGTGGGTTTCATTAAAGCAGGTTTGGGCTGCATGAAAGCCTGCAGGATCTGAAAGGCATTCCTCATTGAGATGGATGGATCAGTCTCTCTCTTTCTACCAATGAACACAGAAAAAGCATAAAATGGATCCATGGGTAAATCCATGTAGAAATAAGGAATAATTAATAAAATTAGGTGGTAGAAGGCATGTGGAAACAGGCTAACAATTAGAAACAGCATCCCAGTACTTCATTTTAGGATGGTCAGTTCTGTCCATTAAAGGAATCTCTGGTGGATTTAATAACTGATGGGGTGCATGGAAATAACTGGTGATTATTTTTGCTGTGTATTATAGAAACCTCCCTGCAAATACTGGTTGATGTCATTATCCTAGAGTTGTGAAAGGTATGGTAATCTCTAACTTACAGTGATTGGAAAACATTACTAAAGGCAAAATATTGATTCAATAACCATTCAATTAATTTTATTCAACTTGAATAATAAACACATTCAGAGGGGTTTCCTATCCTTTCACAGCAGGAGCGTCATGCAAACATATTGAAATATTCATCTTATTTGGGGGTATGGGAGTTTCATTTGTAAATTACTTAGCACTTAGGACCATGTTAACAGTTTGTTTATTTTAACTTATGTTGTACTGTGGGTTGTATGTTGTATGTGTATGTGTTAAATGTGTTTATCAAATGTTTTGATATGGCCAATAGGCTAATCAATCAAACATACACTACTTAGCACTTAATCTTTGAGTTAACTATTAAAAAGAAGATGGAATCTTTGAACATCATTGCGGAAGCATTTCTTTTCAAGGCTCCAACCAAAAATAGCCTCTTATAAGTTTTGCAGTTTCTATGGACCTCAGCTGGAACCTCTCCTCTTCCTAAAACTCAGAAGAAGAAGAAAACCCTTGAAAAAATGCAATTACCAGAATCCCCACAGTCAATGCTTAATGCTGAGATCCAAAAATTAACTTTCTTTTCTAACTTGAATTCAACCTTCCCTTGGCTAGGGCTGGTTGATGGCATCTATATGAATGCAGCAGTTAAACCAATCTTTAATTTTAAAAGATGCCGAAAGCATTTGCAAAATAGATCCAGAATGTTGGCTACTCCCTTTAACATTCACACTAAAGATGTGCCTACACTGTAGAATTAATGCAGTATGACAACACTTGTAGTCAGTTTTGCACTTCATCCACTTCTCTGGCACCATGACACATTGTGTGCAATATCTCTCGCCCAGCCCTTATATAGTTGTTCACATCTATTGTTAGTATTCCTGCCCACTGGTATCGAACCTCACCTGATGGAGCTCAGATGTAATCAGTTTTATACTTTTTATTTTAGTGTGTTTTTATCAGGTTTTTTGTATTCGTGATTTTTTTTTTGCTATTTCATTTATTAAATTACAGTTAGATTGTTCTATATTGTTTAATGTGTTTTGCCTTGATGTAAATTGTTTGTATGGGTTTCTTTTTGGCACTGAATGTTTGCCATACTTATTGGAAACTCTCCTGAGTCCCTTCGGGTTTATAAATAAGTTGTTGTTGTTGTTGTTTTACAAAGTTTTCATACTTCTTTGCCAATGTTGCTTGTGCCTCATCAAACTGCAGATTCCATAATTCTAAAGCATTGAATCATGGCAGTTAAAATGGTCTCAAATGCACCCTTAGATGCTCAACAGTTTCGGCAACCCACTAACATGAAAAAAAAACAGGGTTTAAATCCCTGCTTGGCCATGGACTGCCACTGGCTGACCTTGGGCAAGTCTTGCACTCAGTCTCAGAAAACCCTTAGGGTTGCTATATGTCAAAAATGACTTGAAGGCACACAGCCAATAACAGACTCCTGAACTCCCTATGAAAGTAGAAATGTATGAGGAATTAGCTCAGCCAGTATTTTTGGTTTAGTGACTTTACCCCATTCTGCTTGTTAGACAGAAGATGGAACAAGATGCAATTTATGGCCATATGGCTGTATCTCTCCATGTTGATAAGCATAACTTGAAAGAAAGCAAATGTTTTGGACAATATGCAGGGATCTGAATTTGTATTTTGGATACATATACAAATGCTTTATTTCATCTTATTAGTCATTCTTCATGCAGTAGAAGATAGTGGCAGTTATTTTACAGTACAGTTCTCTAATGGTGGCTTTTTGTCATATTACAGTGGCAACAGAGTCCTAATTTGGAAAAAAAAGAAAATAAACAAGGAAGAGACATTCACACTCCTCTGGTTCCTATTCTGAATCATTTGAGGCTATTTATTCTTCCATGAACAGTGGCTGTGCCTTGAGCTGCTGTTATAGATTGCCATCTTGATCATGCAAGACGTAGTGTCATTTGTTGATGCCAAACTATCTAAACAAAAGAGCCTGTTTGTTTTGCTCTTGCCCGATTAAGCCATTTTTATTTTGCAAAGGTGAAGAGCTTTGGCAGGCAAAGATTTTCAGACAGCAAGAATATAGTGCAGTAGATGGGATCCTAGAAAGTGCAAGCTTAACTCGTCCCCCCAAATCCTCTTTGCTACAGTATGGCAGTTATAACACTCATAAATCAAACTTTGACACCATCTATTTATACATGTATTCTTTTGTTTCAGGGCTAAATGGCGGGGTATGTTTCCACATGATATTTACTCTTTATGACAGCTTGTTCCTTCCATCAATAATACTTGCCATAACTGCTTTCCCAGCTTTCCTGGTATTGATTATTTATATTAGCTTTTGCTGCAGGGTGATATAGTTTGTAGTCTACATCTGTATTCTTTATTTTTACCCTTGTCTCCTAAAGAAAACGAGGAGGGTGAAAGTATGCACCATCATTTTAATTAGGTTTCTAAGTGTGTATCCACACAGCAGTTTGACACCACTTTATTAACCTCATAATATGATGCTAGATTTGGCAGTTCTGGAAATGGGTGTCCCAACTAATGTGAGAAATACAGAAAGAAAAACCTAAATTCCCATGATACTCTGGGAGGTGGCACAGTGGCTCCTTCAATGCACATGCTGCTCAAAGTGCTGCTGGGAAAGTGGGTTCCCAATGGTACCTTATCTGCAGGAGAGGACTAGGGAAGCATTTACCTCCTTTTCTCTCTTTCTTTCTATTTCCAGCCTTATTTGCCTCAAGCAGGTGCTCTGCCAGGGTGGGGTAGCTTTTGGAAAGGATGGAGAAGGTAGTCAGGAAAGAAAGAAGAGGAGAAGCTGCCACTTCCAGGCATCCGCTCTTGCCTGATTTGTGAGGCTACCCACATGCCACAGCCTCCACCTCTGGTAGTGTGCCACTCAGCCCATTGCCTCTATTACCCAAAAGATCTGGTTGCTTTTGATCTGTTCCAGTTAAGGCTGTGGCTGGATCCTGCCTTCCTGGTTTGTTTTTGGTGATCCAGCTGCCAGATCGCTTTTTTTCCCTGAATCCTGAATTACCAAACAGATTCCTCCCCATCTCTCTCTCTATATAATTCATCACATGTTTGGGTAACATGATCACTGTGCTTTCATTATTTTTTCATTATTTGTTAAAGAGACTTTTTAAAAATCTTGTTTGTTAATAATTGAGAACATTCTCATGATAGGCAATAGAATGGATTGGTTCAGTATGAACGATTACATTTTAAAAGTAATATTAGTAGTACAGTTTAAGATGTTTAATTCTGTCTAGTATGAAACCAGCCAGCATCTTCCACTCTGATGAGAAGCTACTATCTCTGTGTTACTATGTCACATGTTTCTATAATGAAGTATCTCCTATTAGATCCACAACAAAAAGAAATCATTCTTCTCAAAGTTATTCTTAAGAACCCAAGGCTTTCCAAGTGTTATTGAATAATGTTAGTGGAATTGGGTCTTTGTGGAACTGAAAGGCCTTCTAAAAGAACATGGCACTTTCCCCTTGCTCCATAACAACCACATTAATGGAATAACAGTTTACATCTGATTTTGTTTTGTTTAATTTAAACTTAAATTGATGGCCTAACTTTGCACTCTTGAAGACAATCCCAAGCATTCATTTCCTGGGTTTCAATTTCATTCTAAACTGGCATCCACTTAACATCGTCAGCTCCTTTTGCTTTTAACTGAATAAAGGTCAAATAATCAGACATCTAAAAGGACAGCTCATTTATCATCCTTTGATAAATGTGTCAGTAGCTAATCTTTAGCACTGGATAGTTGCACCACACAATGAAAGGTTAATGGATTCAAAGCATTGGATTTACCACAACAAGGATGTAATGATGACTCTGGACAGAAATTTCAATTTTCATTCACTAGCATGGAAAGATTTCTGTATGGAGAGGCTTTCATGATTATACTGTGCATATTATCCTTGTAAATTGGATCATATTGAGGTCAATAATCACCCTTTAACTACTATTATATCAGCTACCATCTATCTACTATCTATCTATTAGCCATCTATCTAATCTATCATCCCCACAATATAATAAATGTTTGTTTGGAAGTATACTCTTTTCATCAGGGATATGGCTTTGCAGGCAAAACATCTCATTTTTGTTTGACCAGCAAAACCAAATATCTGCTGGAATTTTTTTAAAGAATTCTTTTTCTTTCTCCATCCATCAATCTCATTTATCCATAAGCATGTTAGGAAGAGTCTTAACTTCTTAGGATTAAAACCCTAGTGCTTAGTGACCTAGTCCAACACTCAAACTACTGCATCATAATGACAACAGCTAACTTTAATAATTGCATTCACACAATTGTGCTCTATTCCTATGCATATGAACAGGTAATTTGGGTCAATTTCAGTTACTATAGCCTTTTTCACAACTAAAGCCCGCAGGCCAAATGTGGCCATCCAAGGTCATTTACCCAGCCCTAATTTGTCCTAAATTTATCCTAAATTTTAGACACAGGGTTGTCCTATGTCTGAAATAACTTGAAGGCACAAGACAACAGCAATCTAATTAACTTGACTATCTCCTTATCCAAAAGCAGGCCCACACTTCCCATTGAAATACTGGTAAGTTTATGTCGGTTAAAATTGTTTTTGATTTTAAATATTGTATTGTTTTTTCATGGGTTTTCCCCCACTACAAATAAGATATATACAGTGTGCATAGGACTTTGCTCATATTTTTTCAAAGTACAACCCCCCTCCCCACAACAGTCTAAAGGATCATGAACCAGCCCTCTATTTAAAAAGTTTGAGGACCCCTAGTATATAGTTTTAGTGCTAAAGTACAACTTCAAAGCTCAGGGTTTGAATCCCTGCTTAGTCATAAAAACCCACTGGATGATTTTGGGGAAGACACAGCCAGAGGAAGCTCAGAGGAAGGCAACAGCAAATCTCTTTTGAACAAATATTGTGATAAGTTTGGTTCAAGTCAGAATTTATTGAAAAGCAAATGATAAAAGATGGGTACTGGAAATAGATCTACAAATTATAACTACCAATGTGAATGTAAAACTATTTTTACCTGAACATGTGAATAGGATTGCAGTAAATTCCCATGGGTATGTCTTTAAATGGAAGGACTGAAACCCAGTATGATATTAATGGAGAAAAAGATCCCAGCTAGTTCCTTATAGAACTATTGAAGTGTCCAGAGAAGTTGCATCAACAAGGCTTCTGGTGTATCCCTTAATGCTTATCAGTGACTGTTTCAATTTGTTGGAGAGGGACTGGAAAAAAAACAAACAGGTACAAAATATCTCCTTGCACAATTTAGAAAAGAGAACTACTCACTCAAATTGATTGTATGAACTTGTACTGGATCTTAGCTGACAGATGTCAAAACAGGGTATGGAGCACGATGTGTCTGCCATGAATTGGAAAGAATTACTGGGTGGAGGTTGGTGACCTTGGTAAGTTTAGGTATTATATACTGGAGTCATAAGTATAAATACTGAAAAGCATTGGACCAAAACTGGCATGTTGATATATGACAGGAAGGTGAAGAGGACAAGTACTTCACATTAGTAGCCATTAGTCAAAATAATAAAAAGTCTTATAGTTTCTGAGTAAGCGTTTATATGCCAATTTGTATTTAACAGCTGGATCAGCTTGTTAAGGTCGATTTACACCATCACATTAAAGTGAGATTAATATCATAGCATTCACTGAATGCTGACAAACAATTTTTATGTTCACTTACATACCCTTAACCAAGCGATTTTTGAAGAACATCAGAATAAAGTGTTTGCATATGAAAAACAACTTCTGCAGTTAGAAGGTTTATTGCAAAGCATTCATTATTCTCTAGTAAGTAATGCAATGGCATTGAAATTTGGGAAGAGTTTTTTGTTTTGTTTTTATGATTTTGGGAATGAACAGAAACAGAATAAGTGGATTGCAGCATACTGAAGTTCAGATAATGTTTTCATTGGGTTTTGTGGAAACATGGAGTTGTTGGCAAGATGACTACTTGACAATGACACCATAGTGATCTCTTCTCTATACAGTTGGTTCACCTAGACTCTTATTAGCAGCCATAGTGACCTTTGTTTAATTGACCATAGTCAAAAAAGTCACAAAAGTCCTGTGCTTATATATTAGGATACATTGATTTTATTCTGTTGAGCTCAAGATAGTGCATATTTCTCATATCCTTCTAACTTATCCTTTCCTAAGGAGGAAAAGGAGTTGAATAAAAGTTATTCTATGCTTAGGCATAAAAATGTAAGTTCTTAATGGTTTCAAATTAAGTTAACATGGAGAAAATTTGAAACCATTAAGCCATGTTCCAAAGTTTCTTGTTTTATTACCTAGTATATTTGATGATATCTGTTACTTTGCTTTATTTGTTTTAGTATTATACTGGATAATGTTATTGTATCATTTTAGTTTGCATTACTCCATCCTTCACTTGTCTGCAGACATGTGTATATTTTAAATTATTGGGTAAATACTTGAACAACTTTGCCTTTATTGTGTACATTCAAGTAGACTCCCCATTTATGGTCACCCTATAATGGGGTTCTCTTGGCAAGATTTATTGCGAGGAGGTTTGACATTGCCTTCCTCTTCGGCTCAGACAGAGTGACTTGATCAAGACCACCTGTGGGTCTCCATGACTGAGCAACGAAACTCTTCCCTTGTTCCAATCCAGCACTCAAACCACTAAATCATACTTGCACTTAAAATCTTCAACAAATTGGGGCAAAAACACAGAATTAAAATTTTGATGTTACAACAAATTCCGATTCTAATCACATGGTAGGTAGTTTATTAAAAGAACAATATGTTAGCTTAATCTTTCTTGAGCTGAGAGGAAAAAATGACCATAAAACGGATGATTTGTTTTCACAGAAAACATTCATAAGGAAAATAATTGCTCCAATGTGATGTACAATGTGTATTTTATCATGATATGGCACAATTTAAAAACATTGTTCAGGAAATACTGTTGTCTTTAGAATTCTTGGAACATGCAATTTCATGACTCCAGTTTGGACAGCTACTAAATAAACAGACTTATATCCATAAATCCAGGGTAGGAACTATGTTTTCCCCAGATGCTGTTGAACCGCAGCCCCAGTCCTATTCTTTGAAGTATTACTTTATTTCAATGTGACTATGTAATTTTCTTCTTTTTGCGATCTTGTTTTACTTTCCTGAAAATATTCCTGTTGTATTTGGTATCTTTAGCAGATGGATTGATAATCTGTATCTCAAGATAATAAGGAGTGTGGTACTGTCCTGTCAGTACAGCTCATTTCAATTATCCTTTTGAAAGCCATCCTCCACTGAGCAAAGAAGTATCTGGAAGTGTTTCTCAGTCTGACTACCAGTATCCTGACTCTTACAAAGACTCTTACAACTTACAAAGAGCCAATGACCAAAGAAGACTCAAATCCGCGGTATACACAGCAATAGTGGGTGGGGAAGGTCCCACAAGAATTCTTCTGGACAGTTTCTAAAATGCTGGCATTTTATCCCTGCTAAAGAATTGTTTAATTTTTTTATTGGTTGCCATGGTCTCAAGTCAGTTCAAGAATTTCTGGGCAATTGTCTGTGACACTGTCCAAGGTTCTGAACTTCAATGAAATGGTTATTAACTGCCTAACATTATGTTTTCATTCATGATCCATCATTTTGCTAGGATGAATTAAAAGTAGTTCATCACATTTTTTCCTAGTATAGAAATATAAAAATGTAGATATATTGTTCTAGCCCACACTTAATCTGTCAATGTAAGATCATTCTTTGAGTTTCCCACAATTTGATGGGATAGTGAATAAAGTTCTGTCTTAATTCTCTAACCAATGCATATATGCATTTCCTTTTAAAATACTTTCTTCTTTCTGGAAATTTAACCTGAAATCCATTGGTTAGTTCCATCTAGACACTGCTTAATTGAAGAATGATAAATCAATTCATAGATAAATGTCATTAATTCAACTCATTTACTCTAGATGGGGATTAACAAATAAGATTCAGGCCTATCAGACTGAAAAGGGAGCTGATGGTCTATTATGCTTTTTTCACTCTTTATGTTGCTGCTCCTAGTAAAAGGCCATGTCTATAGTTTTCCTACAATATTAGAATGTGAAGATTACACTTGCTTTGTCTTCATTCCCCTTTAGAAAACCCAGTGAGAAGAATACAAAATAAAAATACGAAAAGGCTTAGGGGTGTTTCAGAACAATACATCCTGCAGAAGAAGCAGCAATCTGCCAGAAATGGTAACTGATTTGGCGTTTCAGTTATGTTTAGCAGTGGCTACACTACATCTTTACTTTGATTGATCCATTGTATTTCACTGATCAGCTTGCTCATTATTTTAGTCTGTTGATAAAGGGATTATGAAAGATCAATGAGTAAATGGGGCTTTGCTATGTTTTACAAATTGCATGTTGTTTCTTGAGGATAACATACATTTATTTGAAAAAGATTTTTCATTCCTCTTTGTTTTAAAAGAAATATTTGACTTTGTCAACTCATTTTATGAATATCATATTTTTTCCGTGATTATATCAAGTGTTTACCTTTCTATCAGTGATATTCCCAGTTATTCCACATTTCAGTACCACTGGTATTTGGGTGCACTGCAATGCTCCAGTGGGATTCCTTCCCAGGTGATCTTCAGAGCTCGAGATGCTTGTCTGTTCTTGAGATGAAAGGCACATGTCTGTGTTTTAGATGGGTTGGGGATCAGCTGGTTTTGCCTGTAATAGGCAGTAAGAGCACCTAGAGCTTCGGAAAGCTTCTGTTCTACCATCTCAAAGCTCCCTGCTAGGCCTGGGTAACAACGCAAAAATTTGTTTCTAAAATCGATTTGTATTTGGGGGGTTTTTTTGTTTCGATATTTAAAATAATTACAAAATTTTCCTTTTAAAAAGTTCGATATTTACAAAATTTCGTAAATGGTAAAAAATTAATGAATCGATTTCCGAAACAATAACAAATCGATTCGTTAATGGCGGACGCGACCGCGAAATACGCTAAAAAACCTCCAAAAACTTCTGAAGCTTCCCTCTTCCTCTGTTCTTGACTGTTGGTGTGATATTATAATTTTTTTCACTAATTAAACCATAAAACTGGCCCAGACATGTGGAAATAATAACGAAACGACCTCAGAACAATAACGAAACGAATACAATAACGAAATACGAAGCATTTACAAAACGTGTTTAAAAATTCGTTTTTTTAATGATTGCTCCAGAATGGTTCGTTATCGTTTTGTAATTGGAAAAATTAACGAATTATTAACGAATTACGAATTAACGAAACGAAACCACCCAGGCCTACTCCCTGCTTGAGCGGTAATGGCACGATCATCAGCATAGATGAAACTCTCTGTCCCTTCTGGCAGTGGCTGGTCATTTGTGTAGATGTTGAACATGGATGGAGCAAGCACGCTCCCCTGAGGCAGGCCGTTCTTCTGTTTCCGCCATCTGCTTCTCTGGCCCTGGAACTCAACAAAAAAGCTCCTGTTTTGTAACAGGTTTCCTATGAGGCAGGTGAGGTGGTAGTCCTTTGTGATATTGCAGCGCACCCGAATACCTGGGAGTCACTCTGGACCGTGCTCTGACCTACAAGAAGCACTGCCTGAACATCAAGCAAAAAGTGGGTGCTAGAAACAATATCATACGAAAGCTGATTGGCACAACCTGGGGATCACAACCAGATACAGTGAAGGCATCTGCCCTTGCGCTATGCTACTCTGCTGCTGAGTATGCATGCCCAGTGTGGAACACATCTCACCACACTAAAGCAGTGGATGTGGCTCTTAATGAGACATGCCGCATTATCACGGGGTGCCTGCTCCCTACACCACTGGAAAAATTACACTGTCTAGCCGGTATTGCACCACCTGACATCCGCCGGGCAGTAGCAGCCAATAGTGAAAGGACCAAGGCAGAGACATCTCCAGCTCATCCCCTGTTTGGGTACCAGCCAGCACGTCAACGACTTAAATCTAGAAATAGTTTTCTAAGATCTACAGAGACACTCGCTGGAACACCTCAGCAAGCGAGAGTCCAAAAGTGGCAGGCTCAAACCCAGAACCTCAACCAATGGCTGATACCAAACGAGAGACTCCCTCCTGGGCACACAGAGGACTGGGCGACCTGGAAGGCACTGAACAGACTGCGCTCTGGCACCACGAGATGCAGAGCCAACCTTCAGAAATGGGGCTACAAAGTGGAATCCTCGACATGCGAGTGTGGAGAAGAGCAAACCACTGACCACCTGCTGCAATGCACCCTGAGCCCTGCCACATGCACAAGGGAGGACCTTCTTGCAGCAACACCAGAAGCACTCCAAGTGGCCAGATACTGGTCAAAGGACATTTAATCAACTCTCATACTCACAAATTTTGTAATCTGCTTGTTTGCTTTGTTCTGTTAGAAATGTAATATAATTTGACTGGTTGTTCTGACACGACAAATAAATAGTACCACTGGTATGTACCTTATAGTTCATGCCATGTCCTCTGAGTGTGTGCACTGTGCACATCTCACACTTCACTTCACTGATAAACAGAATAATTGCTATTGTCAGATTCATTCAAACATTTTTTTTCTTTTAGCCAGTAAAAATCTCTATTTAACTGTTTACCAGAATGAAAAAAGGAGAGGATTTTTGTTCTTTAGTGTGTAAAGATTTTCTGACAATGTTACTGGTGTTTCTCTGTTAAATAAAAAGACCACATTCACATTGATTCCAACAGACAATTTGGAGCACTGTGGCTCAATATTGTGCAATATCAATAACACACACCTAAGAAAGGAAAAAGATATTAGGGCCCACATAGCACAACTGTTTCCTGGTGGCCATATGAAAAAGAATCTTTGAAAATCCTTTTAGTTTCCAAATGATTTATGCTATGAAATCTCAAATAGCAGTGACTACTATTGGGAAGTCACTACTACTTGAGGTGCCCCAGCTCATGGAATGATATGGGTGTGCATTGTTAAACTGCTTTGTTTTTGCTGTTGCTGTTGTTGTTGCTGCTGTTGTTGTTATTGCTTCTGCTGTTGCTGTTGCTACTGCTTTGCAAGGAGGCAGAAATCTAGGTAATTCAGGTCAACTTGAATTTCTCAAAGCTTGTTTGTTAAGGAATTAAGTTTAATTGGTCCCGGTTGCATTCTTCTTGTGGAGGCAAAATGAAATGACACCTTGACAAATGTATATCAGAATGACACCATTATAGAATGAGACCCATTTCTAATAAAATCAGTGGTATATGCTCCCCTCTGTGTCGATCTCCAAAGGTGGAAGACAATTTATCTTTTTAAAAGGAACACAACTTTTCACTCTTTCATGTCCTTAAAACTGTTTTCCCCATCAATCTTTCAGTGCTTTATGGGTCAAAGGATAGGGCCCATCTTCATTCCTGAAGTAGCTAGGCTGACACATTACAGGACATTTCTCAGTTAAGGATTATTCCCTTACTCCCAAATTCCTGTTTGAAAATGTGTCTCCACATTGCATTGCAGTGTTTTAAAATAATGTTGTGCTCAGGTGCAGAAAGTATTGTCTAAACATAGGTTGCAACACGTTGGGTGCCTTGTATAAATATTACTGCTATATTAAAGTAAGCTTGGTCTGTGAATCAAATTGGATAAGAAAGATCGACTGAGCTCTTGCTATAATGGGCAAAGACTCTAAACACTAATGAAATAAATCATCCTGTTTAGCAACAATGATAGCCTGGGTGAAATTGAGTCTTCCATACTGAGAGGAAATGTAGATGAAAAAGTTTTATATTCTCCAAGTTGTAGCTAAGATCTCCACAAGATACCTAGAGGCTATCATGGATTAATGCTTCTATATAATCATTCACCTGTGAACAGTTTCAAGAAATTTTGGTGAAGGACATTTATCATTCCCCAATTAAAATGTCAAATCTAATTAGACTTTCCCTCAACAAACTGCACCTTATCATACAGGGACAATGATGAAGACTTTCAAGTGAATCCTTTAAAAAGCAAGACTGGTAGCCAGAAAGTTCAGTGTAAGCCTGGGGAACCTCTTTGTAAGATATTTCTTCTGCAGGGGAATTAATTTATCATTCATTTGTGGTGTAGCACATCCGATGGGCTTTCATATTATAGCTGGGATAGGGTAAAATTGTAAGTGGTTCTGATGTGAAGAAGGCCCACAGGTTGCTTTGATGATGGTGATTGGCACTAGCCATTGAGTCATTGGCAGTGCAAAAGCATCATCCTTCATTTGTTAAGACTTGTTTTTAATCGGATATGACACAGCTTAACAAAGCCAACTCCTAAATAATGGGTCTGTTGCTTATTCATACCAAAGGCCTGTAGCAATGCTATTTATAAGGGCTAGAAGAATCATCTAACTAGCTGCCAAAAGCAGACAGTGGCAATCAATGTGTCTAATAGATCTTTATTAATAATGACCCAAATGTCCGCAGGAAAAAAAGATGTCTCTGATCCAGAATAAAGCATCTTCCCTCATAAATTCTGTCTTCCTACTAAATCCATATAGTGATAGATGCAAATGTCCTGTCAGTGGTTTCAAGAAAAGACAACCAAGGAGCTATTTGTGATGCTGCTGATTCACCTAGACTAAAATGGGTAAAGTATAATCTCTGGACCACATGTGGTCCCCAAGAATATTTTTTTTTAAAAAAAAAAACTCAGCTCCCCAGGGAATAAAAAAAGAGATTTTAGACACACAAGAACTTTTAATCATCTTATTCTTTCAAGAAAGCTCTTGCTGTTTATTTCTAAGTTAAACCTTTTGATAGTCATTCATACTTTTCTAACTCAATTGCTGGAACATCCTTAATATGGACATCATGTTGCTGGAATGGCCTTAATATGAAGGCAGTTCAGTTTGGAAGCTCCAGTTAGTCATAATGTTGCTACCTGATTGTTGTCGCCTGTGGATTATGAATCCTTGTATAATTTGCCCCAGGAAGAAAACCAGGGTTTCTATATGCACTACGCATAATTCAAGTTGCTTGCTTTTGACTTACGAAAATCACAGAATAAAAAAAGTGGAGACAAACCACCCCTCCATATTTTAGACACTTGCAGTTTCCAAGGTGAGTAGGGCCTTTGAAGTGAAGTGTGTCTGTGAATAGTATAATCTTTCTGGTGTGGGAGTTTCTGGAGGCTGCCACTTGTCTACACTGTCCTCAAGCTCTGCAGTCATTGTGAATGGATCACTGGCTGCCTTCATGACACACAGTGACTCCTAGAGAAAATGTTAAGTTTTTAATTTTAAACTGACTTTAGCAAAGTCAGGATGCAATCAAAGTATCCAGAGACTTTGGGACAGTCTGGACAGTGAGATTGGATCTGATTAGATCCAGCCAGCCACTGTATCTCGATGAACACTGCCACTATCATCTTCTCCCAGCATCATCAGTGCAAAGAAAAGAGATAGATCATTCCAATGTTGCTGCTGTCCCTACTTTTAGCCAGCCATAGAACTCTATCCAAACTCCTAGCCATCATGGGTAACTCACTCTGCTATGCTGCTCAATGCAGGGAAATGGGATAGATCATGACTATGCTGCTTTTGCCACTTTTCCTACACAACCACAGAATGCCGTCCAAGCTTCTGTTTGTTATGGGAACCTCTTTTGATTTCAGAATTGAGTATCCATATGAGAAGCATGAAGGAAATCACCCATTCCTTCTTGCTAGTCACTTGCTATCTCATCACACATGCCGCTGGAACCAGGTTGTCTCACCACGTCCTGGTGGTTCTCATGCAGGGAGGCTTGGTAACCTGTTGCCCCATGCCCCACTTCATTGTGGCTTCCCACCTGCCTCATCACATGGGAAGACTGGCAGCTTGACCCATCTTTCTTAATGGAAAGACAGGGAGCCTGCCATTGCCAGTCGCTGCCATTTTTTTGGCGGTGGTGGCAGTTCAGTCACAGAGCCACTCCAGAAGTAGCTCTCCAGGGTATGATGGGAGCCATAGGGCTCCATGGATAAACTCTAAAATCCCCAGCTCCACCGCAGAAAAAAGGTAAATGTGAAGATGTCCAAAGGCATCCCATTTTGACATCAACTGGGGCATTCCCAATTGCCCGGACCTCATAGAGCTCTGTATCAAGCTATATGTGGAAATGATAATTGCATTGATAAGGTGATAGTCCAGTGGAGAGAATGCAGTTATGGGATGGCTGAACAATGGCAGTAGATTTCGCATATAAGTTATGAAGCCAGGGCTGTTCTGAAGGCTAACCTGCCTGGTATAGATACATTCCAATTTAGAGCAACTAACAACACTGGGAACTCCCTCAAATAAACCTACATTTAAGTTGTAATCTCAGTTTTCCAGCCTTGTTTTCAGCAACCTTTTCTTTGGCTACAATGTCTGTAGTCAAAGTGCCTGCAGTCGCTTATGTTGGATTGCAGGGTTTACAAAATATTGATCCCCAGATGTTTTGAACTGCAGTTTCCAGCATTCATCATAGAATCAAATCAGAAGAGACTTAGAAGCATTCAGTTCACCCCTGTCATGAAGGAATATAAAATTAAAGCACTCCCAACAGATTATAATTCAGACTCTGTTTAAAAAACTCCAAAAAAAAGAGAGACTCCACCACATTCCAAGGTAGCATATTTCACAATCAAACAGCTCTTACAATCAGGACTTTAGGTGGACTCACTTTCTAAGTGCTATGGTGGAAAAAAAGCTGTAGTCTAACAGTATCTGGAGGCCCATACTTTGTTCACCCCTGCTATTGAATTTCACTTTGCACCTAGTTTTCTAAATGTTGGTAATAGCCTACTAGAAAGTGGAAAAGAGATTTTTTCCCCTTTTGTTTCTAATTTGAAGTGTCTCTGTGACATACAGGATATGAACTATGTAAGATGAAGAGGGTATTAATGTCTGGTTGCCTCTTCATCTTATATTGGAGATTTAAAACTCCTGTCCCCCTTTGGTTCACTTTAAATAAATCTCACACTGATTGGGTAAAACACCCTGTTTCTCCAGCACAAGTTTTCATTCTAAGATGATTCAACCCAGAAGCATTCTTGTTGTTTCAACATTGTGATTGATGGCATATATGAATGAGTGCACAAGTGTCATGGTTCATTTCAATCTCTGGAAGTGGAAACCTGTAACTTAAGTATATTAAATAGATAAATAAAATTAGTTAAAAAGTCTTAAAGATGGTACAGACATTCCACCCTCTCCATTTTATGTGGAGTTCAAGAATGTGATGCTTTGTGATTGAAGGACTCCAAGAAACTAAGTAGAATTTACATTAATGATGGCCAAAGATCATGTAATTTCCCCCTTAAATTTGTCACTGTAGTTATTTGTTCAATTGATATCCTGCTTTGTCACCCAATACTGAACCCAAAGCCACAGATTTCTGATTCACTTTTTAAATCTCTGTGATTCTGTACTTGTGTTTCTTGCAAAAGTGGGTTATATTTAGTAGTGCCTATTTTGTGATGAGACTTTGGAATTTTCCTTAATAACAGGAGGGAATGTATCTTCCCTCATGTCATCGGGATTACTGGCCTGCTTCAAAACCCAACATTGACAGCTTATTCTTTTATTTAGTATTTGATATACTAAAAGATATACTAGATAATCCCAACTCTCCCGATTTAACACCTCAGAATGACTCTTTTTTTTGGGGGGGGGGGGTGGAAAATAAATAAGAAGCAATTAAGCTTATAAGCAAATACAGAGTATCCCAGTTGTTCTGCACCATTATCTTCAACCAAAGGTTGAGCAATTAATCATAACAATGAGAATGATAGGGATAAAAATATAGTCCAGCTAAGTATAACATTTCAGAGGACAAGTAAAGCAAATCTGAAATCTGGCTCAATCTTCCAAAAAGCTCTCTTATTATTTAGAAAAATTCCATGTGAGGAACTGGTCAAAATATTACTGGCTATCATACTTTGAAAAGATTCCTTCTTGCAAAAATATGACTACCTTTTTTACCATAGTGTACTTAGCATCTTCTTATAAGCTATTCATTCAAAACCTATTTTGAATGGATTTGCCTGGATTTGCATGTGTTTGTATTATATGGTTTCTGAGGTTAGCATCACTGGAGACTTAAATAAAAATCATAGAATCTATTCAAAGATTCCTTTGTCAAAATGGTGAAACAGAAAAAAGGCATCAATAAAAACTATGGCACAAAGAAAAAAAAAGAACAGAAATAGCTTTCAGGTTCTCTAGCCAAACACTCCTTTGGCTCAGACTGTCTTATCATGCCTTGATATGGCTTGAGAAACACACCAGAAGTGTCAAGCAGCTGCCCTCCAAATTTTAGCCAAGGTTCTTTTTCTGTCAGCTACAAATTATGTACAGCTAATGCCTTGGCATTCACTGAGAGTGTAAATGGCTAGGATATTCTCACAGATTTTTGAGGTGTTACCTGTATGGTGATATATATAATGAAAATAAAATAAATATAGATACATCTTTTATTATTGTCATTTTTGTTCTAGATGGCTGATGATGGCCAATACACAGAGCAGTGGTTGAAAATATTCAGTGAATATTCTGCAATGTATATCTTCTAACAGAGGTATCATAAAAGAAAACAGATGCTTATGTGTCCATGGATGTACTACATAATTAAAATAGAATAGATAAGAACATAAATCCATTTAAAATATATACTGTAGATTATAAACACACATTGAAATTAATATATCAATAATATAACTATGTAACTTACATAAATTAGAATTCACTGGGTCAGGCCAGTAGCCAGGATTTTGATTCGGAGGGGTGGGGGAGATGAGTCTGAGTGAGAGAGGATCTACCCTAGCAAACTTTTTGTATTGTTATCCCAATACCCCTATGTATATGGGATAGATTGAGCATGGTGATCAGATCATGATATGAATAAAAATGACATTTTAAATAAAAATATTATTTATTTAATTTCATTAACAAAATGTTTAGAATACTTTTTGACTTATCTTTTTTTTTTTACTTTACAGCAACAGTCTTCTTTTCTTCTCCCTGGTGACTTTGTCAAGTACTTTTTCTGGTTTGAGAGTGTTTGATAGCGCGAAGGCCTGCCAGTGCATGGGTATGAAGGCCTATTGGGACCTCCGAATGGTCTGTGGTGCAGTGGCATCCTCTTTGGTAAAAATATAAAACAGTAAAATATTTTTGTCTCTGTGTTTTTTGTTTGTAGAGGGAATGGACCATACAGTAAAGAAGGGGGTGGGGGTAAGCCTTTACCTTGCAATAGATATTTGTGGAAAAGCAACTCGAGAAACGGCGAGTCTTCTGATAGGCATCCTCTTATGTGCCTGGGCTGTCGGCGCACTCCCCTTTATCTCCTGGCACCGAAGGCTGAAACCAGGGACACTGAAAAGGAAAGAGAGTGCGCTGAGGGCCCAGGAGCAGACAAGGACACCACTGTGCCACGTACCAGTAAGGCCTTCTCGTGGACCACTCTGAAAATATTTGGGGGGGGGGGCTGAAGCCACTAAAGCTCCCCCCTGGATACATGCCTGCAATGGGTAGATGTTCCAGAAGATATACTGTACTGTATTTCTTCAATTGTATTTTTCCTATATAAATAACTCACAATGAGGTTCATCTTAGATATATCATATATATTTTTTGTTGGTGATGGTACTGAAATTAGGGTGTGTCATACAATCAATGGCATCTTATAACTGAAAGAATATGGTAGGTCTTTAATTCTTTATTTAAATTCTGATATCCCGTCTAGCTGAAAAATCTCTTTCAGGAGGTCATGCCAGAGGCTAGG
The DNA here is from genome assembly GCF_037176765.1 of Anolis sagrei. Lineage (NCBI taxonomy): Eukaryota > Metazoa > Chordata > Lepidosauria > Squamata > Anolidae > Anolis > Anolis sagrei. Next base: position 122,345,044 of record NC_090025.1, on the reverse strand, counting down.
GTGGACTGATGAAAAGGTTCTCTACGTGACAGTTGCCAGTCAGTGTTTGGCCGGTTGAAGTCAACATTCCCCAGAGGACCTGAGTACTTTGTACTTTGGAAATAATCGGCAAAGGTAGAGTGATTTAACTATAGTTGTAATGGGCTCACTACTGGATATAACACTATCCAATTTGGCTGCCATGTTTTGAACTACTTGGAATTTTCAAATCTGATGTAGAGGCAGCTGAATGCACAGCACATTGCAAAAGTTCAACCTTGAGGTTACCAGCATGTACACCACCATCTTTAGGTCTTCTGATTCTAGGAAGGAGTGCAGTTAGCATAACAACTGAAGCTAATAAGTACTCCTGACAATATGAGAAGACTTTTGGAGAGAGGAGCACTCCTATGTATAAATAGAAGGTTATTCTACTGACAGGGAAAGTTCCAGCATCACCCCTGGCTGCCAATGCCATTTTTCCACCGTGGCATAGAAAAAGGCCAGGATCCATGCCATAGCAGAGGGTGTAGAGGTGGTTAGAGCTTCTTTTACTCCTCTCAGGATAGATGAAGCTTTCCGTTTTCACCATTCTACTTCGAGAAAGGGAAGTTTCCCTTTCATTAAGAGCTAAGGTGCAATACTTACACTGACCCATGGAGAATTTGATTCAGGTTTTTTGGTCCATTTTATTGACTAAATTTTCTAGATTAATTCATCAGTATATAGGGTATGTTCCCTTTATTATAGCTGGGAATAGCCATTGTATTTGGACCATTGTGTCCTGTTTATGGCATTTCTTAGGCCACTATTTGAACAGAATGTTGCACTAGATAGGTCGTTGCTCTGATCTAATGTAGTCCTTACATAACCTCTTTCTCTTATATATTCTCACATACTGTGATCACTCAGCAGTCCAATGACTCTCTATTCCCCCCCTCCCCCAGTTCATGACAAGACTGCACTACCCAAACTACAATGTAAAATAAGATTGTGAGGAGGGCTGTTACTTTTCTTTGGAAATTTTCTTTACATTTACACTACTTCATAGTCCTGTTTTATAGTATTATTAACAAAAAGGGCCCCCTTTTAGTGTATATATGTCTGTGCAATAAAATCCTTCGAAGACTGTTTCACATTTATAACAGAACATACCGATAATTTATGGTGCTGTTACTCTCATTTAGGTTTTATAGTCCATATTTATTACCCAGCAATGAAAGCGACTGTTTATATTATGAATCATAATGACATTTCTGACTAAAGTTCTGAGCATTACCATTTGGAAACCAAGAGAGCTTACCCCTTCCAGTAATAAACTCTGAAGCAGGCAAAGTAAGAGCTCCACAATATATGGATAGCAAGGGATTGAAAAAAACAGCTTTATTGTTGAGGAGGCAATAGATTGTTGTTCAAACTAGTCTCACATCCTGGATTTCGACTGACTCATGGAAGAACAGTACTCTTAACATATGTCGAGACTGAGTCCAGATTTCATATGGGATGTAGGAAAGCATAGATTCCAGTGACCAAGACAATGTAGAAAAAGAGAAATGACAATAATAATTATGGCACTTAAAATAAGTTTGCAATGAATGCCTGCTTACAAAAAAGAGACTATCTTATTTGCTTGTTTGTTTTGTTTGTTTTTTTCTTCTGTCAGGTCCAGTGTTGGAGCTTCTCCAAAACCTGTGCACTGTGTTCCTGCTGAAAGAAAACAGATGGCCTTGTTCTCTTGTGTAATGAATCATTTCTCCATGTTGTCCATATGAACAACAGCGGTAAAAACAACAAGAAACCTACTAAGAAATGAATGGGAAAACTGTAAAACATGAATGGAAGAGATGCTTGATGCAATTTTAATGAATCAGGGGCTTTGTTTTGTTTTTTCCTCTCCACCACAGCTGCCTAAGCACTGTTTGAGATATTTTGCCTGCCTATAAATTACCAACATTTATGATAAGATTGATGCAATAGTCACATATGCTATTTACTGCAAACAATGAATAGGAAATAAAAAGGCACTTTAAATTCTTTCTTCTTGCCTTCCCCCTTCCTTCTCCTTTTATTTTTTTCTTCTTTTCCTTTTTTCTTTCTTTCTTCTCCTTCCTTCCTTCTTTTTCTCTCTCTCTTTTCTCCTTCTCCTTCACCATGTGTGTTCAGGGCACAACTGTGTGGGTACTGTCATGATTAAGCAGGATTAGAATCTATTCTGAAAATTTAACATAAATATGCACGAAGCTGCATTTCCGTAATAAAACTGGCTGGTGCATAACAGCATTATCTTGCCTTTTTATGCACCTCACTTTTCTTTATCTCTTTACCCTCAAGTTGCTTCCTTTTGTGCTTATTATTATTTTTCTTTTCTATCCTTTCACTTTTTGGAGAACTGTGGCTTTTATCTCCTTTCGGTTAGAAGCTTTCAATCCAAATTTCTTTAGTTTCACCTGTCATGGAAAGGGCTGTTTTCATGTGAGAGATGCAATGAATTGAGTTTGGTTGAGGGAGCTATCCAAAGTGCTGAATGCTATTCCTAATATACAGCACAGTGTATCTCTCCATTAAAATCAAGAAAAGCATAGGTATAGTGGAATTGACACAGATGGCATCAGTTACTCCATTATAGACACAGATCTACAAAGAACCAAGATAGTCAGATAAAGAATAATAATTGTTCAGCCCTATCTTTATTAAAACTAACCAAATGGCAAAAAAGATTGGTGTTTTTTTTTAGTTCTTCAGAATTCTTAGTTACACTTACCCATACCTCACTAGTGGACTTTGGAAAATAAAAATGGGATAAAGACTATAGATGTTGAAAGAAAAAGAATAATCAAAAAGCTAGTAGCTAGAGTAGTGCTCCTAAGCTTTAAGAAACAGTCATAAATTGGAAGAAAGAAACTGAACAGAACAAAAAGGAAATGGTATCTCTCCAACACATGACTCCCACAGAAAATGGAGGAGCTTCATGCGGCTCATATATAGTCCAGCTTTGCAGAAAGTCACATAATCTGCTTTCTTCTTCTGATTGGCTGACAAGGAAAAAAACTGTGTGCAGTTGCCCTTGTCAATCACTCTAGCCAATTCCTTCCCCTGTGGTAGCAGAGTAATATATGACATTAAAAAAAAGTCAGAATTAACAAATTGTCTGAATTTATCCAAAAGATTTGTAGACTTTTGTTTCAATTCGTAAATGCTTTGGAGAGGCCCTTCCCACATTGTATTTCAGTGGTTCATGTCTCAGAATTGCCAAGATTTTACAAAATTAAAAATGACATCTGGAATTCCACACACCTTTATTAGTTTTTGAGATACAAAATATATGACATATGCCAGTCTTCATCTGCCCATCCATAGAAAATCATGATAATCACATCTATGAAACTAGAGCTGATGCAGTCTATCCAATGCAATTTTCTGAACCAGTGTCCTGAAAAACCCTTGAAACAGACCTAAAAGCCAAGTTATTAAACTTTTTTTTGGTCAGGCATGCTATATGTGTTAATTCAGTTTGACTAGAATAATAAAATCATAAAGTTGAAAGACACCACAGGGAGATCCAACCCCTGGCCATGCAGCAAAATATAATCGAAGGACTCCTGATAGATGGCCATCTAGTCATTGCATTAAAAAATTCCTGAGAAGGTAACTACACTGGACTCTGAGGCAGCTGCATATTCCACTAATGAACAGTGGTGGAATTTGTTTTCCTGCAATTTGAATCTATTGCTCTAGTCTCCAAAGCAGCAAAAACAAATTTGCCTCCTCCTCAATGTGACATCCTTTGGAATATTTAAAAATGCCTATCATGTCCCCTCTCACTTCTAGGGGTGAGGTGAGTGAAAGTTTGGTGTGCTATGCACTTTTGAAGTGTAATTTTGGATTTATTTTTCAAAGTTCTCCCCACCCAATTCTGGAGGGAAAAAGAGACAAAGAGGAGGGACCCTTACCGGCATAGGAAGGGGGGGGGCAGGACATGGAACCCCTCCTCCCCTATCCCTGCCCATCTCTTTTCCCCCAAAACACAATGAAGGGTCCTATTGTCCTGTTCCCATTCCTTCTTCCTTACCCTCTCCCTTATTTCTTACCCCTTATTCCTTTTTCTTTTTCTTTTATGAATAGTCTTTATTAATTTTCCATTTTAAAACAACACGGACATTTCAAACACAGTCAAGGCACAAAACAACAATGAGGACTACAAACCCTACATAAAATACCCAACTAAGAGAGTTCGCACTTGGCAGTCTCTTGAATCAGTTTTCTTTGGGCTAATATATACATTTCTGCCTTATCGCCCTCCCTGAACCTCCCCCCCTCCCCCCTCCCTTGATAGACCAACATAAACATTGATAAACATACCAACATATACCACATCCATTTCCAGGTTGACTTCCAGGGTCTTCCGCCGACACATGTTTCCATTCTGTATATCTAGTTGTTATCTTATTAATCCTGCTAATTCTTGAAGGACGTTGCTGTCCAGCTCGGTATACCCATGAAGGGCTGATTTTACTTATTATTTTACCAGTACTTTATGTTATTTTTCTTTAAGAAGGTTGTGAGTTTGCTCCAGTCTGTCTTGTTGTTCTTTGTTTCCTCTTTCCTCAGCATTTGTGTTAGGTAATCCATGTTCATAATATCGATGACCTTGATAATCCATGAGTTATATGTTGCTGTTTCCCTACTTTTCCATATTCTGGCTATACAGGTCCTAGCCGCGGTGGTGAGGTAAAAGAGGATTTTATCGTCGTTTCTATTCAGGTCGGCGTTGTTCATTCCTAATAGGAATTGTTCTGGTCTGAATTCTATCTCGATTTCTAGTATGTCCTTAATTTTCTGGTGTATTATTTTCCAAAATTTCTTGACCTCCTTGCACTCCCACCACATGTGTCTGAATGTTCCTTTTTTATCTGGCATCTCCAGCAGTTCTTATAGGATTTCCCTTTGCTATATTTCGCAATTTTCTCCGGTGTCTGATACCATTGGTAAAACATTTTAAACCAATTCTCTTTAATTTCGGTGGCGTATGCATATTTTAGTTTTTTACTCCACATTTCCTCCCACTCTGACATGGTGACTGTTCGCCCGATCATCCTGGCCCATTTGATCATCACCTCCTTCACTTGTTCTTCCTCCGTCGCCCATACTAGTAGTTGTTGGTATAGTCCTTTGATCGTCTTTTTCTCAGTTCTTAGTATCTTGTCCCATGTTTTCTCTTTCGTTTCAAACCCTGTTCTTTTATCTTCTTTGTAGTTTTCGTTGACCTGCCAGTATTGGAACCATGAGAAATTTGGATACACTTGTCTAATCTCGTCCAATGATTTTAATTTTATTTCTTGGTTGTCAATCTTTAATAACTGCTTGTATGTCAGCCACTTTTCGTTCGGAGCATTCCTCCTCTGGTCTGCCTCGTTTGGGGCTATCCACATTGGTGTTCTTGTGTACCATCTCTCCTTGTACTTCTTCCAAGTTTTTAGCAGGGACGCTCTGAGCGGGTGAGTGTTGAAATTCCTTTCCGTTGTGGTTTTCCTTTTCCAAAGGTAGGCGTGCCATCCTTTGGGCAAGTCTTCCCCTTATTCCTTTTTCTTAAGCTCTCCTTACACAATTTCTAATCTCATTCCCTGTTCCTTACCCACCTTTATTCCATACTCCCTTACTTTATTTTTTTATTCCTCACTCCCTTATCTTGTTCATTATTGCTTACCCCTTTACCTTATGTTTTATCTTATTCCTTATCTTATTCCATACAACTTTATCTTATGGAAAGAAATGTATCTGTTAATATTTGCATTATAACTAGCCTGTGTTTCTCTTGCTCTTCTCTTTTTGAGAGGTATAAATCCCATTTCACCCCTTATATCTTTTCCAGAGATCAGCTGTACAGTGAACAAAGGGTATTAAACATGATTATCTAATATTACATGTTCACCTCACAATTTTATTCCTTTGTGAAAATCAGACTATTTCTGTTGCTTTAAAGAAAGCAACCAATTTTGAAAAGCCAAGAACAGATTGGGAAGACGATTGGACAATTTCATTCTGTGTCTTAAGTGGTGAGTCAACCTAATGAATGGAACTCTTGAAATTGTAGCTTATTGACTATTTAAAGAAAGCTATCACACACTAGTTGGAATAGCTAGGAAAGTTTTGTCTCCCCCCCCCCCCTGTTTTTTGGGGGAAAGGATTTTAAATGCAAACAGTCTAACTTAATTAACTGAAAAGAATGAAATGTTGTGCTGTATATAACAATACTTTGTTAGATGACAGGAGAGTTTGACTTTAATGAAACAACTATGATCCATCTATTTGATTCAATAATATTAGGCTAGTGGCAAATATTGAAATCATTATGCTTGTGAGTTTAAATTTGTCCAGTGACCCATAACACATCTAAAATGTAGTCATTTGTGAGTATTGGACCAGTAACGCTAATTGCAAATGAACATGAAGTTATTACCTTCTTCTGCTTCAAAGTACTTTGGAAAAAGCCAATATTTAAAGGAAATCAATGAAAAAATAAAGTAAAATGAAGCCTAGATTACAAGATGGTTGTACACATATCATGTCTATTTCCTCTTAAAGGGAGAAGCATTTGCACAGTATTTCACATGCAACAATAAAACACAAAATTTCTTTGTTACAGTCATGTTCTTGTCAACTCTGAAATAAGTGTGTTGAATAACTAATAAATGTTAAAGATTTCTGCCTACAATGATAAACAACAAATATAGTCCAGTGGCTCCCACTCCAAAGGGCTCATTGTCTGTCTTCATAAACAACAAAAGATAAGCAAAGGAATGGAGAGAAAGTAACCTATTCACAAGACTAAAATTCTGCATCCACTTATCAAGGATTAGGTCCTATTGAATTTAGTAGGGTTTAATTATAGAAATGACTGGTTAACTTCACTGAAGAATGCATTTCTGCATATGTTTACATAAAACCATGACTTTATTTTTTGGGGATAAGCAAATTACGTTGTACAAAGTTAACATGAATAACTTGTTATTAGTATATTTATTGTGTGTTCTTGTGTATTTCTGACTTACAGCAACCCTAAGGTGAATTTATCACAGGATTATTTCAAGAAGATTGTTTCCAAGGGAGTTTGTCATTGCCTCCTTCTGAGGCAGAGAGAGAGTTGCTTGCCTCAGGTCATCCAGTGGGTTGTCTCTGGACAATATAGTTCAGCACTCAAAACCACAGCAAGCTTGCATTCTGCATTTCTTTGTATCCTGCCTTTTTCTCTGTCTTGGATTCAATATGGATTACAAATGTTAAAATAGCTAAAAATAATACATAAGTTTAACATATTATTAAACCATTAATAATATTAGAAGTAATTAAAAACAAGCCATTAGAAAGAAGACCAGTAAATATAAGAACATAGCTCATGAAAGGCCTTTTCACTTTGAGTATTTAGTCCTTCAAATGCCTGCCAAAACAAAAAGGAAAGAAAAGAAAAGAAAAGAAAAGAAAAAAGCTTCCTTCAAATAGGAGTCTGAAAAATATTTTCAGAATATGGTTCAGAACTTTGAATTGCTCCATTGATGTTCAGATTAGAACATGGAGTACATTAACCAATGTACTGACATTGAAGCCACTAATTGCCATATGTGATGGCAGTCATGAAGTATTTAGATGTTCTAGGATTTCATCTCCCAGCCTTCTTCTCCTTTGGGTATGCTGGTTTTGTCTGCTGGGACATGCAGAACAATGGCATCTGAAAGGACATAATTCCTATCCTTGCCCTACACCATCACACCCACCCAGAATGCTTATGGTTTTTAGATACTTCTTGCATTTGTAATTTACTATCCTTTTGTATGTGTTCATTTCTTGTATCTTGAGAATGAATGTTCTGTAAACTCCTTGATGTATAATTTCTGATCAGAGATGTAGGAAAGTTGTGGGGGGGTTACAACTCTGAAAATTTTGCAATTTTGCCAAGCTGACTGGGAGATTCTTGCAATCCAAAAATAATTTTTCACAACTCTGTTGGAAAGACAGTGTAGAACAAGAGTTTCAAGCAATTCATTTATCCTTGCCTGAGGAGTTGGAAACTGTAGGTAAATCTACTTAAAATAAAACTAAAGACGGAAATAATCTATATTTTTCTTGTTCTTGAATGGCTCACAGAGACCCCATATTTAAACAACTTGTCACTCACCTTTTCATTTTATGGGAGTATGAAAAAATCCAAAACTTTTATCCTCATTTTTAGGCAACATTTTGAAAAGCAATTCAAAAATGCAGAAAGAGTGAATAAATATGCATTAACAACTCTAAAAAAAAACTCAAACAGTAGGGATAAAACTTTTGAATACACTAGTTCATGTGTGAAAAAAGCAAAGTAAGCAATGGGCTACATCTGTTAAACATACACTGTTTTCTGAGATCTGTGAATGTGGAACACATAGAGTCAATTCAATTGTTGTGTGCCTTGAAGTTGAGATGTGGCAACACTAAAGCCAAAGAAGTACAACATTATCAGTGGGTTTCCATGACTGTGCAGGAATTGAAATCTTTTTCCTCTGTTGTAGTCAAGTTCTCTAATTACTATGTCACTCTGGCTCTCAATAAATCTAGTTAGATGCAATAAATCCAGTTAGATAAAACTTAGACCCATTCTACGATGCCAGATAATCCAGATTATCCACATTATCTGCTTTGAACTGGATTGTATGAGTCTACTCTGCCATGTAAGCCACACCGAGTCCCTTGGGGAGATGGTAGCGGGGTATAAATAAAGCATTATTATTATTATTATTATTATTATTATTATTATTATTATTATGTAATCCCATTCAAAACAGATAATCTGGATTTTATGTGGCAGTGTAGAATGGGCCTATATCAGACTTGTCAAACTGGATCAGGTATTGTGTGACTTCAAGTCATTTCTGACTTTTTGTGACCCTAGGACCGTGATGGCAAACCTATGACAGCGTGTCAGCACTGACACGCGTAGCCATTTTTTATTACACAAAAAAGACATTTTATCCTCAGCTCCTGCATGGCCAGGTGCAGTAGCTGAGGATGAAACATTTGCTGTAGTGTAGTGTAGACACTCTGTGCCGGAGGTCTGTAGATCAAAACTACAGAACTCCGGCACAGAGTGTCTAGTTCTAGGACTTTTGATTAAATTGTTAGGGGATCTTTGACCTCACTTCCAGCTAGCGGAGCAGGGAGCAGTGGAATGCCATGGGGGATGCATCTCTGGTGGCCCTGTGACCACCATTATCAGCAACCACATAACCGCAGCAACCTGATGTAATAGTCTATGCTAGTTTTGGAATTAAATGGTTTTCAATTGATGCAAACTGATGATTTGGAGATGCAACTTGGAGAATTTCAAGACAGCATTGGCTTAGGTGTTTGTCAAAACTTGAGAATCTGGAAAGGTGCCACTTGGAGAATCAAGAGGAGTGCCACTACGAACAGGAAATTTGGAGTGCCCGGAACAGATTAACAAACATTTTTAGCACCTTGAAAAATAAAGCAGTGGCTTTACTCACAATTTTTCCCTCTACGTACTTTTGTGAGACCTATTCTCAGTGTTAAATAATTTCAAAACCAACAAAAGAAACAGATTGACAGATGAAGTTAGTAGCGCTTGCTTGGGCTTGAAGTGTACAAATTGCCAACCTTCAATTGCAGATTTAGCCAATGAAATTCAGCAACAAAAAAGTCACTAATAGGCAGATTAGTTAAAGAATTTCCCTCCCCTCACTTATCTTAGTTCATGGCACCTCACACAAGTTAAATAATATCAAAACCAACAAAATAAATCAACTGATGAATGAACAAAGAAGTCACTAAGCACGTAAGTTAAATAGTTTTTGGCTTATTAGATACAGTTATATATTGCAATTATACATTTTTGTTATCCAAACTATAAATATCACAAAATTTTGGGGTTTTTTTCTCAAAGTGACACCCTACTCGAGTTATGCTCGGTTTATTTTGGGTAAATTTTGACACACCGAGCTCAAAAGGCTGCCCATCACTGCCCTAGGGCATACCTATCATGGGGTTTCCTTGACAAGTTTTGTTCAGAGAGTTTATGCACTTGCCTTTTTCTCAAGTGAAGAGAGTGTGACTTGCCCAAAGTCACCCAGTGGTCTTCTATGGATGACCAAGGTTTTAAACCTTGCTCTTCCTGAGCCCTAGTCCAACACTAAAAGCTCCACACCATGCTGGCTGCTCTGAGGCTTCTTAGTTCTTTCTTATATTAGTCCCATGGTTTTTCTGTACCTAAATGTTTAATTGTGGTCATATTTTCACATAGAAAAGAACTAATCAGATAAAAATTATTAGGAAATCTAGTTCACTGGTAAATCTAAATCAGTTTTTCTTAAACTGTGCTCCTCCAAGTGTTTTGGGCTTCAGTTACCAGAATTCCCAGTCATCTTACCAGCTGTTAAGAATTGTGGGAGCTGAAGTCCAAAATATCTGGAAGAGCACAGTTTGAGAAACTCTGGTCTAAATTAGCAGGGGCTCATTCACACCAGGTCATTATGGGCTATTATTTCACTTTAACTGCCATGGTTCCATCCAACAGAATCTTGGGTTAAAGAAAGTGTGTTTTGCAATTCTCAGCTAGAGATGCTCAAATATTTCATCAACTACAAATCCCAGGTTTCCATGAGATGGAACCATGGAAGTCAACATGAAATAATAAGATTGCAATTGCAAAATGTGGATCGGCCCTAGGAAACTTGTTTTTCATTAAATACCAGAAAATTTTTGCACTGAAAATATTTATTTTACAGCATTTTTATCCTGCCCTTCTCAACCCCCCTCCTCCCCGGGGGGGGGGGCACTCAGAGTGCTAATAGAGTCATTCCCACATTATGGAATTATCTCCTGAAAGACATAGAGATGACTATGTCTTAAATAATTTCTGGAATTGCTTTTTGCAATCATTTTGTTTTCCATGGCTTTTGACAGACCTATTTTCTTTTTCATGCTGCTATTTTTTGCTGTTCAAGACTTTTACTAAGTTTTGAAATTTACATTTTATTGAAAATGGTTAAAATGAATCAATTTATGGGTGTATAATTTGTCATAGTGAAATAGCATGCTTTTAATCATATAACACCTTCATAAGATTGCAGTTGTGAGATGTATTATCGTATTCTACAGCTTACAAATGTATATCAACAAATAAATTAATTTCATACAATTCACATCTTTCATAGCAATCTAGTAAAATAACACACCTGTTGAAGAATTAATGTGGTATGCCAAGTAGAGGAAAAGGTGAAAATCTATATGTTAGGAATTCCACTGAATGTGATATTGAAGAAAATGTCTTATCATGTCTCCCTTAAGCACCTGAACTTTTCAACTCTTATGGATTATTCCATTTCAGTGCATTTGTGTTACACGGGGCACTTCATCTGTTTGTTAAAAATAACACCTCAAAGCCTCCAGACCCTTAGGGCTCTGTTTTCACTGTGCTTTTAGTTCTGGTTCATAGAACTTTGTTCAGTCATATGGGCAGATTGTTTGGCTTCGTGTTTTCTTTTGTAAATGAGCATTTCAAATTGCAGAATCTCAAGTTGAGAGTCACAAACATTCAAAAGTTTGGGGACAAAGATAATTGTAGACCTCTGGTCTCTTCATGCTGAACCTCTGATTACTATATACATTTCTCAAGTTGGTGAGTGTTCTGCTCAATTGTCAATGTAGACGCTTATGAAATTAATTGTACATGACTGGTTTTTATACTATAAAGTGTGTTTCAGTTCCTAAATTTCACTTCATACCCAAGTAGCTCATTTTTGCCATGATCCAACATGGAGTACAGGTACAAACCATTGGTAGTAGTGATCCAGTTCATCCATTATACACTAGTTTTGAACAGATGGTGACTGGTAGATGACATATCTCAAAACCCACAGCTGATGGAGGAAATCTGGTGCCATTTTTGGGATCAGTGGGTCAAATACACCCACAAAACAGTCTTAACATTTGAGGCACCAAAATATGCATTGGCTAATGTTGCCTTTTTAGTGCTAGTACCACGTATGAAAAATGTTCTTCCAAGAGACCTACCTACCTGGTGCCTATGTTATGATCCTTTTGTTATCTAGCAGCTTAGGACTATAACCACCATCAATGCATTTTAATTTAAGCAGCTCTGTATGATAACTGCCCATTTTTTTTGGTTGTTTAGATATTCCTCACATAAACGTTAGTTGCCCTTGAGAGGCCTCTCCCAATTGAGTAACACTTACATCACTACACAAGAATGAAAAAAATATAGGTTGCCTCCAGACCCCCTTCTGAAAGTGAATGCCATAATTCAAGACACAGCCTTTATTGAAGAGACGCTATCCCAATATTTCTCTATATCCTGCGAAAGCCCAATGGCATTAAAATGATGTCCTTTCATAAACACTATATATTACATCAGATCATCCCAAACATACCATCTAGATTTGGTAAAAAACTCCAAAACAAAACAAAACCCTGCCTGCTGCTCTCATGTGACACAGCATTGTCAGGGAGAAAATAAATTTTATTTATATGAAATATCATTATTTGCAATTTTCCAAATTATGAAAGAAATACGTGCTGCTTAAAAGCATAAGGCAAAGCTAAATTAATCTATCATCTATTTATCCCACATGGAGAAGATCTAGAAGAACAAGATCTTTTACTTTCAGGCCTGTTGAAAAATGTCTATTTTCTACTATTAATTTAATATTTTATCAAGAAATTACTTCTTTCATAAGAAAGTAGGCTTGTAGTGCATCTTCACAATAGAATTATTTCAGTTTGAGATCACCTTAATTGTCATGGCTCAGTGCTATGCAATCTTGCAGTTAGGACTTTAACCTTCTCTGCCAAAGTGTGCTGGTGCCTGAGCCAACAACGTCTCCATGGATCCCATAGCATAGAGCAGGGGTCCTCAAACTTTTTACACAGAGGGCCAAGTCACAATCCCTCAAACTGTTGGAGGGCTGGATTATAATTTGGAAACATGAATGAATTCCTATGCACACTGCACATATCTTATTTGTAGTGCAAAAAACACAAAAATAATACAGTAAGTAAAATGAAGAACAATTTTAACAAATATAAGCTTATTAGTATTTCAATGGGAAGTGTGGACCTGCTTTTGGCTGATGAGATAGGATTGTTGTTGTTGTTGTTGTTGTTGTGTGCTTTCAAGCTGTTTCAGGCTTAGGTTGACCCTGAGTGAGGGCTGGGTAAATGACCTTGGAGGGCCGTATCTGGCCCCCGGACCTTAGTTTGAGGACCCCTGGCATAGAACCATGGAAATTAAAGTGGTATCAAATTGCTTTAATTCTAGTGTATTGATCTACCCCAGGTTAGAAGTAGGGCATATAAAATTATTTGTTTTCATTGCATTTTTTCATTGTTCTAAAATGTAGACAGAAGAGCTGTTAATTGTAAGAAGCAGTTAACAGAAGGTGGCATAAGCAAGGTAGAGGAAATATACATACATTTTCAGTAGCCTCAGACCTATAGGATAAAGATAGTGTATAAATAGAGACGTTCATGCAGGAAGAACTGCATTAACTTGCCATGATTCTAATTACTTTTACAAGTCACCTGCATTATTGGAAGCAAAACCTTTGTCAACGAGCTTGATGCAGCATCAAGCTGCCTAGAGACAAGTATTTCAAAGTTAGATTGATGTCTTTTCCCACAGGTAACACATCCATAATTAATGCCAAATTAATTCCAATGATACTAACAAGCACATTGGGTGAGGCTGGTAATTATTTTCAGCATAGTATTTAAACACTTGGAACACACAAGGATATTGGCAAGAATTTGCCTATCATTTCCTGAAAAGTCATAGTGTTCAAGAGCACACAGGAATACAAACAACACCTACACTCTAACTTGAAATTGACTTCAGGGTCCAATTTGTATGGTTCTGAGACATATCATGTCCCCACACCTCTTTACACTATCAAATATTATGTCAAGTTAGAGTTGCTTTTTTGTCACTAAATGCTGGTAATAAATATGAAATAATAATCTTTCACTGGTTGTTGTCAAACCGATGCTGACTGGGGTACAAATCCAGTGCCATATAGTACATCTTCTTTGCAGAAAATCTTCACAGTTTCATCTCAGAGATCAGGATATGGTCTCTTCCTTCCTTTTTGAAATCTGCAAACCTGGTTAAAGCTTTCTAATTTTGAATATTGAAAATGACATATCACCACTGTCACTTATTTTTAAGGAGGATCCAACTCTATTCCTTAGTGGGGAAAAGTGCTGTCAACCTTGGAAACTGATGGTTGTAGTTCTCATGCTTACCCCCTCTGTCTGTGACAATGCTAAAGTTGAAGGCACAGAATCTTAACAGTAGAATTACTGATTATTTTGGATTTGTTCTGAAATCTGTGCCTGCCAAATGAGAACAATGATGCTTCTGAAGGACCACGGTCAAGCCTACTATCAAGCAAAGAGAGGCAATCAACTGAGAAGACAAATGCTAAGTAGCGGTGCTGGGGAAAAGTGGCAACCACAATCTCTTTAGTGTTTCCTATCTGGGTTTTCATCTCCTTGGAGAATACAGGTAGATATATCTCACAACCTTTCTTGTCCTTAAACTAGCCTGCTGAAATGAATACAGTAGAAACTCAGCTTTCAGTCAGCTGGCTTCTGTATGTGGATTGAGGGACATCTTGCCTAAAGCAGCAATATATCTTGGACTGGTCTAGAGAAGACTTAGGTGAAATGGAATGACAACCAGCAGGTGGAATATCTCTCTGATCATTAGGAGCAGTTGTACAAATAGCTATAACTTCTGAAGTGCATACATCAACTAGTAGTGGTGGATTCACTATTCCTGGAGGGGAAAATGGTGAGAAGAACTTATTAAAGAAGGGACTAGAGCTCAATAGTAGAGCATTTATTGTGTATGCAAAAGATTGACTCCTTGGTATGTCCAGACAGAATTTAGAGATACCATTTCAGGTCTGGTAGAGCTTCTACTAGTCAGCATAGATAATATTGAGTTAGACATTCTTCTCTTCTCCATTAGCACTAAATTCCAAGCAGATATATCCCATCCTATATTGGCATTACCAGGCAAAAATAACACTGACAATCCTGTTTGTCTCAAAGCATGTGGTTCCATTGTAAAGGAGAACATATAATGTCGAGAGGTGCATCATAAAAGTGCCAGTTGAGATGTTATGCCTGTCAATTTTGGCTGGTCATTACTTCACTTTCATTGCACTGCAAAATAATAATCAGTGAACATTTCATACTCACAGTAGCATATTTTGCTAAAGTGCACGGAGGTCTAGCAGTGTTCCTTTTGCACTGCAGCCCTAATTAAAGGCTGAGTCAATCTCTGTCTTTGTTGGCGGTGAGGTTTAAAATATGTCTGGTGCCTTGATCCAGGTGACAGGAGGGAAAGGAATGGCTTCTAAGGTATCTATTTTTTTCTTCATTCTGTTTGTGCTGAGGTGGTGCTGGTGCTGGTGCTGAAAAGGATTGTGGTTTGCGGGAATGTGCTAAGAGGCCAGATATGAAGAAATGAATGATCTTCACAACAGCTCCTTGTGGCTAGACAGGAATCAAATTACCTTTGAGGAGATAACATCGAAGCCACATAAATCAGGACAAAATACCGATTTTCTCACTAAGGAAATATATGGCTTCTACAGTACCAGCTATAAAGAGGGAAGATTGTACTTAAGGTAATTTCTTTTGAAATCACCTGGAGTGGGCTTAATAAATTCTTAAAATACAATACCAAGACAAAACAGGTATATAGCTCATAATCAGCATAGTAGTTTTTGAAGAATTGGAAGGGGAAGTGTCTTATTTCCCAAGCACCAAAAAGACCAACATCTGCATTAAGACCATGGACAGAAAATGTGTGACATAGTCCTGCTGGTCTATATACAGTAAAATGTCATGTGAAATAGACTAATATATTGGGGAAAATCATGCACGCTAGCTATTTGCAGTATTTAGCCCAAGGTACTCTACTGCAGAGACTTACGGAGAGAAAATTTCTATCTTAAGCTTTCATAGACTGCTGTATTTGACTTATTCCCATGATCATCATCATCATCATCATCATCATCATCATCATCATCATCACTAGCAGCAAAAGGAACAGCAGCAATAACTGCACCAGTGGTACAGTATGGTTGCATAAGTGTGTGAGTATGTGCATGCATAGAATCATAGAATCATAGAGTTGGAAGAGACCTCATGGTCCATCTAGTCCAAACCCCTGCCAAGATGGCTTGAAGATTATGTGATTAATTGTGAAGACATTGTATTAAATATTTTAATTGTTTTAATGTATTTTATAATTCTATTTAAGCATTTATTTTAATTGTACATTGTTTTATGGCATCAAATAATTCCCTATGTGTAAACTGCCTTGAGTCTCCTTCAGGTTGGAGAAAAGCAAGGTAGAAATGTCGTAAGTAAATAAATAGCCATCCAGCATCTATTTAAAAGCCTCCAAAGAAGGAGCCTCCACCACACTCTGGGGCAGAGAGTTCCATTGCTGAACAGCTATCACAGTTAGAAAGTTCTTCCTAATGTTCAGGTGGAATCACCTTTCCTGTAGTTTGAAGCCATTGATCCACGCCCTAGTTTCCAGGGCAGGAGAGAACAAGCCTTCATCTTACATATTCATACATGGCCATCATGTCTTCTCTCAGCCTTCTCTTCTTCGGGATAAACATGCCAAGCTATTTAAGCTGCTCCTCATAGGGCTTACTCTCCAGAACCTCAATCATTTTAGTCGCCCTCCTCTGGACATATTCCAGCTTGTCGACATCTCCCTTCAATTGTGGTGCCCTGAATTAGACACAGTATTCCAGGTGTGGTCTGACCAAGGCAGAATAGAGGGGGAGCATGACTTCCCTGGATCTAGACATTGTACTCCTATTGATGCAGGCCAAAATCCCATTGGCTTTTTAAACTGCTGCATCACTTTGTTGGCTCACGTTTAACTTGTTGTCCACAAGGACTCCAAGATCTTTTTCACACGTACTACTGTCAAGCCAGGTGTCCCCCATTCTGTCTCATTGCATTTCATTTTTTCTGCATAATTAGAGTATCTTGCAGTTGTTCCTGGTGGACTTCATTTTGTTAGTTTTGGCCCATCTCTACTCTGTTAAGATTGCTTTGAATTCTGCTCCTGTCTTTTGGGATATTAGCTATCCCTCCCAATTTGGTGTCATTTGCATACTTGATGATCATGCCTTCTAACCCTTCATCTAAGTCATTAGTAAAGATGCTGAACAGGACAGGGCCCAGGGTGGAACCCTGCAGCACCCCACTTGTCACTTCTTTCTAGGATGAAGAGGAAGCATTGGAGAGCACCCTTTGGGTTCATTCACTTAACCAATTACAATCCACCTAACCATAGTTTTGCCTAGCCCATATTTGAGTAGTTTGTTTGCCAGATGGTAATTGGGGACCTTGTTGAAGGCCTTACTGAAATCCAGATATGCTACATCCATGGCATTCCCTGCATCTACTCAGCTTGAAACTCTATAAAAAAGAGATCAGATTAGTCTGGCATGACTTGTTTTTGATGAATCCATGTTGACTATTAGCAATGACCGCATTCCTTTCTAAGTGTTTCAACACCACTTCCTTAATGATCTTTTCCAGAATCTTGCCTGGTATCGACATGAGGCTGACTAGAGAGTAATTATTTGGGTTATCCTTTTTTCCCTTGAAGATTGGGACCACATTTGCCCTCCTCCAATCTGCTGGCAAAGATGATTGCCAGTGGTTCTAAATGAATTCTGCTAGTTCTTTCAATACTCTTGGATGTAGTTGATCCGACCCTGAGGACTTGAATTCATTTAGAGTGGCCAGGTATTTCTGTATGACTTGTTTCTCTATTTGGAGTTGGATTTCTCTAATTCTTCATCAATTCCATGTTGCTGAGGTTGAGAACGGTTTTCCTTTTGTGAGAAGACTGAGGCAAATAAGCCATTAAGTAGTTCTGCCTTTTCCCTATACCCTTTCAGCATAAACGATCTTCTCCTCACAGAGGCCCCATTGCCTCCTTGTTCTTCCTGTTTCTACTGACTTAAACAAAGAAGCTATTTTTATTGTTTTAAATGTCCCTGGCAAGCCTGAGCTCATTTTGCAGTTTAGCCTTGCAAACCTTTTCCATACATAAATTGGTTATTTGTTTGAATTCTTCTTTGGTGATTTCTCCCCTTTTCCACTTCTTGTTCACATATCTTTTGGGTCTTAGCCCAGTGAGAAGTTTTTTGGACATCCATTTTGGCTTCTTTGCACTTGCCTTTTTTCTTCTTTTTTTCCAGCACTATTTGCAATTGAGCCTTGACCATGTCAGTCTTGAAGAACTCCAATCCATCCTGTACTCACTTGTCTTTTAATACTGGTGTCTATGGAATGCCGCTCAGTAATTCCTTCATTTTTTGGAAGTCAGCTCTCCTGAAGTCCAGAATGCAGGTTTGACTTGTCTTAGTTTTGACCTTCCTTTTTATAGCAAACTGCAGGAGAACATGGTCATTTCCTCCTAAGAATCCAACCAGTTCAACTGCATTGATCAGGTCCTCTGCATTTGTTAGGATGAGATCAAGAGTAGCCAATCTCCTTGTTTCCTCTTCTACCTTCTGGACCATAAAATTGTTTGCAAGGCGAGGGAGGAATTTGTTGGACTTTGTACTCTTGGCCAATTTTGTTTTCCAGCAAATATTGGGATAGTTGAAATTACCCATGACTACTATATGTGCCTGCATGGTAAACTGTTGACAGAAGGTTTCACTGAGTTCTTTGTCCTGACTCAGAAATCTGTAGTAGACACCCACAATAAGATCTTTCTGAGTCCTGGTTCCCTTGATTGTTAATCAGATGTTTTCAAGTTGGTTCTCCCCTTTGTTCTGTTTCTGAAAGAGGTTATAGCCCTCAATGGCTATATTCCAGTGATGGGAATCATCCCACCAGGTTTCAGTGATGCTTGTGAGTTCATAAGTGTGGTGTTCTGCTAAAAGTTGGAGTTCATCTTGTTTATTTCCCATGCTCTGTGCATTAGTAAAAAAACACGTAAGCCCCTGGGGCCTTCCTCTGAGCTGTTTATTTGGGATTATTGTGCTTTTACTACTTGGTCTTTGTTGTGTTTATGCAACTCTCCATTTAGCCTTTTGATGGTTCCCTTTGGTTGTGGATGAAGTATTGTTCACGAGGCTGTTGTCCCCCTCCTCCGGTGGACCTAGTTTAAAGTATGTCATATGATTGTACATATATATATATATATGCATGTACATATTTATGTAGTGAGTATATACTGGCCCCATAGTTCATTATGGAACACGGGAGGCCTCTCATGTTCTGGGCCAAGTGTCCTAGGACACTTGCATCCCAGTTCATCCATGGAGCACCAAAGGCAGTTAGTCTACATCATGTGACGGGCAGCATGGGGTTCTGTCAATCATCTCTGCTGCAAGCATCCTAGGGTGCTTTTAGCCCATTGTGTGATTAGATCCTTAGAGATTTTATTGTCTCCTGCTTCTGACATAAAAATTTAGATTAGTACCATTGGGCTGTCATCTCCTCTGTTTCACCACTATCACCATTCCTAGCTGTCCAAGGAGCTCTCTCTGTGGGGAAAATAATCATGTATTGTGAAGATTGCCAGTAGCCTATTCTTGGCGAGTGTGGGTGTTTTTTTTTTTTTTGGCCCATGTAGAAAAGCTCTTTGTAAATAACTCCAGGTATCTTTGTGCTTCACAACCTCAGAATCAATTCAGAAGCATTTCTACTCATCCACATAATTGAAGAGGAGTGTCTAAAGAGTTGAGAATGAAGATGGGTGGAGTGGAACAGTTCTTTACTTGAGCTTTTCTTATCAGCCTCTCCATGAAAAGGTCACACTTGTACTATCAGATTGTACGAGCTTGTTCATCTGTTTCAACAATGCCAGCAGATGTTTCAGGGCTGTTTGTCTTTAAACTGGACAAGAAGAAAGTAATTTGTTCCTTTTATATAAGGAAAGGATGCATGGTATTAAAATGTGAAATTTGAAGAGCTGATAAACAGATCTTATCTTAGTCTTCCATTTTTAAAGATTATTAAATATATTGTCATGAATAGTGTTGAAGAATGAATAGTGTTTTTTGCTCTTTCTGCAGGCCAAGTGGTATAGTGAAATCACAAAAGTGAAAACCATATATTTGTTCTCTCAGTCTTCCTTGGTTTCAGTACCAAAAAGAGACAGTTAAGGCTAGGCATGTCATCTGTGAGAGGCCCATGTCAGATGTCACAGAATGAGGAAGAGCAAGGAAACGAAAAAGTCATATGTGCTGCAATAGCCTGTCCCCAAATGTAGCTGGATGCCCTCTCGGTATGAAAGGGAACACCATTCATCACAAGTGTTGAAGTAGAATTGTACAGCTAGTCTAATTGCTGAAAAGGGGGAGCTGCTTTCTTGTCCCTTACCTCAGGCAGGGAAACTGCCTCGGAACAGCAATGGTAGCATTGTCAGTTCATATTTTTTTAATCAATATACATACTTACATATTCTAAATATTGTTTCAGCTGGGTAAACCACCCTTTACCGCTATCTTATTATTCTACATCTTTGCTCACTTGAAGTATTTCTTTATTTGTTTAACTTTTGTATGACTTTAAAATTAAAGATATAAGGCAGAGAAATGGAATGCATTTTTCACAAGTTTGACTATAGGGCAACCTTTGGAGGGAGCCAACAATCCAGTGTTTCATGAGAATGCATTGTTAATCACAGACTATACCATTTCTTGATTTCTTTTGTTTCCTATTCATATGGCAATTGTAATCAAGTCTGATGAATTTGAAATTAGCCCTACTGTATTTGTTGGGACATTTTATCAAGTAAATATGTACAGAATTACAGTTCCATTGCATTGGCAGACAAGATTGGATTTTTTTTAAAAAAAATATCATATGTCTTATTGCATTAGCTTACAATTGCCACTCAGTTCCCTCCACCTTTAACACAGTCAAATGGGCATGCATATTACTCAACAGTTCTCCCCCCACTTATGTTAAGAAAAACAACATCAACCTTAAAGTGGAATGATAATTTCAGTCACTTTCAAGTAAATGTCCTCTTGAGTTACAACTAATTTGTCTTTAGTGATTATTAACTTGCTATTTAAGATCTAAAACTGATAACATTTATGTGATCTCACATTCATAAATCACCCTCCTTCATTATTTAATTTCAGAGACTTGAATAATACTCAGAAAAAGTGACTCTCAGGAAACAATAAAAATATGTGATGCAATCACATTCATAATGGTAGGTTGTAATTGCCTCTGCTTTAGCTAAATTAATTTTATATTGTAATGTGAACTAATGCAACTCTGAAGTGCATAGTCTTCTAGAGTTTCATGGCTTCAAATGTGTGACATCAAACATTACCTAACTACTTTGGAATACTTCATTCTGTAAGTGCCACTTTGGATACAGCTTACTTTTTATCAGAATAACTGAATAAAGTGAAAGTCAAAATATTTTGTCAAGTATTTCCATTGCTTTAGTTATTCTAATGTATGTGTGTATGTGGGATTAACTGTGTCATCCAGCAGTCTTATGCGTATTGGTGTTTGAAACCATATCTATATTTATCTAACTAATCTAATTGATATGAGAGAGATATGCTTGTGTATTACATTACCCAGCAGCACTGATGACTATATTACATCTGGTCAACATAGCCATAGTCTAATTTTGCAAGGTAATATCTGTGCATATTAGGTTACCTGCTTGAATTGGTAGGACTGATGGTTTAACTGTTCACACAGTAAAATGATAAAAAAGAGGGAAGTGGACAAAACATATTCTAGGAATTAAGTTAAAACAGAACTTTGGTCTCTCACTGAATAAAGAAACTCAACACAGGACTAAGATGCATTACCTATTTCTTTGTCTTTTTTTTCTTTGCCAATTACCTGAGATAGAAATATGAGGCCAACTGCTCCCATTAGACATATGTTTAAGCAGTGATTTTTGTTAGTTTTCTTATCTGCTACTTTTGTCTCAGTTTTACAGTTTTGCAGTATTGTGGTATTATCGTGAACTATATTGGGCTGACATAACTTTTGATGGAGAGTGGTATATTATAAATATTTTAAAGCAAAAGATAAGTTAGATTGAATTGTAATGTAGTAGTATAGTAATTTTCTTATAGGATTGGCTGACCAGATGGTTGGCTTTGTGGGTGCTATGTGAGCTCACCCTTGTTAAGACATTTTAACTAGCATTGCCACAATTTAAGTTCATGGGTACAGTCATTATAAAGTTGCCAGATTGAAATGTGGAAAGGGCTTCTTTGCCTGTCATGGTTGTGCAAAAGAGGGAATTTCAGCAGATGTTGCTTGGCATGCAAACATTCAACACCTGCTAAAGTATCCTCTTCTTCACTAAAAGTCTAGGTGCACTATCCTTCACCATTACAAGAAAAATACATGCTGGTGGAGAACCAATTTAAATATTTACGAATTAAGAAATTGTATAATTATAGGGATCTCACATCAGGAATGAGAAAGTTAAATTTATAGGCTGCACATAATTTCCAAGACCACACAGGATACAGCTTTGACTTCCAGATGACCTTTCACACTAGACACTTATCCAATTTTCCACGTTAACTACCATGGCTGCATCCTATGAAATCCTAGAGCCTGTAGTGTAGGAAAGTACTATGGTTCTCTGGCTGAGATTTTTAAATGTCTCTTCCTAAACTAGAGATCCTGAGATTTCATAAAATGGAAGGTTGGCAATTAACATGTAATCTTAACACTATCCATAATTATGTGTGAATGGACTCCTGATGACTTTGTGTGGCCTCACCTGGGTCTAAAACACCTCAGAAATGACCCAAAACGTGACAAAATGTTTCCTAATTGACTAGAGGTGTTTGGAGACATTTGGAAGCAAAGCAAGAAGGATGGAATGATAGCACTCCAAGATATCTTGGGAACCAATGAGGCCCCAACAGTTGACCACCCCATTTGATAGGAATTAAGTAGGGATTGATAAATCCATGGATTTGTGGCAATCAATAAAAATCAAATTAGGTGAAAACTTGATCTCCCATAGCATAAATATTTATCAATATATTCCAACTTCTGGAACTGTATGCATTGGTAGTTGCCTATCTTTGTATGTAATAAAAACCAATATTCAGATAGAACACGTTGAAACTAGAAGACCCAAGGAAAAAAAACCCATAAAGTTGTAGTAATATCTCATTTAAATCAGTATTAAAAGTCTGCTGAACTTTTCCATAGTTCGAAGTGGACTAGACACAAATGTTCATTTAGGGAGCAATTTTCCAGTTGAATCATTGCCTTATATTTTTCACCTAGTAGTCACACAGTGAGTATAGCTAGAGCAGAACTTTGAAGGGAGCAGTGAACATGGTAGAATAATCTTGCCTGACAAACCTTGAAGAGTTCCTTTTAAAAAGTAATGAATGGAAATTATGGTTCCAAAGGCTTCCAAATATAATTAGCTCCATCTACAGTTCATTTTTTTAAAAAAAACAACTCTCTGCATTTTTTTTTTAAAAAAACCTTTGTGTTTCAAAATGATAGCCTATAGTGAAAAACATCTTTTCCTGCCAACTACATCTTCAACATCTCTTGCAGTTTGGCCCTCCTCCATTGAAACCACTTGCTTGCATTTTCTGGAAGACACAGGATTACTGGGACCTATTCATTGTGTTCTTCTAGCAAATATGGTGTCAGATCTCCAGCACTTTTTTTTTTACTACAAGTGTGTTATTATCTGGGGAAATAATGTTCTTGATAATCCTTTCCCCATATCTTGGTGCATTCTTTCCTCATTTAATGGGTGTAGAATACTGAGAGATTAACTATCAGACAGAGAATGTAAAGCCCTTAGATTAGGTAATGTACATTGTAGTTAATGTTTTCTGACACTTTGAATGTAATAGTAATATGTTTACTTTTATTCTAGAAAAAAGTATTTTTAACTTTATTTTTGTTTGTTAGTTAATACATTAATATGTAGGTTTTGTATTAATTTGTTTAAATAAAAGTTAATTATTTTAAAAAGGAAAAAGAGGAAGGCAAAGAATTCACCTGAACAGGTAATAGTTGCTTTATTTTGGAGTTCTAAACAAAACTGAAATTATAATACAGGGGACCACTATTTATTTATTTATTTTATTTACAATATTTATATCCCTCCCTTTTCACCCCAAAGGGGACTCAGAACAGCTTTACATATAGGCAAAATTTTACTGCCTTAGAAACAACATACAATTAAAATAATCATTTACATTAAAACCAAAGAATTAAACCATCTAAACATTACAACAATTATTAAAACCATGCAGTCCAAGATCATAATTCAGAGCCATTCCAGTTGTCATTGCACATATTCACTAAATGGTGATTGTGTTCAATCAATTCCCTGATTACTTCTTATGGAAAACCTTCTGTTTCTATGCAATTAATTATTGTTACTCATGTTACCCCTGTTATTTATCTTTCTCCAAGACAAGTACAACAGCTGAAAAGTTAAAGGATTTTTAGTCAACTCTTTTGCCAACAATCTCTTTCTTGACAATTCCTCTCATTGGGCTTCCAGTTTTTTTCTTCAGTCTCACACCTCCCACATAGCTGATCTGCTCCCCTCCCTTTTCCAGGATTGTTCCATGGCTTCACACTCTCTCTAACACTTCCTCTGAGATTCCAAACTGTTACCTATTAACACTTTCTGTCCCATTATGCTCTTCCACACCTCACAGCTCCAGTTCAGGATCCTCTTCCTTCAATTAGATTTTTTGGATGGAGGGGGGGGGGGGGTTCCCTCTGTAAGTGCAACTGTGATGGACAATTAGATATAACAAGCTTAGATATAACAAGGTTGCTGTTGGAGGTCATCAAGTGGCAGAGGATTTTTCTGATGTTTCAGAGGATGGGGGGATTGATAGAATTCAACGTGAGAAGTCTGGGATTGATCAGAGAGAACTGCAGGCAGATGAAGCCAATAATTTGTATTCCTGTGTTCGTTTCCAGGCAACAGAAAGTGAAAATTCCAGTTCCCTTGTGAAAAGACCTTGGGCTGATGGGGAATTTTCTCCGGAAATTAGATGAGGTCTTAGAAGGCAAGGAGTGAAAAATAGACAAAGGAAATATTCTCAGAGAATCAGAGATAAGACCTTGAAAGCCTGGGGTATTTGGCATGATCTCACGGGCATCTGGATGGTCTTAAATTAGATGGCTTGGGCTTTAAGCTTCTCAGAGAAGAGAACATTGCCATAAGGATGGTTTTCCCAGCTCTGCTCTCAAGTTCATAATTCAAGTTTCTTGTTCTCATTCATGCCTTTGTTCCTTGGAGGGTTTGTCTTGGGAAAAGCTCCTGTTTTCTTGTTTACGGATTTATGTTTGAAGTACTGCTGTGGATTTTGGTTTTCTTGACTTTATTTACGTTGTCATTTTTGGACTACTGCTATTTTGTATTTTCCATTCTACTGACCCTTTTGGAAATGTCCTTTCCCTTTTTTACCTGCTTTCTGAAATAATCATTTTAAGATAGTACTACTGGATTCTGGTATGGTGCTGGATGAAAAGGTGTTTCAGTACTAGAGTGCAACAGTTGTCCTTACATAGGGACCCCCTCCCAGAAAATCTAATTGACATGAGCCCACAGTTTAAATATGTGTTAGGACTCCACCACCAGTCAGTAAAGCTAATAACCTATATTTATAAAATTAATTGGTTGGATTGATACCACAGAAGGGGTGCAATTATCCCTCATTAATATACAGCCTTTAACCAAGATCATCCATCAAGGAGACATAGAATAACTTTATACTTATGGAGTTGCGGTGTAGTAATCTCATCACTGAATTGCTGTATTGTACAAACAAATGACCATTGAGGAAATATGCACATCTAAGCACAACATATGAGCATGCGTAATAGTGTCACATGCTTAACTCTGCTTCCAAAATTATGAACTGAATATAGAATTTTTACATGGAAAAAATGACCAATCAGTTCCTAGGGCTGTGTGGGGAAAAACTATGTATGTGTTGGGGAACATTTTGCCCAGATTTATCCCTGGGTCACATTTCCCATAGAGAAAAACCAAATGCTTCAATTTTCTTTTGCAGGCTTTCTCAAAATGGCAAAGGGAGGTGAATCTTTTTCACTTTCTGTGGCTTTTTTGTGAGCAGTTATAGAGGTATTGGGGGAGGTTCCTGTCAGGGTTAATTTGATGTACAAACAAGAGGAAGAAAAATGGTAGCTGTAGGATCTCTTTTGACACAAAAGGTGTAGAAAAAACATTTGATATTTAATTAACATTTGTTTGAAAATGAAAAATTTTATGATTCAGAATGTTTTTAGAATACATAATACCACAACAAAACCAACAAATTGAAATCTGTATAAAAGGGGTAAACAGATTCTAAATAAGGCCTTTTGCTTTTATCCTGATGCTAACAATAACTAATAATAAATTCAATTTTCCATATGTTGCTTCATCAAGAACCTTCTTCAAACAGAAGAACTCTTTAGAGACAAATCTGAATTTGATTCTTCTTTTTAAAATTAGCAATAGGTATTTTAGAACTATATAAATGTTCATATGAAAAGATAAATAAGTGTACCTATGGCAGTTTATCTTGTCCAATGTTTTTCATATTTTTAGATAACAAGGTACTCAAGCTAATGAAAGGCAAGTTCACAAACATGGTTCAATAATACTAAGACATTGATATATGAGATGAAAGTTTTTTTTGTTTTAAAAATACATTTCAGGAAGGATCATATGTTTATGTTTCTTAACTTCTCAGCCCTAAGCAAAAAGTATTTTTCAATATCATTTCTTTGCAATGAATAGCAGATAACCACCCCAATGTGGCATAGAGAAGTGAACATGTGGGAGTGATATTTGGCTTTGCATGTCCCGCTATGGCATAAGATGGCATGCTGTTTGATCTAGTTTATGCATTCATGCCTGAAAATGGCATCTGTTGACTATGAAGCTGTTGTAGACAGATTGTACAATGTGGTGGAAATATTTCTAAATCCAATGCTACACGGAGAATTCAACATTCATTCATGTGCCCCATTGACTGCAATGTCTTATGAATAGCAGGGTACCATGTAATACAAATTTTATTTTTAAGAGTAGATGTAAGACCAAATTCTGTCGTTAGTCCCAGATAGTGTAGACACATTGAATAACTGTGATTCATGAGCACCATTAAGCAAATAATTCAATTTGTTCACCTTATTTGAATGAGATTGTGACAGTTACAATGGATTTTTAATTATTATTTTCATCTTTTGGATTTTTTGGTGAAAATTGCCTGAATATTTTTCAGCAACATACCTTTTCACAAGCCCTGCATTATACACACAATTTTCTCTTAAAGTGCAAATGTTTTGCTAAAAAAAACCCATGAAAAACAACAAAAACATGTAAAATGCCAATACTTTACTTATAGTGGACAAAAACTCTTCATGATGTTGACAACTGTTTTGATTAGGCATTTCAATGTATGAAGATATTTTTTCATATCACGAATGTGGGAGCTTTGCCTGTAGAGTATGACACCTGCACCTAGATGATAGGTACCTGTGGTTTCACCTACCCACATCCCACAAAATGTGCTCTCTCTAAGGGAGCACTAATTTTCTAGGTCTTCCAAGAGATTCTGTAGTATGGTTCTGCTGGAAGGTACTATAGAGTCTCAGTGAAGGACATAACAAATTCCTCAAAAAGATCATTTGAGGAATTCTGTAGATCCATCAATTAGACTCTATGGTAACTTTTGGTGAATATCATTCATAGGTATCCATGGTTTAGTATTATTCATGGTTTCTCTTTTCTATGATAAATTCGGTAAATTAAGAATGCTCCTTGTATTGTACTTTATTTGATAAATTGATTTCTTTTTGGAAATTCTGGTTGGAAAGAAAGATTAAGGCTTTTTACCTACCTATATATTTTGGATCCTATCCATGTAGCAATGCAGACCGTCATTGTGAGGTCCTTGTAAGTAAATTGCATAGTTTGTAAAATGTAATAGTTGTGACCTTCATCTTAGTAGTTTCCTGAACACAATGGGTTATTGGCAGCATTCTAGCTTAAAAATGAAAAATATCATACACATTTTTTTCAGTGTCCAATTGAATAGGTACACCACTAGATGAAGGTGAGGATGGCAAAATTAAAAGGCCTGTCTCACAGCAACAACAAAGGAGAAAAACCAAGTCAAGCAGTAGCTAAAGGAGCTGACTGTTGGCTCTAAGACACCGACTTCTTCATTACATGGCTTCTGAGATGTGGGTAGGGAGATCTTTACAGCCAAGATATTCTGGAACAAGAGCTTTGAACAATTCTCTATTAAATCCATTCCTTTTAGCACACTTCAGAAAGAAGTTGAACAGACTTAGCATAACTTTGCCAACAGGTACTGCTACAGACTTTAGTGGTGCAAGAGAGCCTTAATGAGCTTTGAACTGCAGCTCCGAACTTCACTAAACCAATGAAAGCCATCCTTTTCTCAAGAAGTACAAGTAAAGTACATTGGTATTTTCGTTGACATTTGAAAGATGTATGTGATGTGCCTGAGGTGGGAAAAAAGAGTAAAAAGGGTAACCGTGTCAATTTTCAATACTTTCTTACTTTCTGTATCGGTGACAATTTATAAATGAAATTTAGTTCATTCATATACTTCACCAAGTAGCTTGTGGGGTTTCAAGTTTAATGTGAACAGGTGGTGAGGCTGGCAATAGCATCACATTTTTGCATGCAACTAAATGTGTCATTTAATATTGTATATCACTTTGCCTTTTTGTATGTAAACATCTTGAAAACCCAAGATGAATTGTATACATTATAGGAAGCAGAACCTCTTCACTGTGTTATTTTTTAAAAAAGTGAAATGACAGACAGGAAATCTGGGAAGAAAACGAAAGATTAAGAATTGTGGGGAAGTCCCTTGGTTTTCCACATTCTTATGAAAAATATTGGTTTTGCACCTCTCAAAATTTGTGGAGGGGTTGAAATCTAAACATTTCTGAGACCGTATCAAGACATTTTGCTGTAGAATAAGAAATACAAATCCAACTATTATTATTTAACAATAGTATAGGCTTTTGATTTTTGATATTGCTGTTTTTAAATTGTTTTAAATTGTTTTTAAATTGTGTTAGATTTTAGCCATTCTTATAAGCCGCTCCAAGCCCCAGGGGAGTGGCGGCATATAAGTTCGAGTAATAAATAAATAAATAAAGCAGCAGCTGAATTATTAAAATAACACAGATTAGGTAAACTTCTACACAAATTTACATACTCTTAAAAATCAATCAGCCTGATGATACATAGTCTATTTTCTCATATGCTTCAATCATAGGCAATTTGGGTCCCTCCTTGCATAGTTCAACGTCACTGGGGGAGGTGCATTTGATGGCTTCACAGTAAGACCTCATGAACACTTGTCATAATGTTGAGCACCAGGATAGTTGTGGGGATGAAGCTAGAGGTATTAAATACTCAAGATGCCCCTGACTTTTCCTGTTGCTGATTTTAAATCAAAGTGGACAGTGCAAGCAATTACTACAATGACATTATTTGTTAGGGGTGTACAAAACAGCATAAATCAGTTTTGCTTTCATTTCGAATTCCTCATACCCCGCTGATTCCATTTTTGGGAAGATTCTGGGAGATAAAATTAGTTAAGATTTGTAATTTGGGATCTGGAGTACCATTTCTGTTTCCGGAAGATTTGCTCCATTTGTGCCAATGGGGAAACTGGCACAAATGGAGCATATTTTCCATCATATTTTTTTGGTGGAGGGAAGAGGAATAGGTTGCTGGTGCTGGAATACACACATTCAAATTGCAAGGAAGGGAGGTAGGTAGGTACTGCTAGGTAGGTAGGACTGGCGCTTCAATTTTCAGAAGCAAAAAACAAAATCAAATCAAATCTTTGTACTGTTAGGAGAGTAAAACAAAATCAAAACACTAAAATTGTTCTTTCAATTCACAGCCCCCCCCCCCACTCCAAGATGCATGCCCACCTACACCTCCATAGCAGAATTTGAAAAATAAAAGTTTTAATAAGAAGACAAGATAAGAATGATGTTGAAAGAAAAATAAATTTTGTAATTTTCAAAAAGTTAGTGCTAGTGCTCTGGGTTCTGAATCACAGGCAGCAGTGAGACAAGAGAAGTGAATGGAGCTATATGTTCTCTTCCCAACACACCACCATGCCAGCTTGGCCAAAAATTGCATGATTTACTTTCTTCTTCTGATTTGCTATGGCTAGGTTAGTGAGAAAAAAAACTGCATGCAGCTGCTCTTGCCAATCATAATTGTCTCAATTCCTACCCTCAGGGCAGCAGAGTACTATTATCATGAAAAAGAAGTCTGATCCAACAATCCTTCCTGAATTTAGCCGAAAGACTCTGCAGCTCGTGTTTCATTCTGGTAAGCTTTGGTGGGGTCCTTCCCGGTTTGTATTTCAGTGGTTTGGCTGCCAAATCACCAAAATTATCCAAAGTCCAAATTGACCTCTTGAGTTTTGGACACCCCTACTATTTGTACAAGGACTTTCAATTTGCCTTTAGGATACCATCCCTTTATGGCTAAATACCTGAAGTCTGTCGACACACTGGAGAATATTATTAGGGCGAATATGAAGAAAGAAATGCCAGAAAACAGGACAGTAGGCCCATTTTCTTTGTCTAATTTAAGGATTTTTCCTTTGGGAGTGGTGCCTAAGAAAGCCCCATGGGAATTTAGTATCATGTGGGCATTGAGGGTGAGCCTAACCCTCTATTTCACCATCTATATGGGTGAAATACCAGCTCTGGTCCATTACCTCCAGGGCACTGACCTTGCAAGGGCTAAAAGGGCTAAATTAGGTACCCATTCATTAGAGCAGCCTCAATTAGAGCAGCCTCAATTCCTTCTGCAATGGACAGGGACAATGTTGATTGCAGACAGTATTAGACTGAAGGTTAGTGGCATTTCAGAGGTGTATTTGGTCATTGCGACACTATCATGTCTTGTTTGCTTTGTTATCTATTGAAGATTTTTAATTATGGTCAGTGGAACATCATTTTCTGATGTGCTGTTACAGCTTTGTCTATAGGTCAGTATGCTAAACTCAGAACATTCGTTTAGAATCCCTCCTGGAATTGAGTGAATGGTTCACTATCAGTGTGTGTCCTTTTTAGTCAGCCTGGCAAAGGATACTCACTTGTCTGTGGCAAGTTGTTGGGGGAGAAATGACGAATTCAAAAAACACCTATGGTGAAGGATAGGTTTCTGGAGCAGCCATTACATGTCATGAGATGAGGTGATGATAGAAACTGTCCTTCAAGCTAACCTGGGGGTTTAGATCTTACTAATCATGCAATGGCCAGCTGAGAAACCAGCTTTTGTGTTTTCCGTGGGCCTCAGATATTCCATCCAGGGTCGTCTAGGAGAGACTGGCAGCTACCCCTGTTGGACTGCCTTTTCAACAACAATAGGTGATCATTTAAACAAAGTGGCCCTATTTTCAAACCAAATATTTTGAGTATGGTCCTGTCATTTCCTAGTTAGTTATGAAAGACTCTAAAAGGACTTGTAAAAACCTGGTTTTTACAGTCGATATTGCAAGGCAAAAAAGACCATCTTATTTCTATCAAAACAATGAAAATTGAATATTTCACTGGCAAACGGAACTATTTTCAGATAATTTACCTTCCTTTTGCAGGTTATTTAGTTGTTACATGAAATGTGACCATTTGGACGGAAATCTATCATGATGCTGGAATGATAGTTTGAATGTAATGTAAATGCCTTCTTTTCCTCTCCTGTGCTAAATTGTTATTGTAAAATGGACCAAATAGAGAATTATTCCCAGAATGAGTAGTCTTTCACAATTATGGCACTATCTACACTGCAGAATTAATGATGTTTGACACCACTTTAACTGCTATGACTCAATGCTATGGAAACCTGGTTTGGTGAAGCACTAGGTCTACAATTCTCAGGATTCTATAGCATTGTACCATAGCAGTTAACATGGTGTAAAACTACATTAATTCTACAGTATATGTGCTTCCTATATTTTCATTTTAATCTTATGGAATCCTGTGATTTGTAGTTTTGTGAGGCATTTTACATTCTCATCCAAAGTCCTCTAGTGCAAACTAATCTATATAAATAAAATGTATTGTTTGTTTGTGGGATTAACAGAACTCAAAAACCCCTGGATGAATTGGCACCAAGTTTGGCAGCAAAACACAGACTAATCTGATCTGTCTTTCAAACAAAAAAATATTTTAAAATGAAGGGGAAATAACTTTAAAATCCGCTCAAAAAATACCTAACAGAGCATGCGCAAAAGACCCCCTCCCTAGCGCGCAAGAAGACACAGCAACTGTTGCGAGGGAAGAGAAGTCTTGCCATGGAGTCCCTTTCCAAGCAGGAAGACAGAGACCTCTTTCTTTTGGGGAGGGGAGGGATTGAGGAAAGAAGGAAGGAAGGAAGGAAGGAAGGAAGGAAGGAGAGACGGAGGGCATGGAGGCTTGGCGAGGTAAGCCCTGGCAGCAGCTGGAGCCACTATAGAGGCTTCTTGAGGTCCAAGTGGCCCCCAGGCAAACCTCCCCCCAAAACTGGAGGATTGCAAGGCAAGCCTGGCTGCAGGAGTGGCTGCACACACCTGTCCCCCCTTCGGGACCCGTTAAGTGAAGGAAGGATGCAAACCATGGGAAGACTAGCAACTCCCCTACTTGGGCCCCACATCCCCCCACATGATGATTCAGAACAGTAGCAAAATTACAGGCATGAAGTAGCAACAAAAATAGTATTATGGTTGGGGGTCACCACAACATGAGAAACTGCATTAAGGGGTTGTGGCATTAAAAAGGTTTAGAAACACTGTTAAAGACATTATATAAAAATAAATAAAATACTCTCTGTGTATTTATGATTAACATAAAAAAAACACTGGGCAAATAGACACTAAATTTGGACGAAATACATATATCAGGCCAACAAGTGACGATCACTCATAAAAACACTCATAAAAACACTGAAAAACACAGCAGAAGAGACTTAAAAAGCATGCGCAAAACAACATATTTACACATATACACAAATACACACACACACATATATACATATATATATACACACACACACACAAAATACATATACACAGACTAGGCCACAGCAAAGCGTGGCAGGGGACAGCTAGTAAATTATAAACACCAAGATTCCTTGAAATATAGCCATTGCACTGAAAGTGAATGTGTCATTACAGCTTGAATGAAACCAGTGACAAAGAAAATGCATGAGCAGTTGCTAATTCGTTTATCAAAAAGTCTAGGATGTTAGGGAAAAAGCTATGCAAGAACTAACAAGATAATGGCTAATTTTTAGTTATAGAGTCGCACAAGGATGGTCTCTACAATAAGATGTACAGAGTCCAAAAGTGCAAATGATTGTCTTGATCTCAAACAATTTCTGCTCAAACAGTTTTCATCGCTTATCAAGAGCATGTTTTTGTAAAGCTTCTGCTAGCACTTTGGATCACAATAGAGAGAGCTCATAACAAATACATTATTGCTGGAAAAAGATATACATGTCCTCCAGCTACTATGGGGTTTCAGCTAAATTAAGAGGGAGCAAGAATATCCAAGATGATAGCAAATGAAGTCATGATCCCAGCTTATCAAAAAGTCCCAGGGCTTAACTCTGCCTCCATTACACTCCCACCTAGACCCCTTTTTAGCAATATCTTGTTTTCTACGTAAGATGGTGGTGGGTGGGTAATATGAACATTTGACCTTTTTTCTGATCAGCTCAGAAACAGATTCTTACTGTTTCTGAATAATACACCAAGGGCAGAATGACAGGTCACAGTTGTCTTATGCAATAGCCTACCTTTCTGCCTCCTTTGGAAATGCTAAATAGGTCAGAAGCACAAAAATTAGAATGAAAAGTGCTTTATGGGGAAGGGTTATATCAGCATGTGGGGTCATTGGCTGCGGTTCATTTTATCTCCTCTGTGCTTTATGATGACCTCCATCTTGATCAGTTCTTAAAGTGGTACTTATCCATGACTCCAAAGTCATTAGTGCATGTAAAATAACCAAAAGGTTTGGGGGAATCCCTAATGCTATCATTCAAGGGGCAAAGCGGGGAGAGGTGGAGTAATTTCCTCCCAGCCCATCTGCTCATTTCCTCTGTCACCGTACACTGCATGACACAATGAAGGATTCAATATTGATGTTATTCAGTGCAAACATTCTATTATTTAACATATTAGAATGCAATAAAATGTCACTGAATTGATGTGTATTGCTAAACACAGAAATATACACAATATGAGTAAAAACATAGCCACATATGCAAAAGGGCTAAAAGCATTACCTATATTTTGATGTACCACTTCATCACATTCATTAAATACTATTGAGCCACCCACTTAAGAAATGGCAACCTGCTGTGTTTATCACATGACACAGGCTTTGAGTGTAGGGTAGGGTTTAAAAAGTGCTGCAAAAGATTATATTTTAAGATACTTTCTATGATGGTTGGCAAGTGACTTTTTTTGCAAATTATCCAAATAGAGATGGGAAAAATGATTAATTCTGTCATGTGATGGTATTTGTGCTTTTCAGCTTTAAAGTAATACAGTTACACAATTTGTGGGAGGAACCAAAATGTCCCTTTGAGAAAAACCTCCACGATTACCTTTTGCTTAAGGCTGAGATCAGCATTATGTTGTGTTCCTTTCTGTCCCATACACTTCCTGGGGGCTTGCCTCCCTCCCTCCCTTCTTCCAACACAGGAAATGAAGGGAAAGTCCCCAGATGCCTCCTTCCTTCCTCCTCTCCTTCTTTTCCTCCTTCCTTCCTTCCTTCTTCCAACATGGGGAAGGAGAGGGGGGAGAGCATCTCTGGAATGGCAGTGAAGGGAGATCCCCTGGACACCTCCTTCCCTCCTCCTCCTCCTCCTCCTCCTCCTCCTCCTCCTCCTCCTCCTTTGGTTGACCCCAAGGGCCTTCTCGTCCACCCCCCTTCTTTCTGCCATGTAGCAAAATCACAATCAAAGCACCCGACAGATGGTCATCCTGCCTCTGAATAGTAGTAGTAGTAGTAGTAGTAGTAACAATAATAATAATAAAGAAAATATGTTTCTAGTTTGCAAGTGTTATTTCTCATGTAATTGTGTAGTCCTTACTTTGAAAGTAGTTGTGCTCCAGAAACTTCATTTTTGAATCCACAAACTATGTTAAATTTATGGAGACTCTACAAGATATTCTGTCATTGAGAAACTTCAGCAAAATGTGCTATAGCAGGATGTGCCTCCTGCAAAGACAAAGTTTTTGCAGTTTAATAAACTTTTCCCATGTGTTTACGATTGAACCAATTAGGAAATTACATTTATAACTCAGGAACAAAAATCACAGTCAAGGAGAGAAATGGGAGGCACAGTGGGTGGGAACAATGTGATGGCAAATCCACTGAGAACTCCTGAATAAAATTGATAGTTTGCTAATTTCTAAATGGAATATGTCTGAGCTGTATGGTAATCTACTCTTCCAAACACTCGATATGTTCAGTGGGATGAAGTCTTTAGTTTTTTCTCCTTTAAAAACTGGTTAATCAATTGCTTTTTTAAAAGAAAAATATTGATAACTTATAATTAAAAACTGCTGAAAGCATTCCAGACAAATACCCTAAAGAAACAATTTAATGTACTCAAAGACCTATCTGGGAATGCTACTGAAGCAGCTGAACAAATTTGTCCAACTCTAAGAAGTGGTCTTTATCCAAGTTTTTTTTTCCTTTCAAAAAGAAAACTTCTTTAGAAGCATCTTCATTTAGACAGATCTTAGATGAATACCAACTATAAAATAATGGGTTGATATGAACTAGAAAACAGATATCCGTATTTTAACAAAAGCCGCTGAAATTTTATTTTCGACTTAGATATTTCTGAAACGTACCATTATTCAGTTATATATCTCTGTAAACAAAGACTGTCTAGTCCCAAAACGAAGACATTTAAGCTAAAATACAATAGTTAATTACAATTAGAGTAGACCAAATGACAGATGGAACATATATGTGTGTTGATATAAGTAAATATCTATTGGTTTAATAGATGCACTTTATCTGGAACAGACAATTAGATTTATGCTGGAATGGGCAAAAAGTAGCTCTCCAAATGTTAGATTACAATTTCTATCAGCCCTTGGCCCCATCTACACTGTCATACAATGCAGTTTGAAATGGCATTATATGGCCAGTATAGCCTCATATAATTCAGTCCAATACACCATAGTTAAACTGCATTATATGAGTACATTGACCAATTAATTTAATTTCAAACTGCGTTATATGACTGCGTAGGTGGTGTTTTACTCAGGAATTGTGAAGAATTCTAGTAGTTACAGTCCATCATGTTTTCTTATTCTTAATTTAATAAACTAACATCCAGGAAGAGCTGTGAGGAAACACCATTAAAAATATCTTCACTCTATCTGCATAGGGATAAATGATAATGTGCCGTCTATTGAATTTTCCCAATGACACAAAAGCAAGGGCTTGTCTTTGGCAGGGGCAATGTCTTTTTCTTCTTCTTCTTCCTAAGTATTTTCTTTTCAACAGCAACTTGCAAATATTTTACATCTTCTACAAAACCTGGAGCATTGTAGAAAGAAAAACAGCATGAGTCTTCAAGAAAAATGTTGTTTGTGTGTGTGGATGGGGCCAAAAAGAAGGGGGGAGCGATTTTTTTTCACTAAATAGGTATTCTGAAATTTTTAAATTTGGCTGTATTCAAAGTCAATAGCATATACCAGAAATAAATATATACAGTGTAATTAGTTATATAATATACTCAGATGAACATGTGTGGAATTTTTACTAAGAAGACAATAGTGGGTGGGAGAGCAGAATGTAGTGACAGGATTCTCTTTGTCCCCTAGACACACATAGTTTTAACATGGAATCTACTGGAACTTTGCTGTATGGTTTTGTTGTAATACTATAACAGCAGGCATGTAGCCGGGGGGGGGGGGGGGGGGGGGGCTTGAGGGGTTTCAGCCCCCCCCCCCCCCGAAATTCTCATGGTGGTTTGCGAAAAGGCCTTACTGGTGCATTATTTAAACTGTTATGTTTATTCATATCATGATCTGATCACCATACTCAATATATCCCATATGCATGGGGGTATTGGGGTAATGACACAAAAGGTTTGCTAGGCTAGACCCTCTTTCACTCAGACTCAGCCCCCCCGAAACTCACCCTCCCCCCGAAACCTCCCCTGAAAATTTTTTAGCCCCCCCCCCCCCCGAAACGAAATCCTGGCTACGGGCCTGTATAACAGTATGTCAGTACAGTGTGAGGGCTGAGGTTGCTTTGGCTTCCCATAACTGACTGAGGAGAAGTTTGGATTGTACTCCGTGACTTGGTTGATGCTAACACTGTGCCAAGTTACCTTGCAAATCTTACTGTAAACCATTTGAGAAAAGTTTGGGTTAGCATAGTTCAATTTAGGGTGGTTCTACACTATCACTAAGGATGGCATCCCATTTGTGGGGGGGGGGGGAGGACATAGTCTTCTTTGCATGGCATTTCATGGGGTTTCGGCTTTGAAAAAGACAGAGAATTTAGATTCCATGTTAAAACTATGTGTGTCTAGGGGACAACATCCCTCCTTGCCTTCAGGAGGAAGGTAAAGACGTGGCTATGGGACCAGGCCGTTGGGCATCCTGACAATTAGATATGGAAACCAGATGGATAGGACCGACAATGTGCGGAAAGTAAGGCACCACTTTCCATTGGGTCCTTTGTCCTCAAGATCCTTCAATGAAAGGAGAGTTAAGGCCTGTTTTTTTAAACGCTTTTTTCAGTGGCACCCAAACTGTCCGAGGGAGCATTAGCAGACTGCCCACAAGAATGCCCAGACTTTCACATCACTAAAACCCACTAAAACAGAGAAATCCAGCAGTTTCCTTTCCACCTTAAAATAAAAGTTGTTTCTGGGCAAATAAGGAACTTTGGAGTCTATTGCTCTTCAACTCCAAAAATCCCCATTACTACACACTTCAGAAACTGAGTCCCATGAGGAACTGACAGGATGTACTCTTGCATCATTTGATGGGCTCCATGGGACTCCATCTTTCAAGTGTGTAGAAATGGAGGAAAGCTAGTGCCTGATGAAACTTCAAATCAGTTTGGGAAGAACTGATTTGGCTGTATGATCAGATTGCCATGCTTGGAGCAAGTCTGATCACAGAACCTGATCTCAAATGGCTTTGCTGATTTTAAAACATTTTCATTTCTTGCAGAGATGCATATCAGTGCACAAGAGGCATAAGGAGTACAAAAATTAAAGGGGGGGAGGGGTAGAGAATGACAGCTAAAAGTGGATATACCAAATTTCCTATCCCAGAGGGACCATTAGCTCCCTGCTGCACAACCATGCCCTTTGGATACATTTCAGCACCTTTCCGTCTTGGATTCTTTATTTCACTTCACCAAGGCTGAGTGTTTACAATGCACTCCACATTTTTGCACAGCTATGTTTGCCCTGGACCTGGAATACAATGGCAACTGCTAAAGCACATTCTTTGACAGAACTTGGACTTTCTTTGATTTTTTTTTCAAATATGATATACCCTTTAATGTGCACTGCAATGTGCATTGGCATTTTGTGGTCACTGTGGCCTCAAGTCAGCTTCGAACTACATTATATGCTCAGTGTAGAAGGGCCCATAGTTCATGCCTTGGGGCTGGTCTCATCATAGGCAATCAAGTTCTTTCAAATCCTACCAAATCAGCCTATAACACATCCCAACTCATTTGATTTCACAAGCTAAGCACCATCTATCCTAGTTTTTGGATGGAAGCCCACCATGGAACACCAATACCTGAGGAAAGAATCCTGCTTGAAATACTGGATATTGGATAACTATTAGTATTAATCAACACTGATAATACTGGACTGGCTGAACCAATGGTCTCACTCAGCATGCAGTAGCTTTTTATATTGTTATGATCTCTCCCAGAAAAGCAAAGAAACTTAGTATTTCCTGAATATTAGAAGAAGCTTTGCACTGTAACAAAGTTCTGGAGAGTGAAAATGACAGGATGATGAATTAAACTGTCCAGTCATTTTTACTCTTCAGAACTTTGTTACAATGCAAAGCTTCTTCTGGTCTTCTTCAAGTTCCACCATCCTTCTTTCTTTGAATAAGGCCGGTCCTACACAGACATATAATGCGACCCATCAACAACCTATTTTTAAGGATCTTCCTTAATTAATCTAAGAAATATTTATGACACTTCAGTAGGTAACATTTTGTCCATCCAGGCCAAATAGTGAAGATCTACTCATGGGTGGACATGAAAATCACTAGGATTAGAAGGATTGAATGAATCAGCACAGCTGTCTGCATTTTAGACTCTTCTAGGGCATGGTAATGGCATTTGTCATGACATCTCTAGCACTTTGATATTATTTACCATTGTCTCATAGAATAGATGAAAGAGAGAGCCAGAAGCAAGTGATCTAGCAGAAGGCCCATAGTATTAGAAGGGAATTAGGAATCCAGTTTTGAATACAAAGTTCTCACAAAGCAGAAGTGTGGACTGCTACTTTCCTGGAATTCACTCTGAGACAATTGGGAAAGGGGATCAAACAAAAGTAAAGAAGGCATCACTTATTCTTCAGACGACCATGATCACCTTCTCAAGGTTGCTTTTTTTAGAATCAGTGATTTCTTGCCACTTTAGTTGCATAGATACATGTCATGTGAGTTCATGGAGCCAAGTAGAGCACATAAGTGCCACACCCGAGCAGTGAAATCTTTTGCAGACATTGGCACATTCTAGAGGAAAAGATAACCATGCCTAGGGACCATTTGGAAGATAAGCAGCTTAGCTGGTAGAAATCCAGGTTGTTGCTTTCTGCCTGCAGGCAAATACTGCAGGCAGTGCTGCTGTCACTTTACCAGATAGGGAGATATGATGTTTAAGAGATTTTCTTTCTTTCTTTGTGCAGGATACCCAGTTCCTTAATTTTATTTTTAAAATGACCAGTAGCAGAGATTAATCTATCTGTGCAA
The DNA here is from genome assembly GCF_037176765.1 of Anolis sagrei. Classification (NCBI taxonomy): domain Eukaryota; kingdom Metazoa; phylum Chordata; class Lepidosauria; order Squamata; family Anolidae; genus Anolis; species Anolis sagrei. Next base: position 122,304,932 of record NC_090025.1, on the reverse strand, counting down.
ATAATCTATGAATATGTAGGGAACATCAAAGAAATAATAAGTAACATGAAATATTTGTCAGCATTTTTTAAAATTTTACCTGATTCTAAGATTAATAGAAACAGGGGAGAATTTTATATGGTTCATTTTTTTTAATATGTTCAGTGTTTTGAATATGGATGAGTTGTGTCATTTTTCTACATCGCATTATACAGATATGGCATTATGATGTCACTCAAACTGCTGTGGCAATATCCCGTGGAATCCTATAGAGTATTGTTTGATGAGTCACTAGACCTCTGGCTGAAAATTGCAAATGCCTTTCCCTAAACTGGAAATCCCAAGATTCCATAAGATGTGTTTAAAGTGGATAAAATGGAATTACAGTGCTCTATAATTATAGAAAAGTCTTACAACTGCTCTCTCAATGTGAACAGATTGTGATTATGCCCATTATTAGTTATTTTTCTGTTTCACTTTTCCTCCAGTGAACTCCAGTTGGTATCAATGTATTTTCCCTTTTTTACTTTATTCTCACAACAGCAATCCTATGAGATATGGTGGGCTGGTTGGGCTAACAGGGAAAGAGATTAGTCCAGTTTCACCAAAATTTACCTTTCCTTGCTTGTATGTGTATTATCCTGTGAAACCAGTAGAAAAACATAACATGAGCCATGCTGAATCAGATCAATGCTATTTCTAGTTCGTCTTTATTTCATAAATGGGAAGCCAAGAAGAAGGATAGAATCATAGAATCATTGAGTTGGAAGAGACCTCATGTGCCATCAAGTCCAACTCGTCAAGAAGCAAGAAAATCACATTCAAAACAACCCTGACAAATAGCCATCCACCCTCTGCTTAAAAGCCTCCAAAGAAGAAGCCTCCACCACACTCCGGGGCAGAGGGTTCCACTGTTGAACAGCTCTCACAACGAAGTTCTCCCTAATGTTTAGGTGGAATCTCCTTTCCTGTAGTTTGAATCCATTGATCTACGTCCTAACCTCCAGGGCATTTATACATGTCCATCATGTCTCCTCTCAACCTTCTCTTCTGCAAGCTCAACATGCCCAACTCTTTAAGCTGCTCCTCATAGGGCTTGTTCTCCAGGCCCTTGATCATTTTAGTTGCCCTCCTCTGGACACATTTCAGTTTGTCAATATCTCTTTTGAATTGTGCTGCCCAGAAATGGACACAGTATTCCAGGTGTGGTCTGACCCAAGCAAAATACAGGGGAAGCATGACTTCTCTGGATCTAGACACTATACTCCTATTTATGCAGGCCAAAATCCCATTGGCTTTTTTTTTTGCCATCACATGACATTGTTGGCTCATGCTTAACTTGTTGTCTACAAGGACTCCAAGATCTTTTTCACTCATACTGCTGTCGAGCCAGGCTTCCCCCATTTTGTATTTTTGCATTTCATTTTTTCTGCCTAGGTGGAGTATCTTACATTTGTCCCTGTTAAACTTCATTTTGTTAGTTTTGGCCCATCTCTCTAATCTGTTAAGATCATTTTGCATTCTTCTCCTGTCTTCTGGGGTATTAGCTATCCCTCCGAATTTGGTGCCATCTGCAAACTTGATGATCAGTCCTTATAACCCTTCATCTATGAAAAGATTGTATCAGGCTTCTTCTTTGATGGTAAAATAGTGGAGCAGATTTGCAAATCAAATTCAAATATTGCTCCTAAAAACAATATTTCATTATTCATTAACATTTTTGGTCCTCCTCTTGCCTAGTGAATAAATACCGCAGTTCTGAAAGAACATATATTGCTGCAAGCTAGCTTTGAATTTAAATTGTGAAAAATGCCACTGAATATTTCTAAAATAGCACACCTTTGAATGATAATATGATTTCATTTGAACTGCTTGGAGTGAAAAATTGATGATTTATGACATCATAGTAATAAAGCCTTTCATTTTTTTAAAGTAATACAGCAACGACAGAGTGATATGGTAATAAAGCAAAAATGGCTATAAGTGCAGAGAGAAAAGGATAAACATGTCACAGGTGTTTTTCTATCCTCTCCCACTGTCTCAGTCAGTTAAATATGTTGATATGCTTTGGGGGATTCTGGTTAAAGGATTTATTTTTGGCTTGCCTCTCATCATTTCAAAGAAAGCTTTCAGATCTAGTCTCGCTCTGAGGTCCAGATCAGACTACAAAATAAAATCTGTTTCCTTCTATTATTGAATAAATCAAAGTCTCGGGTAAAATTCCTGTCTGCTTGCACTGACTTTTGCCATTTCATTTCATGGGATTACAAAACCCAAAGAGCTATTAAAAGAAGAGTCATCTTAACAATTTGTTACTGATCAGCAGAGCACTTCACTATAACACAGTAGATGAATAAGGGATGAACACACAGTCACAATGGAGAACATCAGCAATATGACCTTTTTCAAAGGAAAGTCTGAGATCAAGAAATAGATCAAATAATTAGGATTTTGATCCCCCCAAAAGCAATCACTGCAAAACCATAGCCTTAATGAAGAAAATGAAATGGGGAAGTGGGTGCTGCCACCACTGCTTCCTGCCAGAGACAGCCCCCTGCAAATACTTAGACATTGTGGTCATGTCTGCTGATGCTGATATCAAAATGGGTCAACGCTCAGTCAGCAAGAAGTAGGGAATCATTATATCCCCTCCTTGCAGGTTGCTTAGACACTCCATTATGATGACAGATGACAGTGTGTACTTGCAGGATGTTCTGTGGCTTGTGAGCAGTGGCTGTAGCAATAACACATAGGTAATGACATGGTCGAGAAGGTCTATTTTAAATAAACAATCGGGGAGGGGAGTTAAATTAAAATTTTGGCTTTTAGAAATAATATTCTTTCTAACTGAAAGCTTGGATTTACACAAAGTGCCTGAAGAGTGAACATTAAATAAAGAGGTGTAATGTCCATCTTGGACAGAAAGTATAGCAATACTCAGTGGGTTAAACCACTGTGGTGCTAAACTTGTTGACCAAAAGGCTGCAGGTTCAAATCTGGGGAGCAGCATGAGCTTTCACTGTCAGCCCCACCTTCCCGCTGAAGCGGTATGTATTAATCTACTCACATTTGCATGTTTTCTAGAGAAGAAACCCACATTTTTGATAGCAGAATGGCAGATATGTGTCGGAAAATTACCACAGAAGTGAAAAAGAGATGGCATTACTCTAATGGAGCATTACAGTATGATCACATACAGAACACAGTCAATGTCACTTATTCTGTATTGTAACTGCATAACTGTACAGCAGCTGTTGTTATTGACACGTGTCTTCAAGTCATTTCTGACCTTCAGTGACCCTAGAACAACATCATATGCAAACAGAGTGGGGTCTGCCATTGCCTTCCGCTGAGGTGGCAGGAATGTCATTTGTCCAAGGCAAGCCAGTAGGATTCATGGCTAAATCATCATCATCATCATCATCATCATCATCATCATCATCATCATCTTTATTTATACCCCACCACCATCTCCCCCAATGGGGACTTGGAGAGGCTTACATGAGGCCAAGTGAGGATTGAGACATCTCACCACACTGGGGGGGGGGGGGGGGGGTTGGCTCCTTTTTCCTCTTTGGGATGGGGTCTGCCAAGCACCATCACAAAATGCTGGCTTGGCCCTACCCTCATTTATTCCAAAGTGGCAAGGAAGCATTGCAAGACACTTCCGTGCCCACATCAGACAGATAAGTGGGCTTCGAGTAGCTCCAATTTAGCCACCCTTTCTCCCATCTGGTGGAGACAGAGACAGATTGGAAAAAGCATCTTGTCCCGTTGTCCCCGTCTGATGGGGGAAGGAGGGAGGATGCACAGAGCCCTGTGATGCTCCCTGTGCCCCTGCCATTTCGCCAGTGATTGCCAGTAAAACAAGGATTAGTGTGAAGAAATCCCTGATCTTTAGAACAGTCCCACAGTAAAAACACTACAACCATATTGGGTCTCATACTTTACAGTTCTTAACTAACAATTCATAGTTAAGAACAGGACTGAGACAACAGGAAGTGAGATAAATCTACCCCTCGGAAGGGAAATTCACTCCTGAAAGCATTATCATGGGAGAAAAGTGTTTCCACTGAAGCTATATTACCAATCCTTGTTTCCACAACAAGCCAATTCTTTCAAAATCCAATTCTCACACAAACAGACAGTGAGGTGAAATCTTCTGAACAGGGGCATAGACAGCAAAATAAACACAGCAGTATTAACCCTTCCCTGTGCTATGCAAAACTTACACTTAAAATGTATGTGTTCTGACTTACATACAAATTCACCTTAAGAACCAACCTACAGAACCTATCTTGTTTACAATTTGGGGATTGCCTGTATTTGCTTCAATTATGTGAGTATGGCACCACTGAGAAAGACTTTCACAGGGTTCCCCTCTGGGTTTATGTGATGCCTTGTGTTGCTTACCCATGCTGTAGTGTGGGCATCAAGTGGAGACCAAAGTAGTCAAAACAAGAGTCTGTTTTATATTTCATGCCAACAAATTGAATCACTGAGGTTATGTAAAAACAACAGTAGTTCATTTTGAAAAAAAATGGAAAATGAAGTGTTACTTCTGGACAACTGTATCTATTTTAGTCACTAACTTGTTTGGGCCCCTTGGGATTCGAATTGCAGGCAATTGCTTTTAAAACATAACTTTCCAAGAACTTTGAGGACCATCACATGGCATCTCAATTCAAAATACATTGTTAGCCATTCAGCTGGAAAAGAAGATACTGCTCATGAGTGATGCTCATGTCTTGTGTAGTAACCGAAATGCATTTTAATGGACTAATTGAAACCCCTGATAGCTTCGGGTTGCTTGTGAAAGTGAGAGGCAATCCAGGCAATGAAAACATTGATTTCAGTGGAAGGAAGTTTGAGGATGGGTTTAATTCTCACATCGGTCTATAAAACCAACAAGATTTCCAGATGCTTAATGATATTTTTTTAAAAAAAAATGTTTTTGATGGACTTCTGTTACAGAATGAGTTCTTCACATATGAAACATCATGTTGTCAGTGGCTCTTGGTGAGCCATAAGTGCTTACTTCAGGTGTTTTTTTTTTTTTGAAGTGTGTTCCTTAAAGATCATCTCTGAATTACTATATGAGTTGTGTTTCCTTTGTTTCTGTTTCTCCATTCAACAACAGATATAGACCATCTAGTTCTCCTTTTAGTCCAAGAATATCTACACTCCAGGTTTTCAAACAGTAATATCTTTTCAACCCTACCTGGAAGCAGCATATTCTGAAGCTTAGGGCTTCTATGACAATATGCTTGGGACCAGAAGTATTTTGGGATACCTGCATTTTCATATATTAGTGTACACAAAATGAGATATCTTAGAGATAGGACCCAAGTGTAAATATAACATTCATTTATATTCCATACACACACTATACATGTAATTTGAAGGTAATTTTATATATTTTAATAATGTTGTGCATGAAATAAAATATGCATACACTGAAAGCATATGTATTGTATCTAATGTTATTTATGCTAAATGTTATTGTATTCTATCTAATATTATTTATAATAAATGTTTTAATTGTTTTAATGTTATTACAGGTATCGAATTGTGCCTTTTGTAAACCACTCTGAGTCGCCCTCGGGCTGAGAAAGGCGGTATATAAATAAATAAATAAATAAATAAATAAATAAATAAATGTGTCACTATCTCAGTTATAACATGCGGACACTTGGAATTTGGAATATTTCAGATTTCATAATTCTGGATTAGGGATGTTCAACCTGCATGTGCATTGCACCAGTGATTTCCTTTTCCTTTTCTTTCAGGTTGTATGCATCTTTGGGAATTTTGGCAATATATAATTATATAGTCAGCATTATGTGTCATTCAGCAATTCAGATGAATCCACTCTGAGGGTGCATCTAAATTTCAGAATGAATGTAGTTTGACACCATTTTTAAATGCCATACTCAGTGCTATTGAATCATGGGAATTGTAGGGTTTTTAGCTTTCTCTGCTAAAAAATGCTGGTTTCATCACCAAACTAAAAACCCCAAAATTTCACAATATTGGACCATGACATTAATTCCACAGTGTAGGTACATATGGAAATGAACAACTGGATTTATACAAGGATAAAGACAGATCAGGCCCAGTCATCATAGCTAATGGCAAGGAATTCTGGCAATGGAGGTTTCATGCAGTTCATGCATCCTTGCTTTGAGCCATTGAGATTTTCACATACATAATCAAGGATTTGTAAAAAAAAAAAAATGGAGCATGTACAAGTTATTATTATGGAGGATTAGCATATGCCTCTTCCATCTTCTTCAATCATTCATTTATTTGCAGTATTTGAATACCGCCCTTCTGAAACCCTGAAGGGGACTCAGGGTAGTTCATGGTGTTGGCAACAATTCAATGCCATTGATAAAAAAAGTATAAAACATCAAAATTGACCCTTCCCTGATAAAACATTAAACATTATTAAACACATCACATAAAATAACATTGCATATCACACAAAGGCATAGCCATTGTACATAAACAGTCCTGGTTCATTGCAAGAGATCTAAGTGTATGAGAAGTCTAATCCCAAAAGAGAGGGTTTTTTTTTTAAAAAATTTGCTCCCCAGCCAGTGAAATAATGATACAACACAAGAGTGTGAGTTAAACTATGGGCAATTTTTATTAAATGTTATCAGTCAATCTCTGTGTGAACTGTCAACCAAATTAAGGACATGAACTTGGTGTGTAATGAAACCAAGGCAGTAGTCATTCAGGACCTACTCCTGATCAATCAAGGGCAAGACATCATGGTCCCCAGCTGCAACCAACTGTTGCTTCCAGGGTGACCACTCAGTTAAAATGATGGGGATTTCTATCCCAATTCCAGAGTATATTGAGACCAGAACTCTCCCTGCTCAAGGCCACTAGTGTTCACCCTCACCTTGGTTCTTTTCATTGCAGATGAGGGTTCCCATTTATGGCCTACACCACAATATCTGCCTTAGGTGCACATTGATATGTGACCTATCCCTGTTTTTCCATGTGATAGCCTATGTAAAGCCCACTCACTCAATTTGCTCTGGATTAAACAGTGTAGAGAAGGCATACCCCCCCCCTCTAAAACATAGGGCGGATTCTTACCCAGTCCCATTGGTGACCCTTAAAAGTACACTGTTAGAGGGCAGGTGGGTGTATCAGCCAAGAAATCAGGAATGAAGAGTAGGGCAGGGTGCGTGGCCACACTGCTGGAAGGGAGCAAAGTGCTCTCTCCCCCTCATACTGGGCGGTGAGGCGGGGGGAGCAATAAAGGAAGATTTTCCTTCCTTAGCTTGTAATAGGCGGTTTATATGCATGTCATTACATCCCCAGGAATTCCATACACTCATTTTCAGCCTACTAAAATGTTTTTAGAGATTCATGGCCCATGTGGAGGTTCATTGGAATAGTTCTGGATTGCAATCCCTCTCCCCCTCACCTGATAATGATGCTTCATATTTAACATTCACAAATCAATGCAAATTTCCCTGTTTTTGGAAGGATTGTTTTTCAAATTGATCGTGATAATTTAAATATCTTTAAATCAACTAATATTGACAAAACAATTATATCTCTGTGTGTACATGTGCACATGTGTGTGCATCCATACAGAGATACATGCAAAAATGAGTGTGTGTATTGTGAACCCTTGCTGGCCGTTGTACACTAATGTGGGAGTTTTGTTTAGATTTATTTTATTATAGATTTTTTTCTGATTACTTGTAGTTTAATTTATTAATGTCAGGTTTACTTTACTGATGTTAGGTTTTAATTTGATGTTAGGCTTTAATGTTACTTTTCTATGTGGGGGTTTTCTGGGATTTTATGTTAGTATCACGTGCTTTATGTAGGCATTGAATGTTTGCCATTGTTATGCTGGAATCTGTCCTGAGTCCCCTTGGGGAGATAGGGCAGAATACAAATAAAGTTTTTTATTATTATTATTATTATTATTATTATTATTATTATTATTCAAAAATGTGGAAAATGTATTTGTTGGTTTTATTACAAAGTGGTTAGTTTTATTAAAAGAGGAAATAATTATTCAAATTAAATGGATGTGTGTATTCGCCAGTGGAAATATGTAAAGGTAAGTGTTTGCTAGTTTATTAAAAAATGGTTTACCAAAGAAAGCAATCATTATTCAAATCAAAATTCAAAGAATACTACCATAACCCAATGAACATAAATGGAACAGAACAATAGAAAGACAAATTGAAGTTCAGCACTTTCAGTATATTCAGTGGGGAGGAGGTGTGTTAGGATTCTAAAATGTCCTCAACAATGATAAAATCTAAATAAAATGCACTTGCTCTCATGACTTACTGCAAATCAGCTTAAGCATATGCAACAGAAAGTGTCACACAGTGCTTCACTTTATACCCCTCCACATCCTTATCAGGTCTGTGCTGCATTTTAGATTGCAAGCTGCTCAAGGCAGTTTATATTCTTATATACTTCTGTTAGCAATGATAATCTCTTGGTATTAGAGATATGTTGCCTTACAACTCTCATAAGCCCTGTATTAGGCGGTCAGTGGTAAAAGATTGCAAGAGTTATTGTCCAAAATATCTGGAGGTTCAAACATTCACCATTCCATCCATTATTTTAAAAAGAGATCATACCTGTCTATCTGTGGCAGCCACAACTATTTGTTACTGTTTTTTGTTATCATCAAGAGCAGAAGATAATGTAGTTATATCACATTATTTCAGATATTTATTACTTATTACCAGCTGAAGCACAAAGGCTACTGCACAGGTTCATAGGTTCTAGAAATAGTACATCTAGGTCCTTGATCTTTCCTTCCCTTATTTTTCTGACTTCAAAAATCTACTAGAGATTCCTCAGGAATATTTCACTACTTTATTTTAATGCACTCTTGGCATTAAAAGGGAGTAGGGCCAGAATACTGTTACTAAGATTCCCAATGTTTCTAAAAATAGTCTCTTTGGGGTTTAGGCTTCAGCACTCTGGATAGTTCCCTTCATGATGGGACACAAACTCATAGTGCACTGATTTCAAAATTGGACCTCCAGATATTTTGGACCTGAGCTCCCAGACTCCCTGATCATTGACCAAAATGGCCAATGCTGGGAGCTGAAGTCCAAAATACCTTCAGGACCAAAGTTTGGAACTCACTTACCATAGTATATTCATTTCTCCACTTTCATGTTCCTACATGGCAAGAGATTTGACTGGATGGCTCTATGATTCTATGATTCTTTGGAAATTCTTGGCCACTACTGATATGAGTACTGCATGTGTAACAGTGAACTTTAAACTATACTGAGCTGGGCCACTGTCATGTGTTAAAGAGTTACATTGTTGCCCCCTAGGAAATTTTGTAGGGCTAAACACTACAAACAAAAAATATCTCTATCCCAGTGCCCCACTTGCCTACCCTTGTTCCCAAGTTAACTTAGGTCCAGGACAGATCCTTCTTTACACCAGGAAGTGGCCCATAAGGCAATTCCAGTTACAAGAATCCCTGAAGCAAAGATTGTGGGACATTGCTCTGGAAGAGCTTAGAGCCTGCTCACATTCACTATGCTCCCCCAGAGTCTTCAGCTTGCCATACAGCTTGCCATTTATGATATGAGAATACCTAAAAAGTCTTGCAATGATCAAATATCACATACTCTTTACAAAGATGAGAGGAAATGTATTTCCCTCAGAGCTACTAAGAGGCAGATTGTTTGGAACTCTTTACACCCAAAGACCCTGCACCTGTGAAGGAAATGAAGTAGAAACAATAGAACACATTTTATTGAAGTGCCGCTATTACACTGTGCAATGTAGCCAAATTTTATATCCTATTTTGCCCTGCATGACCAGTCATCCCCTGCAGGGAATTGTTAGATATCTTTTAGAGGACAAGTGCCACAGGGTGACCCTCATAGTGACAAAATTCCTCGCAGTGGCAACAAGGCTGAGAAAGAAACTAACCTCAGATAGGGCTGTTACTTGAAACCATGTATACTAATTTTGGACAATGAGATGATATTTTTTTAATGTTCACTGATAGGTCTATGGACAATAATAAATTGTTGTTGTTGTATAAGGCACTTCCAGTTCACATTCTGTTACCAAAGCAGTATCCCATGGATGTAAAACAGATCAGAGGACAATAAGATGACAATATTACCTATGAGTACCCAGAAGATATTTGGAGACATATGACTTTCCCTCCACCCAAATTTCCCCAAATCCCCAAGATCTATCCTGGAGGGGGGGGGGGGGAGAGGTACACTCCACATGGTGATTTTTGTGCAGCAATATTATATAAGTTTGATCTCATTCCTCTTTGTCTGTCCACATACTACAGGTCTAATTTAAATCTGCACAACCACAATTGGTTTTACAAAGAAAAGAAGGTCTAATTGAAATGGATGGGGACTCCTTTTTCCAAGGGAAATAGTAGGCAAATTGTTCCATTTTGGATGGAACAAACAGGAAATGACAATGCTTTTTGGCTCTCATAATCTCACAGAATGATTCCAGTTTAGGTCATAGTGAGAAAATATCAGCAACCCTGAACTTAGGGGAAGAGCTCCATGACCAATATTGCACTTAATATGGTCTTGAATTAGTTCAGAACTCAATTTCCCAACATCATTTCATCTACTGTAAAATCTTATAAATGATTTTAGAATGCTATCGGGAGAGTTGCATGGAAAATATTCTCTGTGAGAAGCTCACAACTAATTAGGCCTTTAAACATTACTTTCAAATGTGTAAGATAGTGATGGATGAAGGAAGAAAGCTAAGCAACATATTCAGTGATGAATCTTATATATGAATGTAAATGTGTTTGCAAGTCTCTTTTCAAGCTATGGCCACCACCTGAATTTCATACAATTTTCTTTGGCAAAGAACACTCAGAGATGATTTTGCCTGCTCTTTCATTTGAAATATAACCTACAGAATCTGATATTTCTTGGTTATCTCTCATCCAAGTACTAACCTGGACTGACCCTGCTTAGCTTCCAAGATGGGTTTCTGGTGCCTTTAAGCACAGTATAATGAAGTGATGTTCTTCTACATAGATTGCTTTCCAGGGAAAATACAATAAATTAAACCCACTTCTTTTTTGTTAGTTTGGTTTCTAACTGTTTGTACAAACTAATCTCTAAATTTTAGGAAAGTGTTCTCATCTTGACTGAAATGCCCCATCTCAGCACAGTCTAGTGACAGAAATGGACGTTTGGGGCTTAAATTTGCTAGCACAAAAAGCAAAGATGTCAGTCACCATTATTCACTGTCGGCATTTTGTTATACAACACAAACAACAGTTGAATTGCTCCCCAACTCATCTCATCTCTTAGCTATTGCCAAGCTCACACTTTTGCATTGTGTGAAAGACAGCAAAATCGAAAAAGGTTGACGTTTTGCAAAAGACAGCACTGATGACATTGCCAGAAAGAATCTCACATTTATTTTTTAAACTGCCCACTCTGTAATCAGAAAGAATGGAACTCGGTGCAAAAATTAACTGTCTTTAATAGCCAGAACACCTTTTTCTGGGTAAAACAAAAAAGTAAAAACAATATTGCTGGTTTTAGATTGGTTGGGTTGTTTTTAAAAATGTCATCTAGTCTAACTCTCCCTTTGTATCATGTGCAGACACACAGGGTGGAAGGTGGGAATCCATCAAAGCATTTGGATTACAGTGTCAATGTTTTCAGTCCATTGAAGTTTAAGAAGTGCTATAAGGGCTGAAATGGCAACAGATGGTACCTGTGAAATGGTGATGAGTAGAGGTTCACGCACTACATTTATCCACAGAATTCTTTTGTTTTTTTTTATAATCTTTATTGAATTTCAAATTTACATATAAAAACAGAATGTGAAGAATAGAAAAAGTGAATTTGGCAATTAATAGAATACAAAGGCCCCCGACAGGATGTGGTATGTGATAAAGTAGAAGGGGAGGGCAGGAATAAGACAGAGGAAAAAGAGGGGAGAGGAGGAAGACAGAGAATAGAATGAGAGCCCACCACCACTTTAAAATACAGAGTAAAAAATGTTGTTGACTTCCCAGGGTCTTCTTAAGGTCTAGTCAGTCATCTTTCTTGCTTCTGTTTCCGATTCTCTTCTCCTCAACTTCTTTTATCTTTGTCTTCTTTCTCTATTTCCCTTTCATTCCTTCTAGATCAGAATCTTCTTGTTTTTTTGTCTGAAGTAGTCCGTCACTTCTTCCCAATGTATTTCTTTCATATTGATCCCTTTACTTCTTGATATTAGAAAGGTGAGTCTATCCATATTTTTTATTTCCAAGATTTTTGTTAGTCTTTCATTCTCATCCGGTATCTCACTTTGTTTCCACCTCCTAGCATAGCAAATTCTTGCAGCGGTTGTCATCAGAAATAAAATTTTATCTGTATTTTTCTCTATTTTTAACTCATGTATACCCAATAAAAATAATTCTGCCTTCCATGGTATATTGATTTTTAGAATCTCTTGCAGTTCTTTTTGTACCTTTCTCCAATATTCTTTGGCCCTCTTGCAGGACCACCAGGTATGAAAATATGACCCTTCTTCTTCCTTACATTTCCAGCAATCTGTGCTGAAGTTTTTATTCCCTTTTCCAATTTTTTAGGGGTCATATACCAGCGATGTGCTGTTTTTAACCAATTTTCTTTCAAGTCGGAGGCGTGACAGTACTTTAACTTTTCTCTCCAGACTTTTTCCCATTCCTCCTGCCTGATGTTTCTCCTGATGTTTTCGTTCCATCTTCTTTTATAATTCTTTTCTCCTTTGTCTTCTAATTTCCATTCCAACAATTTTCTGTATATCTTTGTAACTAATTTGTTTTTGGTGTCCAAAATCTTATCCCAGAAATTCTTTTCTTGATTAAAACCAATTTTTTTATCCTTTTTGTACCTTTCTTTTATAGTCCAGTATTCCAGCCATGATATCTTTTGTTCCGCCGTAATCAGTTCTTCCTGTGTTTTTAGGATCAGATCTCCCCCCTCTTTTTAAAGAATATCTTTATACTTTGGCCAATCATGCCATCCTGTACACCTTCTTTGTCCTGCTTCCAAAGGAGAAACCCACATTGGAGTTTTGTTGTACAACCTATTTTTGTATTTTTCCCATATCTTCAAAACCGTGGATCTTATGAAATGATTCCCGAAATTCTTTTCGTTCTTCTTCCCCTTGTACCATATGTAGGTATGCCACCCTTCTCTTAGATCTGATCCCTCCAATATCAATAATTTTTTCTTTTCTAATTTTGCCCAATCCTTAGCCCATATTAGCGCATTTGCTTCCATATATAGTTCCAAGTCTGGTACTGCAAATCCTCCGTTTTCTTTCCTTTCCGTTAAGTTGTCGAAACTGATTCTTGGTTTCCTGTTCTCCCAAATGAATTTTTTAATATCTTTGTTCCATTCCTTTAAAGGAATGGCACAGAATTCTTTTGTGAAACACACGATCAGTTTGCAAAAAGTAACCTGCAGCATACAGTGATGCTTCTGAACTCTTTTTGCTTTTCTATCAATGGGTAGCAAGCTACAAATGATGACTTTATGCAGCATCTTCATTAACTAGTTAGAATGCAGGTTTCTATACATATATAACTATAAAAGCTATTAATAATCTTTTAAAGTGTGTAACTTTTTAAAAGCCCGCTTCAACTCTCAGGGAAGCAATATCTCAAGAGTAGAAAATAATTACCTTATCTTCTGCTCTGCTAACAAAAGCTGATTCTGAATAGTTTTAACTTTCATATTTTTCCTGAACAAGAGCTCATATCCTGGGAAATTCTAATTCCCAACATATCTTTGGGTGCATTGACACTGTAGAATTTCTGGGTTGTTGTAGGTTTTTTGGGCTATATGGCCATGTTCTAGAAGTATTCTCTCCTGAAGTTTCACCATCTATGGCAGGCATCCTTAGAGGTTGTGAGGTCTGTTCCAATAGACCTCACAACCTCTGAGGATGTCTGCCATAGATGCAGGCAAAACATCAGGAGAGAATGCTTTTAGAACATGGCCATATAGCCTGAAAAACCTACAACAACCCAGTGATTCCAGCCATGAAAGCCTTCGGCAATACACTGTAGAATTTATCTATTTATTAATTTAATTTGTACTCTGCCTTTCTCACCCAAGGGGACTTAAGGTGGCTTAGAGCTCCAGCAACAATTAATGCACTTTGACACCATTTTATTTATTTATTTATTTATTTACTATTCTTGTATACCGCTGTATCTCAAGCCCGAGGGCGACTCACATTTTAACTGCTATAGCTCAACACCATGGTTGGGAATCACAGGAATTGTAGTGTGTTGAGGCACCAGCACTCTGGCCAAAAAAGCTAATTACAGATTTTACAGCTCCAGCTCCATTGCAGTTAAAGTGATGTTAGACGGCATTCATTCTACAGTGTAGGCACACCCTTTTCCATTATACAACAGATATAGACATCTTGTGACCTTTCAGATGTTTTAAGACTGCTAGTCCAATCACCAGTAGTCAGTGCTATTTGGTGTTTCCCATGTGAGTGACAGTGGTAAATCCACTTCAGATATGATATTTATTAGTCTTCACAAAATGCATAGGATCTTTGTTTTCCAAAGTATCAATTTATTTATTTATTTAATTAGCAGTTTTGTATACCGGTCTTCTCACCTCCGTTCAAGGGATTCAGGCTGGTTTCCAACATCAGTATTACAGACAGTCATTAAAACATCATATTCTAAATCACACTAAAACATTAAAATAGCAAAATAGCTATTGTCCATTCAAGTTTCTAAATAGTTATTTTCCCACTCTAGGCACAAGAATATTCCAACATTTCATTTGTTTAACATAATGGGACAAGCACTTCTGATGGGGAATTCAGTGTGTCAAGTATGAGTGTTCAAGATTAAATAATTTACATAAGCTTTTTAAAAATCTATCCTAGTTTTTATAGTCCTTTAATTGGCCATGGAATTGTGTGGCCCCGGTCTCCTAGTAGGGCCATTGCTGAAACCGATCCTTGTACTATAGTATTCAGCCAGCCCCATTTTTCCCTTCTCCTTGGCCCAGTCTGTTCCCAATCATCCAGGCCCCTTACTGAAATCCTTGCCCTTGGCAGCTTATCTTGCATGAAGAAGAGAGTGGAACTGGTTTGAAACTGATTTTAATGTATATGTTGTGTTATGTTTTTGTTTTATAGTGTATGTTTTTGTATTATTTTGCATATGTGGAAACTGCTCTGAGCGCTCTAGGGGAGATAGGGCAGTATACAAATAAAGTTTTATTATATTACTAGCTGTCCCCTGCCAGGCGTTGCTGTGGCCCAGTCTGTTGATCTGGAAAATAAAGTAACGAGAAAGTGTTGGTTTCTAATATATGTAATTTCTTTATGCTTTGGGTAAACAGTATTTCTTGCTGTTTCTTTGTCAGTGTTGATGTGGAGAGTGTCTGATTTGCCTACTCTGGAACATGCAACATATAATTGTCCTTCTTTTCAGGGGTCCCTTTCAAATCTATGATTCTATGTGTGTGTGTGAATCATATCTATCTATATCTATGGCTGGATGGCTCTTTGTCGGGAGGGCTTTGATTACATTTTCGGGTGAAGGGAGTTGGACTGGATGGCCTTGAGTATTTTCCGTTGGTCATGGGGGTTCTGTGTGGGAAGTTTGGCTTCATTGGTGGGGTTCAGAACACTCTTTGATTATAAGTCAACTGTAAATCCCAGTAACTACAACTCCCAATGTCAAAGTCTATTTCTCCCAAACTCCATCTATGTTCATATTTGGGCATATGGAATATTCATGCCAAGTTTGGTCCAGATCCATCATTGTTTGAGTCCATGATATTCTCTGGATATAGGTGAACTACAACTCCCAAACTCAAGGTCAAACCCTTCTAGTGTTTTCTGTTGGTCATGGAAGTCCTGTATGCTCAATTTTATCATGCTATTTGATTGTAGGTGAAATATAATTCCCAGCAACTACAACTCCCTATCTATCTCTATCTATCTATCTATCTATCTATCTATCTATCTATCTATCTATTAGGCCTGGGCGGTTTCGTTTCGTTAATTCGTAATTCGTTAATAATTCGTTAATTTTTCCAATTACAAAACGATAACGAACCATTCTGGAGCAATCATTTAAAAAACCGAATTTTTAAACACGTTTTGTAAATGCTTCGTATTTCGTTATTGTATTCGTTTCGTTATTGTTCCGAGGTCGTTTCGTTATTATTTCCACATGTCTGAGCCAGTTTTATGGTTTAATTAGTGAAAAAAAATTATAATATCACACCAACAGTCAAGAACAGAGGGAGAGGGAAGCTTCAGAAGTTTTTGGAGGTTTTTTAGCGTATTTCGCGGTCGCGTCCGCCATTAACGAATCGATTCGTTATTGTTTCGGAAATCGATTAGTTAATTTTTTACCATTTACGAAATTTCGTAAATATCGAACTTTTTAAAAGGAAAATTTTGTAATTATTTTAAATATCGAAACAAAAAAAAACCCCAAATACAAATCGATTTTAGAAACAAATTTTTGCGTTGTTACCCAGGCCTACTATCTATCTGTGGCTGGATGGCTCTTTGTCAGGAGGACTTTGATTACATTTTCTTACCCTGATGAAGGGAGTTGGATTGGATGGCCTTGAGTATTTTCTGTTGGTCATGGGGGTTCTGTGTGGGAAGTTTGCCCTAATTCTGTCGTTTGTGGGATTCAGAATACTCATTGATTATAGGTGAACTGTGAATCCCAGTGACTATAACTCCCAAATGTCAAGGTCTATTTTCCCCAAACTACATCTGTGTTCATAATTGGGCGTATTGAGTGCTTGTGCCAAGTTTGGTCCAAATCCATCATTGTTTGAGTCCACAGTGCTCTCTGGATGAAGGTGAACTACAACTACCAAAGTCAAGGTCAATGCCCACTAAATCCTTCCAGTATTTTCTGTTGTAAACTGAGTTCTATGTGCAAAGTTTGGTTCAATTCCATCATTGATGGAGTTCAGAATGTTCTTTGATTGTAGGTGAACTATAAATCCCAGCAACTACAACTCCCAAATGGCAAAATCATAATTTTTGAGTGATGGTCACTCCTTGTGTTCTGAGACGTTTCGTTGTCAAATTTGATGTGATTTCATTCATTGGTTCTTTTGTTTTTAAGGTACTCATTATGCACAAAGCATTTTATATATATAGATATTATAGAGCCTTTAAAAAAAAAGAAGACTTTTAACTTATTGTTTAACAAGTTATTTCTTTGTTTTTCAAATCACCTGATGAGATAAAGAAGGCCAAGCAAAGGCCTCGTGAATTATTGCCTTTGGGGAGATATACCCTGGAACATGCCAAATAACTGTCAAACATGAAAGCAAGCAACAGGAAAATTAGTTTGGCTAAATAAGGCAAAAATTGTCCTCAATGCCTTAAAATCATTGTATAAAAATGCTGTATGTGTTGGGGGGCGGGGGTGCTCACCTTTCCCTTCTGCCTTTTTCTAAGTCAACACTCAAGCCACTTATGAAACCTTAGTACAAGTGCTAAAAAAGAGTTCTCTTAGTATTATTGATCATTTTGGAAGTGGAAAGTACAAAACATATTAGAACAAGCTGGGCCACAAAGGTCTGGAGACGTAGAGTCTGCGGGAAATCCTTCAGTCATTAAGTTTAGAAATATAAGTAGAGGAACAAAAAGTGTCTGACTCTTGCCACCATTTCAATGTTTTTCTCCTCCTAGCTTTTCATTAGTTGAAGATGTCTGATATGGCTCCCAAACAAGCGGGAATTTTCAAAAGAGTCTTTTAATTTTTGCCTGTGGCTCAAGTCACTTAGAGCTACTGAACGTATGACTATTCCCCCCCCCTTCTCTGAGGTAAAGAAAACAAAAACACTGCAAATACAAACATGTACAGCATCAAAAGTGTGAACACTATACTATCAAAATTATTTTGAAAACTAAAAATGGATTGGATCCAAAGCTTAGCCATAGATTCCATCTACACTGCCATATATTGTTTGTCCTCCCACAATGAAATAACGAGACCACACCAATGTCTTGCGTAAAATATGGGCAACTTTATTAACGTTACCTAATTAACTTTAAATGCTTAATCTAGAACAGAATTTGGTGAGGGAAAGCCGAGGCAGTGTCCGTGCCTGTCCACTCCTCGGCAAGCTGTGTAAAATTCTGGTACCCCTTTAACAACATCTGGGCAACCTCCAATACAAACTGCAGGGAACCTTAATTACGGTAACGAAGGCCATATTCCCCCTCTCCTTTTCAGATGTTTCTCTTTGTTCCTCCTGCCAAACTTAACCTCCTGAGAGTGTTTTGTTAATAGTCTCTTAACCTTGAAAGGGGGTGCCTTAGGTGTATCTCAAATATTAAACTTTAAATCTATCTTATTCCCATGGCATCCTATTTAAAACCGCACCATCCCAATTTGCCCAGAAACAGTATAGGGTAGGCGAAAAAACCCCCTAGAACATAGGACGGAAAAAATTCCTACCCAGCCCCCTAATGGCAGCCAGCTATACTGTGACAAAAGGGCGGGCGTGGTGGGTCGACGGTCACCAGCAGACTCAAGATCTGGGGCGGGCCAAGCAAAAGACTTGGTTCCGCCCCCCGCGAACGTAGTTCTGCCGGAACTACGACTCTCCCTTCGCTGAAGGGGACAACCAGCCTTCCCCACCCAGCTGTGCCAGGTGGATAAAGCTTTTTCAGAATACAGTGTAATGGTATTGAACTTCATTATGTGGCAGTGTAGACTCATATAATCCAGTTCAATGCAGTTAAACAGCATTGTTTGTCAGTGGAACTCCAGCCATGTTTATAATAAAACAGTGATATCAACAGGACCCTGTTGATTTCAGTTAATCTGTTCTAAACATTACTAAATCTGTATTCCTCCAACTCACAGCTTTGGCTCGGCCTTTCAATCTTTGAATTAAATCAAACACCAATACATTTTGCCTAGATTGTACAGAGATCACTGTGAAAATTGGGAAATTTTTGTTGCTGAATCGCAATTATTCTTACGCCAAACATATATCTTTAGCTTCACAAATTTGGCAAAACTCTTGGAGTTCTTGGAGAACGGGAGAAGTTCCAGCAGATTGGAGAAGGGCCAATGTGGTCCCAATCTTCAAGAAGGGAAAAAAGGATAATCCAAACAATTACCGTCCAGTCAGCCTCACATCGATACCAGGCAAGATTCTGGAAAAAATTGTCAAGGAAGTGGTCTGCAAACACTTAGAAACAAATGTGGTCATCACTAATAGTCAACATGGATTTATCAAAAACAAGTCATGCCAGACTAAACTGATCTCTTTTTTCAATAGAGTTACAAGCTGGGTAGATGCGGGGAATGCTGTGGATGTAGTGTACCTGGATTTCAGTAAGGTCTTCGACAAGGTCCCTCATGACCTTCTGGCAAACAAACTAGTCCGATGTTGGCTAGGCAAAACTACGGTTAGGTGGATCTGTAATTGGTTAAATGGACGAACCCAGAGGGTGCTCACCAATGCTTCCTGGAAAGAAGTGACGAGCGGAGTGCCGCAGGGTTCCGTCCTGGGCCCAGTCCTGTTCAACATCTTTAATGACTTAGATGAAGGGTTAGAAGGCATGATCATCAAGTTTGCAGATGACACCAAATTGGGAGGGAAAGCCAATACTCCAGAGGGTAGGAGCAGGATTCAAAATGATCTTGACAGATTAGAGAGATGGGCCGAAAATAACAAAATGAAGTTCAACAGGGACAAATGCAAGATACTCCACTTTGGTAGGAAAAACGAAATGTAAAGATACAGAATGGGGGATGCCTGGCTCAAGAGCAGTATGTGTGAAAAAGATCTTGGAATCCTCGTGGACAACAAGTTAACATGAGCCAACAATGTGATGCGGCGGCAAAAAAAGGCACTGGGATTTTGGCTTGCATCAATAGGAACAAAGTGTCTAGATCTAGGGAAGTCATGCTACCCCTCTATTCCATCTTGGTTAGACAACACTTGGAATATTGTGTCCAATTCTGGGCACCACAATTGAAGAGAGATGTTGACAAGCCAGAATGTGTCCAGAGGAGGGCGACTAAAATGTTCAAGGGTCTGGAGAACAAGCCCTATAAGGAGCGGCTTAAGGAGCTGGGCATGTTTAGCCTGAAGAAGGGAAGGCTGAAAGGAGATATGATAGCCATGTATAAATATGTGAGAGGAAGTCACAGGGAGGAGGGAGCAAGCTTGTTTTCTGCTTCCCTGGAGACTAGGACACATAACAATGGCTTCAAACTACAAGAAAGGAGATTCCATCTGAACATGTGGAAGAACTTCCTGACTGTGAGAGCCGTTCAGCAGTGTAACTCTCTGCCCCGGAGTGTGGTGGAGGCTCCTTCTTTGGAGGTTTTTAAACAGAGGCTAGGTGCCATCTGTCAGGGGTGCTTTGAATGCAATATTCCTGCTTCTTGGCAGGGGGTTGGACTGGATGGCCCATGAGGTCTCTTCCAACTCTATGATTCTATGATTCTATGAACTATCTTTTGTCACCTGTATGGAACTGTTTATTTCTAGTTGTTTTAAGATAAAGATGCATATACTCCCCATGAATGGTATGTATGCAAAACTCAGTAAAAAGGATTTCTTTCTCCTGCCTAAATACAGATTATAGTCTAGCATCTAGATAAATTATTCCAGAGGCCAATCTTTCATCCAAAGAAAAGAGGGTAAAGGGAGGGGGAGGAAGGAAGGAATGTGTGCCAAGTTGTATAGCGACTAATTTTCTCCTCAATATCTGCCAGTGACAATCTGTTTTATAGGCACTACTCTATACAAATGTCATACTCCCTCAGATACAATATGGAATAGGTAAAAACAACAGAATGAAAAAAAATCCCACCTGGCTCTAATCAGGTCAGCATGAGTTCATGTTACTCAGAGAGTGAAAAATTCTCAAAAGAGTTCAAGAGGGGGCTGTTTCACTTCAAATGCCTCAGGTACTTCTCTTCCTTCATTTGCTGAGGCCATTGTGAGGTGCTTGGCCCAACATGTTCATGTCTGGCCTCAATATGCAGAGGCTTTAATATCTTCCCCTTGCTTAAGCAGTCTTGCCACTTGGCATTGGGATCATATCAACAGGATACACCAGAAATCTTCCAAAACCATGTTGTGAATTGCAGTGATGCAGCAGGCTTAATACCAATTCACATTATGACTTCTCATGGATTCATGGCAGCATTGTACTCTTAGATCCTCCTAACTGATCTATAGTTGAAGAGGAAAAACGATAGGCTTCCTTTATTCTTCATTTTAGAGGCAGTTTTTTCCCCTCAGTACAAAGTACATATTACAGAAGAATAGCTGTAGGGGTTATTTTTGGAAAGCAGCAATCTTATTCTGTATGCAGCAACAGGGCAGAATTAATGGACAGGTAGACAAGCAACTATTATTATATTAAGGGATTAGCTCAGTAATCCAATGACAGAGAGGTCTTTTTAAAGGACAGACACTCAAGTCTCATTTTATGGTTAAAAACAAATGCAGTGTTATCCCTGGTGGTTCCTATTTGATACTAAATTATAATCTATTTAATCTGTTCTTTCTTCCTTCTTAACATTCCCTCTCTCTTATTTTAATTCTTTCATTTCCTTATGCATTTCATTTCCTTATTTACCATGTTGGTGGGCTCTTAAATATTCAGCGGGCATTTACTTTACATCAGCATTGCCAACAAACTCCTTAGAAATATCTGCTGGTTTCCTGGTGACTAAACTAGTTGACATGCCCACCATTCATAAAATGGCCCACATAACCAAAGTCTTTGAATCTCATCAGACAGAGTTTTTCCCCATCCTAGTGCACTGCCAGCATGCTGTAGGGACAGAGTCCACTGAACCCAACATATGATGTAGGGCTATTTTCAGAGGGAGCCCTGAGGAGACGGGTTCAATGAGAAGTCATTGAAGAAGCCAGGGTCACCATGAGCAGAAGCTGGAGACAATGAAGAAATATTGTGAGATGGCAACCCACAACTAACCATGGTAAGGGAATGAATCTGGACTCTGTCCCTCAGCTTCTAGATCTCCATGAGATGAGGCCCTTTATCTGAGGAACTCATCACATGGGGCTTTTGTCCATCCTAGGATGCTGCCATCCTAGAGCCCGACAGAGTTCATCACATGACATAGGGCTACTTCTGGCCGGGCCCCATCCTGGCTCTGTGTACACTGAGTCTCTGCTGCATGCTAAGAGAACAAGGGCTGAGACTACCCATGTTGTCATTCATTAAGCCAGGAACAGCATGGGATCAAGCCATGGCTGGACAGGAAATCACATGGAATAGTAAGGTGGTGATGCAGGGCACTGTCCAATGGTTTTTCCTGCTACCCCACTGATTTGACACACTTTCTGATGAATTCCATGTGACTAGGGCCTCATCTGCACTCCCATATAATGCACTTTGGAACTATATTATATAGTCACTGTAGACTCATATAATGATGTTCAATGCAGTTAAATTGCATTGTATGAGCCTGCACAGATACCGTTTCAAATGCAGTTTCAAACTACATTATATGGCAGTGTAGCTGGGGCCTAGGGAAGAAAGTGTACGAGGATACTAACGATCCCAACATATAAAGAATGTGAGAAAAGAAAAAGAGAGAGAAGATATTTATTTTTGATGACATGCAACAATTATTTGCCTTCCACACTGAGCACTCTCAATGCTTCCATCTTAATGATTGCAAACCTATTCACTTTTTATGCATCTTCTCTAGCCAGACTCTTGGTGGTGTCAGAAGGGCCATTTAGAGGTCATGAAAGAAATTAGGTATTGGAGGAATAAGGGTGCATTGAAGTAAAATATTGGAGAAATAAAGTCTGGTGAAGCTGTCTGCCTTATTTTTCCACTACACACTGGAAAATGTGCACCCACATTTGTAGTAAACCATTAGGCTCTCGTCTCTGTATTTTACATTTTCTTACAGAAAACAACAGACAGCACTTAACCTCCCCCATCACACACAATGTTATTTTAGTAATACAAAAATGAAGGAGAGAGAGAAATGTAATCAAATTAAGAAACCAACAAAGGAAAACCTGGCCTTAAAAGCCACTTTCCCAAAGAGTCATTCAATATAGCCTCTCTTGAATCTCAGGTTAAGTCCTTTTATGAAGTTGTTACCATCATGCATATCTCTATTCATTGCATTTCTTTCTATTATGTGAATATATAGCATTATCCCCTCAGCTTCAATGGATTGTACTTGAAGATATGCAGGTATAACATGGAGACACATTTCTCCATTGTTTCTTCTCCACAGCAACTCACTCAGCCCCTTAAAATGCCATAACAAAATGTATCAGGTAACCTTACGAAGTGAGTGTTGAGGATGAATGGGACGAATAAACTTCTTCTTCAAACAAGTTAGACCTTCACTTCTGAGGGGAAAAAATCAGGCCAATTTTCAGTAGTCAAGTTTTTACTCTATAGCCCAGACAGACAGCAGGGCATCCTTATTCTTTTTTATTATGGGAGGAGGGATTTAATACAGAGAAATATATAGGGTGAGTTCATTTGTGTTAGTTTTACTGTATAATAGTCTGGATTCATCTCCTTATGAGGCAGTTTCAGCTGAGTAATCATCCTTTCCCCAATCTATAAAGTCAGAATATCGACTGAACTCAGGGCTTCCCCAGCCTACTTCTAATGGCTTGGATCAGACAATAGTGTGATTGTGAACAGTTTCCCATTATAGCAAAACACAGGGAACCTGGTTTGACATAAAATGAGTCTCAGTTATTTCAAAAGGGGGGAAAAAAGCAGTAGCTTATATAGGTAAAGGGAGTGGATGGCTCATGCAGGCCTATTCCATAATGGGAAATTATGGTATCACATTACACATGAACTCTTATCTACTCTGGTGCACCAATCCTTTGCACAGCTATTTATCACTGCATGGTTTACTTATTGTAAAAACTTGAAGTTAATAGTTTAGGTAGAATCGGGCAAAGCACATAACAACTGCAACATATTTTTGTTTTGTAAATTTTTTTATGAAGAATATGTGAGGTAGAGCACAGTTGCCTATAATTGTACTTCAAGGACTAGATGCTTAAAGTGAACTCACTGCTGCTGAATAGAGCATCTTCTACCCTTCTCTCCCTCCCATCTTTATACAGCTCTAAAAACAGAAAAATCATATGATGGCTTTATTAATGCTGGGCAGTTCTTTATTTTCCTGTAGTTCGTTGTTTGTTGTTAATTACATGATATGTACAAGCGAGTGTGCCAAAATTGTCATTACTGCTACTGCTACTACTACACTACTAAAAAGTATTTTGATTTAAAATAAAACATACATTTTATGTTTTGCCCAAGAGGTTTTTTGCATGTTTCCATTAAACACACACATACCAATGATGAGTCTCTTAGAAACCTAAGAACTTTTATATCCATGTCTCAGGAGTAATTATTAAACTGAGAGTGATAATAATCTTGTCCTCCATGCTCATTCCAGGCGTATATCTAGCAGTGCACTCTCTGCTGTGCTATGTAAAGTTGTCTATAGTAATATAAACACACATTGGATTGATTTCAGTCTCCAAAAGTAATGTCATGCAAACTTGATTGTAAATTTGCTTTAATCCTACACAAAACAGCAAGAAGTAAACCAAGACCAAATTACATGTAATTTTATCCACAGATCTTGCTTCTCAAGAATTGTGTTTGTCTTCTTCTTTTTATGAAACTTTTTATCAAACTTAGATCTGAGGCCCAGATGAATAAGGATGAATAAAAATGTGACCCAGTAAACTGAACTTTGTTCATCCTCCAAGCATTTGACCCTGAGTCATGGTAGGCAACCACTCAGGTCCTATTGATGTTGTTGTCATTTCCTTTCTGGACCCAAACAGTTTGATTTAGCTATTGTCAGGAAGGTGTTGGTTTTTTTCTTCAGTATTGTCATCTCAAATCAGAAAAAGGTGTTAAATTATCAAAGCAAGCAAAGTGTATTGAATGAAGATCTGTAGAGACACTGGTGTCAAAATATCACTCTGGGCGAGAGTCATCACAAAGCCATTTGCTAAACACTTAAGATGGTGATAAACATAATCTTTATTAGTGTGCCAAACCCATACCCACCCAATACCATGCAGATTTTAACAATAATCTATGTGTATTCGAAACCTTTAAAGCTCTAGCTGGGCTGGTTTTTGTTGATTCCTTAATCTAGCAGTGATAGGTCTGACTAGGGTTATCAATAAAATTGTGCAAAATGGAGGGAAAGTTTTCAATGCATCATCAAGTTTGTGCTACAGAAATGAACAGGATTTTAAAGAAAAATTGATAATGGAATTGGATCCAATATATGAATTAAATTGTAGGATAAATTCAACTGTAGTCACAAACAAAGCTCATTGAAATAATGGAGTCTCACAAGCCCCACTTATTTCAACATGTCAGACTTAAAACAGAGTTGTTCCATTTAGTGGAAGCATTGTACTATGTTGACTCGAATCAATAAAAATGTAGTGCTACTTGTTAGTGTGCTGTGACATCAACTGACTCTAAGTAGCAATGGAAGTTCATTACCGGTCCATAACCTCACCATCCAGTGTACAAAATTTGGATCCAGAGCTATACAGAGAAGAACTTTATAAAACTAATGAACCCACAAGTAGAAAGCAGAAGCTTTGTTGTTTTATGTTTTGGTTGATTCCCCTTTTATTTATTTATTTGATGCATTTGTTAACCGCCATTCTCAGCCCTTTTCCATTGCAATTTTCATCTCAGATATATCATCAGAAGTGACATGTCAACTTCCTCTGGGTCCCAGTTGTCTATGCTTTGTACCTTTCAAGTAAGGTAAATCTGGGTCCAACTCAACATTTGTAAGATTTTGAACTAGAGATATTAGCTGATTTAAAAGTTTTTGCTCTGTAAAAAATAGCCATGAAGTTAGTGAAAAGTTATAAGTCTTGAGAGGGGGGGAGAGAGGGGGGGGTAAATACAAGGATTTCTTTTGATCATGTACTAATAAAAACTAGGCCTGGGTAACAACAGAAAAATTTGTTTCTAAAATCGATTTGTATTTGGGGTTTTTTTTTGTTTCGATATTTAAAATAATTACAAAATTTTCCCTTAAAAAAGTTCGATATTTATGAAATTTCGTAAATGTGAAAAAAATACAAAACATTAACGAATCGATTTCCGAAACAATAACGAATCGATTCGTTAATGGCAGACGCGACCGCGAAATATGCTAAAAAACCTCCAAAAACTTCTGAAGCTTCCCTCTCCCTCTGTTGCTGACTGTTGGTGTGATATTATAATTTTTTTTCACTAATTAAACAAAAAACTTGCCCCAGACATGCGGAAATAATAACGAAACGACCTCAGAACAATAACGAAAGGAATACAATAACGAAATACGAAGCATTTACAAAACGTGTTTAAAAATTCGTTTTTTAAAAAAATTGCTCCAGAATGGTTCGTTATCGTTTTGTAATTGAAAAAATTAACGAATTATTAACGAATTACGAATTAACGAAACGAAACCGCCCAGCCCTAATAAAAACATATTCACCCTAACCTTTACAGATTGTCCTGTACTTATACGGATATTGAGATGAGATTAAAGACATATAGTTGTAGCAGAGCATGAAAATAGTATCAAGGGTGAAGGCCGATAAAAGATGAGGCCACATGGGTGCCTTTACTAAGGATTTTGATCTTTAAATTGCCCTAATGGGATGATTTCTAGGACCACACTGTATGGCATTTCACCCCATTATTAAATTCATTTCTTCTTCTCTTGTCTTCATTGGTGGAGGCGGTTGGTGCCAGGACAACAATAATGGTCATGTCAACACAGATGTTGTAATGTTAAAACACATACATAGTAATAAAGCACTATTGAATTATACCAAATTAGAAACACATAATTTCAAAAACACAATACCCAACAATTAAAGACTCATTGGTCAGTTAATTGTCAAAAGCCTATTTGAAAGAAAAAAATATGGCCTGATGGTGGGAAGATGAAGAGGGGGAGCCAATCTATGCTCTACTAGTAAACCATTCCAAAGCTAGGAAGCGACCACTAAGCAGATTATTTCTTGTGTCTCTAACAAATATGTCTCTAGGGTTGATGGCACTGATACAAAAGCTTTGTGTAATACCTTGGAATTTGAGGAAGTTCACATGCTTTTCAGACAGTCTGGATCAAAGTCGCATAGGGCACCAAGAGTGTTTAAATATTGACTGGAAAAGAAGAAACAGGCTAGATGTAAAACAATTTAAAATAATACTAAAAGACACCATACTGATTATATCTTATCCAAAATGTCTGGGATCAGAAGTGTTCTATATTTTCGATTTGAAAACGTAATGAGATATCTTGTCAATGGGACCCATTTCAAAACATGAAATGTATTGATATTTCATATACACCTTGTATGCATAGCCTAAAGGTCATTGTATACACAATGTTTGCAATACTTTTGTTAATGTAACCAAGTTTGAACCATTAGAAAGCAAAAGGGTCACTATCTCACCCACTCATATGATAATTTTAGATTCTGGAGTATTTTGGAATTCTAGATGAATTATATTCTACCTTTACTGTGTTTCTATAATGGAGAATTGCATCGTGTTACCACAGACCAGTGCCAATTACTGACTTCCATATCAGTGGGGCAATGATTGACTCTGTTGTTATCCCAGTGTTCATTTGCATCACAAAATTAATGCAGTGTGACACTACTTTGACTGCCATGACTCTTCACTATGGAATCTTTGGTGCGTTACCAACACTCTTTGGTGAGGTACCAATGCTCTTTGATGAAGAAGGCTAAAGACCTTTTAAAACTACAGCTCTCATTACTCCATAGCATGGAACTCTTGCAGATAAAGTGGTATCAAACTGCTTTCATTATACCATGTAGATGCACCCTAAATTTTAATCTGAGTTTTAAAGGAGCTGCACATGATGCTGAACCTTATCCTCCCTTGTACATTTAATTCCTTGGATAACTACTAAAAGTTTGAACTAACGCCTGGAGCAGATCTTTCTTGAAAGCTGCCACTGGAGCTACCACTGGCCACAGCTATAGATAGCTTTATACTTGCCATATTACTTATACTAAAATCTCTTTTGTTCCATTTAGCATCTGCATAGTATAACTAAAAATAGGAGAATAGCTCATTATATAATATTATATAATTCCCTTACTGTTATTTCTCCACTGCATCAAAATGTGCACTCTTTGAATTTTATGGAAAGGAGAAAGTAGGAAAGTATCCATATTTTAAGCAGCACTGTAACTGAGCATAGAATTATTAGGCACCTGTAGATGGTGCTATATCACAATATTTTCTTCTGCAATATCAGAATTGCTTGGTGCTTTGATCTTGCTATTATACATGGACAGACAAAACAAAAAAGCCTTAAGCTTTGCATAGCAAAATATCTTTGTGGGCAGAATCCCAACAAGATGAAAAATATACACAGAAAATTCAAACGCTCTTCTATGACAAACGTGACAAGTTTGCGGTGCTCTCTGAAGCAGTCTTTTGAAGAGAAGGAAGAGACTTCCTGTTTGGGATGGATACTGGATGAGCCACTCCCTCAGCCTTAGTTTCCAAAAGCTTTATTTCCATAGCCAATCTCTGGGATCAGCTGGAGGAACTGCTTTGATTAGAGCTGTTCCATGGGATATGCAGGATGATCTTGCACTGCCCACCGATGTACAGATGGACCTGCCTGACATGGCGTCCACAGCTCTTCTTGGCAAATGGAGTACCTGTCACCTGTCCATGCTTCTTAAGGAGGGGGGCAGAGTCTGTTCTTGCTTCAGTGTACCATTGTAACACAGGTTGCACTGCTGGTGTCTGATCTGCTTTATATTCTAGGATCCTGTTGGATAGGTCACACATGATGTTCTCAAACTCTTCTTTTCTTTCTCTTTCTTCTAACATCTCTGCCCTATTACTTAAGGCTTCTAACATGTTCATGTGTTCAAGCAGGGAAAGCATACTGTCTCAATGGGCTATCCGTTCTAAATATTGTTGCTATAACTTTTCTTTACATTCTAATATCTCTTCTTCCTGTCTGGAGCTATAGTTTGTATGACTAATATCTAAAATTCTTTGCCATATTTTAGTATTTCAGCCTTAATGGCTGGCCCGTGTGGTCTCTTCCTCGATCTTGTCAATAAGCCATCATCTTTAGAGTGGATCTGACTATTCTGCTACTCTTCTGTGAAGAGGGGGTGGACATTTTTAAGTCTATTTTCTGTGTTACCTCACTATATTGGACTGAGTTGCTTCTGACCAGAAAGGACTGAATAACCCTACTCATACTATTTCAGGATAATGGCTGTATTCTCCTGTTGCTGTCAGCTTTGCTATCAGCTTTCTTTAAAACTTAAGTGTTTTCCGACTTTAAGATGCCTTGGCTTTATGCTGTCCTAAGTTTCGCTTCTAAATGAGATTTAAAATGGCTGCCGTTGTTTTAGTAAAGCCACTTTTTTCTCTAAGCTTCCTTCAGGAATCTTTTTTTGTTCACATCTAAGATGGCTGTCACTACTTCAGTGGAGTCTTCCTCCCACAAAATGACATGTTTTTGGGACTACAAGTTCACTAAGTAGCTAAGATGGCCACTGCTGCTTCAGGAAAGCCTTCACTCACAAAATTTTCCTCTCTGAGGAACTTCTCAATTTGCTTCCCAGTCAGGGATTTGTCTGGGAGGCTTACTTTCTCTACTTAAATGCAAAAGGGCACTTTAAAACTGTTTTCCTTTTATCTTTGTGGGCAAGATAAAATAGCTCTGCCCCTTCTGAGGGCCAGAAAAATGAAAATAACACTTGTAACTCTGAGGGCAGCGTAAACAACAACTCTGCCCTTTCGGAAAGCCAGAAAGATCAAAATGGCACTGTTCTGCCCCCCACAATATCTTAACCACTTGGAAGTTGAAGTGGAAGTTTGGACAGGTAAGCTGGGCTGGAACCATTTGATGCTCAATAGTCAGGACAAGGAGCAGTGGATTCAAACAATAGGAAAAGAGATTCCATCTAAACATTAGGAAGAACCTCTTTATAGGAAAAGATGTTCAGGCGTGAAATATGCTGCCTTGGGGTGTGGTGGAATCTCTTTCTCTGCAGATTTTAAAGAGGCTGGGTATCCATCTCTCTGGAGTGTTTTATCCTGTGTTTCTGCATGTCAAGGGGGTTGAACTGGATGGCCCGTGTAGTCTCTTCCAACTCTATGACTCCGTGATTCTATAGTTTAACTGGCACCTCTCTATAAAATTTTGGGACTGGCAATATAGAAATGGATATTTAGAATTGACAGTCAAAGACCGTAATAAATCATTGATTGATTGATTGATTGACAGGCAGAGAGTTCTAGAGCCACATCAAACTACAGAATTCTGTAGGATGCAGCCATGACTGTTGATGTGTCGTCATAGTATTATACCTGTGTAGCATATGAGCAAACCAGTTGAATTTTAAGCATTAAGGGATTTCTTAACTTAAAATACAGTTGGCAATTTAGTTTTTTCCATCAAATCTGACTGCTCTCATGCATTGGGACCAACATTCTTCTGAAGCAGAATGGTTTCAAAAACATTTTGATCATTTTAAAAAACATTTTGATAGAAAATTATCCAGTCAATCACACAATCAATGCATATTCAAGTAGTTAGCTAATTTCTGAGAACTTCCTGCCATACAAATTACAGTCGATTTTCCAATTGTGATGAACAATTAAGAATAGGGAGAGTTCAGATAATGACTATTGCTTTCAGTGTAACATTCTTGCATTTCAAACATTTTAGCAATATAAGTTGCTATTTAAACAAATATTACTGCCTGACTTGACGGACTATCCATCCGCATTTGAACAGCAAGGTGCTGTAGAAGTTTTAACATGGGGCTGAAAATATTTGCTTATTTCCTCCTCACATCCAAGAATGGGGAAAAATCAAAGCATTTCTCCACACTGGATGAAATCAAGGGAGGGCTGCATTTGAATTTCATATTTTGTGACTTTCTTCCACATTTTGATGTGATACAACATACATTTTGGTAGAATATAATATTTGTGCAAAAAAATCAGTATTTTTTTCAAAAATATTTTCATAATATTGTCCCAAAATGCACATTTCAAACAAGTGAATAAAGAAAATTATTTTAAATGAAATATATGCTACAACTATTACAAAAGTCAAATTTGCATCAAAGATTGAAAAAATATGCAAATATTCTTAACATTCCTATTCTAGCTACTGTTTTAAAGGCCCAACTAATTGTTCCAGATATTACTAAATTTGCTAAATCAACCCAATTATCATGATGAAATCATGGGGGGAAATCATTACTAATAAAATATTTACAGTGAGTAAGCTATTTATTATTAAGCTAGAATTTTTATTCAATTACAATTCAGTATGGGGCAAAAACAGAAGTGTATGTTGAGGATAGGTGAGAAATTCATATTAACTCATTTTTTTACTATATTTATTCAATTTGTAGTCTGCAAAACTATTGCCAAAATACATATAATTTGCTTTTTCATCATTTGGGGAAAAAAACTTGGAAGAAGCAAGCTCTCTATCATTAACATTCGATTAATTATGTGAAAATAAAAGTGCACAACTGAATGTGCACTCAATTTGAAGAATGCATGTGTATAGTAAAATACTTGCACAGGTAACTGTATCTGGAAAAATGACAACTAAACTATGTAACAAATTTCCATGTAATCCCTCTCTCCGCCTGCCATCCCAAACAAGGCATAAAAATGGACAGGAAGAAAATTCTATTGGGATTTGAAGAGACTTAACACTGACACAAATATTTTTATATCTCTAGTAATTGTGTATTATGGATGTAAATTTTCACAAATTTTGTTCTCAATGAAAGACATTTAACTTCTACTTTTTTAGTTTTTGATTTTTTCTTTTTTACATTTTTTTCTTTTTTATTATAAATTTTATTTGAAACATCTCAATAATTAACACATTTTTGCCATACAGGGCTTATTTCAGTATACATTATTCCAAAAGTAAATATTCCTTAAATGACACTTTATACATTCCTTAGATATATATCACCCACCCCCCCCCCCCCCCATTCCTCCCACACTCCTGGAACAGCAATTCTAGGATTGTATCTGCTTTTTTGCACAAAAAGATAATTAAAACCACATGCAAAACTTCTGCCAAAGAAGTCCTGACCTGGAAATAGTCTTGTCGTTTTTAGGATTCTTCTCATTAGGGTATCTCAAAATTTGATAAATACATTTTCAGCTATTTTAGAAATATTTTTAAACGTTCTTTCCATACCTGGATTGGATTTTGGCAAGTGGATAGAAGCATATTCTTCTTTCTGTTTCTCTCATACCTCATTCAACTTGGACTACTGCATAAGTGGCAGAAATGTAATGGCCATTAATTTCCCCATCACTAAATGCATGGGGAAGGAATGCAAATGATAACTGTTCATTATATCAGAACTTGAGTTTGCTAATCTTTGCTGTTTGGCTGTATAGTGAAAGGTCATATCCTGGATTGTTTTTTGATACATGAACTAAAATCTGCGCTATCACTTGAGTTAGGTCTAGGTGGTGTCACAACTTGCATCCCTGGTTGAGGATTAATCAAATCCCATTGAAGAGATAGATATAGCAAGCCACGTTATGCCTGAAAAATCAACATATGCCTGATAAATGATATTAAGATACTGAAGTAATGGCAAAGCTTTCTGTAAATGAGCCTTTGTCACTACTACAGCATAAATGAGGAAGCCAGTGAGTCAATTTGACCAATTCCTATCCATTTTCCATTCCCTTTTCTTTTTCTTTGTCTTCTAATTCATTATTTTCCTTCTTATCTAACTCATGAAATAAAAGAGAAAAAAGGTCCATATAATCTCACCATATAATTTCTTTTCAACTGTACATTGAGCCAAATGTTCACCTAATGCAGCAAACTCAACACCCAGATGTGGTTGAAATTAGCAAGATTACATGGTCCCGCCCTAGCTCATGCCTGAGAGCCCCAGATGCTTGGTGTTTTGGCCAAAAATGTGATTATTGGAATTGCATAGGAGTCCACCCAAATGTTGGATAGTTGTCTAAACTTCCCTATTGCAATTATTGTTGTGTTTTAAACATGGCCTGCTTATTAAACATGGCCTGTTGTTGTTGTGGATTAAACCTGGCCTGTTGTTGCACATTAACTGCAGGTCATGACCAATAGACATTGTTTCCTCCCCACATGTTTTGTGTAGCCTCATGGGGGGGGGGAGCAGCCACTATGCCCAACGTGGATAACATTGTCCACTGTCTCTGATCTTGATTCATCAGTAGCCATGGGTCTTTGTTGCTCCTGATTTAAAAAGAGACACATGAGCACATAGATCTTTAAATGAGTTTTTAGCAAGAGGCAGCATATTTCCCTTGTTTTGACTGCATCCCCTTCGCCCATTTTTAAAAGATCAATCTGAACCTGAAGGCTAACTTCTTCATCACCAGACAACACTAAGACCTCTTTTACAGGTAGCTTAGTTACTTGCTTCTTAGCAGGGTCCTTGCTCTTGGGGACACCTTTACCCTTTTTGGGAGGCATGAGTAACTTACTAAGTGAACTTCAAAAAAATTAATAGCTACTCAATGAGGTAGCCACTAAAAAACCTCTAGTTTAGAATTGTTTAAACTACCCATCTGAAATGTACAAACTTATGATTATAATGTGAAATACCAATGTGAATTTTATAGAACATTAAATGCTACATTAATGTGTCAAAACAGTAATACAAAAGACAACTCAGCTTATTGCTACCTTCCAAAAACATAAAGTGAACCTTCAGCACCCTTAAAACAAAATGGTGAACCAATACCCAGAGCCAAAAGCCTATTACAATATGTCAACTTCCCACCAAAACAAAATGGTGGCCAATGGGCACACACTATTAAACAAACGGTAGACCAATATCCTCAGTGACTAAAAATAGGGCTGTTTTCCCAAGAAATTGTGCCTAGCCAATTAAGCAAGCAGGCAAAGTGGTCAATTGTAGAAAACCCCTTGCTGCAGGCCAGCAAAATCAACTGAGAAATGGAGAAAATCACAGCACAGAGGTTTCAATGTCAAGCGACCCCTTAGAGCTGAAAAAGGATGGGAATCATGACACAGAGGCTACAAAGTAAAGCGGCCCCTTAGATCACTCTGTCCCAAGAATCCTAAAAGAAATTTGGCCCTACAACAAAAAACTCCCCCCCCCCCCGGTAGGTATAAGCTGAAAAGCAACAAAGCTCCCTCCCTCACACCGAAAAAGCCCCCAAAGCTGGCTGAGCGCTCTCCGCTTGCTGGCACCATTTGCTGGTGCTAAGCTATCTTTATTTTTGTAACATAATGATATTTTGTTACATAGGGATATGTGAAATAGGTGCTAAGTATACTACAGGCAACGCGATGTCATGTAACATATTGCTTCCTAGTTTAGCATTAATCTTTTCAGCTAATGATGTGTAATGAAGTTACATTTAAAAGTAATACAATATAATATATTGGAATGACACTTCCTTCAACCACTGCAGTATATTCATTAAATTAATGGGATCTACAGAAATACTGATTTACCATTTACCAATTGAATGTTAAATCAACACATATTTAAATAAATATTTTTCCAATAGATCTACTCTATATGGTATAATGGACTTAGAACTATTTTTCTTTTCTACTTTTAAAATTAATGATGAAAGTATTTTGGTTGCTTTTTAAACAGATTTTTAAAAGCTGTGTAGATTTTTTTAAAATTCAGTCTCAAAAAATAAATAAAAAATTGTGTGTGTGTATGTGTGTGTGTGTAAAAAACTTCCAAAACAGTGCTATTTGCAGTATTGTGCTATATTTTAACATAATTCACATCATTTGTTTTATGATGTGAATTATTTTAAAATATAGCACAATACTGCAAATAGCACTGTTTTGGAAGTTTTTTACCATAATATATATAGACACACACACTCACACACATACAAAGCTAAATTTTCAAGCTCTGTGTCTGTTGTGTTATTGACAGAAAGCACTGCAGATAGAAGAAAAGGTCCTACAAAGATTGGAAGGAAGGTAAAGCACAAATTATAAGAAAGAAGCTTATGGTTATCTATAAATTGCAATGACTAAAAAGTACAGTCTTGGATTATGACATTCTGCAGCAAGGAAAGCAGGAGAGAAGGGAAGGAACTAGTAAAACTATCTCTGAATTTTTCAAGCATAAGAAACCTCAATTACATCAATGAATGTACACAGTCACACATACACATATTTATTTATTTATTTACTGTATTTGTATACAGTCTTTCTCAGCCAATCAATGACTCAAGGCAGTTTCCAACAAATCAGTATACATCAAACATAATATAAATAAAACATTAAACAGTATAAAACATCACCAAAGCAGTAAAAACAGTGGGAGGAAATGGTTAGTTGAGGATGGATCAGAAACAACTTTGGGAGATAATAAGCAGAAGAGATTAAGAGAGAACATTTCTGAAGCATCTGAGTTACATCAGAATGCCTTGTAAATGGAATCTAGGTCATTGTAACAGAAGAATGGCTGGAGGAATGATTGACAGTGGAGGCCAGAAAGGGATGAAGGATTGAGTTATTGTCGGTTGGAAAGGTCAGTTAGTGAATTGGGTCACTTTGTGAGAAAACAGAGCAATGGTGAGTGGGATCAGAAGGGATAAATAAAAGGCTTCTGGCAAAGATAGACATTAAAGAATGGTAGGGCTGGCCCAAGACATTTTATTGCCGGAGGCAAAAGATGTGAAGGCGCTCCCTCCATATTCCATAAACAGAGACAACCTGTACAGATAGTCAAAGCTTTCTTCAATACTGGTTAAGAGATAACAACCCTCAGCACGCTTGAAGTAGCAAGCTAATTTAGGTAGCTGAACATAGACTGTGTAGAACTGCTGTAAAGGTCACAGCCTCTTGTCAATCCATGTTTCTCCTTTTCAGGGATTCTTCACACTTAAGAGATAGTTTTTTTGACCATTTATGGAATTTTTTTAAAAAAAATTTTTTCCATTCCTGGTATCAGTACATCTCAACTCAATCTTTTCTTTGGATAGCACAACAAATGTTGTAGTAGAGTCTGATAGCAACACTGCAACTGGTAGTAAGGGTGCTGGAAGAGGGAAGAGAAGTGCTCAGGAGGTAGATGAGGAGCAACAAAGGAAGAGGATCCAGGAGATACTTATGTCACCCACGGATGAAGATTCCTTTGAGGGGTTTTCTGAGAGTGAAATGAGTGAGGAGGAGGAAGGAGATACAGTGGATGGGAATAGGGGAACTAAGAGGGTTACTCGGGAGCAGGAATCAGATGAGGAGTGACAGAGAAAGAAGATTCGGGATATACTTACTGCTCCCACAAAAGAGGAGGATTTCATGGGTTTCTCTGGGAATTATGGGTCTGGGAGTGATGGGGATGAGGATGAATCACTGGATTGGACTAAAGTGCAAGAGGTTTGGGATGTGTGTACTCAACCAATGTCTAGTGACACGTTTGCGGGGTTTTCTGGTGGTGGGGATTGGCAATCGGGAGATACTGGGGATTCTTGGAGAGAACTAAGTCTTGACAAGAGATGGAAGAGTTGGAGAGATGGACATCGGCATTCAGGTGAAGAAGCTAAGTCAGCTGTAAGTGATGATGACGGGGTGGAGGGCAGCTCATCATCGGGTGATGAGTTGTGAGATAAAAGAAGGCACTGAAATGGTAGAAATTTGCAGTAGGCAACGTGTTGGTTTTGTG
The DNA here is from genome assembly GCF_037176765.1 of Anolis sagrei. NCBI lineage: Eukaryota > Metazoa > Chordata > Lepidosauria > Squamata > Anolidae > Anolis > Anolis sagrei. The sequence continues at coordinate 122,268,156 of NC_090025.1, read as the reverse complement.
CCTTGGATCTTGTCACTGCCACTTTCGTGTTGGGCTTGGGTCCTGGATCTGCAGGTAGCTGTTTACCTTCGTGTTACAACCTGGCTTGGATTCTCGTATGTATGGATTTCCCCTTTCCTTGACTTCGGACTGCTTTTGACGACGACGCTGCCTCCTGGATTTTGGAACCTCACAACTTTGGACACGACTTTCTTCTACTTCGGACTTCATTTGATCACGGTTAATTCTTCACAGCTCTTTGTTTGATCATCCTTCATTTGCTGTGTGATTTTGTGTTACTTTGGAAGTACTGCAGTTTAATCCGGATCTTTTTCCTGGATTATTGCTTTAGTTTGCTTTTCACACTGGAAACTGCTGCTACTTTTGAGTTTTGACCAGAGACACTGAAGCAAGTGTCTCTGAGTCTCTTTTGCTTTGTACTAATAAACTATTTTTTTGGACATATTCCTGAGTCTGGCTCTTTAAGGCTTCTGTGTTCCAACAACAAATGTGTATTAGGATCCTGCTACTCTCTGTCTATCAGTAGGCAGAAACAGAAGGCTTATATTGTGCTAGAATGAGGAAATCTGAAATCAACAGACCCATTGAATCAGTGACATGGTGGATTCTTGGGATCAGGACCTTGCAGGAAAGCATCAGGGTCACTTATGTGATATATGACACCTCAAAAGTAAGGTGGGAATCATTTTTTGCTCAAATGGACGTCCGCTGAAATCCTAGTTCCCATACATTCAAAAATGGTTTCAAGGACAGATTGGGGACTTCATACAACATTGCTGCTATGCTACATTTGGACTTCAAGTCATACAAATGATACAAGGGCAAACCAGTCAACACTCTGCTGTTTATTCTGAAGTTTTACAAGGATTAGAGAGTTTTCCCTTTAAAGTCTTCAAAGTGGAGTGAAGCATTTAATTTAATTTCATTTCCATTCACAACAACCTCAATGGTCAGAATTTACTTCACCTTTTACAAATATCAACTAGTTCACCTTCTGTCTAATATCTACAAGAAAGTGGCTTTGATGAAAATAAAGGAGAAGGCAAGCTGGAAATACTGTAAATTTTGATAAAGTATAACTCACTCTAAAATGCATCTACACTGTGGAATGGATGAAGTTTGACACTACTTTAACTACCATGGCTCAGTATTATGAAATCATGAGAGTTGTAGCTTTACAATGTTTTTAGCTTTTTCTGCCAAAGAATTCTGGTGCTTCACCAAACTAAAAATCCCAAGATCCCATACAGCTAAACCATGATAGTTAAAGTTAAAATGGTGTCAAATGCATTAATTCTGTAGTCTAGCTCCACCCTGTGCCAATTGCTTACCATGAATTGCCATGAAATGATGATGGTGGTGTTTGTTATGGTGGTTGTGATGATGATTTGTGTTTCCAAAAGGAATTCAACTATTTTTCTCCCCTCTGAATAAGATTGTAAAACACTGAGTGCATTCTTTGATAATATTTCACATCAAATAACATTTTTTCATGAAAAATATAAGAACATTAATGAAAAATTGTAAATAAAAATATATTTCCCACATAATTCTGTATCTATTTCTAATGGTTGCCAAAAAATAAGCACAAATGCCCACTTTAAAAGCAGCTTCTTTTCAAAAACTCTATATCAGCTGATCTAGCTGTGGATGGATAATTTTTTTTTAAAAAAAGCAATTCTATAACTGTATATTCGAGTATATGTGCTTTATAATAAATAATGTTAGAACAGATGTATTACATTTTAAGGACACTCTTTTCTAGACATTTTGCTGAAAAATGTAAAAAGGGGCGAGAGAAAGAATCTCTTAACTCATAGTTACCTTCCTTGAGCATCTTAAGCATATTTCATTTTAATCTAAGTATGAATAGACCAGTAAGCGTGTCTTAAGAGCCTTTGCTTCTCTTTTGAGATAACAAAGCATATTTGAGAAGAAGTCCTGCTTTAATCTAAAGTACTTTGTCACTAGAATAACATTCATATGATTACACTACATAACTTGATTTTTATTCCTGGGTTATAAATGTCATTTCCTAATTGGTTCCCTCATTTAAAAATGGAAAAGGTTTATTAAACTGCAAAAACTTTGTTTTTATGGGACATTCTGCAGCACATCTTGCAATAGTTTTTCAATGAATGTCTCATAGAGTCTCAATCAATTCAACATAGCTCATTTCCAACAGACATCTGAACAAACCTCTGATGATGCTTGCCACAGATGCAGGCAAAACATCAGGAGATAATGCTACTGAAAAAGTCCATACAGCCCAAAACATTCACAGCAACTCAAAGCACCTTCCTCTTGGCATGTTTCCCCCTACCGCCCTCCATTTGTGCCGGCTTGAATTCTGCAGCACTGCTGGTCATTGCTGACTTCGTGTGAGAGCACCCAAGGGCTTTCCAGTTCTTAGTGTCTATGCCACAGTTTTTAAGGTTGGCTTTAAGCCCATCTTTAAATCTCTTTTCCTGAACACTATCATTACGTTTCCCGTTACTGAGTTGTGAGTATAGTCTCTGCTTTGGGAGGCGGTGATCAGGCATTCGAACAATGTGACCAGTTCAGCAGAGTTGATGGTGTAGGAGAATTGCTTCAGTGCTGGTAGTATTTGCTTCCTCCAGTTTGTGGCAGCCACAAAAACATAGTTTCTGGAGAAAAAAAACCCAACTACTTTCAAAGTAAATACTGCACAATTAAAAAAGAAATGACACTTTCAAAACAGGAGCAGAAAATTTTTCACATTTTGTTACAAGTACAGGGAGTTCTGGCGTGGGCTGGTCCATGAGGTCACAGAGAGTTGAAAATGACTGAATGAATGAACAACAACATTATTTACACAGATAATACCCCAAAGGAAAACTGCTTTTTAATAGGTGCCTGAAATCCTCACAATTTAAGGGTGGAGAGAGGAATCTCATTATGTGATTATGAGTAGTGGCTACCAACACAAGTCAGAAAGGAGATCTCTGGGATTTGAACTGTCTCGAGATCTTAGATAAAATCAAAACTAGTGTCCACCACTAGACAGAAAACTAAACTCCTTGAAACCAATGAAGGGCAGGTACCATTACACATACAAGTATTAGTAGAAATAGAAGTATTTTTCATTGCCAACACGTCTGCCTGGCCTTGTGTATTTTCTTTATTCCTGTGGAATTCGCTCTAATTCTCGAGAGGAAGGCAAATTTTAGAATAAGTACTGCTTGACATTTACCTTCCATATATGATAGATATTTGAAAATGAGCATCTGTCAGTGCTCTAGCATCAAAATTAAATTCTCCTCCTGATTAGCCATGCAAATAGCTTGCCCTAGTAATCTCTGCAGCATTTCTCTGGTACTCTGAGATGCCCCTCTGCATTAAAGAAGTGTTACTTATCAGTATACTTACCAATTACCATACAGCAAAGGACCTTTAAAAGGGGATGTTAAAGATTCTGATGATATTAATTCACCTTCTTTCTCTAGTGAATTTCAATTCACCCAGGAACATGTATCTATGACAATGAAGAAAGGAACTTTCCTTCCTCATGTACAAACTCTGTATGGGTGAATCTTGATGTATTGCTATTTTTAAATTAAATGGAGCCATCTTTTTAAAATGATGCTCTGTTTCTAACTTCAAATAAGATCATTTCACTATTCAGATTGAAGATTGTTGTTTTACACATTCTCAGTGTTATATAAATTGGGAAGGATAGGAAACGATTTCAGAAAACATCTGTCATCATGCAAGTAATTAGGAGTATTCTTATTTGCTTTATTTCCCTGTTAGTATGATTTTATATTCCCAGGCATTCATTTCTGCAAATCTTTCATCATGGTATAAAGTGGCAAGATGTGATGTGCATTTCTACAACTTGAAAAAAAAAACCATAGACCAGATGTAAAGCTATTCATGGTGATTTAGGACCATTTTTGTTTTTTTATTTTGTACTACTGAGCATTTAATTAAACCGATTGTCTTCCTGAAGCATTGCTGCTTGTATTAGCAACAAATCTATATAAAGCAAACACTCTCTTTTCCTAGTTTCTTTTTTTCAACTTGTCAACTTGTTTTTCTTTCTTTCAATATCACATCTTGCCACTTTATACCATGGCAGAATTTTGTTACAGAGTTATCTGTGCCTCCCAAAGTACAAGTGAAGCATAGTTCTATATAGTATAACCAATTCACTTTTATGGACAAGTCAGTCCAAGTGCACACAGGGAGATGGAATGAAAAACTTTCTGTAGAAGTGAATGGAGAAGCTTTGAGTGCAGAGAAGTTCTATAATCAAGGCTCATGTCCTTGGCAATTTTATGAAAGTGGGAGGAAGAATTACGTGCACATACATTGATTGGACCATTCTGAAGTCAATGGGACTCTAGAGAATCCTAGGGGGAATTCCTATCCACAAATAAATGTGGAGAGTAAGCATAGATTATGTATATATAAACTGTTGATTTTACTTGCCATCAAGTCAAAAATTGGCCTCATCACACTAGAGAAAAAATCTGTTAAACCCTGTTCTGTTTCCACTATCCAGATTTTGGTGGACCTCCAGATCCATTTTTCAGGCACCTCCCAAATTCGGTTGGGGGAAAAACATCCATGTATCTATCTGGCAAGTGAAAGATCCATGAAGATCTGGCCCATTGGCAGCAATGGGCCACTTATCAGGCTCCCCTTTCCTCATCATTTTTAGGGCATCAGTCTTAAGAAACTACCCTTTCTGTGATTCGTTCCCCTTATATTCTTCAATAAGACCTGGATTAAAAGCATAAATGACCTCCTCGTTTTATGGCAGCTTTTAAAATGTCATGATACCTCTTCCCTAGATTTGAAGCTTCATGTGAAGGGCAACATTGGTGGCAGTTTCTGAAGTGTGTAGAAGGTCAACTGCAACTGAGTCAAAAAGCAAGCCACATGATGCAGAGCTGTCACAGAATTTACATCACTGACCTGTCTCTCTCATAAGCTTGCTCACAACAGAAAAATAGCTGAAAGAAACTGGAAGTACTCATTTTAGGCAGCCACATGATCTGTTGCAGCTGGAAAAAATGACGCTAAAGCCTGTGCTGTTGCAGCTGGTCAAGAGCCAGAACAGCGGGATCAGCCAGAGCCCGTTTTGAAAATGGATCTGTGCACAGCCCTAGTTGACACACGTCTATCCCCAGCGTTGAGGCCTGTGAAGCCTCTGAGGATGAGGATGAGGATTTTCTGGTTGAGTCTGCTGTTTTTCGAGAAAGGAATGTTTTGGCTGGATATGTCAACAGGGAAACAGGCAGTGATTCTCACAAGAGTTGGCCAGGGATTGACTCTGTGGAAGAGACAGGAGGGTTACAGATTACCCAGCATTTACAGATCAGAAGAGATTGTATGAAAAAGAGAGAAATCTGGTGTTCCCAGAGACTGAAAGACAAACAAAGGGAATCCAGTAGGCCTGGGCGGTTTCGTTTCGTTAATTCGTAATTCGTTAATAATTCATTAATTTTTCCAATTACAAAACGATAACGAACCATTCTGGAGCAATTATTTAAAAAAACGAATTTTTAAACACGTTTTGTAAATGCTTCGTATTTCGTTATTGTATTTGTTTCGTTATTGTTCTGAGGTCGTTTCATTATTATTTCCGCATGTCTGGGCCAGTTTTATGGTTTAATTAGTGAAAAAAAATTATAATATCACACCAACAGTCAAGAACAGAGGGAGAGGGAAGCTTCAGAAGTTTTTGGAGGTTTTTTAGCGTATTTCGCGGTCGCGTCCGCCATTAACGAATCGATTCGTTATTGTTTCGGAAATCGATTCGTTAATTTTTTACCATTTACGAAATTTCATAAATATCGAACTTTTTAAAACGAAAATTTTGTAATTATTTTAAATATCGAAACAAAAAAAAACCCAAATACAAATCGATTTTAGAAACAAATTTTTGCGTTGTTACCCAAGCCTAGAATCCAGGTGTGAGAAAGAGTAATGTCACGGGCAAGGGGAAGTATTCTTAAGGAATTGGAGTCAATGTTCAGTGGGGAGATGAACATTGGATTTTCATGTGTCAAGTTGCCTATCTTGGGAGCTCCCAGTTAGGAGTTCTGTTCTTGGGTCTGTATCTTGTTTTCCTGTTTAAATTCCATGCCTCCTGTTTGGATTACAAATCTTGTTTCAAGTTTCAAATATTTTGGATTATAGTCGAATTCCAATCAAGCCTTTGGATTATGGTCATGTTCATGCTTTAAAGCTTTTGGATATAATTGTAATTTAAGTGCAGCAAACCTTGGATTATAGTTTATTGCTTTTGCCTTAAGTGATTTTTGGAATTCCTGTTCAGAGTTGGTCATTGCTTTTTTAAGCTTCTGGAAAATTATCTCAAGGATGTATGTTGAAACTGTTTTTATATTAAATACTTTTATTAATAAATTTACTATTATTCATCTGTGTGGTGTTTGGGCAAAGAAATAATCAAATAGGAGGCTGGGCTGCAACACCCAGATTAGGACCCCTTATGGCAAGCATCTTTGTTTTGTCTGGATTCATTTTCAATTTGTTGTTCTTTGTATAGCCTATTACTTCCTCCGGGCATTCATTCTATCCATGGCTGAAGCTGTTCTTGAAAACATGGAGAATGAAGTTTATAAAGTTGATATAAAGACCAACATGCACTTTCAACTATCATGGACTTCTTCAAAGATAGTGGATAGAGACAATGACTATGTCACAGTCTTAAAGGCTAGAACATTTATGAACTCCTTAGAACTGTTTTTCCCCACTTTACATCCTCTTTTGACAGAAATGAGTAGGGGTATACAACAATGATTTTTATAGATAGTAGTCAGGATGAACATAGGAAGCAAGAAGGAAAAAAGAAGTTTTGTTTTTGTGCCTAGCTGATTGTGAAATACCTTTTCCCAACTTCTTCTCCAAGTTCAGGGTGCTAGAATTTGAGAATGAGGCCAAGATATGGCTCAAGATCTGGCTCAACACTGGCAGAGCATACGTTGCAGCAAAGAGTTCTGGGCCATTTTTTTAAAAAAAAACAACAACAACAAAAAACAAAAACATTTTTTAGTGTTGGGAAACCCATGTGAAGAGAAGTCAGGACTAATGAGTATCTTCAAAATTACTTATTGTTTTATTTTTTTTTCTGTCGAGGAAATGCAGTTTTCTCTTCAACACCACTCTCAACAATTTTATATAGACTAGGCTCAAACTATTATTTTCTGCTCAGAAAATAGCATTTTCCATACAGAAAATAAAATTTCTCTGCAAAGATATATTTAATACCCACAATTTCACCCATCAGCATCTGAAAAACTATAAGCTCTCTAGGGACTTCATCACATTCAGTTGCCCAATGCAGGGGGAGGGTGTTCTCCAGGCAGGGTAGTAAATCTGGTGAGCAGTGGCGGAATCAATCACCCCACAGTTCCCCCTTCCCTATCCCACTACAGAAAGTGTCACTGCTGAGCTTCTCTCTGGATTCTCCCTGTTGCTGGCAATGAGAACACAGGAAGCCTCCCGTGTTTTCATTGCCCATCATACAATGATTTCACAACAGTCCAGGGACAGAGCCCTGCATTTGATGGGATCCAGCAGGCTGTGCCCCTGAACTGTGGAGACACTATCATCTGATCGGTAAATTTGCCTGTGTGATGAAATCAGGAGTTTTCTAGGTCCCCCAGGATGTCTCTATGGTAATTTTCAGCAGAAATAATTCATTTCTGTCAGGTTTCCTATTGCCCACAATTTCCTGTTTCAATGGTAAGTTCAAGAATGTATCATCTTAGGTTAGTGGCTCATACTGTACTTACAGTATTATGTTTTGTAGAAAATCAGACAGCAAGTGTAGTATAGATATTACAGTTTTTGTTGGACCTTGAGATCTATATTCTCAACTTCACTGAACCATGACACCCATTCAGTGATCTTGGAGTGGTCATAGTTTTTCAACCTGATCTACTCCATGTTTTTTTGTTAAACCAAAAGGTGGAGAACAATCATTCCTTGAGCTTGCTAGAAGAAAAGTAGGCTATAAATCTTAATAGCATATATTAAAAATAAATAATAATTTCCCCATGCAAAGACTATATAGACCCATCGTTAGGACTCTTCTGACTTCATTCCAGTGACACCAGTTATTTTATTCAACTGAACAAATGTAATTTGTGTGCAGCCTTAATCATGCATGCTTTTTTAGAAACTGGCATCAGGCACTAAGTACAATCCTGTCAAATGGCTGGCAGTAGATTAACTCTGACAGCTAATGACATGCCAAAGTCTGACAGAATAAGAACTTACTATATAACCAATGTCAATCATTCAGCAAGTGCCACTTCAAATGTTTATCCTGTTAGTGGAGACATCCATCTGTGCCAGAATTCAAAACACTGCTCTGCATCATTGAATATGGAAACCAACTGAATATGAAAGTGAAAGTATATGAAAATGCATGAAACAGAAGTGCGTGGGCATCAAGAAGATGAAAAGAGGAAGTGGAGAGAGAAAGGGGGGGGGGGGAGAGACCATGCCTTTCTTAAAGCAAGAGGATATTTTGATATGATCTGGAGTGTTTTTGATGAACATGTGATCCCATTGTTTTTTTTATGGTGTTGCCACACCAAAATGTGCTTCAAATTAGTGTATGGTGTAGTTGTGATCAGAACTGCCTTATAAGTTGCATTTCCTAAATGCATTTCTTCCTTCCTTTGTACCTACCTGTTCTTCTACTGAAGGCAGATGCCAACAGATAACTGTTACATAAAGCTGCTTAATATAAAACAGTACAGGGATGTGTATTGCAAATGAAGAACCACATTTTGAACCCATCAACTATCAGGCAAGGAAAACAAAAATGTGAGTCCAAATTAACCACTTTGGAGCAGTATGTCTTTCAATGTTTTGAATACAAATACTTAGAATTTGCCAAAATTAAGGAAGTGGATACTAGCTGGAAATCATCCAACACTTTGGGCTCCAAGTTTGGCATTCTCACCAAAAACCTTAGCACAACCATTCTAAAGCCAGATGCAACTATATCATAATCTTATGTAGGCTATAAAAATACTTATCTGTAACTGTGCAGTGAACTGCACTGAGTGGGAAATTACATGCTTGGTGGCCTCTAGAGATAGAGTCTACACAAGTTGGTGCATATAGAATGATGCATCTCACAGCTGGCAGAGAGTTAATAGGATCTCAACATCAGGAGGCCAAGCTGGGAAGCCTATGCAGAGTTCACAACAGCTCCTACTGTATTGACTAATTGATTGTTAATGTTTTAAGTTCACAAAACCCATACAAATTAGAGGATGAGTGATCCGGTTTCAGTGGTCATTGTTCCTTTTGGAATTGCCAAAAGAAGAAGAGAACAGCCCAGTTAGCTAACAGTAGTAATGAGCACATAGGATGCAAGGTTTAAGGAGCTCAACTTACTAGTCAATTCCTAAAAGTGTCAGGTCCAATTCAGTTAAAAATGCTAGTACCAGAAACCATGTTAGGAGGATTTAGGTGCCATTATATATGTGATGGTTTTACATTCAGCTTTAGTGTTTCTTTGCAGATTTTACACATTACTTTTTTTTCTACATGGTAATTCAAAATCAGTTAAGCACCCAAAATCTATAATTAGATAGCACATTAACAAGAATGTTCAATAGGGAAGAGATTATTAGACACTGGCTTAGAGGCAGAATGCCCAAAAAGTGACATTAAGTTTTTAACTTTGAATATGTTTTAATGGTTTTTAATTGTGAATTTTTAATACCGTTTATGTTTAATTTTGTTATAAAATTTGCTTATTGGTATATTTTAAATTGTATGCTAATTTTTTAATGTTAAGCTTCTTTGAGTATCGTTTGGGAGAGATAAAGCAGGGTATGAAGAAGAAGAAGAAGAAGAAGAAGAAGAAGAAGAAGAAGAAGAAGAAGAAGAAGAAGTTGGTCTTTTGTTTTGGTGTGAAACTTTCTGAACTATTGATTTTCTGTATTGTCGAAGGCTTTCATGACTGGAATCACTGGGTGATATATAAACCCAAATTTCCAAGTTTCCAACAGACCTCACAACCTCTGAGGATGCTTGCCATAAATGCAGGTGAAATGTCAGGAGAGAATGCTTCTAGAACATGGCCATACAGCCCGAAAAACCTAAAATAACCTATTGATTTTCTCACTGGATGATGGCATCTACATGAACCATGCATCTTGGGGGTGTTAGCCTCTCATGTCTTGCTGTTAGAAAAATCAATGCATCGTTTACTTGCTTGGGTATGCAAATTAATATGTCACAAATGGAAAATTGTACGAATGAAGGAAAAGCATCCTACAAGAATTTCAGGAGTTAGTTGGTCATATTAATTTTAAATGCTCTTGGTGTGGCCTTCCTCCCAATTCCACCATAGATTTAGGGTTATAGCTGAGGCAAGAGCCAACATGGAAGTTTAGACTGACTTACTGCTCTATTTTAATGGAACTTTGGTTTACTTAATAGGGAAGTAGTACCAGAGTTCCTTTGTTTGCTTTGACATCAGGGATGTGAAGAAGATCTTGGATTTTTTAAAATGTCATAACCATTTGGTTGTGGGTTGCTGAATTCACAAGTTATCACACCATTCTTGCTCACAATATGACCGGGCCAGTGTTATTAATTTGTTCATCTATAGATCCCAATGAAAGAGTTTGTCCCCCAGAATAAACACATTCAAATATATCCGCCAAATACAAGGAAGCATCTCATTTCTAATAATAGATTACTTATTGTTAATTGCTCTTTTGAAATAATAAAGGCTTATGACTATAGCATAATGATAGTTTATAAGTATACCTTTTCTGAAATACAGTGATTTTTGTTATTATTAACAGAACAAATCTTTATTATTATTTATTTAAAACATTTATATTCCATCCTTCTTACCCCGCAGGAGACTCAGGGCACAGCACAACATATATACGGCAAACATTTAATGCTGGGACATAAAACCATAAATATATACAAACATTAAAATCACTTATATCCACTTTAAAATCAGTTGCTTAAAAAACATCTCAGGGCACCATTATATTATTGTCTCATTGTACTGCCCCAAAAGGCGTGGTCCCACATCCAGGTCTTCACCATCTTTCTGAAGGACAGGAGGGAGAAGGCTGATGTAATATTTCCAAGAAGGGAGTTCCAAGCATGGGTATATAACTATGTATATGTTTGTGCCTTGTAACATTGTAATTTTTAAGTAACTATGGAGAAATTATTGTGGTTTGTTTTTTAAGATTGTAAGTATAAAATGAATTAACTACCTTGGAGACATTGTACTGCAACTTAACTATTTTCTTTTAAAAATCAACTCTCCAAGCTCTAGCAAAGTTATTTCACAAGCATCTGCTACAATCTTGGCTTGCTCACCAGAGTGAATCCTAGAAATGTTATCTACAAAATGCCTAAATAATCAAGTATCATTTTTCAACTCTGCCCGAATAAGGGCTTTGCCACTTAGATTTTTTTTTCTGGACAATTATGTGCCATGGTAGGAAAAAGTTATTCTTTTGACCCCATGCTTACTACAGTATAGCCCTTAATAGATGCTGTATCAACTGTATATGGTTCTTCTTTTGCTCCTTTATAATTTTCCTTGAAGCTCATCAGTCAGTGCCTGAAAGGAAATACTGAAAAAGAAGTATTTAAAACCCGTCACTGACCTTTTCACACATTTATCTTCCTGCTAAATAAAGTATTTGAAGTAGTATTTACATGACATGGTAGAGTAGAAATTCTGGGAGATAACACAAAAATTAAGTTGACTACTGAGAAATTTCACAGCATGAATGGCCTCCTGTTAACTAATGTTCTCTGCTAAAAGCTTTTTGACTCTAACAAGTGAAAATTAGCTGAAACCTCAAACTCACAATAGAACAAACTGGTGATCTTCTGTTCTGAAAGGAGAAAAAAAATCTGCCGAGACCACACTACAACTGCTGGTTACTCTGTGCTCAGGCTTTGCATGAGCTAGGAGTGCATTTGAAATAGGGAAGAAGGCTTTACTTCTTTCCCATAATAATTTTTCGTCACCCTTTGTTTGCTCAAAAATAGATAAGCTACTACCTGCTTCCTGGGTCATACAGTGGAAAGTGTTATACAGTTTTTCCCTTTATTGTTGTGTGGAAAGAGGGTGACCAGGGAAGTTTACATTATAATTCAAGGCATTCAAGCCATTAAGCATGCATTTAATGTAGCAGGTTGCACAAAAATATGGCTAAACTCATCACTATATGATTTTCAAATCAGCAAAACTACCCAAAGCCACCTGTTTTTGTTACTTTTTTTTGAAGCCAATGCATTTGTTTTGAATTGAGCTTTCATGGATTGCAATTGATTTTTAATAGCACCCTGCCCAAGTTTTACATTTTTGAGGAGGAGGGCTTTTTCCCATTCCTCACAGGCATGTTTGTTGAGGATGATGAGTGAATCTGATTCTGGATTGTGCTTCTGACAGTGGATATATATATATATATAGAGAGAGAGAGAGAGAGAGAGAGAAGGGGGGAGAGGAGAGAGGGGGGAGGGTGTGTGTGTGTGTGTGTATCCTTGTTATGAATATAGCAGAAGAGTCTTTTAATGGTATGTGCTGTGCTTTTTTGTCCTTTTACTAATATATGTGCCTTCAATGATTTTCACTTTGTATTTTAAGATAATTGTTTGTTTAATTGCCTTTAACTTTTGTATTGATTGTTTCATCATAATGCATTGATTTAACTTGTTGTGAGCCTCCTTGAGTTCTGGACTAGGAAAAAGAGATATAGTCCCTCCCAGTCTATCAATATTATTTCTTACATCCAAAGTGCAGAGTGCTTGGGCCCATGTGTTCAGGCTACCTGGTAGTGGATGGGTTCAGAGAAAAACTGAAAGCAGAAAGTGACATAGGCCAAGATGAACTGGTATGCATTAACTAGCAATATGTTAAGCAGATGACATATGATAACTACTTGTTATCAGATCCAAGTGCTTGCTCAAAAGTTTATTCTATTTTCTATAAATTCTATAAATTCTCTTTTCAGGTTAGTGTTGGTTTTGTTCAGCTGAACTGAAGCCAGAATGTCCTGTTATGTCTTGCAGATCGATAGACATTTGGGAGTTACATTCTTATCTCAAGCCAGGCAGAAGGAAAAGGTTGTTGATTTTCCGTTTCACACAGCACAATGTGTACAGACCTCTGTGAAACTCAAAAACCCGAGTTTGGTCCAGTAATATTTGGTACTGTATAATGTGTGCTCTGGTGCTATTGCTGCTTCACCACCAATTGAAATAGTCATCATTGTTGTCATCATCAGGTAAATAATTGAAATGTGCTATGAGTGCAATATAGACTTTTCATATCCTCTTCTTCTTTCTAAGCTATTTTCCCAATGGAGGGGTTAGCATTGTGACTGTCATTTCCACAGGTCTTTGTTTCGGGTATCCTCAGGTCTTAGGTTGGCAGCACACATGTCTTCATTGATGGTGTCCATCCATCTTTTCTTTGGCTGTCCACATAGTTGTCATCCTGCAGTCTCCAAATGTAGTGCTGTTTCTGCTACTGCTGTTGGTTCTCTTCTCATGACATGGCTGTACCACCATATTCTTGCTTCCTGTATTTTCTTGCCAGTCACTTTTATTCCTAGTCTTTGACAGATTTCATCATTTGGTACATGGTCGAGAAGTGTCAAGCAAAGTGTTTATCTCAGCATTTTCATTTTTATTGTGTTGAGGGCTTGTTCATGTTTCTTTGTTGCTAGCCAGCACTCTGCCCTGGAGAAGGCTACTAGGCAAATAGCAGTACATCTTAGCCTTGAGTTGTTCAGGCATTTTAAGTCACACAGAATGCTAGTATCTTGCCACCATTTCAACCAGGTTTCATTGACTGTATTTGCAGCATCTATGGAGACCAGTGACCCTAGGTATTTAAATTGGGTGGCCTTCTTTGGTGCTTGCCAATTGTTTTTTCCAGTTTGAAGGTCACATTCCAGAGTCTCTGTTTTGAATATGTTCAGTTGAAGTCCATTTTCACCGAGTCTGTCACTTCATGTCTGCAGCTTTTGTTGGAGGGTTGCATATTTTTGGTGGCCAAATGCTATGTCATCTGCATATAGGAGTGTCCAGAGATGCATAGTCTGCAAATCTGCTGTAGCAGTGCCAGTGCAGAGTATGAATAGTAATAATAGTATGGACTCCCATATCATATCTTCATGATTAATTACTTTGGGCTTATATACTTCCAGGAATACTCTCTGAATATTTTTCTGCTTTTTTTTTTTTTGCACCAGTTTTGCTTGGATCATTCATTTGGAAACTATAGAGAAATCTCTGAGGCATGAATCACTGAAGTTATGCCCAGTCCTATCATTGGTCATTTCTAGATGTGGGAAAATCATACAGTTTGGTTTCCTCTAATGGTTTTCCATCCAAAAATCCTCATCAGATCTGTCTCTGCTTAACTTTCAAATTTAGAAATGATCTGATATGTTATACTTCTGCTGGGTCCTACTACTTCTGTTTCTATCCTCTGCCTGTAGAAGACATTCCATAAACCTTGAGAGCTGGGAAATTTTCAGAAACAGATTTGCAGTCACACAGATGACTAGAGTATATGTGTGTATAGGGAATACTACTTTCATTGGATAAACATGTAGAATATGAGATGCTGGCCTTTGTTTCACAGCACCAGTATATTATATGAATCTTCTTTATCTTTGTATTCTGTGAGTCCAACTCTACATAGAGAAGGAAGAAAAGGTTCTTCATTTACTTTTTAATCTTTTTTTAAAAAATCAAAGTCAACATTGTGTGATTCTTCATTAACATTACCCAATCTATGTTCCTGACTGTTATCCTTAAAATAAATTGATTCAAAAATGAAGACAAACACAGCCCTGATCATTCACCTTACTTCAGAGCTGCATTTCCACAAGTGTCATGTGGAGGTCAGTGTTACTGCACTAATAAAAAGCCATAATAAAATGCTGGTTTGCTTAAAATTCAGCCGACGTGGGACAAATGCAACTGTCAGCATTTGGGGGCCCTGAATAGCTGTAAAGGTTAAATATCAATTTGTTTTAAAACAGAAATCAAACTCTCTCTTCCAACTTAAACAGTGAATCTAATAGCTTCCAGCCCATTATCACTAGTGTGGGGGCACAAGGCACTGGCTTTAAAGTTTGACACCCATAAAGTTGAAGGAGCATGCTAATTCAATGCAGATTAGTTTCAGAAAGTTTCTTGAAAAGGGAGCTGAAACTCCAAAGGCATTCAGTGCTGAGACCCTGTTTCCAGGCTGTGCTCCAAATTCTCACTGAAGTCAATAAGAGCTTTTCAATTAACACTGCTGCCTTGAATACTGTTACAAAGGAGTAAGCCCTAATAAGCACAGGGAAATGTCTTCCTGGGAAACAGTCATAAGAATTTTCTGTTAAGTATATGAACTGTTAAGTGTAGCTTTTTCTTAGATCAATGTAATGTGTTTAAAAAGAGAGGATGGAAACATGCAGGTGATTTTTCAATGATTCCAATGTATAAACCTTCTGCTATGACTGGTTGGATTATATTGGACAAATCAATTTTTATGATCTCATCTTTTTGCCTTGTAGCTGGCATAGATATCTAGGCAAAATAAAAAAAATAATTATTCAGTATAGTTACATTTAGGGCAATTTTGGCTGATTATTTGGAAGCAACATGATTTATCAAGAATCTGCCCTGTCAGGTCCATTTTATCTCCCTTTTTGGTCTGGCAAATCAGAAGAAAGTTGTGGATGTGGCATAAGCTGTTTTCAATGAAGTCTTGACAAAGTCCTCCTGATGTCTATGTTGACAAGATGGTAATGCATTTACTTACTATTCCAAGTTTTATTCAATGGGTCTATTCCAACTGCAGTCATAAGAGGCCAATATATTCAAAATCTTATTCAATTTTTATCGCCATCTCTAGGATATATGTTAATGTTTAGCCAATGAAATAGGATCTTCTAATTGTTGATATATGAATGTTGAATTGTTAGAAGATGGGTTGATTTAGTTGCCAACACTGGGACTCTGGAAATATACATATAGAACACAGAGTATAATCCATAGAGCTCATGTATCAAAGTCAAGGCCTGTGGGCCAAATCTGGCTCACTGTATCATTTTATGTGCTTCACATTTTAGGGAAACACAGTTACATTTATACACTCTTACAATGATAAAAAGCCCTTTGAAGATAACCATAAGGTTGATGTAGCCCTCAGTGAAAATGGGTTCGGCATCATTCCTATAGAGTATAAGATATAATATAGAAAGCTTTGTGTGTGTGTGTGCACGCGTGCATATTTGTTACTAGGAATAAAGAAACAGGTTAATGCTGGGCAGAACATCTATTCAGATGTGAACGAAGAGCGGATAATGCCTTTATTTCTATCAATAATTGAAATTAATAATAAACCTCCTGGTGGGTGTACTAGTTGACACAATCAGAAGGGCAGACAGTCAAACATTGCAACTGTACCTGGAGTGACAACATATCTAAGATCTCTGTGTTGACTGGATTATGTAAACAGGGCAGCATCGGCACCTTTGTTTTGATTGCATTGGATAGACAGTCTGGATGGAAGGGAGGGAGAAAATAAAATAAGATAGAAGGAAATACGAAATAGAAATCCAGACTGCTTTGGCAACATGTGACTAGATGGCTGTTACATAGCCATCAAACCATGCTGTTCATGAGAAACTGATATACTGCACAAATATGGTTATGAATATGCTATGCCAAAATAAACATATTTTGATTTTGATTCTAGTGGAGATGATATTTATTTAGTTATTTAATAGATGCTGTTTGGTTTAACAATGCCCAATTTATGTCTATGAGTGCACAGATGCCTGTTTAGAAATGTATAATTCCTCAACATGTGATATGGTATTTCTTTTTTAATTATTATTAATTTTAGCACACATGGATTAAACAATATTTTTGAAGATATGTCTGCAATGTCTTCAGTGAAATGTCACAAAGAGTATAAAACATTCATGGCAAGGTGTTAGTGTTATGTATGCTTACCTCAATCCAAATGTTTAATCTGAATGATACCTACATATTCAGATTAAGAAGTCATTCAGCCAACAACAAAAACAAGTTGAGTTTAGTCCTTTGGTTATAGCCTTTGGTTATAGCCTTTGGTTATAAGAAACAATATATCTAATATCTTATCACTATTGGACATCAAGGAGATGGCAAATAGGCAAATAATCCAAATGAATTATTAGTACAAACAGGTTAGAGAGAGATCCCAAATTATTCATTTTATTTGCTTTGATAAAGAGTGTATGGTTAAATAAGAGGGCATAAATAATCCAAAGGAGGCATGATTGAAGAGATACGTAGTAGCTAAAAAGATGTCAGGCAAAAGATGAAGAAGATTTGTTCTTCATATGGAGGATCAAAAAATAATATGAGGAAAGTCAAAAACAGATTTATTTTGGTTTTTTTTTTTGCTTTCATCTCCCTTCCAGCTCCAATACTGTTTCACATAAAACTTACTGGATGACTAGCAGGACAAGTACCTCATCTCCACTTGAGCAAGAACACTGATTTCCCATTGATTTTGCTGATGTTGAACCTCTCCTCTTCAGATTCATCACTTTATTAATGGTAAAGATGACAAATGTGGCAGCCCCTATGCTTCCTCATTCATGTGTCCAGGTCAAATTGGGTAAATATAGGGCTTTCCTGGTTCAAGATCATATAAAACCAAATAAATGTTGAGCATTACAGGGATAATGTTATTTTACCTGTCTGTAAACGCTATTTTTAGGATTTTAAATATTTATTTTATGGCTCTTTTATTAGTTTCCTAGCAGATGTTCATAAGGAAAATATGGCACACATACAGACTAAATGAATCTACATTTTTTTTTGTTTACCTATGAACATTTTTAACCACCACATCTCTCCTTTCTAAACAACTTTTGGCATTATTTTAAATGTCTTCTCTCAATGACAGGATCCCATTGTTTTACATCCTTTTCTTTTGTCGTTTTAATTTTATTTTAAAGAAAAACATTCCCAGCAGTTTCTACATATTGCCAAGCATTTTTATGATTCTACTGTGTTGGAAGAATAATACCAAAGTGCTAGCAATCTACAGTAATTACTGTCATATAATTATATTTCTGTTCTTACAGTTCTGTCAGATTACTATTGTTGCGAATATGTCCTCGTTCTTGTTTTAATCCATGCACAGTACACAGAATATGAGTGTTTTTTTAAAAACCCTCTTTATTTATTTTCAAAGTTTTCACTCACATATGCATTTGTGTAGCTTAACTGATTGTCTTTCATTAATTTCCAGAAAAACCGATGTGTTTGTCTTTTTCAGAAAAAAACCCAATAACAACACAGAGTCTGCTGGCAAATCAAAGACCATCAGGTTTTATTTGGCATTAACTTTTGTAGACTGCAGCCAACCTCATCAGATGCATGGAGTGTTGTCTCAGTTTGTAGATATTTATATACACACTTGAGCAAGTAGGTGACGTAGAGGAACTAAACTGCAAAAAGTACAAACATGGATCAGTGTGGGAAAAGTAGTTACTAATGAACAGTAGTTAGGTACTAGCAACAGTAATCATTCCTGATCATCATTAATAATTTTATCAGGACTCCCCGGTCCCAATACTTTGGAAGTGGAATATTGTGACAATATATAACATAAATGATCTGGTGTTCATTGCTTTAAGCTAGTTCTCTTTCCCAAGAACAGATACATATAAAAGAGGTTTTGTGGAACTGATAGGAAGTGGTGGTGTTGCATTGGGCTGCTTGCTAAGATGAATATCTCCTTCTTCTCCATCACTGTATGCTCCCTAGTTATCATTCAGCCCTGTCCTGTTGTACTTCCTGTAACTATGGTGCCCAACTGATAAAAGCAACAAAAAGTAAGTCCTGAAAATGTTTATAATTTATCACAACTCTCCTACACTTTCTGTTTTTTTTAAGTTTCCTAGTGTAGGCAGCTTTATGACATATGCTCCTTCATTTAAGGAGAAAGGTCCATCTTTCTATTGCAAACATATTTGAATAAGTCTCTTCTATACAAAATTCTAGCCTTTTCTTTTTGAAGTTTTACACAGGCTCCCTAATAAAGTTTCTCCATTGCTCTATTTTGTTTTCAAGAATACTGTATGCCCAATGCCAGACTTAGGTCAAAGGAAGTCCAGTGCTACTTAAGTTATAATGAGACCCCTTACTTGGGACTTTATCATACAAAGATGCCATCCCATGGCACTTGTGTAATCATTGATCCTGGCAACTTACAGCAACAATTACTCATAGCATCACTCATCTTTGTTGAGTGTGCAAGAGTGAAACTTGAATGCTCAATTGTCCTGCACCAAGATTTCCTCTTGCAGAGTGGATTCTGCCCTCCTGCAGTTTCTTAGCTTTATACATTAAAGTTTTTTAAAAAATTCTTCTTATGTTTCATTTCTGGGAGCAGGAGTGGGGAAGAGGGAAAGAGCAGGACAATCCTTCCTTCTGATGTCACTTATACTGGCACAGAAGCAACTGGAGATCATTTTTTTTCTATTTCTTTTTATTGGGGGATTGGGGATACATCTTAGGTAAGCATAATATTTTAATTGATCATACAATCAGAGATAAAACCGAAAAGAAAGAAGAGAAAGAGAAAAGGAAAAAAAGAAAGTTAAAAAAAGAACAAAAATAAATATAGTAGTGTTAGTAATAGAAATAATAAAAGAGGAGATAGACACTATAGATAAGCTAGAGCCCAAATAGGATTTGTAAGTTTGCCACTTGTTTTTTTCTGATGTAGCCATATTAGTAATAATATATTCTTCAATGTCTTCCTGTCTCCCCCATCCTATTCCTGGAACTAATTGATATTGATGAAGTTTTTAATTGGAGACCAATCTGCCTTTTCAATTGAAGTCCTCTGTTTGTTTCTCAGGTATTGTGTTGTTGTCCATGTACATAATTTGAAGTATCTTAAGTGTCCAGTGTTCTAATGTTGGTATCTCTTTAGTCTTCCATTTTCTTGCATAAACTAATCTTGCAGCAGTTGCCATGTGGAAAAATAAAATGTCCTCGTTCTTTTTTAATTCAAAGTCTATCATTCTCAGGAGGTAGTACCCTGGTTTCATTTCCATTTTTAGATCTAGCACCTTCTGTGGTGTTTTGTGGATCTCCTTCCAAAATGTATTGCTCTTCTTACATGTCCACCATAGGTGGAAGAAAGTCCCTATCTTTGTTTGGCAACATTTATCAGATACATTTTTATAACATTTTGCCAATGTACTAGGTGCGATGTACCATTGGTACATCATCTTGATCCAATTTTCATTCAAATTGTAGAAGCTGATGTATTTTATTCTGTTGTTCCAAATCTTTTCCCAATCTGTAATTCTAGTAGAATGTCCAATGTTTGCTGCCCACTTTGTCATGAAGTCTTTTGTTTGGCCCTTTGGTTGACCAGATTAATAGGGCTTTGTATAATTTGGTGATCACCTTCCTTTCTGATGCCATTATCTTGCTCCATAGTTTATCTCCTGCTTCAAATTCTAATTTTTGTTGAAGGCCTCATTCAGCTGTCTATACTGAAACCATGATAACATATGATTTTCTGATTTCTTCCTGTGTCTTCAGGGTGTAGCTTTTGATGTTTTTCCTTAAAATCTCTTTGTATCTGGGCTACAAATGTAACTGGAGATAATTATATAGATACGTTGCAGCATTGTGGCATGATCATAGGCTACTTATGGGTTTTGCAAATCAATAGCAAAGGACACATTAGCCGCAGACAGCAGGCAAACCAACAACAGGTTGTGCACAACATTATGTGATAGGGATCATTATCTTTGGTTCTCTGCTATTAATAGGCAAAATCTGTTCACGACATGGTGCCTCAATTTATGTCTGCAATGCAAGATATTTTTAGAACCTTTGGCGACAATCTGCTTCTATGCCAGTTTGCCATATATAGAATAACAGCTTTCCAATCTTTGATTACATTATTCACTGGTTTTTCTCTTAATCAATATGAACAGTTTATCCAGCTAGTTCCAAAGTTTTCACAATCTATTGATTTCTGTTGCTGTTGTTGCTGTTGCTGTTGTTGTTGCTGGGACATCAGTATTGTTTTCCATTTTTGAACATAATACAATATTGCTGCTAAAATCATATAATGCTAGACAATATAGATCATCTCTATGGTAAACAATAAAAACAATAAAACAGTCCTAATAAGAATAATTCTGAGTCCAACTGTGTTTCATCCAGATCTAGGGGTACAAATCTGAAGAGCAATATAGCTGTCTGTTATTTCATTTGAATAGCAAAGGAAGACACAATGACTTGTGTTTCAATAATTACTGCTGGTCTGATGGTCTCTAAATCTTTTCAATCTGCCACAGTGAAGTTTGAACTACATTTCATGGTAGCCCTTCTTGTACTGTTTTCCATTTTTAAATCCTACTTGCCTTTCATAATCTTGTAATGCTTGGGTCAAACAGACATTAAGAGGGATACATATTGCCTAGAAATAATGCATTTTCATTCCAGTAAAGTTAGTCTTGCAAAGTAAGCTCTTATTTACCTCTCAATAATCAATTACAAAACAAAGCATGTTAAATGCAAAATATGTTAGTGAGATCAATCATATGCTATGATAAACTGATGCTATTTTTTTGGCCTGAGAGAGCATCTCTTCTAAATATGAATTAAACTTTACTGCTTCATTTGACTATGAGAGAAATAAACAACTTTAAGCTGAAGCCATAGCCACAAGCTTGTTATAAGAGGGGCTTTGCAAAACTTTTATAGTGCAAATGCTTCTGTTGTAGTGTCAGCCTGCTATAGAGACTTGTCACAGTTTTCTGCTCCTTTAGATATGCCCTTGTTTGTTTAAGTGGTGTATTACTTGTCTGACTCTAATGCAGCTTTTACGTAGCACTTTGGAGCATTCAAACCATTTCACTTAATATCAGTCATCTTTTTTGAAACACCATTTTCTTATGCACATAGGAGATAAACTTATTTTTGAGGAAACATGTGTTTATTTGCCATTTGCAAACACTGTTACTCTATTGAAAAGCTGAAAACAATCCCACATAAGACCAATATCAATAAGATAGTTCCTTTATTTTGATTCAAAGTTTGAAAGAATGATACAAATTGGGGCGGGGGGAGGAGGAAAGGGGGTAGTGAAAAAAGCCACTAGGTACTTGTTTGTAAAGTGATAAAATTTATTGTTAAACTACTTGAATGGAAAAAAGCCAAGTTGAGGTTGAGACAAATAGAACTGATTTCCCAGACAATGGAATAACTTCTGCAATACAAGGCTGACTTGATATGTTTATTGCCCTGAAGCAGTTTCAAAAATGGTAGCTCCTTGTGATGAATTCTTGGAATGGTGGTAGAGAAGTTTAATGCATGGATGATTACAAAATCCAATAAGACAGCAGAACTGAAATATTTATATGTGGATCCATTTTATCCCTTCAACTTCAGTGAAATTAGGGACCTCATCACATGGGGTTTCAGCTCCATCCTACAATGTTTCCAGGATGGAGCCAGGACATAGCCCACTGGAAACCATCACATAAAGCAGGGATACTTCTGGCAGGACTCCATCCTGGCTCATCCTAGAAGTGTTGCAGAAGAGAGCCCTGAGAACATAGGTGGCTACCTGTATTCGCATTAGGTAAGCCGGGGACAGCACAGGGGGAAGCCGGGCAGTGATGGTTTCCCCTGTGTGATGGGGAAGGGGCAATGTGGGGCTCTTAATGCCTGTTTCCCCCACTGCCTGATGGATTTCTCCAGTTTCTCAATGATTTCCCCCTCTGTTCCCAGCCTTAAGGACTGTTGCACCTCAGCAAGAGTTCATCTTGCTCACATTACTCACCAAGAAACTTGACGTGGTAATAAACAGTTTATTGATAAAACACATATAAAAAGGGCCAAAGGCAGCTTAAGCATATAGAAAGGTAAACATCCAAAACGTTATTAAAGAAGCAAGTCCCAAAGGCCCTTCAAATAAGTCATGAACCAGGGACAAGGCAGAAGTTTCTGACTCCAGTAGTGATGTTGCTTGATCTAAAATCCTAACAACTCTCTCACTAATTTAAGGACTGTAAACATGAACACATTCCTTTGGCCTTGAGAAGCCTGCTTCTGCCTCTCTTTCTCATGGGCTTTCCTGAACCTGAATTCCCCCCTCGCTCCCCCTCAGAAGCAGCCTGGTATCTCTAAGCCAGGTGCTTCCTTGGATGAGCTATTGTTATCCTCCCCTCCTGGCCTGTTGGCTTCCAGGAGGAGGCTTCTCACACTCTGTCTCAATAACAGCATCATGCTCCAAAACCCCCCTCTGTTTCCTCTGCTGGAGAAACATCTTGCTCCAAAGGTCTTGAACCCCCAAACCCCTCATCTTCATCTGGCTGAACCACAAGGGCCTCAATGTGATGCAGTCTTTGCAATCTGTTCCTGTGCATTTTTACTTACTTACTCAAGTAACACCAAAATGTTGATGACAATATTTTCCTTCCAACCCCCAAAATAACGAGACCTCACAACATTTGATTTGGGTTAATTTTAGGGCAACGTTATTAAATGGTTACCTATTTTACTTTCAACTGACCTAACTTGTGTGTGTATAGAACTTGGTGTAACTAAGTCAAGGTACTGTCCATTCTGGCCTAACCCTTGACTATTTGAGCGGAACACCTGGGTCTCCTGGCAACATAAACCCGGGCGACCACTAAGGTAAATATGTGAAGAGGTTTTCCTCAAGGTTATTGAGGCTCAACTCTCCCTACTTGAAGGCCTTTAAATCTTGCCTCACCTCAAGCTGTAACATAGCAGGTGAGTGTTTTTAGTTGTTGGCCTTCACCTTGTAGGGGAGTGCCTTGGATGTCCACCAGCTTTAGGCTTTTTCTTGGATTATTGCCACAGATTGGGGCAAATGTCTATTTTGCCCCCATCCCCACCAAGTCCTCTAAAACACCTAATTCCCCCCTGTAAATCCGCTAAAAACTGATCATTGGCCAGGTTATTTGAAGCACTCCTGGCTTCAAATAACAAAGGGATCAAACTGTCCCAACGTAAACTGTGTCTTCCTCTCCATTCGATGGAGGCTATAGAGGCAAGGCCCAGATGGTGGCCATAGGGAGTCCGTCGGACCTGTCACTCCGCCCAGTGGATGTAGCTATGCCCGGTTTCTGCAAAGATAAACAGTGTAACTATATAGAACATGGCCTGTCCAGAAAGGGGGTGAAGTGCGTGTGTGCAGGGCTCAGCCGGCACCCCCTCCCCCGCACAGGAGGGAAGGCAGTGCTGGCCTAAACAAGGCCCTGAGGCCCAGGAGAAAAAAGGGAAGGGCGAAGCGCACAGGTCCCGGCCAGCACCCTCCCTTGGCAGGGAGGAAGGCAATGCCTGCACAACCAAGGCCGCAAGGCCCAAAGAGAAAAGGGGGGAGAAGTGTGCATGCAGGGTCAGGCCAGCACCCCCATCCCTGAGTGGGGAGGAAGGCAGCACCGGCCTAACCAAGGCCACGAGGCTGAAGGAGAAAGGGGGGCAAGGCACGCACGCAGGGCTCAGCCAGCACCCTCTCCCCTACACAGGGAGGAAGGCGGTGCTGGCCTAAACAAGGCCCCGAGGCCCAGGAGAAAAAAGGGAAGGGCAAAGTGCACAGGGCCCGGCTGGCACCTCCTCCCCAGCAGGGAGTAAGGCAGAGCTGGCCTATCCAAGACTGCGAGGCCCAAGAAAGAGGGGGGGGGGGCGTGGTGCACACGCAGGGCTTGGCCGGCACCCCATCCCCAGCTCAGGGAGGAAAGTGTCACCGGTCTACTCAAGGCTGCGAGGTAAAGCATGCATGCGCAGGGCCCAGCCAGCAACCCATCTGCAGCACAGAAAGGTGGCACCGGCCTAATCGAGGCCGCAAAACCCAAGAAAAGGGGCGGTGAGGCGCGTGCGCTCAGGGCTTGGCCAGCACCCCCCACCCTCGTGCAGGGAGGAAGGCGGCTCTGGCCTACCCAAGACCACTAGGCTCAAGGGAAAAGGAAGGATGACGACGCGCCGAGAAGGATGGGGTCACTCTGAGCATCCGGGTAGGGATGAAAGGGTGGGGGGAGCAGCGAGCCAGGGCCCCACATCCCCCAGCCCAGCTACCTACATGTGTCCTCTTCGTTTGACGGCTGGAAACAATTGACAAGGGGAGGCTGGCTGAGGCCATGTGTCAGCCCCACCCTTCCTTCCAGACATTTCCAGTGGAACCAACCATCTTCTCCTTTGGGGGATGAGGCAAATTGCTCTCCCCCTAGCTTTGCCAGGGTGGGAAAGGTACAAATATCAATAGATTTGTTAGCACTTGGTTTTTAATCAAAGAGGAGCTTCCAGCAATGCCCTCCCTAGATAGATAGATAGATAGATAGATAGATAGATAGATAGATAGAGATTCATGGACTGGAAATCCTCCATTTTTTGTCTTTTTTAAAAAAAAATATCAAGAAGACACAACATAAACAAAAATAGATATGTTTAATACATAAAACAAACAAGGATACACAACTACATACGATATACTACAACTGAGTAACTATAAAAACACACTTTCCATTCTGTATCCAAATGGTTGTTATGTTTTATTAGTAAACACACTTCTCCTTAAAATAACACTCTGATTCATGAATCCCAAAGTTGATAAATACCCCCATCATCAATTTTAAGTCTTTCATTTCAATATAGTTCACTATTATTAATGTTTTCACTTAACTATATGAAGTACAGAAATGTATCCCCTGTGGATATGGTAGTCATACTATACTTGACTGATGAAGAAGGATACAAACTTAAGAGAACTGCTTTTTCAGCAGAGCTGGTAGAATATGATCTTCTGGGTCATCACTCCATTTCCTGAAGTCAGGTAAAATAGCTGCTAGTAGATAACACATGATGATTTATTTACTTATTTCTGCTTATGAATTTCATCTCTGTCTTTCATCCCATGTCTCAGTATGAGATTTGAGATGGCTTACAACACTAGTAGAAGAGGATCAATCAAATTAGTCTTTTTTATTTAAAAAAAAACCAAATACAAAATAATATACAGTAAGAAACATTGATTGAAACACCTTAAAAGCTTTAAAATATAGAAGATAAAAAGTGAAAAATTAACTGTATAGCAAGTAGGCTTGTGCAATCTGGGTAAACTACTATCCATTTCAGTGTCCCGGATTTCAATGGGGATCCTGATTCATT
Source organism: Anolis sagrei (assembly GCF_037176765.1). Lineage (NCBI taxonomy): Eukaryota > Metazoa > Chordata > Lepidosauria > Squamata > Anolidae > Anolis > Anolis sagrei. Next base: position 122,241,912 of record NC_090025.1, on the reverse strand, counting down.
TTTCGGGAGCCTCCTGAATTCAGGAGGACAGAAATCAGTTTTTGATCTGGGAAACCAAAAAAATCATTTTCTATCTGGCCCATTATTGGCAATGGGGGGGGGGGGACTTCCCACAAGCTCCTCTTCCCACCATGTTGTCCTTATATCCTTCATTAAGACTTGGATTAAAAGCCTCAAAGTTAAGATACCACTCTTTCTGCGATCCTTTCCCTTCTGTTTGGAGAGGAGACTGGGTTTAATACTTTGTTAATGCTGTTTCTACTCTAGAGGAGAAAGGAGAAGTAGGCTCACCTGCTCTCTCCCTGCAGCAAGCAGTTTTCCAAGGCACTTGAAGGAGGCTTCCCATTTCCCGGGGATGAAAGGGGATCGATCTGGAGGTATACTACCCTGGGCTTTCTTTAAAAAGCCCTCTCTTCTCTCTTGATTTGGAAGCACTGGAGTGATGCTTTTTCCCCCCTCATGCTTTCCCTTTTAGCAGCTGCCGCCCTCCCTGAACTCCATGTGTAACTGAAAGCAGCTGGTTTTCGAAAGTCACGGTTCTGTTGCAGTAGGTAAAAAAGTGGTGGAGGAATACATGTTGTTACGGGCTTCCGAACCAACCGATAAGCTGAAGGCAAGTGTCCATAATGAATCCATGCACAAGGCTAATAGCAAGTGAATCTTGAAATGGACTTTCTAAATGGGAGGACTTTTTGTGTTGGCAGAAGAAGAGAGAGCAGGCTTACCTAGCATTTTTCTGTGTGTGAAATGCTCAAAGGTTGGTCTGTCATGAGCACAGATAGCATTTGCTATTCCTTATTCTACAAGATGAAAAATATGGGATTTGGGATTCTTTTATGCCAAAAACAGAAGCATATGAAACATGTAACTTGGCCCTTAACTGTCTTCCATGCCTTTGGGCTAACATAATTTGTACTACCACCATCCTTCTTATTCCAGTTTCAGAATGACTATACAAGTTGACCTGCCCTGTCCAAACAATGAACACATACTCCAGATGTAGTAAGATATGTGGAATTCCAGTTTCTCACATCCATTTTGATCCACTGTTTCATTCAGCTATTATGACATGGACATCCGTTGATGACCCATAAAACTATGAGAAAGAAGCAAGACAATAGAAGCTTGGCAAGAGGTTGGACTGGATGGTCCAAGAGGTCTCTTCCAACTCTATAATTCTATGAATAAGGTAGGAATAGGTTGAGTGACAAATGACTCATTTTGTTCCTGCAATTCTTGATGAGCTTCAAAAGTGCAACATGTGGAATGCATCTTTGGAGACTGATGAACCAGTGAGAATCCCAATGCTGAGCATTTATGATGTAGACAAAAAGATGGAGAATTGTGGAATTCGTCATTGCTGGTGCAAACCATATCCACTTGACCAAAAATGAAGCCCCAGAATATTATAGTTTGCAATTGGGTAGGAAATTGTTGTTGCTGTTGTTGTTTTTACAGTACCTTAAGCATTGTGAGCAATTAAATGGTGACATTTCAATCTGTTGTAAGATTTTATTGTTTTCATTTTCACCTGCACTGCAACCGCCTCTATGCCACAGAGCTATTTCCCTCTTCTATTCTTTTTTTCAGCTGCTCAGATCTAATGAATAAAACCCTAAAAATCGTAATTACTAATGCATGAACACAATTAGAGACGTTATTTTAATAAATTATGAGAATCATTTTTAATGAAAATAGCCCAGAAGTGATAATTAGGTAGAGTATCAGAAATGCTGTAATTTTTCACATGGCAATTAGTTAGTCATTCTAAAGCATACAAGCTGTTCAAAAAGGGTTCATCTTCTCATGAAACGTTTTTAGTGTGTAAAATTATGCTCCATTGAAGGGAACGCTTCAAATTGTGAGCTCAAGTTTGATGAGCAAAACATAGGAGCTGACTACCTTCCAAAGCTTCCGGTACAGCTTTTTGACTTCAGGTACAGCTTTTTGACTTTTCAAGACACCAGATCTTGTTTCAGATATCTGGGTATGACCTGTCCCTAACTTAAGTGATTTGACCTGTCATCCATCCATCCTTTTTACACTCTACCTTACTCCCAATGTGCTAATTACAGCAGCTTACAATATTAATTCAAGCAAATGCAACTGAAAACCTAATAATAAAAATCTTAAAAACAATCGAACAATAAAAATCCATTAAATACTGTATATACTCAAGTATAAGCCTAGTTTTTCAGCCCCTTTTTTAGATTGAAAAAGTTCCCCTCGGCTTATACTTGAGTCAAGGTTATTTATTTATTTTACTCTGCTATTAGGATTATTTTTATTACATTTATTATTTTACTCTATTATTATTATTATTATTATTATATTTACATTTTTACTCTATTATTCTTTTATTACATTTATTATTTTACTCTATTATTACATTTACATTATTTTACTGTATTATTATATTTATTACATTTACTATTTTACTCTATTATTGTTATTATTACATTTGTTACCTTATTATTATTACTATTGTTATTAAATTAAATTCCCATTTTTTACTTTATTATTATTTTTATTACATTTATTATTTTATTCTATCATTATAGGTAATAGGTAAGCACATTTACATTGAAGGAGGTTAGAATACTGGTTGAATCAGAGTTGGGCAGTCTTATCTTAAATTACAGTTTTATGTAAATACTCAAAACATTTAACCTCCTGATGATTACCAGTAGCAGCTACATTTCTCACCCTTGACTTATACTATAGTCAAAACATTTTTCCAGTTTTTGTGGTAAAATTAGGTGCCTCGGCTTATATTCGGGTCAGCTTATACTCGAGTATATACGGTAAATAAAAAAACCCTTTAAAATAAAGTAAACAAGATAAATATACTGTATACTTCAAGAAAATATCCTTCTGTCTGAACTTCTTATTAATGAAAAACAGTATTTTCTATGGAAAATCCATTCTATCTCGTTTTATCTGCATTCAAGGAGCAGAATAATGGGATTTTTCATGTTTGGCAGTCTCATAACCTTTTATCACTCTTGGGCACCATAAACCAGGACAAAGAAAGAAGGTCTACATTTTTGATAGACAGAAGTGTCATTGTGTCCTTCACTCTCTACTTCTTTCCCTAAAGTAGCCTTTATCTTGAAATGTAATGAAAGCAACTCACATTGAACAAAGATAGAACTGCTGGTGTGGTCAACTCCTCTACATCTAATGGGAGTAGTACCATCCCTGCTTTCACTTTAAAGTGTGGAATACTTGGACACTGTTTTTGTAACAGCCAAATGGCTGAAAGAAGTTCTGTTCCATCTTTCATGCTGCATCACAGATGGTGAAATTGCATTTGTCAAATTCAACTAGCTGTCAAACAAATGATAAAGGTCAGGAATATGCAACAAACCAGGAGTGCTATGCATGCATATTAAACCATCACAGTGGTGCTAAACATGAATATGAAACTGCCTAGCAGCAGCAAATCTAATGGAGATTTTTAACTCATATGGACCCATTCAGTCTTTAGATTCTTTCTGCTAGGACTTCAAGTACAATAGTATCATTAAATAATAAAATATTAGGATATCTGATAGATATTGTATATTTTAATATATATAATAATCAATCTCAGATATCTAAGTTTAGACCTCTAGTATGTCTTCTTCTTCTTCTTCTTCTTCTTCTTCTTCATTTCCTGTATTTGTATCCTGTCACTTCTCAACCCTCAAAGGGGGACTCAGGACGGCTTACGATGTGCCCCATTAAGACGCCGCTACATGACAATTACAATAATAAAATCACAATTGGACACAAATCATAGTTAAAACAATATATAAGCAATCATTAAAACAGTAAAACAGTCTCGTCAGCCATATCGTGATTCCAGTCATGTCCCTCTGAAGTGCTGCTACATCTATTGTCTGAAAGCCTGGTCCCCAAACATAATATTGATAAAAATATTACATAGCAGAACATGTGAACCACAAAGTCCACAGAGCCACTGTGTAAAGACTTGCAAAACTAAAGCACTGGGAATATTTGTTTAGTGCCATATCAAGTTGCTTGGGCTTTTGATGGTATGGGGGTTGCTAAGGATAACTCTATGTAACAACTGGTCCTATTCCCTTGAAGTAAGTGTGAGTAGATTTTCCAGTCTCCAGATGCAACACCCAATATGAACTCCTAATAAAACATCTGCGCAAGGGAACCAAAATACCAAAGATCTGTTTCAGAATAGTTTCAAGCAACTAAAGGAAATCTGGTTTGAATTACTGATGGGTCTTCTTTCAGCAACATAAAGTTAATGGGAAGTGCTCTATGGAGGTCTGTGCACCCAATTAGGGATATCCCATCGCTTGACGCCAATTATGGAGAACAATGGCCATTGGCCACCTAATATAGGAATAGTTCACCAGATGCCACCAGTTGTAAAGGAATCAGCCCACCAATGATCCTACGCAATGGAGGACTGAGGAGAGTAACTGCCTCAGGCACATTCCCACACAAGATGGAGGATAAAAGGCAAACAACAAGACTTGGCCCTAGGCGAGGCTGTGAGAGAAATCAGTGCACATATGCACCTTCACTCCACAGTAAGCCAGTCAGTGGAAAAAAACTCCACTATATATTTTTATTCTGCCTTTGCCCCTTCTGAGTATTTATTAAAGATTACTTTAGCTGCCCACTTTTTTATTATTTCATAAGCCACCTCCTTTACTGAAATGTTCAACAGTCACACGGAGACTTCAGTTGGATTAAAACAGGAAAATGCTATTTATTTAGAACAGTCAATATGCTTAATGGTTGCAATAACTTGACAGGCTTTCTTCAAAACAGAGGAATGGTACTTATATTCTTCAGTTCCTTTAAACAAAGTTCCACACATAGACACATTCAAACAGGGATCCTTTAAACCCTTTTGAATTCTCCCTTCCTTCAGAACACACTAAACACTTTAGAGGCCTAATAACTATTATTCCTCAAAGAGGATTTTTTCCCTATTACAAAGAAAAGTTCCCAAATCTCTTCCTTCCCTTCAGTCTCCTAGTTCCTTCTTCTTCATTACCATTTCCCTAACTGATCTTAAAATGGCTGCTGTCTTCTTTTTGCTCTGGTTCTGTCCATCTCCAGCTTTTTCCTCCAATTTAGATCAGTCTATCAAACTGCACTTCTGCCTTAAGGACTGCATAGATTGTTCCACTCCGGAGCTCTGCTTTAAGCTTCAGCAAGCTGGGGCCTGGCTTCTGCTTTTTAAATCAACCCTTTTACACACCAACCCTTCAGAGTAGGCCAGTCCATTACATAGTCCCTCTGCAATCATAAGGGTTCACTCACTATTATCTCCAATGGTAAACCAAAAATATGTCATAGCCATGCAACCTAAAAACAGGTTCTGTGATATGTCATTGTGGTTGGATTGTCATATAGGTCATGATATTCAAGACAAATCAGCATTCATGTAAAATATGAGATATTTGACTCTGGATCTATCCCAAATATATTTCAGATTCTCTCGTGTTTTTCTATTCTAAAATGTAATGAAATGATAAAAGGCACTTCTCTGAATCAAACATATAATAGCTAGAAATCAAGGGAAATATATAGCAGGTTAGCGTTTTCCTTATATATTTCCAAATGACAAATAACCCAAGATTTATACAGTTCAACCCTTTTTATCAGAGTTGCCATGAATGTATTTTCAACATGTGAAGCAAGTACTCATTATGAACATGTATAATAGCCAGTATTTTTCCTAAAAGAATTATTGATGAGATGGAGCATATTATTTATTCATAGTTATTGATTTAATATTATTTCTTTTCATTACCAGCCTTGTAGCATAATAAACACCAGGCTAACTACTTTCCCTTTCCCATACATTAGCATGGCAATATTATTCCTTATTTATTTCTGAATAATGCTGTTGGGACTTTAGATATTAAAGCATTTACTCTGCAATTTTCTCTTGGGTATATTTACCTTTCAGCTATGTGGGGGCTATGTTCTAATAAAACAGATTATTATTCAAATAGGATTGTTTCTGACATCTGCTGTAGCCATAATAAAATCTTGCTTGCTCATCATTCCTAAAGATACTCCTTTAAATTCACATAGACTACTACAAACTGGTTCTGAAACACTATTAAAGGAACAAACTTATACAGTATTTATATCGAGGTAATGTCACTAAACTTTAATGTTCACTAAAGGGTTGATCTGCAATCTTTTCCCTATTAGAAGTTCCTAAATCATTTTAGCTCCAAGGAAATTTGTAATTTTGATAAATTAACATAAATAAAGAAACCATAGTAACAATTCCATGCTTTTGGCATTCGATGATTTAATTATTTGCAGATTACCTGATACAGTCTCATGTGCTACACTCTCATTCCCAGCTTTCCCAGATTCTCTGCAAGACTTGAAAGACTGGAATACACTGCAAGAGACTGGGGGCACTTCCAGACTGTGCCAGAATCCATGTTTGAAATCTAGGACAAAAAATCCCAGGAACTGACAGCAGCTCTAAATGCAAACCTGTCAGTTCTTGGATATGGTCCCCTGCCATTCTCACAGTCTTCATTTGAAGAGGATCAAGATGGGGAGGGGGCAGTAGGGAACATCTGGCAGAAGATTGTTTTAAAGAAAAAAATCCCTCTGTTATGGCTGGATCATATATGAGCACATATCAATATCTTAACATAAACACAAGCAGAGTTGTATGTGTGCATATGAGGTTCGCTCAAAACAAGATTTTTTTTGAAAAAAAACTTATGCTGGATTTTGTTTTTAAAGCACATGTTTTGCATGACTGTAGGAATATACTGTCATCAAACGTGCTGAATTGGGTTTTAAGTGCACCTTTTTAACATGTCCTTTTTAGCTCTTAACTCAATTCCTCCCGTACTTTTGGCTAAAATGTTTAGCCCCCCCCCCACCTTTTAGTCCAATAACTTCTGAGTTTTGCAGCATATGTAGAAGGGTCCTTGGGTGGTGAGTTTAAGCAAACTCAGCTTTGTAGAAGGGAATTGATGAGGATAATCAAAAAGCAATGCAGCAATGAGCTAGTCTTCTTGAATGAGAGGCTAGCCTGCCTGACTGGGGAGAAAAGCAAGGTTCAAGATCAGACTGCTGGAAAGGGCTTGCAGTCTGAAGCTGTGAGGAGATTCCATCCTTGCTTTCTGACTTCCAACATCCCTAATTTGGAGTGATTGCTCTTGATGGGTCTTCAAGGCGCTGAGGTGTTGTAGCCTGGCAAGCATGGATGAGCTTTCTGAGTGTTCAAAGGATGAGGAAGTGGATGATGGATTGCAACCTGTAATGTGTGTGGATGATAGCAGGGGCTAGAGAGAGATATTTTGGGATCTCCAGGCCATTCATAGGCAATGGGAGAAAGTGATATCAGTTTCCATGAGAATAGACTAGAGTGGCCTTCATAGGAGAATACGGGAGACAAAAGTTTTTCCAGAACAGATAACCTTGAAATTAGGAGGCAAAATGTAAAACAAAGACAAACTCAATTTTCTGAGAGGCTTATAGATAAGGAAAGAAAAGGCAGGCATGAGTGAAGTGATGTCATGGGAGAGAGTGAGGCCTTTTCAGTTTGTGTCTGTGCTCTCAGGCTTTTAGTGGGAACAACGTTGTAAAAAAGGGAAACAGCTCCCAGTTTCTTGACCTAAGTTCCTGGTTTCTGTAACTTAGTTGGTTTGATTCCTGTTTATAACTCCATGTTCTTGGGGTTTTTGCTTTTCTTGTGTTCCTGTTTTCATGTTTATGGATATAAGTTTTGAACAATATCCTGCTTGTGGTTTCTTTTGCTTTTTTTTACCTGAAGTCTCTGTGGATTGCTCTTTGATGTCTTGGTTTGAAAGCTGAGGAACTCTTGATTTTGTTGGAATTACTTATTGTACCTTTGCTGCTTTTTTTTTACTTGCCTTTTTTCTTTTATACTTATTAATTAATAAACTTTTACTTATTGGATTATCTGAACATTGTGTGGTGTTGGGTGGAAAAGTATTCCAGGGCTACAATGCAACATAAGAGGAGATTGCTGGATTGCAAGTGTATCTCTGTGATCACAAGACCGAGCCTTTTGTAGAGGTGGGTAATAAAGAAAATGTTGTTGCTGCTGCTGTTTTTATGTATATGCTTGAAAGTGCTCCAAGTAGGAAGAAAATCAAACTAATTTTTGTGTTCTCCTGTGGACTAACTGAAGTGAAGACACACATTCTCCTATAACAGTAGTATTTTCCACAGGATCTCATCACATTTGCCACTGGAATCGCCACAGATTATGCTGAATCTGGTGGTGCCTGACAGGGGGAACTCATCGATTCATGCATCGTCCAACATACTCCTAACCCCATTCCATGGGAGAAGCATCTGCCACCCAGCTTCCCCCCATTGTTGCCAATGCAATATGGGAAGCTTCCTGTGTTCCTACTGCTGTGGCAAACATCAATTTCTGTTCAATTTTACTACAGAACCTCACTGGAAGTAGCTGTACATCATGGAATAGGAGCCAATGGGCTCCATTGCAAAACTGAAGAGGAATCAGTGTATACCACCAAATGTTGGTTTGTCTGATAAGATCATATGTCAGTGAATCACACTGTCATAACTCATCCCCCAAGGAAAGTCAGTTTTTTTGATGCAGGGGCTCTGATGTCCAATAGGAGTTGGCAAAGGCTCCAGATGCTGAAGATGGCATGCTCTCATCCTTTGTTGTCTGACATAGGGGAAAAAAGGAAGCATACAACCAGTAAAGCAATGAATGTTGACCTTATTAAAAACCAGGAAAGCAAAGAGCCAATGTAGCATAATAGTTTGAGTGTTGGGCTACAACTGGAGCTACATTGCTATACCATGCAGCTTGAATTGCATTATATGGTCAGTATATGCTTTTATAATGTAGTTTAAATAGCATTGAACTGCATTATGTGACTCTACACCAACTGTATAATGCAGTGAAAGCTGTATTGTGTGGCAGTGTAGATCCAGCCTGTGACTCTGGAGATCGGGGTTCAAAACCCCATTCAAACATAGATACCCATTGGGTGATCTCTTTCTCAGCCTCAGAGGAAGGCAAAACCCTCTCTGAACAGATCATGTCAAAACAAAAAATGCCACAAGTTGGAAATGATATTATTACTATCATAACAATAAACAAAATTTCTAAGAGTCAAAGCATTCTTTTGGCTATGACTTTGCTACTTGCACCATATTTTATTCTTCTTTATTTCCCTCCTTAAGCTTAGAATTTAACCATGAAGAATGACTAAAGTTGCAAAACACCTGCCTAATGACATCTGGTTAGGTAGCAATAAATTATTCTGCTGGGTAAGCCGGTAAATTAAACTGTGGTTTTCAGGTTAACATCTTGTGAAAAGGGTGCTTTGACTGAAGTGCCTGGATACACAATAAAACAACTCCAATTAATGGAGCCCTTGAAAAATTCTAAAGATTTTTTCCCATTTTCCTCTTGCTAAAAATCACATGGGCCATACAATAGGAAACTGTGAACCATTAAGCTTCTGTTATGCACATGACTACAATTCAGCAGAGACCAGAACGTGTTATTTCAAAAATAAACATGTGAACTGTTTTTGTATATGTAAACATGAATGAATGGATGGTTTATATTCTAGAATATCATAGCAATTTAGTATATTGTTCTACTTGAGAATGGAAAAATATTGTTTTTTATTTATTTGAAACATTTATATTCCACCCTTCTCACTCCGCAGGGGACTCAGGGCAGAGCACAACATACATACAGCAAACATTCAATGCTGGGACATAAAACCATAAATATACACAAACGTTAAAATCACTTATATCCACTTTAAAATCAATTGCTTAAAAACCATCTCAGGACATCATTCTATTATTGTCTCATTGCACTGCCCCAAAGGATTGGTCCCACAGCCAGGTCTTCACTATATTTCAGAAGGACAGGAGGGAGGGGGCTGATCTAATATTGCCAGGAAGGGAGTCCCATATCCGGGGGGAGGGGGATCACTGAGAAGGCCCTGTCTCTATTCTCCGCCAAATGTGTCTGTGACAGTGGTAGGATCGCGAGCAGCCCCCCCCCCCCCAGAAGATCTTGGTCTTTGTGGTGGTTTGTAAAGAGAGATTCATTCGGACAGGTAAACTCTGCTCTTTTCATTTTTATAGGCTCTATCACTTTCACACTCTCTCAACTGATAAAATGGATACATCCCATACTTTCACCTTTTAAAAAAAAGCTAAGCAAGGAATATGCATCCTGTTTTGAAACCAATTCAAATTCATTGAATCATCTGATGGAGTAATATTCAAAACTATTTTCTATCTTGATGGAAATGGGGTTTCCTGGGTTTCAGGAAGCATGATGAATATTTCCCCATGATGACAATCTTTACAGTTTTGAACCTTCCTGCACACACACATGCAAATGTCTTTGTTGTTTTTATTCCCAGAACTGAAATAAAGTGAAACATGGACTCGTGTAATTAGAAAGAACTCCCTGACTATGAGAACTACTCAGTAGTGGAATTCTCTGCCTCAGAGTGTGGCAGGAGCACTTTCTTTGGAAGCTTTTAAACAGAGGCTGGGTGGCCATCTGTCGGGGTGATTTGATTGTTCTTTTCCTGCATGGCAGGGGGTTGGACTAAATGCCCCACATGGACTGTTCCAGCTGTGTTATTCTATGTTCAACACAGCACAAAAGGGCTCTCCTTAAAATATCAAAATGACTCCGAAAAGTGCCTGTTTTCCTCCTGCTGTATATCCTACTCAACAGATTCAGGTAGTCACTACATAGAGCTAGGTCTGCCCCCAACCTAGTCAGTGACTCTCATAACCTTTTAAATTTTGTGATCAAGGCAAGCATATGGTCTATATATATAATAACAGAGAAATAGAAGCATCTACACAACTCAGGCAAATGACCAATCTTTACTTCCAAACCAGAAGCTCGCTCTTTTCTGTCTCTAAGGGAGACTGAGAGCAAATGTACACTAAAGCGATAAACCAGGGCTTATCCAGCATGATGTATGCCATATAAATCTCTTTATGGGTCACATAGGCACTCCCCTAGCAACTGCAGAGGTGGGAGTGAATCCTAAGTTTGGTGCTGCTGGATGGCCATTCTTACCACCCCCTCCTGCTCTCCATTTTGCTGCAGTTAACAGTTGTGAACTGAGACCTACACTTTGTCTGTCATGTATAGTAGCATCAGATAGGTCAATGGGGTGATGGAGTAATGAGGGAAGGGGAGGTGGGACAGGAGGATTCCCTCACTTCTCTCCTCCCCTTCCCCCCCCTTCCCTGATTTCCCTTTCATGCTGACCAATATTTCTGCAGACAATAGTCAACAGGTAGAACCCATGTCACAGCTGAATATTACTACAACATACGGGATTGGAGGCGAGGGGAACTGCCATCCTATGTTCCTGGGCCACCTGAACCTAGGACACATAGAATGACAGTGAGAACAGTCATGGCTAGTTCCTCTCTGGATTGGCCCAAAGTTCTGAACCAGAATTTGGACTATCCTCTGACTTCAGTGAATGTGGGGTAAGTCTTCATTAAGGTGTCCCACTTTACCCAGGATCAGCTCTATGCAGCATTTGGTTAATGTAGATGTACCCAACTCAGCAATTATATAATTAGCAACTATCGGCTGTTCCTCACCAAGTCAGTCATGCTTGGTCCATGTACCTGGGGAGAGCATGCACCTCACACTAAACATATACATATATACTCGATTCCAAATAATACAGTCAAGACTCCCCAGAACACAAATTTGCATTCCAACTCTCCAGACACAGAAAGAATTTTGGGACCAGCATTAGTGCCATCTTGCCTTTTTTGAGGCAGCAAAAAAAATCACCATCTAAGCCAACCAAGAACCACTAATGCTTTGCTTCTTTATCTTACCTGCTCCATTTATATACAATTGTCTGCAGACTCTTAAGTCCATGACAGGTTATGCCACAATATATTTGCTAATCTTTACGATGCCTCAGGACTCTCTATTGTATTTGCTACAACAGATTAACAGATATTTTTCAGTACATAAAAACACAGAAGCAGCCACTGGAACATGAGATTTCAATTCACTGGGAGCAATTACTAAGTAGGTACCGCAGTTAGACTTGTTTTCAAAATTGTGCCTGAGAACATAAAGTTTTCTGTGTAATTAATGAGCAACTCATTCTATGCTGTGTTTCAAAGCTCTGTGAATGATCTTTTCATTATACAGAAAACACTTCAATGATTTTTTTGTATGTAAAACAGCAACCATGATATATAAGTGTAATTACTTCTTGAATAATATAATTTGGGGGCTTCCAAACATGTTAACCCATAACATGACTGAACATATTTCCTAACTACTTTTTTATTTGCCACAATGTTGTGCACTATCAGTTTCAGTTTCCATAGGAGATTGTCAGGCATGCACCCACTGAATAGTTATTGCATGGATTAAAAGAAGCAGCAGTTTCATTTTCTGTTGGCCTATATCCTTATGGATTCTGCACTTCCATGAGAACTTCTGGGATGATGATTATCTAGTTCTGATTTCTTTTAGGAAAATATCTTAGAAAAAATATAGCAGTCCAATAGCCGATATATTTAAAATTATACAAGTATATACCAGGAATGTTCTAGGGCTTTCATTTACCACAAAAAAAAATTAGATCAATGGGTCCTAGAACAGATCCAGCCTGATATTTCACAAGAAAGCAAAATTATTTAACAGAGGCATTTCATGACAATACAACAGAAACGCATGTGGCTCAGCTACAGATACACCATAATTTAGAGACTGTATGGATCATTGCTGCTTCAGACTAGCCCTGAATTCAGCAGATCTGTTTACATGTTCCATCCTTAAGCCAAAGTGGCAGGAAAGTGGAGTCCAGACCATCCAGTTGGGACAAATCTGGTTTGTTGTGCTGGATGGTTGCCCTTACCTGAAATATTAATTTTGACATTGCAGCAGCTGGTATGGAGCTCCTTTAGTGACACCAGCAAAGTCATTCAACCAATGGTCAGAAGCTCTCCAGTTCTTTTTGCTGGCTGATGTGTCAACAGAGGCAACATGGCTCTCATTTGTCCACTTTTCCCTGCACAATGGAGTACTAGGGAAAGAGAATGATAGTGCCAGGCCATGTGGATTATGAACTGGTTCCAATTAAAGCTGGCCCAACTGTCCATTCTACCCTTGGCAAAACCCCACAGCACTCCCCGACTTTCCCTAATGAGGGGTAAAACTTTTACCCAGTGTAACTGATTGAATGTCCATGGATATCCAGGAGCAATGTCTAAGCTGGAGGGTCGCACCCAGAAGGTGTTGTTGGGGGACACCTGTTCAACCCCGCAACCTTTGTCTTGTGGGGTTTCTCAGGGCTCAATACTGTCTCCCATGTTGTTCAACATATACATGAAGCTGCTGGGGGAGATCATCCAGAGTTTTGGGGTGCGTTGTCATCTGTACGCAGATGATGTCCAACTCTGTCACTCCCTCCCACCCACTACTAAGGAGGCTGTCCAAGTCCTGAACCAGTGCTTAGCCACTGTGATTGTCTGGATAAGGGCGAACAAATTGAAATTGAATCCAGACAAGACAGAGGTACTCCTGGTCAATCGCAAGGCCGAACAGGGCATAGGGTTACAGCCTGTGTTGGATGGGGTTACACTCCCCCTGAAGACGCAGGTTAGCAGCTTGGGTGTGATTCTGGATTCATTGCTGAGCCTGGAACCTCAGGTTTTGGCGGTGACCAGGGGAATATTTGCACAGTTAAAACTTGTGCACTAGCTGCACCTGTACCTTGGGAAGTCTGACTTGACCATGGTAGTCCACACTCTGGTTACATCCCGTATAGACTACTGCAATGCTCTCTACATGGGTTGCCTTTGAAGATGGTCCGGAAGCTTCAACTAGTCCAATGAACAGCAGCCAAGTTGCTAACAGGAGTGGTGCGCAGGGAGCATACAACCCTGTTGGGGTTCAGCCTGTGTGTGAACCTGAACCTGATTCTCTGATTGCTGAACCTGAACCTGATTCTCTGATTGTATTTCCTGATGCTACTGAACATGTATTTTTCCCTGATGGTAATGAAAATGTTGATTCTGAGGTCAGTGGCTTGGAAAGTGAAACTACACATTCTGATGAGAATGTTGCAGAGCCAAGCGGTGATAGCTCTCCAGTGGAGCTAACACCTGGCTTCCTTAATGAGGATAGAAAAGGACAGATTTGGAAAAACAGGAGTGAATTGCAGAGTCTGTGAAGGTCAAGCAGATTAAGGGAAAAAGGAAAAACAGGCTTCAAAGCCAGGAGGCATGTCAGAAAACAGTTTCTTCGGTTTTAAGTACCTCTCGCCGGGTTGTCTCGTTAGATCAGGCATTGTTTAGACCGAGGCATTACCTTGGCAGATTTCCCTGTTTCCTGTGGCCTACATCCCAAGAGGCTTCTAGTGCTCCAAGTATGGTTAGTGAATTGCTAACAGATTCCAGGTTTTTACAGTGTGGCTTTTGGAATTTTGACCTAATTCATGGATATTCCTGACTGCTGAATTTTACTGTGGCTTTTTGACTTTGCATTTTCCTCTATTTTGTAACCATTTTTCATCAATAAAAAGGGATTGTTTTTTCCCACAGTCAAGTGTGATGGATTGTTATCTTATGGTCTCGTTTCCTGCTCTGGGTTGCAACAAACCCCCTTGTTGCGCCAGCTCCACTGGCTGCTGGCTTGCTACCAGGCCCAATTCAAAGTGCTGGCTTTGGCTTATAAAGCCCTATATGGTTCTGGCCCAACTTACCTGTCCGAACGTGTCTCCCCTTACGAACCATCAAGGACTCTAAGATCATCTGGGGAGGCCCTGCTCTCGATCCTGCCTTTGTCTCAAGTACATTTGGCAGGGACGAGAAACAGGGCCTTCTCAGTGGTGGCCCTTCGGCTAATGAACACCCTCCCTAGGGAGATTAGACCTGCTCCCTCCCTCTTAACATTTTGGAGGCAAGTTAAAACATGGCTGTTCAAGCAAGCGTTTACAAATGCAGACTAGATAATATAGGAAATCGAACGATTTCACAATGGAACAGGACAATGCTTGATAATAATGAGACTAATGATTTTTTATTGCTTCTGTGGTGTTTTATATTGTTTAATGTTTTAATCTGTATTATGTTTTTATATGTACTGATTTGTTGGAAACCGCCTTGAGTCACCAATTGGCTGAGAAAGGCGGTATACAAATACAGTAAATAAATAAATAAATAAATAATCAAAAATGTGTATAAGGCCAGTGTTGACAAATCCCTTGTCCTTCTCCCCATTTTCATAGATTCGTGAAGAATCTGGCCTGGCTGTATTTTTATGCATTTTCTCTTATCTTATCCATTCTCAGACTAGATGTAACCCAATAAGAAGTAGAAATATGTTGAATATGGAAAAGGGAAAAGCAAATGTTATGTAAACCTGATGGCATGTTCATGCTCTAAATTCATTAGTATTGTGCTAAGTCAGTGCAGAAAAAAAATAAGTGATCGTTGTGCCACAGCCAGATTCAGAAGACTAGTGAGTATTTGGAAATAAGTGAAAAAGAAAGTTTAATGAAAGCAATATGAACCAGAAAGCAATATGAACCAGGTTTTATCTATTCTTAAAAGAGACACCTATGTATCCCAAATGTTCATTCTCAAAAGAGATATCACATCTGAAATATGACTTTTCTTTTCAAAATAAGCACATATTGAAAGAAATTGTATTCTTTTCACTTGGGAGAGATGTTTGCTATCTGATTATAATTCTAAGTAATACTGGAAGCCAGTCCAATAACATTATTTGGACTGCACATGTTAGCGATATGTTGCTTCAACTTCTGAATGTGTTCATTGACTTGGATTTTGTGTGCTACTTTCACTAAACTCAGGAGCCTTGGTAAGACCTCCTAGGCTGTGCTGTCGAAGGTCTCCTAAGTTTCTTTCTTTCTTTCTTTTTTGTTTTGGAAAATGCTGCTCCGTGCCAAATACAATAGCACTTTTGAAAGTCCTCTCAGATACAAGAGCAATTTATAACAATGGCATGGAAAGCTGAGACACACAAGCTATAGATTTTCTTGAGCAAATGAAACTGGTTGTGTTGGTATCTGAAGCCAATCCAATTACTTACATTTTCTGTTTACAGATATTTCTCTCATACAGAGTGGTCTTTGAAGCATGAAATATTAACAATTTCAGTGTGAAAGAGAATAACAGGAATTTTGGGCATAAACTTTATTGTTCTTATTCACAGTTGCTATAGCATTTGTTTTTATTTTTAGACAATTGTCTACCATATTTTTACTCTTCAAAACTCATTTATTTTGGCTATTGTTTCTGTTCATTTGATGCCACCAGGGCTACCTCCTTGGCCAATAAACAACCAGGGATATATGTCAGTGCACCCTCTTGGTGCAGTTATACAGCGAGGAAAAAGGAGCAACCAAAATACTTACTGGAGTTCTGGGTGGGTAGAGGTTATCCTCCCCCCCTCCCCAAGCTGTTGAACTGTAGCAATTCAGTGTCTAGGCATGTACAACTTTCCTCAAGCTACTGATCAGACACACGTAGATTATCAAACTGCATTCCATAATGTGAGAAGACAATCATACTTATACAACACTCAAGAATTACATGCATTTATTCCAAAATGGAATTTCTTTGACTTTCTGGTTTAGGAAAGCAAGGTTAGCAGCAAAGGCCTTTATTGAAGCAGCCAGTAATGATTATACTACATTCCATTATTCCATTAATGCTTGGGTTTGCTAAGATTACAGATTAAAAACTATTGAAAAACTGAAAACCTCAATTTTCTTCCAGTATGTCATTCTGAAGTTGGCAAACAATGTGTTATAGAGCAGAAATGACATTTTTACAAAATGTCACTTTGGGGACAAGGATGATCAGCTTAAGGCTTATGTGATATCCTTCTTAAGTGGATGCTTCTTTGAGATATTACCACCTTTTGTTAAACAGATTGTAATGTGAGAATTTCAACTACTGTTCCATTACTGATTGCCAAAATGTGGGAAATATCTTCTTAAAGTCTACTAGCTCCACAAACATTGAGAATTCCTCTCAAACCCACTAATGTGCCAAGAGGCAGAGAACCTTTACACTTAACACACCAAATGTGAAACCTTCCCTGTATTCTCTGCAAGCACTCAATGTGAGGCCTTTCCCTGCTCCCCACCTCTGTGTGAGAACCTCCTCCTGGCACCCTTGTGTGACACCAACTATGATACCAATCTAAATACCCTTGAAGTTTCTATGAAGATTTATACTACTTTTTATTTATTTATTTATTCAACTTGTATACCGCTACTCCCAATTTTGTCCCCAACAGAACTCAACCCTTCCACCCTCAATGCTGTCACCATTGACACCCTGTCTGTAACCAAACTCATAATGAGAGGGATCCTGGAGACCACATCTATATAAAAAACAAAGCACCAGTTTCACCAGTTTCATTCGTTTATTAATGCATATACCACATGTCATTCTCATTCCCACAAATAAACACAATTTGTAAAAAAAAAAAAAAAAGCAACAATCTAAAGCATAGTAAAGGCACCACATAAAACAATTGGCATACAGGTCTTGCCTATTAAAATTCAATACCATTAAGATCCAATGTTATGTCAAAGATAAAATTACTTAGGTAAGACTGTCTCCATAACAGTTAACTGAGTTTACTCTTTCATCTGGAGACCTCTTACTGAAATCATTGACTTCTTTTTAAGTGAAGTCCTCCATTTAGACCTCAGAAACCAGGATTTTGGCCAACTAATCTTGTTAGCTTATTCTTGCTTTAAAACACCTGATCTGGCATAGAGGGTTTTGGCTAACTTGCATTCTTCAACTTTTATTTCCTTCTTGTTCCTTGCACATCATCATTCTCCAAGAGAACTCCTTACTCCCTGGTGTATGTGTGCATTGGGGCAAATGTTATATTGTCCTTCTTTTCCAACTGTTTTTTTATCTTCATTTCTCCTTCTTCTTAGCTGTCTCGGTACTTTCTTTCACCTAATTTTAAATCTTAACAGGTTGAAGCAACTGTACTCTGTTAGATATTTGTTTGTACTTCTATGTATTATCTGATATTTGTGAAGTTCTCTCATAGTGTTTGCTATTCCCCTGTGAAATTATTGTGCATATCTTTCCCTTTCTAGACAATTTTGTATGAATGTGGTTTATTGATTCCAATTGACCTAAGTTGCCAAGGTCACAGGATTCCTTGTAGGCATGAGTACTCAAAACATGCTTGAGTTAAAGCATATGCTCTGAGGTCATACCTAGTAACAACAGCTAGGGAAAAGGAAGCACATCATAAGTATTCTGGCAGATCTTCACACACTGTTAATAATACTGTCACGTCTCAGCCATCATTTCATGTAGATTTTTTTTTCCTTTTCAAAAAGGTGACTTAATATGCTTCCCTTGGATTCCACATGTCTATCATTTTCCCCCCATTAAATCCTTCATTCCAATTC
The DNA here is from genome assembly GCF_037176765.1 of Anolis sagrei. Taxonomy (NCBI): domain Eukaryota; kingdom Metazoa; phylum Chordata; class Lepidosauria; order Squamata; family Anolidae; genus Anolis; species Anolis sagrei. The sequence goes on along the minus strand of NC_090025.1, from coordinate 122,223,427 downwards.
TGCATCAATGTGAAACTTTTTTGAGAACCAATAGAGATGTACAAAAAATCTATGCCACTTTTTAGACCTTTACCTCTTGTAGATTCATATTGAAAGGAACATGATAAAAATAACATGATTGGCAATAGGACATCAGTTAATATTCTTGCTTTTTTACTGTAAAGATAATTATGTTTTTTTATTTATTTCATTTATATGCCACCTTTCTCCCAGAGCAGGACTTCAGCCAGCTCCCAGAAACAATAAGTTAAAGCATTTATCATACAATCTAAAATTGTTTGTGTTACTTCTGAATTTTTTTCAGAATGATAAAGAGGTTGTCTCATTTTTTGGGGGGGGAAGGGTTCTATTTTACTATTTTACGTATATTTTTGAAAAAAACACAATAACCAAAGTATTTTACTTTCAAGGACATATGTAACATGTTATATTTTGATATAATATGTAAACAGTAAAACACATTAATAACGAATACCTTCCTCCATTGTCCCCACCCATACTTTACCAGCATAGATGTATCTGCATAGGGGTGACAACAGGAATAGGAAATCCACAAGGGAGAGTGACCTTGAAGAAAGTATGGTGCTGGAGAAACAAGCTGCATGAAAATGGCAGGTGGTTTTTACCTTTATTTACCTTTGTTATAAGACCTTGAAACAAAGTGTATTCTCAAGCACAGCAGGCCCACAGCATTTTCTCCCACAGTATCACAGTCTAATATCCACTGAGACCAAACAAAATAGTCATTGGGAAGTGGATCTCATGGTTTCTGTTACAGAACATATTCATGTTTGCTTAATCAAATTTTACTGAAGAAGGGATTTAAATGTTTTCTGGGCTGGTCACACCACTGACATTACCAATGTCTTATGCATTTGAAATGTTTTCAGTCTATGCACATTTTGTAATTAACCTCAATTTAATGTGTCTTCAACCCTTTATTTCAAAGACTCCCCCTCACTCCTAATTGTGGTAACATTATTTCCATTTAGGTGCAAATGTCAGAGCTACTAACAGGAATGGATTTAGTCGATGACAGAGTCTGGTTGGCCATATGCTTTCCTACTGACAAAGGTCAAGCATCTGCTTCCAGAAATCCCAAAACAAGCACAACGCAGACAGGTGCACAGGGAAGTTTTATTAAAGAAAAACACACTGAAAACCCAGATATCTCTTCAAAACATTGCGTCCATTTTAAACACTTAAGTAAGGCTTTTGTTATATATAGACCTCACAGAAAGATGGAAAAGGGAGACCTCTAAAAATGAACAATTTATCAGTACATCTGGCTCAGTTGTGTAGCCTGCATTCCAAAATTCAAGTAAGCAGAACACAAAAATATGGAACATGTTGCTTAACATTAGTCTGAATTATTCTGTTGAATTGGAAATTTTAAGATATTTAGTATGCTGGTTTTCTCCTTTTAGAGGACCTAAATGCTTCATCTGGAAATTGCAAGAGAACGTCTGCCATTGGCCAGGTTTTCGAATGTGTGAAACTGCATTAAAAACATTTCCCTTTCAAAAACGTGTGTGTGTGTGTGTGTGTGTGTGTGTGTGTACACAGCTTGTAGTCTTGAAAATAGATATGTAATACTATCCCTTCATCCTCAGTGGATATATTTTCTGGACTTTGTGTGTATATGTAAAATTGTGATTAATAGTGAGACCTACTGAAATACAGGAGCTCTGGCCCAAGTACACTATAGAGTTTTGTTAGAGGACTTAGAAAATTCTTAAAGAGGACATATTTTGAATGAAATCATAGATGCCAGTCCCATGAATATGAGGTTTGTAATGTGTTCCTGACTTCCACAAGGCAGTCGTTCTATCCCTCTAACCATGTGACTGCAGAGTGAAAGGTTAGAACAAAAGGGGTACTTCCATGCATGGAAATGCCATTCATAATGTTCGAAGGTCCATTCATAATGATATTCTATACATATCTTGTGGATACAGCAGAATGGAAGAGCTGTATAATGGAAAACCAGTATCCTGTTTCCCAGGGCGTCTTTGGGTTCATTTTCGGGTGCATCTCTCTTTAGATTTCTCAGCCGACAGCCATTTTATGCCAGCTACGTTAACCCATAGGCACTAATCCATCAATCTCAAATTTGAGGATTGTCAGATTCTGAAACATGTGCTCAATCTATCCAGTTAAATCTGCTTGGTATGCACTTAGTGTATCCTCCCCTCAATAAATCAGTGGGAAGAATAAAAGTAACCACATGCTCGCTTTCCTAACTCTTATTATGTGGGATTCTATCATTTCATCTCCCTCCCCTCTGCTCCACTCTTTTGTGATTTTGCTAGTTCATGGTGAGAAAATAAAGACAGGATTCAGCTGAACTACTGGTGTCAAGTATTCCATCAAATAGGGATATATATCTCTTTCTCTTTAGTGTCTTTTCAGAAAGGCTGGCTAGGGATCAAGTTATTAAAAATCTTATAGCTTTTGTTTCAGTTATTGAACTGGCATTAAATCAAAGAGGCATTGTTATTCCAGCTGTATCTTCAGCTTTTCATGGCCTCACTGCTATTACTGCACTATGCCAAAGGATGCTGCACCAGCCAGCCACATGTGTAACTGGTGCCCAAATCGAAATCATCTACAATTTAGTGGTGTTTGGAATTTACAGTCAGCCCACTGCATTCACTGAGGTTAGGGCAGAGAACTCCCCTGAAAGTGAAAAACTGTGAATAAAGGAATTGCTATTTTTTAACCTGAGAGAATACCTTTACATGAATTTCTAGTTACTGTAGTAGGCATCTATGGTCACTTCCACTGGAAGCCGATCATAGGATCACATTGGAGGACCTAGAGATTCCTTGAGAGGGGTTCTCTCTAGAAACTTCTAGGTCCTCCATCATGATAAGAGGAAATTGACCATAGGTTTACACTGAAGGACCTAGAGATTCCTAGAGAATATTTTAATCCAATCCGTGAACAGTCAAATCCACAAATGTTGAAACTGCAAATGTGAAGGGACAACTGTATACATAATTGCACTGTATTATACTTCCATTTTAACCACCACAGCTACATTCTAGAGAATCTGTAGGTTTATAGTTTGGTGACACATTCTGGGGGTGAATTCTAAATACCCCTCCCCAAACTGCAAATCCCCGGACTCTGTAGAATGTTGTCATGACCATTGAAAGTAGATTCATAGTTCCATACTAGTACAGTGTGAAAGTGAGCCTGATTTCAAATGCCTATTCCAGACTGATCATTTAGAATATCAATAGAGTACATTTCTTGCATCACTGCTTGGGCATCAGTACTTTTGTTTGAGAAACACATCATTACGGAGTATAATATAGTAATTGTGCCAGCCAAAGAAGACAATGTAGCTTGGAGAACAGTGCAGATAGTGCCCATGACAACACAGATAACAGCAAAGGCCACTGTCAATTTGTGTGACATTTACATCTTTATTCAAACAGCAAAAAGAGAACAGAAAATGAATCACAAAAAGAGAGAAAACTGAAGTCTTCATCCTTGGATTGAATAAAGGATATCCTGTAGGAGAGGTAAAATGATCAGATGACAATGGCAACAACTTCACATCATAATCACAGCATTTTGCAGTGCAAAGGAAAGAACCAGTAGGGCCACACTAGCCTGTTCTTATCCAGCCCACTTCTGAAAAATGTGGCTCATCCCCTGGCATCACTTCTGTTCTGACATTGTGATGCAGAAGCATCTGGGGATTAGGTAAATTACAGCATCATAGCACAATCAGGGGCTATTGATGGGTTTTACCTGTCAATAACAGGGGACATGTTTGTTATGGGAATTTGGCAGACTTTTAATGGGTTGTGCAAAGCATTATCATAATTTATATCTAACTTTTTACTCTAAAAAGAAACTCACAATGAAACCAAGTACAATACATTAAAAATCTAAACATATACAAACATTAAAATGGAATTAAGCATGAACAATATTAAAAATAAACATTTTAAACCAATTAAACACCTATTTATAGCTACAACCACAGCATCCCCTAACTTGATCTTAAAAACCTCCTTCTTGAAAAGCCTGCTTGAATAAAAAGTTTTAATTTGCTGCCAGAAGGATAACAGGGAAGGGGGCCTTCTGGCTTCCCTAGAAAAAAAGGAGTTCCAGAGTTGAAGGGCAACCACCTAGGGAGAAGGTGTGCTCCGTTGTTCTGACCAACGAAGCTTGCAATGGAGATGGGACCAAGAAAACTGCCTTTCTTGAGGATCTCAGAGCCCAGGCAGGTTCATACAGGGAGATACAGTCAGCCAAATAGCTTGGACCTGAGCCACAAATCTTTGAGTTGTGCATGGAAACAAACTTGTAGCCATCAAAGCTGTTGCAACAGGGGAGCTGTCTGCTCCATGTAGCCAGCCTCAGTTAGAAACCTGGGTGCAGCTCTCTGTACCAGCTGAAGTTTCAGAACACTCTACAAAAACGGGCCCATGTGGTGTGTGTTACAAAAATTGAAACAGGAGGTAATGAAGGCATTACCACCATGGCCAGATTCAACCTCTCAAGGAATAGGCACAGTTGCACAGGTACTCCTGGCCAATGCAGAAACCTGGGCTTCCAGATTCAACACTGAATCCTGTATTCCCAAGCTGCAGACCTGTGTCTTCATGGGAAGTGTGATCGCATCCCTATTCCCCATCTGCCTTCCAACTGACCAAGAGCACCTCTATCTTTTTTGGATTGTGTTTTAATTTGTTTAGCCTCATCCAGTTCATTACTGATGACAGACACTGGTTTAGAACATCTTCCTTGGCATTAAGTGAAAAGGAATAATATTTACATATAGATGGCACCGAACTCTAAAACTTTGGATGACCTCTCCCAGCACTTTCATGCCTGAAACCAGATTGAAATGGATCTCGATAATCCATTTCATCCAGAAACCCCTGGAATTGAGAGTCCACCACACACTTCAATGTATTGTCGAAGGCTTTCATGGCCGGAATCACTAGGGTCTTGTGGGTTTTTTTGGGCTATAGGGCCATGTTCTAGAGGCATTTCTCCCAGAGAGAAATGGGAGAAGTGCCTCTAGAACATGGCCCTATAGCCCGAAAAAACCCACAAGAACCTACACACTTCAATATTTTGCTAAAGAAAGGGAAGGTTGGACACTGGCCAATAGTTGTCCATTATGGAAGACTTCAGGGATGTTCTTTTAAAAATATGGGCCTCATAACTGCCTCCTTTAGGCAAGTTGACATTCTGCCTTGTTCCAAAGAGGCATTTTTCATAACTTTCACCCACTCTGCCAGTGTTCCCCTCTGGCTTGTTTAATCAGCCAGAAGGTGCAAGGATCTAGAACACATATGGTAGCTCTCATCTCTACAAGGATCCTGTTCATATCCTCAGACTGCACAATAGAAACTGTTAAAAAAGATGCTAGTCCCGCTTCAATGCCACTATGCCACATTCATGCAAAAAAGTCCTATATCTTCATATAACATGACTCCAAAAGCAGTTAGTCTGGTGAGTGATCTCAGCAAAGAGATGAATGGAAGATACGTTTTAAGAAATGGAAAAGGGAAATTGACTACTGATAACAAAAAGTAAGGCCATCAGACCTTTAAGATTCCTGATGCCTGTAGAACTGGAAATCCCATACCTAGACATTTTATTGTCTTTCCATGCCTTCTATTTTCAAACTGAAACATCTCTATTGAGGACTTTTACCTCTGCCTTAGTTAAAAGTAAACTTTTCTAAGCAGAGGAGTATAGTGCACCCAGACAGTCTGCTTCAGCTATCAGAAGTAATGTTGAACTGAAATGGCATGGGTGCATCTTGGATATGTTTTCACCTCCCCTTCAAACAGGAAAGCCTCCTGTGGTAATTTTCTTTCATGAAAGTTCATGAAGCTGTTCCTGGCAGAGAGGGGGCATTGGAGGGAAGACAGAATGCATCCCTGTTGCCAGGGAAACTGTTATTTGGCTACCAAATGCTCCCTCTGTGTGGTGTGTGATCAGGTTTCGGATTACCTTGTACAGGCATTGCTGTTCTACCAGGCTTCTAATTGCTCTTAGGAGATTTTTTCTCTCCCTATTTTACAAATCTCAGTAGAGTACCTGGGTGTGGTTGTTTTTCTACTTTGCCTTTGCTGCTGCTCACTTTTGGTGTGCTATGTTTTATTATTTAAATAGTTGTTGCTTCTTTTTAAAACTTAAAACATATATTACAACAGAGCCTGCTTCAACTACCACAGAGGGAAAGTACCACTGGCGTGTTCACATAGATTCATGAATACATGAGATATATATGTCCTGACCTATCCTCCCTTGCCTGTCTTTCATGGATAACCCACAACATCATAAAGCTAGACAACCAGGTCAACTGAAGAACCTATTCCAATAAAAACTAAGGATTAATCCAGTGGGGCCCAGTGTAGGGAACCTGACTCCTCACCTCATCTCATGGCTGTTCAGCAGCCATATAGGTGCAGCTTCTAATAGTGATAATGTGAATATGTTAGATTCTGATACCTTTTTAAGGCTTTATTAAAACTCTCCACCAACAGATTTAACTTAAGACACTTGCTGTTTGAAACACTATCCAGACAGAATCCACAATGTTTTAAAATCTCGCTTTAGTTACAGTTCCTATCTTCATCTAGTCCCCTGGTTCTCTGTGAGGTACACATATTTTTGAATTGGCCTCCTTAAAAATCAAATCGCTCCCTGTTGGGAACCAGTGGGCTAGAGGAAGTCAGGAACTGTAACTAAAGCTAAATTTTAAAACATAATGATTACTGTGTGGACCAGGCATGAAGCCCCCCCCCCCCCGAAATTCTCATGGTGGTCTGCAAAAAGGCCTTACTGGTACATTATTTAAACTGTTATGTTTATTCATATCATGATCTGATCACCATACTCAATATATCCCATATGCATGGGGGTATTGGGGTAACAATACAAAAGGTTTGCTTTCACTCAAAGTCAGCCCTCCCCTTGTTTAGGTATCAGCCAGCACATCAACGACTTAAATCAAGAAATAGTTTTCTAAGATCTACAGAGACACTCGCTGGAACACCCCAACAAGCGAGAGTCCAAAAGTGGCAGGCTCAAACCCAGAACCTCAATCAATGGCTGATACCAAATGAGAGACTCCCCTCTGGGCACATAGAAAACTGGGCGACTTGGAAGGCCTGAACAGACTGGGCTCTGGCACCACAAGATGCACAGCCAACCTCAAGAAATGGGGCTACAAAGTGGAATCCACAACATGCGAGTGTGGAGAAGAGCAATCCATAGACCACCTGCTGCAATGCAACCTGAGCTCCTTCACATGCACAATGGAGGACCTTCTTGCAGCAACACCAGAGGCACTCCAAGTGGCCAGCTACTGGTCAAAGGACATTTAACCAACTACCAAGCTTGCAAACTTTGTTATGTCTGTTTGTTAAAAATTTGTTTAAAATGTAATACAATTGTCTGGTTGATACTGACATGATAAATAAATGGCCTTCTAGGCTTCCTTCATGTGAATAATTCACTTTCTGAATAATAAGAATTATATGTCACACAGGGAGGGGAGGGATTGTAGAACTGCTCTAGTGGGGCATGGCCAAAAAAGAAAAGTTGGGAATCTCTGATTTTAGACCCTTTGTTCTGGGAAATTTCAGCATGCTGCTTCAATGAGCTGGGATAGCCTCATGTATCAATTTAAGGATTGCCTTAAAATGAGCAAAAGGCCAGTCTCTGGCTGTGAGGTGAGAAATATATCAACAGCCCATTTGTAGGTTTTATTTTTCTGAATTTGATTATGATATTCTTTCTAAGAATTTTATGTCATTCAGGTGACTTTTTAAAAATGTGTTTTAGAGGTGTCCTCCAGCACAATTCTAATATAAGTGTGATTCTACTGGAAGTTGACCAAAACTTCTGGATTTATGGAGGATCTAGAAATCTGTTCTCTTGGGGATTTTTTTATTTACAGTTTTTTTTTATTTTTGCAGGGGTCCTGCACCTCAACCCCTGAAAAAGTGGAGGGCCTACTGTGGTGTTATATGTTTTCCCAAATGGGAAGGAGTAATGTTGTTCTCCGTGCTTTCAGCCAAATCTAAATCATCTTCACCTCACCTTGACCAGATTTCTTCTGTTACATATTGCTTACTCCACCAGGACACTAAAGTGGTGGAAGCTGGTAGATTCAGTGAGGAAATTAATCTGTTACATACTTTATTCCAAAATTTGAATGAATTATCCAAGGTGGATAGGTCCTTTACAGCCCATACTTTAAAATGTATTCACCTCTTCACTGATATCAGAACCACCAGTTTCCACTGTGATGGAAGTGACACGTTTCCCAGTAGATTAGGTCCACTGGAGCAACACAGAAGGAACTCTTCTGGAAATCACAGATGAGGCAGAAATATCTTTGAAATAGAAGGCCCTGTTGCTAATGGTAAAAATGCTGCCGTAACAATTAAATACCAAACAATTTTCTACCTTTTTCAAGCAACAATTTGCTGCTTTCTGTGGTCATGTATTTTGAATGATAATGATGTCCATGTTGAGGAAGACGTTACTGTGGAAAAGAGATATTGAGTGGAGGAGAGTGCAAGGAAGTAGGATAGAAAGAAGGAAAGAAAAAAGAAAAGAAAAGAAAAAAGAGGAATGGAGGCTAAATTTCTTCTACTGTCAGTACCTTTCCATCCTGATATACCACTTTTTTTCCAAGCCATAATTTTTCATGAATTTTCATAGGCAGCACTGGTTTATTAAAATTAATTTGAATCATATTCAGTGTTGCCATCTATACTTAGCACACACTATGACAGGGACATCTTTCTTAGGTTAAGGAGTTAGAGGAAACCAATCAAAGTTAGAAATTATTTCCAGAACCTTAAACAAATGGTATGCTTATGAGATTCTGAATCATACTTCTTAGCATTTATAAACACTGCTTGAACAAGTTTGCAGCACAACAAAATCAAACTGCAAATTTGCATGCAGGGAAGGGAATCACAAAACAGAATGCATATTTAAAATGGAACTTTCATTGAGAATTGGTGTGGAAAGAGATGTGACCTGTTTCAATAACTTTCAAGAGTTTCTATATGCATAAGTCATTCCACCGAATTTCTACCTGTATAATCGCAGTTCTCCATATTTAATTCACCTGCCTCAATTCACACTGCTTTTTCTATGTATCAATGATAAGAGCAAAGCATTTGAATTTCAGTATGTCAGGTCCAAATCTTGCAATTCTTTAGCAATCATTGGTCCAATTTACATCTTCCACGGCACTAATTTAAAGAGAAAATGTAGAAAGATTCTTTAACAGAAGCCATTTGAATCTCTGCTATAGATGTGAACAATTCTGAGGTTGTTTTATTTCAGTATGCAATATTGATATCCAACACTCTTTAAGGTCATAAATTGTAATCTCATATGGACTGTAGGCAGAGGCGGCCCTAGGTAATTTTCAATGGTAAGCAAACAGTATTTTGCCCCCCCCCCCCCAACCAATCACTGATATATATTTTCTGTTCGTCGTGGGAGTTCTGTGTGTCATATTTGGTTCAATTCCATCACTGTTGGAGTTCAGAATGCTCTTTGATTGTAGGTGAACTATACATCTCAGTAACTACAACTCGCATATGTCAAGGTCTATTTTCCCCCACGAGCGCCTCAAGAATGCCCCTGGGCAAAATCAACTATACTGCAAATGCTTACTTTGCGTAATGGGTTGAGCTGCCCCTGACTGTAGGCCATTATTGTCCTAGAACAACATTGCCTTTTAATTTTGAATTTCCAATATCCCAAATGAATATTGCTGCACAGTTATTGGCAGTTAACTAGAGATTCTGGAGTCAAATCCTACACCCATTTAGCACATCCTTCTATACAAAAATAGTACTTTGATTCCACTCAAGATGCATCCTATGAAATCATGGGATATGTAGTACAGGGAATCATGAAAACCCTCCAGCAGACAATTCTCAATGCCTCATGAAACTCCACATTCAGCAGTTTTGTAGAATCGAACCATAGTATTTGAAATGGTGTCAAGGTGCTATGATTAGAGTGAAGAGGTACCAGAGCTGCCAAAATAGCAGTGCCATAAATGGAAGCATCAGTATTTAGAGAAACTTTCTGGTTCTTTTGCATTATTGTATCCTCACCAACCTGTTCCTCTGCTTATTAATTTGACTATAGCTCCTAACGTCTGCTCACTTCTTGGGTTTCTCCTGTACAAAAGCCAGTTTCACAAAATGCCTTGCAAACCAGAAGCTCTGTCTCTAGCCACCTATCACATTCCTCCTTGAATGTATAACTAAATGCAAACTACATGTGTATCTATGTGCCTTCAAATCATCTGTCGACTTATGGAACTCTGTTAATTTTATAGGATTTTATCAGTAATAGTTATAGCAGGGTGTAAATGATTACCAGTTTTTCTTCCTAGGCACATTAACATCTAATTTAATATTTTTTTCTTTGATGTCAGAAACTACATTTTTTTCAGATGTTATTCACAGGCTTTGATTTATTTGGTGAAAAATCCACACCAATGCACGCAGTAGACTCTCTGTTACCTGGAACTCAAGCAACCAGTACTCTCAAGCAACTGGCAAAAAAAAATCAAAGCAACAATCATGCATTCACAAAGCTGTTTTTATAATACAGTAAAATTGTGTAACGTTAAGTTATTTTGCCTTTATTTGCCTTTATTTGCTTTTAATTACTGTATTTCAATATTAATATCAAATCAATACATTTTTTTATGATATGGTATAGTATGGGGTATAGTTTTAGTTAAGCCTGCCAATCCCCATGGGTGCTGGTTAACTGATTTTTGTCCACAGAAGGAGACTCCACACTGAAGTGCAGCATATTCCCGTATGAAGTGGTCCTATACCATACAATGAAATCTTAGTGTGCAAACTTTTTATTTGTAAAGAATTCTTCAGAAGGCAAGTTGACAAATAAATGAAATGGAAAGAATAGATGAGAAAAGGAAAAATGTTAGTGAAGTTTAAGCCATTTAGCAGGGTTGTGGAAAAATATCCAGGAATATTTGGAAATGAAAAGTAAGGAGAAACCATAGATCATAGAGAGCCTAGCCACCTTGAGTCCCCTCTGGGATGAGAAAGGCAGGGTAGAAATGTATAGATAATAAAATAAATAGATCATAAAGATTCCCAGTTGTCCTGTATTTTTCTCTCCTTACTTTTCAAAGGGGTGCTTTGATCGCATAATTCTGCATGTCAGGGGGCTGGACAGGGCGCCCTTGGTCTGCCTTCCAACTCTATAATCCTATGATTCTACTAAAAAAATACATCTTCTATTCCCTAACCTGTTCAACATTTTCTGTATAACAGATAACATGTGTTGTCTAGCTACAAGCAGAGATTTTATTAACTCATTATTTGCTGGTGATTATGATGTTTCTGGCCAGCAGGATTTATTCATGTTTCTGCTTTCTTTTTAAAATATCATTTGACAGATTGAAATGACTAATTCAGAATAAAAAATCATTCTTATCTTTGCATTCTAAGTAATTTAGTTCTTTTATCGGTGTGACCAATTTTTGTGTGCAGTTCTTCTAGAAAATAAAGTAGTCTAAAAGATTCAAATGGAGAGAGAACAATAATATCTTAAATATTCCATTTGTTTGAAGTTGAAGGATATAGTGAGTACATATCAAAGAGAACAAAGGCAATCGTACCAAACATTAATGGAGAAGAATAGCTTTTACAGTTGGCATCGTTTCTCTTGATCAGATTAAGATTCTCACCAGAATTCAATGTTTCTATAGGAATCTTTTTCCTTTGCCCTTCTACGGTGTGTTGACATAAATTTGAAAGTAAAACAGGAGGGTAAAACTTAGTGTTAAGACTTTAGAATGTTGTTTTTGCAGGGTGTCTGAAGCATAGCCCTTTGTGGTTCTTGGCAATGGAAAAAGAAGATTTGATATCTTTCTGAACATAATTGGGAAGAGTTTGGTGAGGAAATTCTGGGGGAATCTGTGAGAAAATATCACAGGATTTGTGAAAAGAAAGTCAGACTAGAATATTTTGCAAGAAGCTGCAATGTGTTACAAGCAGCACTGTCATCTGCAATGAAATGCCTTTTTATAAAGAACATTAGCAAAGTTGCATTTCAAAAGTAATATAAAAATAAGAAGGAAGTTACTTTGACACAATGACAAATTATTTCAAGTAATTTTCCAAAATTGCCACTGTGACAGTTTTGGAGACACTTCTGCATTGTCAGTGTTAGATTTTTTTTTCATTGTGCAGAAATGCTCCTTCCCATGCAGAAAAGGCTATTTTCTATAATAAAACAAAATTATATTTTGGACAGAATAAATCTCAAATTGCAAAAAGAATTAGAAAATGGTGTCATAGAGTCACAGAATCATAGACCTGGAAGAGACTACAAGAGCCATCCAGTTCAAGCCTCTGCTATGCTGGAATCTACACTGAAAGCACTCCCAATACAGTGCTTTAATAATCTCTGTTAAAAAGAAACTCTAGTAAAGAGATTCCATAATATTTTGAGGCAACCTATTCCACTGTTTAACAGCTCTTACCACCAAGAAGTTATTCCTAATGTTTAGGGATGTCCTGGATTTGTGCCCTAGTTCCTGGACCAACAGAAAACAACCTGGCTCAATCTTCAAACTGATGTTCTTTCAAATATTCAAACATGGTTATCATGTCACCTTGTAATCTTTTGTTATCTGTGTTAAGCATACCCAACTCCCTAACCTGCTCTTTCAGGTGTTTTTTCCATTTTGGGTACTTTTCTCCAAACATGCTCCAGTTTGTCAATACACTTTAAAAAAGATTTTCTCACAGGAATAAAATTGTCAAAATTACTTGTTACTTCCTTGAAGAAGAAACCCACCCCTATGGGTAAGGCACCTCTTTTCCTGCTCTTCGCTTTCTTTTTTTCTTACCACATTTTCCTCTTTCTTGTTTTTATTGCTAAGCACCCTGCCAAGAAAGAGAGAGTTTGTTGTACCCACAGCTTGCAGATTTTGCAGATGGGTTTTAACATTAGTCAGGGGTCACTAAAATCCTCTGGAGTACAAGAAGCTGACAAAATTTCTGTGAGAATTGCCTATATCCAAAGGAGTCCAATACTCTTCAGCTGATTCTCTCCAGTGTCCATTTATTCTTTATTTTCTTGTTATTTCTCATTTACTTTCATGTTTGATACTACTGAAAGCACCATCTTTCACCATCAAAAGTGTCTACCTTTAGATTATTGTGCAATGTATGGTAGAACTTGGAGATTATTCCATCCAGTGCACTCAGAGATGCTGAGAGCATTCTGGTTTATCTCATCTTTTGGTCCTTCAGATATCGCCAAATTGCACAGAGGCCCACTATTTGCATTTATTTATTTTATTTACTTAACTTTCATCCCATGTTTCTCCTGATATAGAGACTCAAGATGGCTCATTTGTTGTGTATGGGACATTTAGTTTGGGACCAGTGGTAAGTTGACAGTTGGCGATAGTCATAGTGGTGATATAGGTTACACCTTTCCCCTAATATTGGGGATTCAAGGCAGCTTATAACAAAAGGTACTTTAGCTGTCATGGCTTCAACCTATGGGATTGTAATCTAGTGAAGGACTTGGAATTCTTTACTGTAGTGCTATCAACAGCAGCATTTGAATTACCTACTAAAGAATTGCAAATATCTCACAAAACTAAAAATCCTATAGGATGAAATGATACAGAACCCATGCAACTGTGTAATGTGGATACACTCTGTGTTAGGAAAATCATCTCTTTTGTTGCTGTTAACTGCCTTCAAGTTGACTTTGACTTATGGTAATTTTAAGCATGAGAAATTGCCCTGCAAAATCCTAACATGTTTAAGAAGGGCAACTTTCCCTGGTGATGGGGGCAGCTGTCTCTGCTCAACATTATGCAGCAAGTGTCTTCAACAAGTGTCTCCTGCTGGCATGACATACCATTACACTGATATAAGACCTCCTACATGATTCCAGTCTAAATTTCCATAGAGTGTATCACCATTCCTAGTTGTTTATGAATGAATAAATTGGTGATCATTTTGAAAAATCTGTTAACTCATGAAAAAAATTATTTGGAACTCTTAGACAACATTGAGAAGGTTTTCCTGGATTTGAAAGGCCTCTAACCTCTGTGATCCCCGCCCGCCCGCCAAAGAAGAAATTTACATTTGGGGAGGATACCAACCCAGCAAGTAATACGGAACACACTTAGACAAATCATATCCTCTGAATCTTTTCCTAAAAGAGAAATAAGTAATGTATTGTCGAAGGCTTTCATGGCCGGAATCACTCAGTTCTTGTGGGTTTTTTCGGGCTATATGGCCATGTTCTAGAGGCATTTCTCCTGACGTTTCGCCTGCATCTATGGCAGGCTTCCTCAGAAGTCTGCTGGAGCTGGGAAAAAAGGGGGTTTATATATCTGTGGACTGACCAGGGTGAGACAAAAGGCTTTTGTAAGTTGGGCTAGGTGTGAATCTTTTCAACTGACCACCTTGATTAGCATACAATGGGCTGACTGTGCCTGGAGCAAACTCTTAATGAAAGGTGCTTAGAAGTCCCTGCCTGTTTTTCTCTCTGCTGTTTTAATTTTAGAATTTTTTAATACTGGTAGCCAGATTTTGTTCATTTTCATGGTTTCTTCCTTTCTGTTGAAATTGTCCACATGTTTGTGGATTTCAATGGCTTCTCTGTGTAGTCTGACATGGTGGTTGTGAGAGTGGTCCAGCATTTTGGTGTTCTCAAATAAAATGCTGTGTCCAGGTTGGTTCATCAGGTGCTCTGCTATGGCTGATTTCTCTGGTTGGAGTAGTCTGCAGTGCCTTTCATGTTCCTGGATTCTTGTTTGGGCGCTGCGTTTGGTGGTCCCTATGTAGACTTGTCCACAGCTGCATGGTATACGGTAGACTCCTGCAGAGGTGAGAGGATCCCTCTTGTCCTTTGCTGAACGTAGCATTTGTTGGATTTTCTTGGTGGGTTTGTAGATTGTTTGTATGTTGTGTTTCCTCATCAGCTTCCCTATGCGATCAGTGGTTCCCTTGATGTATGGCAGGAACACTTTTCCTCTGGGTGGATCTTCATCTTTACTCTTGTGGCTTGTTCTTGGTCTTTCAGCTCTTCTGATGTCTGAGGTGGAATATCCATTGGCCTGGAGAGCCCAGTTGAGGTGGTTCAGTTCATCTTGGAGGAGATGGGGTTCACAGATTCTTTTTGCACGGTCTGCCAAGGCTTTAATGGTGCTTCTTTTTTGACTTGGGTGATGGTTGGAGTTTTTATGTAGATATCTATCTGTGTGTGTGGGTTTTCTGTAAACGGTGTGACCCAATTGTTGATCTGGTTTACGGATGACTAGGACATCTAGAAAAGGCAATCTTCCTTCCTTTTCTTTTTCCATAGTGAACTGGATGTTAGGGTGGATGCTGTTAAGATGTTCCAGGAACCTGTTGAGTTCTTCTTCTCCATGGCTCCAAATGGTGAAGGTGTCATCCACATATCTGAACCATATCGTGGGCTTTTTGGTTGCTGTCTCCAGGGCTTGTTCTTCAAACTGTTCCATGTAGAAATTAGCTATGACCGGGCTGAGAGGGCTCCCCATAGCTACTCCATCTTTCTGTTCGTAGAATTCATTGTCCCACTGAAAATAGCTGGTGGTGAGGCAGCAAATTCCTCGCAGTCAAATTAAAAACTCCTCAGTCAACTTCGACATACGACAGCAGCTATGTAAATCGGAAGCCCTTCCACCCAGGCTTTATGGACTCCCCAAAATCCATAAGGACTCCACCCCACTCAGACCAATCGTGAGTGCCATTGGGTCCCCCACATATGACTTAGCCAAATTTCTTGCTGCACAGTTACAAAGCCACATTGGGCTCACAACACACTACATCAAGGACTCAGCCCACTTCATTGAAAAAATCAGCAATCTCAAGCTAAATACAAATGACATACTGATCAGCTTCGATGTGGTGTCTCTATTTACCATGGTCCCAGTTGCAGACACCATGGCACTCATCAACCAGAGGTTCCCAGAAGACATCACGGCGCTGTTTCACCATTGCCTCACCACCAGCTATTTTCAGTGGGACAATGAATTCTACGAACAGAAAGATGGAGTAGCTATGGGGAGCCCTCTCAGCCCGGTCATAGCTAATTTCTACATGGAACAGTTTGAAGAACAAGCCCTGGAGACAGCAACCAAAAAGCCCACGATATGGTTCAGATATGTGGATGACACCTTCACCATTTGGAGCCATGGAGAAGAAGAACTCAACAGGTTCCTGGAACATCTTAACAGCATCCACCCTAACATCCAGTTCACTATGGAAAAAGAAAAGGAAGGAAGATTGCCTTTTCTAGATGTCCTAGTCATCCGTAAACCAGATCAACAATTGGGTCACACCGTTTACAGAAAACCCACACACACAGATAGATATCTACATAAAAACTCCAACCATCACCCAAGTCAAAAAAGAAGCACCATTAAAGCCTTGGCAGACCGTGCAAAAAGAATCTGTGAACCCCATCTCCTCCAAGATGAACTGAACCACCTCAACTGGGCTCTCCAGGCCAATGGATATTCCACCTCAGACATCAGAAGAGCTGAAAGACCAAGAACAAGCCACAAGAGTAAAGATGAAGATCCACCCAGAGGAAAAGTGTTCCTGCCATACATCAAGGGAACCACTGATCGCATAGGGAAGCTGATGAGGAAACACAACATACAAACAATCTACAAACCCACCAAGAAAATCCAACAAATGCTACGTTCAGCAAAGGACAAGAGGGATCCTCTCACCTCTGCAGGAGTCTACCGTATACCATGCAGCTGTGGACAAGTCTACATAGGGACCACCAAACGCAGCGCCCAAACAAGAATCCAGGAACATGAAAGGCACTGCAGACTACTCCAACCAGAGAAATCAGCCATAGCAGAGCACCTGATGAACCAACCTGGACACAGCATTTTATTTGAGAACACCAAAATGCTGGACCACTCTCACAACCACCATGTCAGACTACACAGAGAAGCCATTGAAATCCACAAACATGTGGACAATTTCAACAGAAAGGAAGAAACCATGAAAATGAACAAAATCTGGCTACCAGTATTAAAAAATTCTAAAATTAAAACAGCAGAGAGAAAAACAGGCAGGGACTTCTAAGCACCTTTCATTAAGAGTTTGCTCCAGGCACAGTCAGCCCATTGTATGCTAATCAAGGTGGTCAGTTGAAAAGATTCACACCTAGCCCAACTTACAAAAGCCTTTTGTCTCACCCTGGTCAGTCCACAGATATATAAACCCCCTTTTTTCCCAGCTCCAGCAGACCTCTGAGGAAGCCTGCCATAGATGCAGGCGAAACGTCAGGAGAAATGCCTCTAGAACATGGCCATATAGCCCGAAAAAACCCACAAGAACTGAGAAATAAGTAACATTGTTGTTCGTAGTGCTTTTTTACAAGAGTCATGAATATTGAACAGATTTCACCCATTTCTCTTTATTATAACCATTTGTTCAAAATGTTGTGTTTTATTAGCCAAAGGAATTACTATGGCATCATCAATACTTTCATCTGTTTTGATCTGTGTATTTTGATGGAGTTGGGACAAAAGCTGTATTATCTCCCCACCCCCACCCCCCAAAAAAACACTACCTCATTTTTTTTAAATGCCAGAGTGAAACATTTTATTTGTTTCTTGCCAAGATCCCCTTGCTTTACATTTTGGGATCGGAATTAATGGCATGACCAGCTGTCTGTGGCATCATGAAGATAAGGAGAAACATCTGTTCTGTGCTCTTTACAATAGCCAACATTGGGTAGCACTTGACCTGTGAAACCACATTCAGATTAACTGTCTCATAGAGGAATGAGTGGCTCCCATTAACATCCAAGGCAGAAAGTAAATTGAGTCTACTGGGGATATTCACCCTTTTTTTTGTAGAAAATGTTGCTCTTCTGTGGCCAGTGTTTGTTCTATACAATGCTCTTAACTATCTAGTCAAGTTTTACAAGAAAGTTTTTATACATCTTGGTTCATTGTATAATTTTGCTTTCCATATACTTAGGGAAGACCTTCTATCTCTGGTATTTGTCCACACCATTTTCTAAATGTATTCATCTTTTCCCTTTCCAATTTGCTTTCCAGAAGTTTATTCTTTGTCTCTTTATAGGTTAGGGTTACATGATTTAACTTTTTTTTACAAGTCGCTTCTGCATTCTAATATTCATTTTTTTCCTTATTATGTTGATGTGTGGCTTTTAATTGTCTTGCATTTAAAATAACAACTTTGAGACTATAAGGCATAAAAATCTACCTCTCTGGCTATGTCAGTAAAGGAGTAGTCAAAGTGATATGCCTGTTGTCTGTGAGCTGTGGTCAAAAATTCTATAAACTTTGCCAGTTTCATACTCTTTTGTGAAGCTTTCCTCCTAAACTTTGGACTTTTCCCTGTATTGATAATTGTATATGAGGAATCAGCTTTCTATAGTGAAGAGGCATTTCTCTTCCTCAAGGAAAGAAACAAATAACAAAAGTTACAAGTGGAGGAAATGAAGTTTAAAACCTCTAGCATACAGAAGTCCTTTTGCTTCCCTGGGTGACATTCTGTACCCCTGGGGTTCCTCTTGATTGGTTTACCCATTGTCTAATGGATCACAAGGCTTCATGGCAATTGATCCTAATCACCTTCTTGCCTATGTGTATCACTTTTACAAAGACTCCACAAGTTCCACAGATCCCCCTTAACCCCTTTAGGAAACCATATTTATAAAATGATCCATAATCACTGATCTATTATTAAATAAAAGCTGTCTTATTGAGGCAGGAGTAGTCTGATAGGTACAGGAAACCTATTCTAGGTTTAGTGTGTTTGTAAAGATTAACAGATGGAACAGAAAGTGGTGAGTTTAATGTGGTACCCTGCTAACCTACTTTAGATAGAATACATCAATCAGAAGAGATGTGGCAAGACTTGAAGTACAAAGAGGGATTCTTCCCTGCTTTTTATGTTGTTTCATTTGTTGGAAGGCTTTCAGTATAGAGCAGTGAGGATAGCAGCTGCAACTTTCCATCAAATGCTGTGGAGGAAACAGAAGGCCAAATTAATCATTGTGCTATAGAGTAGAACTACAGCTGGACTGGTCCCACGAACAGTACTGTGATCCAAGAATGTGTCTCTATTGTACGCCAAAAAATATTTGCATTTCAAAGTGGCTTCTGCAGAGACAGGATGAGCCAAGGGGAGTAAACAATATGGGGAATTACATCTAGAGTATCATCTTGGAAAAATTATGATCCCCTAAATAGATGCTCAGTAGTAAATGCTATAGGACAATGAATCTCTAAGTCCTCCAGTGTGAATCTATGGTCAACTACCAGATGTTGATTCTAGAGTTGCGCTGAAGGAAATAGAGATTTCTACAGCACAACTCCTAGAGATTCCTACAAAGGTAAAAAAAGTAGATTTTTAATTGGTGGTTTTTTTTCTAATTTTATTCCTGTGAATGTGGAGGGATGACTGTACATGTTGAGCTGTTCACATGAAAATCTGAAAGTATTTTGAGATTCACTAAGGAAGCTGAGGATTCTCTTCCCTGCATCTTCAGATAATGCCAAGTGATCCTGCAAATGATGGCTCATCTGTACTCAGCAGCCTGGCTGTATTCTTTCATAAGTGTGAACTCCTAATGAAATTTGTATCATAATATAATTTCTGAGGCCATTTTAAGAAGAAAATATGGCTGTTTTTAGTAAAGAGAAAGTATATGATAATATAAAGTCAATGAAATGTGTGAGTATCCTTCTGTTTTTGTTGTTGTCGTTAAAGTATGACATGCTTTCAGAAATATGTTTCCTGTACAATTTGCATAATTGCAGGTAACAAGTGGGCAGTTGCATGTTTCCAGTAGCCAGATATGGCCCATTGTCCATCACCAGGAGAACATTTATGTATGGTATTTACGTCATTCTTTTCAAAACTGGAAATAAGCAGTAGGGCACTTGTCATTTTGAAAAGTTGTGATGAGGAGCAAATATGGAAGATCTCCAGAAATAAAGTAAAACAATTATGCTTACATTTTTTTTTGAGATTGTGAAGGAACTGAGTTCTTAGTTCACGTTTATCTTATTGACCACATAGCTGACTGAGAGCAACAATGATATAGCATATCGTAATGTTAAGGTATGTCTTTTGTGGAACATAGTAATTAATATGTTTAGGGCCCCTTACATCTGTACTTAGTCATATTGAGATATGTGTGGGTGTGTTGCTTTGCTTTTGAAGATGATGAGGTATCGATCTATGGTAAAAACAACTTTTTGATTTTTTCATTAACATGATTTTTAATGTTATGTTTATATTTTTAAGCTCCCCTTTATCCCATTGGAGAATTCAACATATGTTGATATTTGTGGTGGAGTTAGAATGCATTTTTAAAGTATGCAAATTGGCCGAAATAATTTGGATAGTGCTCACAAGGATATTCAAATCTTTGTCAGATGTTCTGGTTCCAACAATGTCATACACTATTGGTCTTGGGTGAATTTCATGATTCTTTTTCTAAAGCTCTCAGAGCATGTGCTTGGTCAATTAAGATGGCACATTCTTGTAAGCCAGTTAAAAATGTTCATTTCCTTCATAGAAGAAGCTGAACAGAAACACTTCATGGAGCCCATAACCTAGGAGAGGAAAGAGGTAGAATCACTGGCAAAGAGAGCTACATAACGATAGTTTAAACTGCTCATTCCCTGGCATTTACTCGCTGCTTTCTTGCCTGAAGGGCAAATGCTGTTGTAATCAGGCACACATGGACAAATGACTTTCTAGGTTGTGATTAATTTTCACAAGCTGACTTTAATCACCAGTTAATTAATAGGAGATCTGTTGACTTACCAAAAAAGCACAGTCATTATGAGCAGAATTATATTGATTGTTTTTCTTGTGAATTCAATGGAGGGATAGAGAGTAAATGAGGAAGTAACCCAATCTGCTAAAATTCCATAGTAAATCCAGATTAGAAAACAATATGCATTTTCATCACTAGTTTGAATTAACTCTTTCCCCTTTTTCAGATGTAACAAAAAAGAAGTCAAAAGTCACAACTGGATTATCAAATTTCCCTCAGCTCTCCAAATTCATTTAATTTAAACAAAATGCAGCTTCTCGGCTCCTCGCGAGAGCTCCAATGAGATGCCACATAACCACAATCTTACTGCAGCAGCATTGGTTACCGATTGAGCACCGGATCACTTTTAAAGTGATGGTACTTACCTTTAAGGCCTTACATGGTCTGGGGCTGATGTACCTGAGGGACTGCCTCACCCCCTACCAACCCCAGAGATCTCTCCGCTCCGAGGACCAAGAATTATTGGAAGTTCCCAGTTTTAAAACCTTGCATCTAACAGCAACTAGAGGCAGAGCCTTTACAGCAGTAGCACCATCGCTCTGGAACACTCTGCCAGCAGAAGTCCGTGCCTTGCGGGATTTATCAGCTTTCCGCAGAGCTTGTAAGACATATTTGTTTTGACAGGCTTTCGATCTTTGATATGTTGTTTTAAATTGTGTTAGATTCAAGTTTGTTTCTTGTAAGCCGCTCCGAGCCCTAGGGGAGTGGCGGCATATAAGTTTGAATAATAAATAAATAAATAAATAAATGTGCATTTTATGTATGAAAAGAATACTAAAGGATACAAAAATGTTTCTTGAATGTCAAGAAACCTTTTCAAGAAGATGTTTGGACTGAAGCGAATCTTCACAATTAAGGACATTCTATGCCAAATTTTAGTATGCTTATTTGTGTATAAAACAAGGTTTTTGTAATGGAATGTTTTTCTTGAAGAAAAAAATCTATGTGCTGAAATATTTAATGTGCTGAGGATGCTGTTTTGAGAATGCTGGGGATAGTACAGTATTCATTCATAAAAGTAATATATTGGTTTTTGCATAGAAAACAATAACTGCACATTTTATCTGTGCAGAAAATATCCCTTTGCAGCTTTTGTCTTGGCTTTTTTCAATAATCATCCCAAGCCTTTACTATTTTCTGTTAGTAGCATCGTATCATCTGAATATCTTACATTGTTGCTGTTTATTCCTCAAATTTTCACACTTCCTTCTCATGAATCTAATTCCTATTATTGTGAAACACATAGGGTGAAAAAAATGCAGCATTGCCTGACTCTCTTGCCAATTGGAATCCATACTGTTTCTCTATATTCTGTTCTAACATGTAATACAAACATAAACATCAAAAATTAACTATGTAGTGGTTAGATCCATAACAGTAAATAAAGCTAACAGGAACATATTAATTTGGACATAGTGTGAAAAAAAATAGATCAACCTCTCTCAACCACTTGAAATTGGACCTAGAGGGAGACTATAAAGGAAATTGATCTTCTATTGTCAAATTAATATATAAAAGATGAATCCTCCATTATTCACAAAAGTGATTCCCTCATGATGATGGGATGCTGCTTTAAACTTTCCCCCAGAAAACAATCTAGACCTGGCATTTCTACCCCAAATAGACCTACCGAAAGAGAGAAGTAAAAAAAAAAAAAAAACCCAACAATTTCCATACTATAACTGGCATTCTCTTCTCATTATCTCATCTTTAATTACTTATTAATCGCCCTCCATCCAAGATGCTCCAGGAAATTTACACTGCAGAAATTACACAGGATAAAACACATACATACAAATATTAAAATTAACATGAGTCAAATGCTTCAGTAAAAAGCCAGGTCTTAAGCACCAGAACAAAACGCCCCAAGTCGCGCATGGCTCTCAAATAGGGAGGCAAGGAATTCCACAAGGCAGGGGCAGAAATAGAGAAGGCCCTGAGTCTGGTGCTTTCCAAGTGCACTTCCCTAGGACCCAGCATATAGAGCAAATCGCGTTGGGATGGTCGTGGTGACCTTCGATGATGGGAGAAGGAGAGACGGTCTCTAAGATACAATGGTCCCTGGCCATATAAAGTTTTAAAGGTCAGGACCAGCATCTTATACAAACCACGATACTCAATTGGGAGCCAGTGTAGATGCCGTAGCACTGGTGTTATATGGCATTTCATGGGCGTTTTTGTGAGTAACCTGGCTGCAGCATTCTGGACAATACGGAGCTTTCTCAATTATTTACTTGGGTAAAAGACAGCAGTAGAGATTTCAGGCTTTCAGAAGCCTTTCAGAAGGTGGCAGGATTATCATAAATAAACAACAGCAGTAAATAAAGTGATGGCCAAAATAAAAGAAGGAAAATACCTGTATCCACCAAAGGTTTCAATAAGGGAAGTAACATGACAATCAAATATTGATCATAAAAGTATACAGTAGCTAAAGCCACAGTATAAACAGAAAAAAGCTGAAAAGTTCCACCAATGCATGATAAAATAATCATAAAAGTTACAATAAATTAAAGCTCCTTCCCCCAGTTCCTTCTACTGAGTTTGGAACATTGTTACCACCAGAAGAACTTTCATTTATAATTACAGACTCTTAAAACTGGGAATACACACAATGGCTTTTGTATACAAATTTCTTATAAGCTCAATCCACATAGGAAGTTTGAAGGGTATGTGCCACAAACTTAATTATGTGCTATAAAAGAAAATGCACTTGTTAAGCAAAACAACAGGGATAGCAAAGAAAATAATGGGATTTGATTCCTCTATGGAAGTATTCATTGTGTACTTCCTGAGACTGTTAATAGAATGGAACGTATAAACTACGCATACTTTCCAAAGAGCGCATAGCTAGACTATTAAGATGCTGCTGGCAGGGAAAGAAGCATTGAACTGAGCTCTGGTATTTTGTCTTTATATAATTTTTATTATTATTTGATTATTTCACTTTGATTTGCTCTAATCTGATCCCCTGAACAGTCTGAGACATTGTTTTGGAATTTTGGTAACCTTGGTTGTCTGCAATATTGTTTTGGGAACTCCAGGGGTTTGTTCACATTGCTTAGATTGCTTACCTTGCCTTGCCCTTGACTCTTGTAGTTCGGACTTATCTCCGTTTACCCGATAAGCAGCATTTATTATGAAGGAGTTTCCAACTGCAACCTTTTATACTGGAAACAGAAATAATAACTCTTTACTCTGGAAAACAGGAAGAGTTCAGAAACAGGAAACTCCAGACACTGGGCATTACAGTACTCATGGGATCTTGCTGGTGCTTTAATTGACAAGAATTGTGCTCGAAAAGGAGGGGGATAACTCCCACTCTCTCAACAAAAGCTGCTAGTGAAGCTCAAGGAGCTTGATACCTCTATTGCCAAACCTAGCCTCTACACAAAAGCTGGCTACTAGGCTGGTTAGATTTGGTTGGTCTTGGCTGGGTGAAGAGTGTCATACCTTGCAGTAACCACTGTTATTTACTATTTACTATCAAGACTTAGCTACTATTAATGCTTTGCTATTAAGACTCTGCTAAGTAGACTCTGTAATATCCCACCCATAGCCATCCAGCACTATTCAATGTTCCTGAATATAATTGTGATTAGCGTGATTTCACCTGTACCTTGCCAGTGCAACCCCACTTGCACCTTTCCCCTGGTGCCAGGCTGACTGGCCTAGGCATGGACATCAGAGTGGTTGAGTAATTGGAATTGTTGTTGGGCAGGACATCCCAGAGAAACCAGGCAACTGATCACCTATCACCTCTCTACTGTGCATAGGCCACCACTGCTGGACTAATGGTAGTCAGGTTCTTGCCATGGGAACCCTTGGAGTGGCATCTCCCCCACCTTGCTCCATCCCTTCCCTCCATCACCCCTGGAGCATTCTGCCCCCTTTCTGGTATTATCATCCAGCTTTGCTGTTACCGACTGCTTGGTCCATATGGAAAGCAGAACCATGACTGCATGAGATACATCTGCCCTGTATGGAGTTAAGGTAGACCAGGATTGGGAATACTCTGCTGATAGGCTGGATCTGTTGCAATGTTAACACTTCTTGATCAGCTACTTTCATTTTTTTTCTTTTTTCAGTTACACATTAAGTGTGGGGAGGGAGGCAGCCACTAGAAAGAAAAGGATCCCAGGAAGCGAGGTTTCTTAAGCCCTTTATTAAATTCAGGTCTCCTCTACAGACAGAAGGAAAAGGATCACAGAAAGAGTGGTATCGTAACTCTTTTAATCCAGGTCCTAATGAAGGGTATAAGGACAAACAATGCATAAAACAATGGGAAGGGGAGTCCCCCATAATTAGCCAAATAGAAAACAAATCTTTGCGCTTCCCGGATCAAAAATGGAATTCAGGAGGCTCCCAAAAATGGATTGGGACCCCCACCGAAATCCGGGACACCAAAACTGATTGCTATTTACCCAGATCACACAAGCCTAATTCTAAGGATCTGTTCACATGGGGCAATAATGCCCCATTTTGCTGATTAATTTTACGACTTAGATGGGGCTTGCCATGTGCCATCACATGATGCATGGCAGGCTCCACCCACTTTTCTCCCAAAGTTGCTTTGTCCTCCACCATGCGGGTAACTCCAACAGAGCCACCCACACTTTTCTCCCCAAATCCCTGTGTGATGGCAAAGAGGGCAGTAGGACAATGTATATTGCTGCCCTTCCTGCCATCTGATGAGGGAAAGAAAGTGTGCCAATGCACCCTTTCCCATCCCCACCATGTGATGAGGGGAGGAGGGATGATGCATATATTTCAAGTTATTACTTAAGCTAAAACTGATTGCATAGAATGCTGTATGACAAGTGAACTATATTTCCAGTAATGGCATTGATTTGTTGCAAATAGATCACTTTCCCTAAGAGCCTAACACCAATTTCTTACCTCTTGTAGGAACCAGGAGTTGGTTTTACCATGGATGTCTCCCTCTAATATTTTCTTCCTTCATCTTCATCCTTTGAATTACTTTCTAAATATCTGTTCACTAGTATTATATTTTTTCACAACAATCTTTCAAAGCTGCCTAGTGTAAGAGCTTGTTGTTATGTATCAGATAGAGTTGTTTAGATTATATATTTGAACAGTAGAATCCAGCTGGTTTGGAATCCATTCAACGCTTCATCATTACTATCCTAAAGTGCCAGCAAGGAAGAAAAATGTTAGTCCTGCATTATTATACCTATGCTTATTCAGCCTTTGTGCCTTTTCTTACCAACAGAAGCAGTGGGATGCTGGGAATGCAATTTAGCACATACACTTGAATTTACTTCAGAGAGAGCGTGATGTTTCCACTGGATGCCATGCACAATCCCATTATGTAATTAAGCATCAATTAAAATTCCATTAAAATAATGTTATCCTGTTGTCTTTGCACTGATGTGAACTTGGCACTGCATCCGCCTAATACTTTCAGCTGATAATCCTATAGACCCAGTGTCATTAAAGTTAATGTGCAAAATGTTTTTTTAACATGTATACTTTGTGTTAGTTTGTTATAACATATGTTGGAAATGAAACCTGATTATAATGATGAAGGGAACACAAAGGAACGGGAAGCAAGAAGCTGAGAAAATGCACAAAGTGGGTCTAATCTAAAAGATGAAAGGCGGGATTTTAATTAGGTTTTAAAAAGTAATATCCCTAAGAAGCTAATCTTAAAAGAATGTTTTTTCATGGTCAAAACAATCCTTTCTCTAACAAATATGGTCCATGAATGTTCGATGATGATGATGATGATGATGATGATGATGGTGGTGGTGAAGATGATGATGATTTGTACATCTTTTTTCTCAGAAATAAGATCAAGGCTAGATTGGGACCAAAAGTCTGGCACACTGGAATCTTTGAAACACTGTTTCCATCTCCCAAAATCCTTCCCACAACTCAGTGGTTATGCAAATAGGTCTCTTTCTTCATGGCTTAGGAGTTGCAGTTTTTATCTCTGATCTCTGACTGGAGATAAGAATAAGAGAAAAGCTCTGATTATTCTCCTGTGATGTTCTAGGAATAACTTTGCCTACTTCAACTTTATGGAACCAACACCATACAGAAGCAAATTCTTTCTCCATTTATGCATTCACCATAAAGTAGGAATATCAATATGGATGCTGGGAAATGGTGCACTGATTAAAAATTGTACATATATCTAAAATAAAGGCAATTTGGGGAGTTGCTATCAGCTCTGTGTTGAGATATTCTAATAATTATGTTATCTGGACATAATATCAGACCTAGAATGTACCAGTATCAGATTGTTTGTGGGACTGCTTTTGATTATATTTATTTATTTATTTATTTATTTACTGTCCTTGTATACCGCCGTTTCTCAGCCTAACTGGCGACTCAACGCGGTTTACAACAAAATATACAGTGCACAGTATACAATTAAAACCATAAAAACATAATACACAATATTACACGTAAATCACAATCCAATACATCTCCTAACTAAAATCCTGGTCCAATTTCATCATCCATATTACCAATCCGTAATCAACACATTCATTGCACCGAATTAACCAAATGCCTGCTTGAACATCCAAGTTTTTAGTCTTCTTCAGAATACCATCAGCGAGGAGGCTGATCTTACCTCCATGGGAAGGGCGTTCCAGAGCCGAGGGGCCACCACAGAAAAGGCCCTGTCTCTCGCCCCTGCCAGCCGCACCTGTGAAGCAGGCGGTATAGAGAGCAAGGCCTCCCCAGATCTTAGGGTCCTGGTGGGCTGATAGGCCGAGATACGTTCGGATAGGTAGGTTGGGCCAGAACCGTTTAGGGCTTTAAAGGCTAACGCCAGCACTTTGAATTGAGCCCGGTAGCAAATCGGCAGCCAGTGGAGCTGGTGAAGCAGAGGAGTTGTGTGCTCCCTGCGCTCTGCTCCAATTAGTATCATGGCTGCCGACCGTTGGACTAATTGGAGCTTCCGAGCCGTCTTCAAAGGCAACCCCACGTAGAGAGCGTTGCAGTAGTCTAAACGGGATGTAACCAGAGCATGGACTACCGTGGCCAAGTCAGACTTCCCAAGGTACGGGCGCAGTTGGCGCACGAGTTTTAACTGTGCAAATGCTCCCCTGGTCACCACCGAAACCTGGGGTTCCAGGCTCAGCGATGAGTCCAGGATCACACCCAAACTGCGAACCTGCGTCTTCAGGGGGAGTGCGACCCCATCCAACACAGGCTGTAACCCTATACCCTGTTCGGCCTTGCGACTGACCAGGAGTACCTCTGTCTTGTCTGGATTCAATTTCAATTTGTTCGCCCCCATGTTATTATACTCTATAACATTATAGGAGATTGTTCTTTTTCATAAATTAAGCTTTGAAAATCGGAATCTATATAATCTTAGCCCTGGAAAATATCGAAGGCCAAACAGCATGTTAATTAATGCCTTTTTCAACCCTTTCTTTTCAACTTGCAAATATGACTATTTTGTGTGTGTGTGTGTGTGCGTGTGTGTGTGTGTGTGTGTGTGTGTGTGTGTGTGTATATATATATATATATATATATATATATATATATATATATATCTGTTCTCAACTGTCAGGATCAAAATATACCCTAGTCTTTCTTTTTCAAATATAGCCTAGCCTTTTCTTTTCCTATTAATTTTCTGTGTTCAGAAAGCAAAGATGTTCCTAGTTCAAAAATGCAGTTCCCCTTCTGCACAGGATCCATGTCCTTTAGATTTATACCTCTCTTAGTGAGAGAGCACCTTCAAATCACCTGTTGATTTTCAGTGGCCTCATACATTTCATAGTGTTTTCTTAGGAACGATTTTTCTAGTTTCTTCCTCTGAAATGTAGTCTACAGCAACTGTTCAATTTTTTTGTCATATCTGATGCTTTACTGATATTATTACTTCATATTGGTTGTTGATGCTGACTGAAGTATTAGTATCAGAAATATTAGAAGGATGTTTCCAAGTTAAAATCAGTGTAAATCCGAAGTTCACATGCTCCACTGTTGCTGCCAAATTATATCATTTGCAATCATGAGTGGGATTAAATTCCCAATTGCGGTAAGTATTTATTTGATGCATTTATTAACCGCCATTCTCAGCCCTACAGGGCGACTCATGGCGGTGTACACACATATAGAAGACAATTTACAAAAGGCAATTACAACAACATCTAATCTACACAACAAGTAGTTATCTAAATCGACATTTCATCTAATTGGGCTTGAAATTCCACTCTTTGCTGGATAGAATAGGGTTCCTCTTAAAATATGGCTAGGCTACACAACAGTTTTGACCAGCAATATTTTTACTAATCTTCCATTCATATACAAGCTACATCCTTTCTTGGATTGATATTTGCCTAATACATCCTTTCTGCAATCATATATTCAGAATACTTCATATTCTGGTTACATTTAGAATAGAGTCCTACATTATGCTCTATGTGAGTTTGATCTTGCAGTGTTCAACAACTTAACAAAAATAACTAATGCCAAACATAGTAGGCAGAAAAGTCTTTCAGCTTCATGGCAGGTCACATCAGCTGTTTTTCATCCCCATTGTCTTATGATTCATTTTCAGGCATAATTGTTTATAGATAAAACTCTAAATTTCTTGGTACCATGTTATCTGGTGGGCCGTTTCTTCCTTTGTGAACCTGTTTGTATGCTGCATTTTCCATGTTAAGCTTTTCTCCGAGTCTTCTCACTGTTAGAATTGCATCTGGATTCAGAAAGTGGTTTGCTTGGATCCCTCCCTTATGACTGTGAGGATGGCATGCCAGAATCCTAATTGTGGTGCTTTTAATGTATTTCAAGTGTTTAATTTGTTCCTTATTTGACTCATTAAAGTGATACTTATCATGAGCTCTTTTCAACAGAGTACATAATTGTATTCTGTGTAATATGTTCGCTACACCTGAAATCACATATGGCAAACTCAAACATTACCAGCTTTGGAGAAAGGCAGGAGATAACTAATGTTTTAAGCTTTTAAAAAGGCCAAGCTGTAGCTTACCAGACTTATTCCTTGAGACATATTTATGTTTTGACAAAAAAAGAAGGACAGAAGGCATGAATGTCTTGTTTCATAGTAAAATAAAGAGAGACACAATTCAAGATTATTAAAATTATAGGAGGATATAGAAAATACAACCAATCCTCCACATTTGCTGGGGTTAGGGGTGAAGGCCCTTTGCGAAAGTGCAAAAAAAATTAATAAAACACTTGTAACCTAAGAGAAACCTCTTTAGGCATTTCAAGGCCCTACATCACAACTCTAGATGGGTTTTCAGCAGATGTTAATCGTAGTGTCGCACTATATGACTTAAAAGTTTCTAGAGCTAAGATATTTATCAGATCTGCAAATAATTATCAAATCTGTAAAAGTACAATCCACAAATGTGGATGTGCAACTGACAAGCATTTGTATGACTAACAAATGAGGTATATTTTGCAAGAGTGAATAAAGCTGGACCTGGATACAATTTTCCTTTTCACAAGACACTCAATAGCCAGTAACACCTCTTCCATTTGTTTATATGTGGTCAGTTTCTTATGAGGGCAGCTACTTATGTGTCATCAAAAAGATGACAGACTTGCATTAAATGTCCACTTGATGTTTTTATAGGTGGAGATACATTCTTTTTAAAATGTTATTATTATTTTAAAGGGGGGTACCTCTCACAATAGTGGGTAACACTGTGTGTGTGTGTGTGTGGGGGGGGGGTCCATTCACAATTATACTTCATATTTGAAAATAATTATCATAGCAATATCCTATAGAATTCTAGGGTTTGCAAGTTGATGAGACACCAGAGTTTCCTTGCTTAGAATCCTTGCCATTTAAAGTGGGAAATTAAGAGTTCTTAGCGAGATCAAGGGTCTCACCAAACTATAAACCATGGCAATTAAACTTGAATCATTCTGCTATAATGATATAATGTTAAAGAGCTGTCATTCAGATTCCTTGTAAGCTTTGTATGTACATTATAGACAGTCTAAACATTTGACAAGAGCTGTGTGTTAGCCCTGGCCCTTTCTGTCATCAACACAAGGGAGAATGTTTGTAGAGAAATAAACACCCCAAATTCATGAAGGCTTTCTACATGATGTTGCTGAAAGTGGTAAAGCTAGTGTAGAAGTGAATGTTACTTGCCTTCCTTAGGTCTCTTACCAGAAAAGCAGGAAATATATATATATATATATATATATATATATATATATATATTTAAAAAGGAATAACCCTTTCCTTTCTTGGATAATAATCCTATTGGATTGTTGGCAGAGTATAAACCTTTGCTGGGATATTGAAGATGCTGATAGTATTCAATGAGGAGTGGTATTTAGAATTCTTATCCAGAAAGCTCCACTGCTTCTCAGACTACAAATGCCAGGGTTCTTCAGGATACATCCATGGCAATTATAGTAGAATAATATGGCTATAACTATGTCAAGTGAAAGAACTGTTGGAAGGCTCCTGCGTGCAGTTGTGCTTCTAACCACTGCTTAGCTAAGAGGCCATGCTTGGAAACTCTTTGCCTTTATTGTTAAACTGGGAAGAACCCCCCCCCCCCACACACACACACTATGGCAAATGCTGAATTTCCATTCCTACTCATGCAATGGCAGCTGGGTGCACCCCTCATTCAAGCAGTGGGAAATAGGGCTGTGCTGTGTAGTGATGTCACTGCTCCGCCAAAGCAAAATACATTGCTGAAGGTGACACTGTATTTTTTTCTTGAATAATGCTTTAAAAGTAGTTATAACATGTATTTTTATTTATGCAGCATAAGTCACCAAAGGGAATCTAGCTTTAGCCAATTGCACTTCATGAATCTTGAAATCTTGCAAGGAGAAGGCAATAATACAGCTTACAAGTTTTGCATCTGAATTCCTTAAAATAAATGAGAAGAGAGGTTGCAAGTCATTATTTACTAGAGCCCCAATCCACTTCAGAATGATTATAGTATGAAAGAAACATGCATTGGTTTTATACACAGAGGTATAAAAAGCATTATGTTCTTTTCAGATCCACAGAAATCCTTTGTACCAGAGATAAGAACATCAGAGAGAGTCTAAAGTACTATGATAGTGTAATATATGCACTGATAAAATCATGTTTTACCTTTTCAAGCTATTGGAAACAACCAATATAGAATAGTTTCATTATTTCTTTTTAAAAAAAAATCCCCAAATCAACTGAAGTCTTGTCATTCCCTTCATATGTGCTGGAGACATCCTGAAAAATGGAACACTGTCTTAGATCAAGTAAAAATAAATTCATCCCTGCTCTTCCTCAGCAGGTATTATCAATCAAAATATCAATTTTATAGTCTACAGATAAACTTCTAGGTATATTTGAGATTTCTCCATTGGTAATAAAATCATTTCAGGATGTAATGGATGTTTGAATCCCAACCCATTTGCAGTTTCGGATATAATGTGGAAAAATTATCTTTATTGTTTCCAGGTAGTGCATCTCTTAAAAGATCAGAAAACATGTCAATTAATTTAGATGACACAAAATGATAGCAAACTATTTGCCAGAAGCTTTATCTAGTGGAGAGTTAATTACAAAAGACAAGAATTAGGGCTAAAATGCAGGCTTTGAAGAAGGCACATATTGACTTACATGTACTTACTTTGAGGCTTTTACAAGAAAATTCAGAGTATCTTTGTTGGCTAAGCATGGAATAACAAGCCCAAACACAAAAACTGATGAATAAGGGACATGTTATCTCTCCTATATCCTATTTAATTGATTTGAACCAGAGAGGAGCCGGGGCCAGGGGAGAAGCAACCTGATGCAGATCCAGCTAAGGCTGAGGTGTCCAGCCAATCATCAAAATCCTCTACCCTTTTGCCTGGGTAGATTAAAAAAAAAGGAAAAGGGGAGAAAATTCCTAACTAACCCCAAAGTGACCAGATAAACTTAAACTGCACTGAGAGTGAGAAGATGGGCCATGTTTGGAACTTTAATAGGCATTTGAGGAGTAGTCAGGTCTTAAATAGGCTGCAGGCTCTGCTCTCAACACATGCAGTGTTTTGACACTTGGACCTATTGCAAAACCTTCTGATCTCTGACCATGAAAGATATCCTTACCATAACATCTGAGTTACACTACCAAGACTCTTTGTAAGGCATAAGTTATTTATTTGTATGCGTATCCAGTCAGTCAGAGGCAGAATGCAAACAAATCTAATAGCGCATTTGGCCCATCTACACTTAGGTCTGTGTAGATGAGAATCACCACTGCAGTGGACAAATGCCACACAGGGCTGATCTATTATCCAAAGTCAGAGGAAAGTCCGAAGTCTGCCACATAATTTGGATTTTCCCCAAATTTAGGGCCATCGGGAATTTATGGACCAATTTTCCAACTTTCTCCACTGTCAACCCATGTTTCCTGGGCTGAGTTGGCCTGGGGATATGGGATGGCAACAACCTTCTCAACCCCATGTCACAGTAGTCTCCCACCCTGACATGGGTCCTACCTATTCTCTGTTGCATGCCATGACATCAGCTGGAATGATGGAGAGTGCTGCGTAGGAAAGGGCGAGAGGCAGAAAGATTCCTCCTCCCCGCCCTTCCCTGTCACCATGATGTCACCACAGCTGACATCATGGTACCCACAGGAGAACATGTAGGACCTATGTCACAGATGGAGACTGCTGTGTCACGGAGGGCAGAAATGACAGTTAGGACCACTCAGTAGTGCTGAACTATGTTAGATCACACTAGGCAGTGAGGAATCACTTCCACCTCTACAGCATCTAAGAGAGTTCCTGTGGAGACTATTCCAGGGGCTGGTCCAGTGTAACTTTTTGGTGAACTTTGCCAGCAGAAGGTTTATTATTCCAGAGACTGTGCTTTCTAATAGAGGCAGTAGTGGTAGGGTAGCCATCAATAGGTGCCCATGGGTGTTTGCTCTAATACATATATTTTTGAATGCCTGACTTCTGGGTTGTGGTGGAGGAAGTGAGGTCTTAATAGTTGATGAGCTCAGGTAGAAGTGCCCTAAACAATTGCTTGTTTTATGGCATAAACGATTGTTCAAGCTTATCCTCAGCTCTAAGAATCTACTTTATAATATTATAATGTAATACAATATAATACTACTAATAATAATACAATATTAAAATTATATATTTTATATTGCATGTAATATTACTAATAATATTACAATATAATGGTATAGTACACTATAGTAATATACAATACTGATATTATACTATGCTAATAATATATTGTATGTATATATATCTTGTAAGCTGCTCTGAATCCCCTTGAAGGTGAGAAGGGCGGCATATAAATGTTGTAAATAAATAAATAAATAAATACTTTCTCCAAAGCAAGGCATTTGGAAATGGGTGGTTCAGAGTGGACAGTTGATGGTTCAGAGTGGGCCATCACAACAGCAATGAATTTTTCATACTTTCCTTGCCATTGTTACATCCATGACATTTTCATCCTATGACTTCTGCTATCTTCATCCCCAGTAGTGGGTACCTATGCTGGTGAAGTGAACATGTTTCCAATCATAGCTGTGTTGGTCATGCAAAAAAAATGCAACAGAATCCAAAATGCACAAGGCAGCAGTGCTTTTATTCATTCAATTCCAAAACATAAAATACATTATGCAAACTTCTGAAGCTTAACTAGCTTCTTTATCAGGCAAAAATGTTGAAAACCATACAGGAGGTTAAATGATAATTTTAGAATCACAGGCCAACATTCCATTTTAGGCCCCTTCTGTATTGATAATTCAGATTATCAAAGCAGTATTGAATGAATGCATGCATTGTTTATTGTACCAGTCATAGGCCATGACATCAAATAATATACAACCTTTAAAGGTAAAATAAGCACTTTCCAATATAAACATTAAAACTTATTCTATATACAGGCTCTTTAAAATTACAGTTGCAGTGGCATGATAATTATCCCTCTTAAATCTGATTTTGCCCACAATACTCTGGTTACTGATGGTTGAGGTTGGTTTTGATACATTCTATGATATTTTATACTTTGCTAGTTTTAATTGTTTAATTTAGATTGTTTGCATATTATTAATTTTTTTAACTGGGTTTTTGCTAGTAAATTTTGTTTATGCTGGGATTGGTCCACATGTAAGCTGCCCCGAGTCCCTTTGGGGAGATGGTGGCAGGATTTAAAAATAAAGTTTTTTTTTTTAAAAAAATGTCTTATTTGGATCACCCCAAACTATTTCCAGATATCAAAGCAGTGAATCTACATTACATGCTTTGAATTGGATTATATGAGTCTACACTGCCATAAAATCCAGTGCAAATCAATTAATCTAGATTTTATCTGACTGTGTAGAAGTGCCTCTGATGTGTCCATACAGAATCTCACAACCAACATGTCCATAGGCTATGATAGCTGGATGATTCTATGAATTTTATTCCAAAGTATATATTTTCCAAACACTGGAAAACATAGTGACAATCATATATCAGACTCGAGGTAGAAATAGGTTTTCTTGTTACTTATCTCATGAGTACTGTGGGGCTGGATTATTCAGATGACTTTCTCAGCTTGCCTTACAGGGTCTAAATATTTTAGGTATACTTAATGAAATGTGTAGGAAACAGAAGTACTTCAAACATGCATAGTTGAACTGTGGAATACTCTACCACAAGATGTAATGACTTGAAAGGGGCATTCTATGCACACTAAAACTTCACAGGTGCAGGGGAACATATGTGAAGTGTTGATCTGAGCCATCTGTTTTTGAGAAAATTAGTGGAATTAACCCAATTTTTGCCATAAAATCCCTGGGGGATTTAAATTAGTGTCTGTCTTGCTGAAGCTAACATGGTAATATATTCTTAGGCATCAGAATTTAGCATTACAATATTCTGTGTATGTATTTTGGTATACACTGTCAAGAAATTGTGATTAAAAAAACAGCCTGATTTGTCTTCAGACGGATTTGGAAGCAGCTTGATTCATCTTATGGGTTTTGAATCTATAATATGAATCAAGATATAAATTTTATCATCTAAATTTTGCTGTCTGGAACTGAAAAAACAAACCAAAAATAAGTAACTATTTTTTGATCTATCTTTTTGTTTGTTTTACTGGACCAAATTTGGAGGGACACTAAGGTCCCTTCTACATTGCCATTTAAAATCCAGATTATCTGCTTTGAACTGGATTATATGGCAGTATAGACTCGTATAATCGAGTTCAAACCTGATAATGTGGATTATCTGTTTTGATAATCTGGATGATATGGCAGTGAAGACCTAAACCTTTAGAAAATAAAGAAATGCTGTGATTTTTGTGCTATACATTTTGTGCCCATTTCAGAAGGAAAGTAATTTTGTTTTGGTTTGTTTTCTTTAAAAAAAACGCTCGGAAGTACTGGATTAAATTTGAGTGCACACTTCTAGGATCATGCCTGCCATGATCAAAATGAATTAACTCCATTTTTGTGAGCATATAGACTTTGCAGTTTGAGTGTTTCCAACAGATGGTGCATTTATCTCCTTAGAAAGAGGGGAAAAGAAAATATATTTTCTACCCAGAAAAAAAGCTCCTTGCATTTCTGCACTAATACTTTCTGAAGAAATAGTGACCAAGAGCAATGCAGAAAACCTTATGTACAATACATACGCAGGCATTAAAAATACCAGAAGTGGCTTGCAGCAGAAAGAGTTGAGAGGGTCAGTGCTTCTTTTAGGTTATCTTGGAACGGACTAAGCTCTTGCCTTTCACTACCAGGAGGAAATGGTTCCTTTTAAAATAAGAGTTAAGGTCTAGTTATCATAGTGACTCATGGAGAAGTCAGCCCAGTTTTTTAGGTTCATTTTGACTAAAGATTTAAGACTTATACATGAGCATATAAGGTACTCATCCAGTAGATAGAAGGGTTGCAAGAATTGTTTGTTTTTGCTTGTGGACATGAAAAAGACAATAATTTACACCAGCACATAACCTGAACACTTCCCTGTAGATATACATCAACAACTGTTTGAATAAATGAAAAAGCCAAATTCTCATATTCACAGCGTCCGTTCAGAATTGTTTTGCTTTCTAGTATATTTCTGGAAATTACATGTTGTTGGGAAGTCCAGTGGGTCTAAGTTGCAGGATGTATTACTGCCATGTTTCTCTCAGGCCAACGTTTTTCTCCCAGCATCTGCAAATTGACTGGCTTTATTTATTTAAATGGTTAGGTTTTATTTATTTATTTAAATGGTTTGCTTATCTTAAGGCCACTTGGCAGTTCGGTGCTTTAAAAATGCTTTTAGGGATCCACTCTTGTCTTCACAAGCTAACTGCTAAGAAAGTTACAAATTGACTCTGAGCTCATTCTTTTTCTGAGCCTCTGCAGTGGTGAGATTAGCATGCTGTCCATCATGTGTCTGAATTTACCAATGGGCAAATCATTGTAGATCTTGTCACCATTGCTTTTTTGGGGAAGAACCCAAGCTTACTTACTCCCTGCTGCCACATTGTTCAGAAGCCATCCACACTGCCAGATGTTGTCATGACAATTCCCATAGAACTTCACAATTTTGTTGTGAAAACAATGTGTCTTGGCAGCTTTTCTACCACAGAGGCATACTGTGTCTTCCTTTTTAAAGCTGTCATCTTTCTTTAAACTATCCTTTTAAGGAGTTTCATTAAATACCTCAATGGTACTGTAGATGTCACAGCAGAGGCACTCCTGGAATGTCATCCTAGATTATGTTCTATTACATTGTGCCATCTGTCCCTTTCTGCCTTTGTTTTCTTTTTCTAAAGGAGGACCTCTCAGCTTCTTTATATGCAAGCTTTCCCCACTCTGTTAATTAGCATGTGTTGTGTCATATAATTTAAGTTGTTATTGGTTTTTCCTGCAATAATTATTTGTGTTTACTTTCGCAGAAATGAGTTGCAGGGATGCACATTTTTTCCGTGCCTTGATTTCCTGCCTGGTCCATGAACTAGCATATCTATAACATCCTCCTTTTGCATTCCAATTCTAATTGATTATGACATTCATTTGAATGATACAGTTAGAGAATATCCACAACAGCCACCCAGTGCAACTCTCTACCAGGTAAGAACACAAAATCAAAGCACATTGAGCCATTTTTTTAAAAAAAAGAAACCTTAAGGTAAGGAGACTCCGCCACATTAAAAGGCAGCATATTCCACTGTTCGTAAGAGCAGAACTGGGAGTACACACAGTGGATGGCTTATCCAAAATCAGGGCCTACAACTACTGGGCAAAACTGATGGCCATGGAAAATGATAGACTCCCCAAACTGTGCCTGTTAGAGCAGATAGAAAATCAACATCAGACCTCTTGGTTAGTTCTCCTGACAAAATACATCAGGAGCTGTGGACTTCCGACTCGGTATCCGAATCTCTTAGAAGAGTTAGACCCAAAAATAGTTGCTCAACGAGTATTGGATATAGAAGGCCAAAAAGACATCGCTACCCTCAGTAAAGCTGGCTCACTGAAATGGTTAGGCCGCTTTAAACATACTTTCCAAACAGCTCGATATCTAAAAACAGAAATGCCTAAACACCTTAGGAGGGTATTTACCAGAGCTCGTTTTGAACAGCTGGATACAATGGACAAGCACGGAAGGTTTAATCAAGTCCCATCCAACGAACGATTTTGTATTTGTGGAGCACCAGAGGTGGAGGATATCACATATGTATTGTTCAACTGTGAGCTGTATAAGAAAGAGAGAGACCATTGCCTTGGACCATACATTATTCAAAAAACACACTGGGACCCATATATTAAAACCTCATTTTTGTTGGCCGGACAGAACCCTAAAATAACACACAAAACAGCCCTTTTTCTATTCAAAGCAACACAGCTGAGAATTGCACATTTAGAATCAATTGGGGTAAACTGTGGAGGTGACGCAGACATTTGATCTGAACGAGATCCTGTTGACAGCTTGTTTATTTTAACTTCTTTTATACCGAGGGTTGTATGTTGTATGTATGACTATGTATGACTATGTGTTAATTGTGTTATGTGTTAAATGTTTTGATACGGCCAATAGGCCAATCAATAAAACGTATCTAGCATATTCCACTGTTAAACAGCTCCTACTATCAGGAAGTTCTTCCTAATATTTAAGTGGAGTCTCTTTTACTGCAATTTGAATCTACTCCTCCATGTTCTATCCCCTAGAGCAGCAAAAAACAAGGTTGCCCCTTCCTCAATGTGACATCTTTTCAATTATTTAAACATGACTATCATGTATCCTCTTAATCTTAGCTTCTACAAACTCTCAATTTTCTTTAACACATACGTACAAAGTACTTGGTAATCCTTTATGTACAGCCTTGTCACACGACCACCAGAATCAATTCACCTCTTTGGGGGGTGTGGGGAACCCAGCGCCCCACACCCCACATTGCCCAGCTCCTTCGTAAGTTGATCCCATGGGGGGAAGCATGGACCACACAGCCTTCCCCCATTGCTTGTAATGACAACATGGGAAGCCTCCAGCACATGTTTCATCCTCCTTCATGCACAGAAACCTG
Source organism: Anolis sagrei (assembly GCF_037176765.1). Lineage (NCBI taxonomy): Eukaryota > Metazoa > Chordata > Lepidosauria > Squamata > Anolidae > Anolis > Anolis sagrei. The sequence continues at coordinate 122,184,021 of NC_090025.1, read as the reverse complement.
CTCACATTGTTTGATGTAAGCTGACAGACTCCATGGGTGACCTGGGCTAAAACAGCACATGCCACCAAATTTATCGCTTTGTGATAAAGTCAATAGTTATGGCAATATCATTCCACCTACTGGCATGGCAACATCCCATGGAATCCTGGGATTTGAAGTCTATTTGGAATTCTCTGCCTTAACATTTCTACTCTTTACTGAACTACAAACCCCATAATTCCATAAAATGTTGCTGCAGCAATGAAAATGGAACAATTGTTGTTGTTCATTCGTTCAGTCATTTCCAACTCTTTGGGACCTCATGGACCGGCCCATGCCAGAGCTCCCTGTCGGCTGTCACCCCCCACCCCCAGCTCCTTCAGAGTCAAGCCAGTCACTTCAAGGATGCCATCCATCCATCTTGCCCTTGGTTGGCCCCTTTTCCCTTTTCCTTCCATTTTCCCCAGCATCATTGTCTTCTCCAAGCTTTCCTGTCTTCTCATGATGTGGCCAAAGTACTTCAACTTTGCCTCTAATATCCTTCCCTCCGATGAGCAGTCGGGCTTTATTTCCTGAAGTATGGACTGGTTGCATCTTCTCGCAGTCCAAGGCACTCTCAGAACTTTCCTCCAGCACCACAGTTCAAAAGCATCTATCTTCCTTCGTTCAGCCTTCCCTATGGTCCAGCTCTCACATCCGTAGGTGACTATGGGAAATACCATTGCTTTAACTATGCAGATTTTTGTTGCCAGTATGATGTCTCACTCTTTTATAGAGATTGGTCATCGCTCTCTACCCAAGAAGTAAGCATCTCCTGATTTCTGCGTCTGCAGAAATCTTTGCACCTAGAAATACAAAGTCTGTCACTGCCTCCACATTTTCTCCCTCTATTTCTCAGTTGTCAATCATTCTTGTTGCCATAATCTTGTTTTTTTTTTATGTTTAGCTGCCACCCAGCTTTTGCGCTTTCTTCTTCCACCTTGATTAGAAGGCTCCTCAGCTCCTCCTCACTTTCAACCATCAAAGTGGTGTCATCTGCATATCTAAGGTTGTTAACGTTTCTTCCAGCAATTTTCACCCCAGCCTTGCATTCCTCAAGCCCCGCACATTGCATGATGTGTTCTGCATACAAGTTGAATAGGTTGGGTGAGAGTATACAACTCTGCCATACACCTTTCCCAATCTTGAACCAGTCTGTTGTTCCGTGGTCAGTTCTTACTGTTGCTACTTGGTCCTTATACAGATTCCTCAGGAGAGAGACAAGGTGGTTTGGTATGCCCATACCACTGAAAACTTGCCACAATTAATTATGATCCACACAGTCAAAGGCTTTAGAATAGTCAATAAAACAGGAATAGATGTTTTTCTGAAACTCCCTGCCTTTCTCCATTATCCAGCAGATATTGGCAATTTGGTCTCTCGTTCCTCTGCCTTTTCTAAACCCAGCTTGTACATCTGGCAACTCTAGCTCCATGTATTGCTGGAGTCTTCCTTGCAGGATCTTGAGCATTACTTTACTGGATTGAGAAATAAGGGCCACTGTGCAGAAGTTTGAGCAGTCTTTACCATTTCCCTTTTTTGGTATAGGGATATAAGTTGATTTTTTCCAGTCTGAAGGCCATTCTTGTGTTTTCCATATTTGCTGGCATATGGCATGCAACACCTTGACAGCATCATCTTTCAAGATTTTAAAGAGTTCGGCTGGGATCCTGTCGTCTCCTGCTGCCTTGTTGTTAGCAATGCTTCTTAAGGCCCATTCAACCTCACTCCTCAGGATGTCTGGTTCTAATTCACTCACCACACCGTCAAAATTATCCTTGATATTATTATCCTTCCCATACAGATCTTCTGTATAGCCTCACCACCTTCTCTTGATCTCTTCAGCTTCTGTTAGGTCCCTGCCATCTTTGTTTCTTATCATGCCAATTTTTGCCTGAAATTCACCTCCAATGTTTCTAATTTTCTGGAAGAGGTCTCTTGTACTTCCTATTCTCTTGTCTTCTTCCACTTCCATGCATTGCTTGTTTATAAAAAGTTCCTTATCTCTTCTGGCTAATCTCTGGAATTACTCATTTAATTGGGCATATCTCCCCTTATCGCTGTTTACTTTTGCTTTCTTCCTTTCTTGGGCTACTTCCAGTGTCTCAGCAGACAACCATTTTGCCTTCTTGGTTTTGTTTTTCTTTGGAACGTACTTTGTTGCTGCCTCCTGAACAATGTTGCAGACTTCTGTCCATAGTTCTTCTGGGACTCTATTTACTAAATCTAGTCCTTTAAATCTGTTCTTCACCTCCACTGCATATTCACTAAGAATGTTAGTGAGATCATATCTAACTGGTCTGTGTGTTTTCCCTGATCTCTTTAGTTTTATTCTAGCTTGAGCAATAAGAAGTTCATGATCTGAACTACAGTCAGCTCCAGGTCTTGTTTTCACCGACTGGATGGATGTCCACCACCTTTGGTTGCAAAGGATGCAGTCAATCTGATTTCAGTGTTGACCATCTGGTGAAGTCCATGTATAAAGCCATCTTTTAGTTTGTTAGAAGAGAGTGTTTGTTATACACAGTGAGTTTTCCTGGCATAATTCTATCAGCCTGTGTCCCGCTTCATTTTTTTGTCCCAGACCATGCTTGCCTGTGATCCCAGTTGTCATTTGACTTCCCACCTTGGCATTCCAGTCTCCTGTAATGAAAATAATGTCTCTTTTTGGTGTTTTATCCAGTAGGTGCTGCACATCCTCATAGAACTGATCTACTTCTGCTTCTTCAGCAGCTGTGGTTGGAGCATACATTTGGATCACTGTAATGCTAAAAGGCTTTCCTAGCACTCGAATTGAGATCATTCTGTCATTTTTTGGGTTGTATCCAAGCACAGCTTTAGCAACTTTCTTATTAATTATGAAGGCTACTTCATCTCTTTGGTGTTCCTCTTGTCCACAGTAGTACATCTGGTGGTCATCTGATGTGAAGTCGCCCATTCCAGTCCATTTCAGTTCGCTGACCCTCAGAATGTCTATCTTTAGTCTTGACATCTCACCAATAACAACATCCTGTTTGCCCTGGCTCATAGACCTTACATTCCAGGTTCATATGGTGTGTTGATCTTTACAGCATCGGATTCGTTGTTCACCTTCAGCACTGTTGACCACAGGCCTTCCTTTTGGCTTTGAGCTAGCTGCGTCATCACATCTGGGGCTAGTTGAACTTATCCTCTGCTCCTCGCCAGTAGCATTTTGGTCATCTGACCTGGGAATCCCATCTTCCAATGGCATACCGACATATCTCTGTTTGTACTGGTCCATTTAGTTTTCTTGGGAAGAATACTGGGTGGTTTGCCATTTCCCTCCCCAGGGATCATGCTTGATCTGACCTCTCTGACATGACCATCCCATCTTGGGTGGCCCTTCACGGTTTTGCTCGTGACATCATTGAGGTGCTCAAGCTCCAATGCCACGACAAGGCAGTGATCCTTTGCTGGAGAAATGGAACCATAGCACCATAATCATGTAGTTGAAAAGTTTTCAAAGGTAGGTTAAAGTAGACTATCCAGTGAGGTTCATTATGTGATCTTGCATGGCCTTTGAAACGGAGAGAAGGAATGGTAGCATAATTTTATAGACTCCATCAGTTGCAGCTTCATATTTCTTCAAGACCTCCTTCAACATTCTAAGCATGACACTTACAGTATTGACTCTTGCACACAAACATCCAGCAGATTAATTACCTGGTCAGAGAAAAGATCCCTTCACATGTCATAGCAGTCCAGAGTATTGAACCTATAAGCAATTGTATATCTCATCACAACTTTCCAGAAATAATGTGTTGCCATTAGCATTACAGATGATTTAAAAACTAATGTAAAGTATTCATTAAGGAGTAAATCGTTGTGTTATTTTCTAACTTTTTTAAAGGGAGAAACTCATAAAATAGCATAAAACCTGAAATAAAATATCTTTAAATGCCTCTTTAAAAATAATCATAAAATTAACTAGAAAACATTGCTCCTCTCATTTCTCAAAAACATGCTCAATGCCTTTTCTGCTACTTTAGAATGCAACTTCATTACCATCAAAGAAAAAGTAATGAGTTACATGTATGTTAGTGGTGATCATGCTGTTGATGATCATAAACTTCATTTATACCTCTCTTCCTCAAAAACTACAAAATGTATTATTCATTATGTTCCAGTTTTATAGCAAGACATCTTAGCTGTTATGGAAAAACTATATTTCCTAAATGGAAAGATACTAGGTAAGAGTGACTGGAGAGAAAAAGGAAAAGAATGATCAGTTAGTGAAAGTCAATTAACCCCCTTTTGACAAATGTTATATGACTGTTTATAATTAAATTGAGACAGTGGTTTGAGTTTTGGATTGCGACTGTGGAAATCAGGGCTCATACCTTCACTTACCCACAAAACACAATGGATGACCTTGGGAAATGATCAGATTACTTAAGGGTCACCATAGGTGGGAAATGACAGCACACAACAACAACAACAATAACACAAACATGAGGATAACTGGGCATTAAATGGACTGAAATCTAAATTAGAAACAACAAAAAAGGAAAAAAACAACACAGTAGCAGAGAGAGAAAAAATATTTCAAACTCTAGCATACTGCTATTTCAAAAATAACAATAGCGAATGTGTCTGCAACACAGTGTCACCATGTCGAAGAGTATTCTCTTGATGATTCTGACTGCATAGTAAGTTTGTACAATGCAGGTAGAAAGAAAATCATTCCCCATCTGACAGTTTGTCAAAACCTAGCCTCATGTAGCTTCTCAAAACATTGTAAAATGCTTCCTATTTGTGCATGCATTCAGTGACTGGATATAAACAGGTAGGTTTTCTCCCTCCTGCCTTATTTCAATGCCATGGTACACCAATCTAACGCTCCCTGAGTCTCCAGTATCCATTATCATGAAAGGGCTACTTTCTCAGACATCCCTGTAAGATATCTCAACAAATATTGCTACCTTTCATGAAAATGCTAAGCTGCTGAATCAGGGGCTATGCATTTCTACTGGTTAATAAGCCTCAATAGATTAAGAAATCATTTACAGCGAAAATGAGAGTCATTCCTAGAATTCTTGCACAAGCACAGCAGATGTGGCATTAGGTGCAAGCTGGGAATCTAATGAAGCAAAGACTCAAAATCTTTTGAAGGTTCATCTTTTTATTGTATGAGAACTAGCTGCTTGGTTTACCAGGTCTGCAAACTTCAGATCATGTTAGATTTTTGCATTTATGTAACTTTAAAGTTATTTTTAAGGTGTTGAATGAGTTCTTCTCCAGTGTGTGACTTTCAGGGAAATACATCATTGTGCAGGTTGAACATCTCTTATCCAGAATTTGCTAATCCAAAACAGTCCAACATCCCAAATTGTCCACCTGGTGGCTGATATAGTAGCACATTTACTTTCTGTTTGTTCAATGTACACAAACTTTGGACACATCTATACTGAACATTTGATGCAGCTTGAAGTCATCTTCAGAATGCAGCAGCTATATGACATACACTGTAAAAGCCACGTTTTCCACAGCATACAAGCCATAAACACTGCAGATCCTGGAACTGTTATGAGGCCAGCCTGTGCAATTTGTGTAATCACCATCTGGGCCTTGAACGTGTTTCAGGATTACCAATTTAATCGCCCATACTCCAAAACCAGATTCTTCCATGCTGGTTCTAAACCAGCCTAAGTAGTCAGCATAAATGTGCCCTTTTGTTGTTTATTTGTTCAGTCACTTCCAACTCTTCATGACCCCATGGAAGAGCCCATGCCAGAGCTCCCTGTTGGCTGTCAGTCATCGCCACACCTAGCTCCTTCAAGTTCAAGCCAACCACTTCAAGGATAATATCCACCCATCATGTCCTTCAATGGCTAAATCAGCTGTCAGAATTTAAGACTCAACTGAAGACCTATCTCTTCCAGCAGGTCTACCCTGGTGACATCCTGAACACTAGGGATGTACAATCCATTAAAAATGGTTCAAAGGTCATTACAAAACTGGGAGGCACTGGTGCTTCTTTTCTAAAGTGTTTCTAAAGTATACTTAGTGAAAATTTTGTTACTGTAATGAGACTAATGAAATTCCATTACTATTTTGTTACAGTAATTGTGCATGTTCATAATTACTATAATTGGGGAAACTTTAGGGGCTCCTATCTCCCACATTTTTAAAGCTATTGGGGAAAAATGCTACAATGGCAGCACACATTTACAACTGTTAGCTCACCAAATTTCAGAACATTTCATTTATCTATGGAGTTTTGGAAAATTTTCAAAGTAATTTATAAACAATTTTTTAATAATAAAGAAAATCTGTCCAACTTTGAAATATTTTTTCCTGTTTGATTGTGTAGTCCTTATTTTAAAAGTAGTTGTTCTATTCCAGAAATTTTGCTTTTGTGCAAAGGCAAAGCTTTTGCAGTGTAATAACCTTTCAACATATTTATATGACAGAACCAATTAGGAACTGCCATTTATAACCCAGGAAAAAAAATCATAGTACAGACACCATCAAGGTTCATTTAGACTGACCCCCTTCTTTTGGGTAGAGAGGCACCATCCAAACTCTCCTGATATCCAATTAATATGCTTTCCCTATTGAGTTGGAGGGGACACCCAAGAGCTATCCATTTAGGGTTTTTTTTTTCCAGCCCAGCATAGAGATTGGCTTACGTGTTAGAGGGAAATGTTGAAACCTCTCTATCTTCATATAGGTATGAGCTTTACTTCATTCTTGAAGTGCTTTGTATAGTCTTTTGAATGTATTTTTGCTCTCTCTTTAAGATTATTACATCACTTGATGTAGTTAGGGGTCAATATGTTTTACTTTTCTTCTTAGACATTATTCACCTTTTTGTCACTCTATAGCCTGCATGACACCCAACACTCCTGAGAAAAACCCCATGGGAGGAGCAACCTCAAAATGGTTTTCTCTGAAGTCAGTATGTTTTGAAAATTGTTGAAAAATACAAAAGAGTTTTCTCAACAGTACCATAAGAGGTTATATAAATCATGGGTGGGAGGTGTGTGTGTGTGTGTGTGTGTTTGCTTTGCCTTTTTAACGAATGCCTCAACTGTCAAAAGAAGATAGCATAACATAAATCTGCCAATGAGCATGATGTGTATTAAAAATGAAGTTTAATTTAAGTGGAATTGTATGTTCTGCTGACTATAATGGAAAACAATCCTGCCCTTATTCCCTTGTTTATAATTTCATTTAAATGTATACAGTCCAACAATATTAAAATAATGTCCAAGTTTTGTGTAATCTCTCAACAATTTTTTCTATAGCCAGAAAAAAATGGGAGAGGAGGGTTGAAACATTTTTTAGCAAATCATGAAGAGTTGCTCCATAACACATTTTAGATTATATGATTCAGTCTAATGTTCAAGCTGAGCAAAGTTGTAGTGCTGAGGGAGCAACACTGTTATTACATTGGTTCCCCATGCAACCAATATGTACCAGTGTTAACTTGTCCTCAAACTAGGGCAAAGAAAAAAATGATACTATTCAAACTGATACACATAATGTTAACAATTATTTTAATCACCCTCACAATTATAGATATGACATTAACAGTAATTGCAGTTTTAATAACATAATTAAACGTAATAGATTAACGATAGTGCAAATGATCCAGCCCTTGTGTTACATTTTTGGATGCATCCAAAATGAGATTACATACAACTCAGAGATGTTTGTTTATAAGGGACAGCCCTTGTTCCCAAATTCCTGGGTCTGTTCCTGTTTCTCATCTTTTGAAGATGATATAAGCCGAGTATAAGCCGCTTTGAGTCCCTCAATGAGGGAGAGAGGGCAGGGTATAAAACAAAGTAAATAAAAGAAATAAATAGCAATATTACATTTGTGTTTGTTGCTTGCACTGTTAGCCTGCCAGCTACAGCTTCCTTCCCAACATCTGTGTCTACACTGTCCAATAAATGCTACACTCACCTTCCTGAACCCATTGTGGGGATGGGTTAGAATGTACATGGTCTCGTCAGCCTTAGATTGCTTCACTGGATTGTCACCTCACCATCTATGTCATGGTCACCACTCCCAGTTAGCTGCAAAGCTCCAGGTGAGCTCTTGACCATTTTGGGTGCCCATTCTAATATCAGCAGAGACATCTGCATGACCAGGAAATAACCAATTTCTCCAATCTCCTCCTGGTCATATAGGTGCCTTTATTGATATCAGAACTGGGCACCTGTGATGGCAATGACATGGGTACTGTCCACCCCCATTTTCCCATGCAGATAAGCATAGGAAAAGGAGGATGGTGTCAGTTCCCTATGTGAATGGCAGGCTGAGTTATAGGCAAATTCCAGACCAACCCCTGATTTTCCTGACATAGGGCCAAACTAGATTAACGTTGTTCAACCTGTGATAGTTACTGGATGTAGAGAACCATCATGGGGACAGCTAGGAGCCAACTTAGGTTGTTATAATTTAAATGATTCAGATTTTAATGCCTGCTTTCCAAACTTTCCACTTCCAGAACAGTATGTGAATTGGAACTAAGTTATCTTTGAAACTATGCATTTCACCAATTTTGCAGTGAGACAGATGGGTACTAGGGTTGGATAGGTTTGTTTGGAAAAGCCTGAAAGTTGAAAGAAAACATTAATTTAGACTTCTGGTGCAGTTTTGAACCATGCAGGTAAGGTGGGGGGGGGGGGGGAATCCGAATTTGAACTACTTACCTTTTTTCCCCCTGGAAATATCCTATAATGTTCGGATGTCTCCCAAGTTTATTTTAAATTTCACAACAATTAAGCAGCTTTGGTAAAGTTTCATGCTTTCTGCCAGTGATACAAGGAGGGATGAGGTGGGTGTTGCTAATCACAGTCATCTTTAACTGTAGTTTGTGAAGGCCAGGGTCCCGATGGTAGAGATTGGTAGAGATTACAAAAGGCCCTGCTGTTAAACTACATTTTCCCACACTGCCTGGCTGCTCATTAGCCAAAATGTCTGAAGGATCCAAAAATTGTTGTCTTTAGCAGTCTTCATCTAAATACAAAATAAACTGATTGAATCTACAAAGCTGTCTAAAGAAGGCAGCAAAGCAACAAGCAAATTTTGCAAAACCAAGAGAACATAAACCACTTTAAAATCAATCATTTTACTTTTGCCTGATTGCCATGGACAAGGCACTGGGGTAGCCAGCCACAGCCAGCCAGTCAGCCTTTTACATCAGTAAGTAATGATAAAATAAAATGATTGATTGCATCTGCAAAAAAAGGAATAAATTGATGGATGTGTCTTGAGGGTCCCCTCCGACTCACTAGAGGAAGCAATTGGATGTCAGGAGAGTTTGGATGGCGCCTCTCTGCCCAGAAAAGAAGGGGTCAGTCTAGATGTCCTTTGATGGGGTCTGTACTATTATTTCTATTCTCCACCAATTTAACACAGTTTGTGCCATACAAACAAAGTTTCTGGAGTAGAACAACTACTTTCAAAGTAAAGACCACCCAATGAAACAGGAAATAACACTTTCAAACCAGGAACAGATTTTGTTTATTATTAAAAATGTTCTTTTTATAAAAAAAACTTTAAAAATTCATCAAAAATCCATGGTTTCATCAGGATTGGTCTAAAAATGAGGGAGGAAGAATCCCCTGAAGTTTTCCCAGTGCCAGAGCTGTTTTTTTTTCCTACTGCACATGCATGTCCGCATTAATGAATCAATTTGGAAGATTTGGAAAGTTTTTAAAAAATGGAAAAAAATTGAAAGTGACTTTAGAATCGAACCACCAGTGCCCCCTACATCCGAAATGAGTTTTGAACCATTTATTTGATCACCCTAACCTAATGGGTACTCTTTTTATAGAACTGCACAGGAAAGGGTGCAAATGCTTTCTACAGAGCATTGCTTCTTTCAGTCATAGGGGATAAGATATGAATGCAGGCTGTTCTAATTTATGATTAAATTTCTTATCCCTCGTGACTGTGGATTCCTATATGAGTGAAGCATTGCAATCTATGCAACTACTTAACTATCAGCAATATGTGTGTGTTAATGATCTTCTCTCTAAGGTCCCTTCTACACTGCTAAATAATCCAGCTTCTGAGCCCAGATTATCTGCTTTGAACTGGATTATATGGCAATATATACTCATATAATCCAGCTCAAAGCAGGTAATCTGGGATCACATATGGGATTATATGGCAATGTAGATTCAGCCTAAAGTGAAGTTACATTTAAAAACCTTTTTCAGTAGGAAAAGTCACATATAGTATATCACAATTTTATACTACGTTTTTGTTGTTGTCAATTGCCACCAATTGGATTTATGGCGACATCATGGTTGAAAGACCTACACCTCTACTTAAGATATACAGATTCACAACTGTGGCTTTCTGATTTGAGTGCATCAATCCTGGAATGTGGACTTTCTCTTTTCCTATTGCCTTATATCTTACCTTTTGTCTTTTCTAATGAGTGATGTCTCATCTCATGATATGGCCAAAGTATAACAGTCTCAGTTTAGTCATCTTGGCTTCTAGGGAGAATTCAGGCTTGATTTGCTCTATGACTAATGTCTTTGCTTTTTCAGAAATCCAGTGTCTATAGAACTCTTCTCCCACGCCACATTTCAAATGAGTTGATTTTTTTAGCTTCACTGTCCAGCTTTTACAAGTAAACATAGAAACGAGAAAGACAATGGCATGCATAATCCTGACTTCAGTATTCAGTTATACATCTTTCCTTTCAGAAACTTTTCAGAGTTCTTCATAGCTGCCCATCCAAGTCTGAGTCTCCTATTTTATATCTAAGAAAGAAAAAGGTTCTGGACATACCTTGCTTTACCAGTATAAGTATCTAGTTTTATTAATAGTGATTTGGAATGAATTTTCTTTATAATTCTCCAATATTTTTCTTTTTCTTTGCAAATTTCTACCCATCATTAGAACATCTATCCTTTTGACAATACTAGAAGCTTTAAGATTCAAGCACATACCACTGGGTCATTATCTATCGTTTGATATCTGCTCTGAACTAAAATATGACTTTCTCTAAAGAACCATGCTTCAAAAAGATAACGGGAAAATGCACAGAGCCCTCAGTTGCAGACAGGTTTCCCACAGGATTATATGAATAATTGGGCAGTTGCGCGGGATTATATTGGAAGTCCCTATTCTTCACTGCTTAGCCAGGAGTTGTTACCTACAGATGGTACTAACCCCCAGGAGTACGGTTCATCTGAATGTTCCAGAAGGTAATCGGTCTCCGAGCCAAATATTCTCTCACAAACATGCCAGAACATTTCATAGTTCACCTGAAATGAATCACAGTGCCTAAAGGCTTAACACTTTCAGAAGAACAAAGTTTCAAGTGTTCGCTTCTGAAAGCAATTTCTGTCACTAGTTTTTCTACCTGCAAGAAGGTCAAGTATAGACCTCCATGTTCTTGTTCCATTGAAAGCCAGTTGTGTAATATTATATGTACTGGAAAAGTGTATTTTCTAGCAGAAACCATTTACTTGTTTGTTTTGAATATTACTTTTATTTCATTCTTCTATTGTTCTTTTGAAAAAGTGAACTATTATAATGCTTTTCAAATGTTCCATTGAATGAATAAATAAGTAAGAACTAGGATTTTGTTATATAACGGCTGTGTACTGGATAGATGATATAATAGATTTTGCAATTTAGTTTTCATGCATTTGTTTCCCTCCACTTCTCCCAGGACATTGATTAGGGTCAATAAAGCGCATATGTGTGATCTTGTCCCTCCATTAAAATAAGAAGACAATTGTTCCATTTTCTGTATTTTTGATTTAAAAAGTGATGTTCACTTGGATATAAAAAGGTAAAAATGCAGGCAACAAATTAAATTCCCCGTGGAATAAGTTTAAAAATGATCATGCCCAATACTACATAGAGAGGTAATGTATATTCATATTCACTCTATAGAAATTGATGCCCATGGTCTAACAGGGTTGAATTTAGAATCACAGAGTTAGAAGAGATCACATGGGCCGTCTAGTCCAAGCACCTGCCATGCAGGAAAAGCACCCCTGATCGATGCAGCCTCTGTTTCAAAGCTTCCAAGGAAAGAGCTTCCACCACACTCTGAAGCAGAGTGCCACTGCTGAACAGCTCCTAAAGTCAGGAATTTCTTCCTAATGTTCAAGTGGAATCTCCTTTCCTGTAATTTGAAGTCATTGCCCCAAGTCCTAGTTTCCAGGGCAGCAAAAAACAAGCCTACTCCCTTTTTCTTTTGATATCCTTTCACATATTTATACAAGGCTATAATGTCTCCTCTCAAACTTCTCTTCTGCAGGCTAAACATACCCAGCTCTTTAAGATGCTTCTCACAGGACATGGTCTCCAGATGTTTGATCATTTTAGTAGCCCTCCTCTGGACACCTTTCAGCTTGTTAATGTGTCTTTTAAACTGTGGCATCCAGAATTCTTTACAGCATTCCAGGTGAGGTCTAATCAAAGCAGAATAGACAGGCACCATGACTTCCTTCAGTCTAGGCACTATCCTCCTTCTGATGTAGCCCAAACTTCTTCTGAAAGTACTAGATGACAGGTATGGCTTTTATAAAAGTAAAATCCATATCTCTTTCATTCAATACTTTCAATATCTTGCCAGGATATATTCTTGTACTGTATCATAAGCAATGGGATGTTCCCAAAAGCCACCCCAGGTTTCTAAAATAAGCCAGTCAGTGTTGTTAAACGTATTTTCTGTTTTGTGCACCTATGAGATTAATGCCTACTAGCTAACTAATTTTTCTACAAAGTTAAGAGGCCTGGCTGTTATGGACAGCTATTCTGCCTTTAACTATTTGGAAGCAAATGGACTGAAACCTTTGTGATCTACAAGGATACATAGCCATGTTAGGCCTACATCCAATTAAAAGGGCAGACCCATTAAATCTATGCATTAATATAGTGGGTTTTTTTAACCATTCATCATTCAATGGGCCTGCCTTAATTGAGGGAGAAATTCAATATATATATTTAGGTTGTGGTAGCAAGAAGAAGACAGTCTTCTGGCACCTTAATTTGTTTATTGAATGTATATCTCACATTTCTCATGAAATAAAACTCTAGGCAGCTTACAATAATTTATATACAAAAAGAAACAACTAAAAGATACAAAAGTTATAAAGGAATTAAATGTCATCATGATTAAAATATGATTCAAAACAGTTATAATGCTTAAAGCATAATTAAAACCACTTACACACACTTCTAAAGCCTATTAAACTCACACTTCAAAAGCCTACACAAATAAAAATGTTTTCACCTGCTGGGAGTAATAGAACAGGGAGGGGGCCAAGCAGACCTTCTGTGAGTGGGACTTACATATTTGACTGAACCTTTTGTGGGGACCACCAATTTTATCAGATATATTTGATGAAATGGGCTAGAGCTAATGAAAGCCTTAGTCTTTAATTTATCACAAGATTCTGTTGGGAATTTCGGTAACCTTCTTGGGATCAATTAGTTTGTCTGTGATTACTGTTTCAAACATATGAAAGGGTTGAGGATGTTTAATCAACCTTTAAACACCAATATGGTGAAGGAAATTGCAATTTGGCTTTTTATGAGTCCTTTTTCTTTACTGACCTGCAGTGCCTCATTCAGCAGGTGGTGGTAACAGAAAGAAGCAGTGAGGTGATGGAAAATACCCCATATAACTTTCCTCTCCTTCAAGGGTATCAAACCCATTTTCATGGAGGACCGCATCCGCCTTATGTTACCTTCAGAGGACCTATGAATCCATGAATGGAGAATCTGTAGACACAAAGAGCCAACTATTAGTTTTTGGTTGTTTTCTCTTTAGTAGTCACATCTGGGGAGTCCAGTTTGGATCCCCATATGTTATTGATTGACAACACTTTTGATTATTCATCATGTGGATTGGTGATAATAGGAATTGCAACCCTTGTGGCTCTGAGGTTTGGGAAATATTAAAGGACATGTTACAGACATCATATCCACAAGTCTTGAGTCTAAATTCATACTCCACTATCCTGACTAAACAGAACAAACTACAGCTTTCCAAATGTTACTGTATCACAACTCCCATCTGCTGTAGTCATGATGTCTAATGAGGAGGAATACAGGACTTGTAGTCCAGCATCTGCGCATCTAAAGGGCAGGTAAGTAAAATGACATGGTCTGCTGGATTCGTCCTGTGGACCTTGAGTTTGACATATGTGCTCTACTTCTTCTCAGCAAACCTGTTGCTGTTGGGGGACTTGTCTTATTGAAGTGTTGGAGCAAAATTCACCTGCCAGTTTGAAAAGCTTCTGAACATGGAAGGCAAGAGGATGCCATCTTGTCTGCCTCAAGCAATATGCCTTGGGAGGGTCATGTCATCTCCCCTGCCTGTTGTGGTGAACAGACCTTTTAGGTGCAAAGCACAGCAGGCAGAAGAGGAGGTGATGACAGGGGTTGCTAAGTAGTATATGAAACCTGTGATAAATGTATCTGTCTTCTAAAAGGAGTCCAGGGAAAGATGTGAGTCCCATTTCTCCAGCTCCTGACATGAATAAAAATGAAGAGATGCATTGTTCCACAGGGAAGGAAACCAGGAGACAAGAGTGAAAGAAAATCATACTTATGTTGTTTTGAGAGAGTGAAAAGGGAAGAAGGAAATAAACATTATTTCATGAATACCTGGACACTGATCTGCTGAATGTAAATGCTGCATCTAACAAGGAGCAAGAGAGTGTGAACATTTAGCAGTAATGAAATCCCTGCTTATAAACAGCAGTTGCTGATAAGGAACAGATATAAGGATATTTGAAGTGTAAAATGCAGTTGTACTGAACTACTGGACAGTATTATTAGATAAAAGGAGATATGCTATGCATGTATGAAAGGCTGGAGAAAAAGAAAGAAAGAAAGAGGAAATTCAAATGCCCAAATGGCATTTAGGAATTGGAAAAACAATAACATTTTCAGTAGGAAAGAAATGCATTCTTGATATTGATCTGTGTGTGGTGTGCTTTCGTTTGTTAAAACATTGCTTCTTAGTTTCAATAGAAAAGCTATATCCACATGCATAGAAACAAAATGCAGCTGGGAAATGGCAGTTGGAGGATAAACGAGAAGTTGTTTTGAAAGATATTTCCAGACCATGTTTGTTATCTGAGCCAAGGCAGGTCTGCAAGAAAGTAGGGTAATTCTGTAATTTTGCACCAGGAGCTGGTGTTCTCTGGAGTGTGGCATTAGTAAAAAAATTATTATAATTTTTTTTTTGGGGGGGGGGGGCAAGGAAATAAGATGTGGATATGTCAGCACATGCTATTCCGGATTCAGAACTTATCTTAAACTCTTCTTTAAACAGCATGGTTTTGGTCCATGTTCATTAAATCCAGTAAGAACCATATGTACTCTGTTCTTAGAATAAGCCTTAATCCCATGGTTAGTGCTACAGTAGACAGTTTGAATCAATGGGATTTGCCTACACTTTGGTCTCCATTCAACGATTGATTTAAGGACTTTACTCTAGTCAGTACTATCCAATAGGATTGTCAGCTAATGAGATATTTGGAAATCTGTCTTGATTTCTGGTTTGGAAATAATTTGACATCATTTAGAGTACAAGTTAATCATAACAATATTTATTCCAAATAAATAAAATAAAATTAGAATATTTTGAATGAAAATTCAGATTATGCCAAGAAGCTGTTCTTCATGTGTTGGACTCTACTACAAGAGGGACCCTGGGGCCTGAGTATTGCCATCCAGCTTTGCTGCCTGCTCAGCCCTGGGCTTACCCACGAGGAGACCTGCAGTCACACCCTCATTCCAGCTAGCTGTCCCAGCAGCCTCCAAGGAGAGAACATAAAAGGTCTGACCTAGAGGCCTGGAAGAGCTGTGTTGGGCTCTGCTCCAAGAGGGACCCTGGGGCCTGAGTATTGCCATCTAGCTTTGCTGCCTGCTCAGCCCTGGGCTTACCCATGAGGAGACCTACAGCCACACCCTCATTCCAGCCAGCTGACCCAGCAGGGAGAGAACATGGCCCCCGCAACCTCGCCGCGCTGCTATTTTAATGGCCGCGCCACCCATTGTCCGTCTTCTGGAATACCTGCGCTGGGTGCTTCCATAGCCATACTGCCCATCATTTGGACATTGGAACACCTGTGCAGGTGCTCATTTTCGGGGGGTTCCCCTGCCTCTCCTGTTGCTTCAGACCACTTTTTCCATCAGCCCACTTTGGTTGGGATTAAATGTTTACTTTTAAGCTTTTTTATTGTATTTCTATTTGAATTACTTCTAAGCTTGTTATTGTATTTATATTTGAATTATTATCCCATATTTATTATTGTATGTTTAAATTGATATGTTTATTGTTTAAATTCATATGTTATGTTTATTATTATATGTGTAATGCAGCATTGTATGCCATGGATTGTAAGCCACCCTGAGCCCCCACTGGGGTGAGAAGGGTGGGGTATAAATGTAGTATAATAATAATAATAATAATTTGTAAATAATTATACCCTCTGTAATTTATTTCAATTTAATGTTTATTGCAAAGATATGAGGAATGGGGAAGAGTACAAGAGTGGATAGGCTCAATTGGCAGATTTTAATATTTTGAGTTTCAAGTTCAATGATAATCGTTATTTTGATACGACCACGCCTATGGGGTGTGCTATAAGCTGCACTGCCTTCAAAGCATTAATCAACTTTTTCAAATGGATAGCAATATGTAGTACGGACTCCAGGATGATAGTGCATTACCTGGATTATTTCCTTCTGGTGGTTAAGAGGGACATCCAAGACTTGTTCACAATCTAGCATCCTTTATTTCAATGGCCAAGAAATTTGGCATCCCATCAGCACAAGAAAAAAACAAGGGTCCTACCACCTAGATGGATTATTTAGGAATCTTACTAGTCCCCATAAGAAATCTTGCATTCAGTTTGCCCTTGGCAGGCCCAAGATCACCTTAAAGGAGTTGCAGTCCTTCGTAGGTCACCTTAACTTTGCTTGCAAGGTTATTGCCCCTGGGAGACTATTTAGTGCATAATTGGCCAGAGGCACAGCAAAAGTACAGGCACCACACCTTAAAATTCAGATTTCACAAAGTATATGGGAGGCCCTGTTGGTATGGCTTTCCTTCAGAGGCTTGTTCAATGGGATTTCCATTTGGCAAAACAAGTTTGAGCCTGGGTCTGAGCTGCAAGTCCACTTTGATGAAGCTCATAGCATAGGTTTTGGGGTCTACATGCAAGGACACTGGTGTGCCAAAAAAAATGCCCAGAGACTTGGAAAAAGTACAACATTCTCTGGGATCTTACCTTCCTGGAACTGTTTTCCATCTGAACCCATAGGTTCCAAAACAATCAAGTACTCTTCTGGAACAACAACCAGGTGGTTGTAAGAGTTATTAACAAGCAATCCTCTAAGTCCAGCAGGGTTATGAGACTGGTACAATCTGTACTGACATGTTTAAAAGCAAACATTACTTTCTCAGCGTGTTTTGTTTCAGGCCTGAACAATGAGATTGCTTGCAACTTTCCTCGGCAACTGGATAACAGAAGACCAGTTTCTTATACAGTCCTTAAGAAAGTTACCAAGCAGCTTGGGAGCATCTGCGGCTCCAGCTATGAAGCTAACTTGTTTGAGCCTGGTGACTGGCTCAAAAAAGGACAGATCAGAAAGGGCATTGCAGTATCAGGATATTTCCTTCCAGAATCGGGCACTCTCTAATCAGGAGATCAAAACTTGATCAAACAGAGAGGAGAACTTGTATTTCCATGCACAGTCTAGGGAGGGGCAAAGTATGCCCAGTCAGGACCCTCTTGTACTATCTGCAAAAAAAAAAAAAAAAAAAAAGAAAAGAAAAAGAAGTGGGGGTGGGGAGGGCTAGCCCTGGTTTCCTGTTTATACATCAGGATGGGAACCCTCTATTCAGGTACCAGTGAATTTATGGCCAATTTCTTCTGCACACTCAGCGTGCTTGGCTTGCCACAAGCAGAATTCAGGGGCCACTTGTTCAGGATCAGGTCAGCAACTACAGTGGCTGCTAAAAGAGTCCTGACTGGAGTTATAAAAAGATTGGGCATTGGAAGTTCAAGGCTTTTACAGCCTATTTATGTCTGGGTCTATTGTGGAATTAGAATCACTCCAGGCATATATTTTTTACTGTTTTCACTGTAGCGAATCACTTGTGGGAGCTGGTGTGTGGAAAGGTTGAGTTGAAAAGGGACCATAGCAATGCCAAGTATGCAATAGCTGAGGCCACTATAAGCTGAGAGGCTGGAGACACGTGGCATCACGTGAAGGACACCAACACTGACCTGTGGAGGAATCTTCCTATGTAAAAATGGGAACATAGTGGTATGAGCAATCTTGAGCAGCGCTGAACCGGTACTTGATCAACACTCTCTCCTCCCCTTCCAGTTTGGGTATATGTGACTTATTTTTCAAGCTGTCTTGGTTTGATAGAGTAATGATAATAAAATAATATATGTTTTACCCACCTCTTCTCACAGCTCAAGGCAGGACACAGCATAATTTTTAAAAATCATGTAAAAATTCAGTAAAATGTATATATTGAAACATTTCTGTAAAACAGGATCACATTATCCAATCCCCTAGGGACAATATGACCCATGCCCTGGATGAGAGGGGAAAAATAAGTTTGGTTGTAAGTGGAACTAACCTTTTGGGTTATGTGTGCTGTGGGAAATACATTGGTTAATTTCCATTGAAAAAGCATCCATGTTTTCATTCAGCCCCAAGTTTCCTGGGGATAAAGAATAAATAACAGAAAATGAGATGATCTGTGAATATATGCATGCTAATGGCATCAGTTAAAAGAAAGTGTCATTATCCAGAATTTTGATAGCATAGCAGAATGAAGAGTAGCTCAAAGAGAGAGAAATGTATAGCTTATGTTTTTGTCTTTGTTAAGCAAAATCCCTGAAATTGGCATTTTGTCTTTGACAGTAAAGGTGGGTGAATAAACGTTATTTTCTTTAAACCTCTCCCTCCTCCCTTCCCTATAATATGTAAGGACTTGACTCTGTTATTCCTTAGTCTAAAATGCATTGATAAAAATTTCCTGGGACCTCAATTTCCCTCCTTCAAATTTGTCCTGTTGTACTTTACCAAAGTTCCTTTTTATATATTATCCTGGGTTAGCTCTGGAATATGAGCTCTCCCCCCGTCCACCTCCTGCTTTGCTGGGATTTTTCACTCTTTCCAAACCTTCAGCTCCATTGAAAAATTGGCAGTTTAGTGATTTTCTGCATCAGTAGTTCTATCTTTTGGGCACGAAAGCAGATTTTTCTCATCTTGTCATGTGGAGATTTAGAGTAATCCCTGTGCCCTATTTCACAAGATTAAGCAGGAGAGAAAAAATAGCAAGGATATACCTGTTGAAGCGACAGCTTTTTAGGCATTCATTGGAACTGGCAGCATGAAGAGCATCAGCCAACGAGGTCTGTATTAGGGTAACACAGCCATCTGGACTATTAGAGATGTAGAAAACAATTGCCCTAATAGGTGAAATGCTGAAAAATGTCTCTCTCACATACACAATACTTCAATTTGGTTTACTGGAGGGACTATTTTAAATACAATCCCTGTTTTCTTTTTGTTGCATGAACCAAATAAATAGTAAGGTTGTGAATTTGCAGGGGAAAATATAGTTATTTGGAAATGGTTTGGATTTCTTTTTGACTTTTTGAACATTCTCTCTCTCTCTCTCTCTCTCTCTCACACACACACACACACACACACTAGATATATTCTGTGGAATGAAAGTGAGCATTTTAGGCCATTTATCTTGCTTTCTACATACCATTTTCCCAACCTTGCCTAATCCAATGAGTCTGTGAGGCTGAAAATCGAAATAGCAGACAGTTTTAGTGGGAAACTGTATGAATTTTTAAAATGCTGGTATAGATTTTCAACATGTACAGACTTTGGTTAGGAAGAAGGAACTTACTTTAATTTTACATTGGGGAGGAGACAATAGTCTAATTGCTGTTCTTCTCACTTTCATCGATTGAGACTAAGTTATTTGAATTCAAGTCCCATGGAAATCAATGAACAAGTTAGTTGTGACATAAATCCAATACCTAAAAGCAACTAACCCAGACTGAGTCTAACACACTATCATGATTTGGCAATCCTTCACCTCCAACACATCCCAGTCTCTCCCCACCCCCCATAATAGTTTTTGCTCCTGAATCCTCTTCTCCTGCATTGACCATAAGTGGTTAATCACGGAACCAAGGAAACAGTTCTTCCGTATGATCAAGAGTCCTGAAAACTGCTATCCCTGCTTATACATCCAGAATCTACACACATAGAATGACATCCTTTTAGTGAAATGCACATGGGTAAGCAATGTGGTACTATGCACCTGGGACAAATTGTTTAATGTACCTCAACAGCCATATTTTGCTGATAACAAAAGAAGTGGTGTTATGCATACAGCCGTGCACTGCATTTGCACACTGGATTTGCACACTGGCTATGTATTTTGTAAAGACAACCAGTTTCACAATATTACCATTCTACATTGCTGTTGAATAGTACAATCTGGATGATTTGTTTTGCAATTGTATTGTACCCTGTTGTGATTTATTGTTCCGCCTACCTGCTGTGTATGTATGTATATACACATACGTCTTAGATGACACCCCTTTGGCAGAACCCAATGTTTTTCATTGTTTTATTGTAAAGTGCCATGTACATATGATGTTAAAATATGAATATATAAATTAGTAGTATCATCCATCCAGATTTATGGATTAAACTTTCATGGATTTGATTATTATTGGGTTGCTGTTTTTGCCCCTCATGCTAGCTGCTGCCCCATTCATTTGTTTCCCTAGCCATTTCTAGATCATCTCCCGTGTGATTATAACAGAAGTTGATCATCATACTAGTGGACCTAGATATGCATAGAGAAGTGTTCTTTCAGTAAAAATGAAAAAAAGGTTTATTGTTTGTATTGAAATCTATGTGTGTTTGCCACTTTCAGGGGGACTTTGTATCCCTAACCTTTCCAAATAAGGAGGCACAACTGTATTGGCATAGCATCTCTTTATGTATATTTAGGCTATGTGTTGCACCCCAGGCCTGAAGCCACCTATGACTACAGCATCACACAAGAGTCCAGAGTATAAGCAAACAGTTTATTGTAAAAACACATATGAAAAAAAAATCAGAAATAAGGAAATAAGGTGTTAAATCCAAATATGTCACCAATAGGTGATAACCAAACAAGAATTCAAATGCCTCTTATAAATCTAAAGTAAACACAGTCTAAAGATAGTTCCAAACTGCAAAGGCAGATTAAGTCCAGAAGCAAAAGGTATGCTTAGCAAAACTAGAATAAGAATACAAAACAAGAACATGGAAATCTCCCAGAATACTTAAACCCAGAACCAAGGCTTGAAACAAGAACCATAGAACTCAAGCCTAACTTCTAACGAATGCCACATTGCCAGAACTGAAGTCAGGCTGTGTGTTAGCTCTTAATAAACGATGTGAAATCATTATGTCTGCCACAGAATTTCTGTTTCCCTCGAAGCCATGTTGATTTACGAAGCTGGCTATCTGCCCTAATCTGCAAACATGCTTCTTTGCTTAGGTCTATATCATCAGGTGCTTGCCCATGAGAATTTCCTGTCAATTCATCTTCGCTCGACCCCTTATCTAGGGAGGATAATTTCAAATTTTGAGACTGACCTTGAGGCTCAGAGCCATTGATATTCTCTCGGCCCAGTAGCACTATCTGAAGCAGTTTCATCTTCTTGTCCTGTATCATTCTCTTGGCCTGAATCACTATGAATCCCAGGAAAGCCCACAATCCCTTCTGACTCTGTGTCATCAGTGAATTCATCATCCTCTGGCTGCTGTGACTGCTATTGAGCTACAACACTGAGCTACAAGGGGATGTTGGATTTCAGTCATATATTAATACACAAATGGGGTACCATTCACAATGTCTCTTCAACATTCAGAAATAAGTCTATCTAATTTTTTTCTCTTCTCATCCTGGAGGGAATGAACACCTCAGTGAATTTTAACATATGAATGCAAAAGACAGTATTTTCAAAGTCCAGATTGGTAGGTATTCTTGGGTGTTGTTGAGAAATGTTGTTGTAGATTCTATGGAATGAAAGTGATTAAATAAAATAAAATTATCATAATCAAATGATGATGCAATTAAATGAAATGTACTTTTCAGAAACAAAAAAAGATTTAAATAGAAAGTATAGTTCATAATGAGATAACTCTGCTCTGGAAGGAAAAAGTTAGTGGAGAACTAAGGCCACTTTCATACAACTGAATAAAACCCCACATCATCTGCTTTGAACTGGGATATAAGGCAATGTGGACTCAGATAACCCAGTTCAAAGCAGATATTGTGGGTTATTCTGCCTTTATAGGGTGTCTTATATGGCTGTGTGGAAGGGCCCTAAGTCATACTCAACAATGTAAGAAATAATGCAATCACCAGAACAGGAAATGTTCTAAATATGAGTTACATGTATTCTCGATAGAAGAAGAGACAGTTGAGGCTTTACCTGACCGGCGAAGCTGGGCAGGTGAAGCCGGTTGTCCCCTTCGCCGAAGCAGAGATCCTTTTCCGGCGGAAGTGCTGGGAGGGGGCGGAGCCAACGCTGGCCCATCCAGCCCTCCCAGTCATTCCGCCGGCGATCGTCGAGGGACAAGCACCTGAAGAAGCGGCTCCAGGTCTGCCTCGGGGCTGGTGGGAGGCTGGGCCTGGGGCCCTCCTCCCCCCTCCTCGCGCCATCCTTCGGAGAAGCGGCTGGCCCCTGCGGGAAGGCGTGGGCCTTGAGCCGCGGGGGATTGCTCTCCGTCCCTTCTCGCTGGGTCCGCAGCGCCACGCGGTGTTTGCCGCGTGGCGCAGCGTTGCGCCTGCGGGTGGTTCTCGGGGCTTTGGCGCCTTGGCGCTTGGGTACCGCCGGCCCCTGCGGCTCGTCGGCGTTGGCTGGTTGCTTGCCCGACTAGGCGTATGGGGTCGGGAGGCGCCAATTGTTTGGGTGGGCCTTCAGCCTTGAGCTTAATTTACGGCACGATTGGGGCCTGAAAAGCCTTTATGCTTGGCGCTCCTCACTTCCGGCCCAGCGCTATATTTTAACCCTGGCAAGCGGGTTGTGCCTCGGGATGGACACCAAGCCTTGGCGTTTGTGGCGCGGCCCCATTCCTGGGCATATGCAGGCGGATCTAGTGCCGGCCCAGTAATGGCGGCTGCCTGCTGCACGCCCCGCCCCCCCCCTCCCCTCCTCCCAGCGGCCATGTTGGCCACGTGGCAGCGGCCATCTTAGAGCCCAACACATGGCCAGAAGCCTCATTGCTGGGTTTGGCGGCCATTTTAAAACTTGTATCGACACAGTGGGAGCCTCTTTGATAAAGCTTACCCACCCCTCCCTCCCTTACATGTGGGGCTCCATTCTCACATGCGCCATTATCAATTACAAGGTGTTTTAAACTATACTAATAACGATGCTATATACAATATTATCAATATTTAAAATGAATAAATGAAATAATAATAATAATAATAGTAATAATAATAATAATAATAAAAGAGGGGGAAGATGCTGATTTCACTCAATTGTCACATACAAACAGTTAAGGCCAACCTCAATGCCATAGTTTGAGTAAGTAATTCAGTCACCAACCCTGACAGAGGGCCATCCAGCCTCTGTTTAAAAGCTTCCAAAGAAAGAGCCCTCGCTACATCACGGGCGGAGAGTCCCACTGCTGAACGGGTTGTTCATAAGTTATTCTTTTAATACAAGGCAACTTTTCCAATGGACATGCTGTGTTGGCTATAAAGCCATTCATAGGACACTGTTCACTCAATATTACGTTAACGCTAACTAAGAGACCTATTCTATGCTTTATTTCTACAGGATGCCGGCTAAGAAGAATGTTGGGGGCCCCAAGGGCAAAGGCCCCGCTAAAAAGGCGCCGACCAAGCGCCCTCCTCCACCAGATACTACTTCATCAGAAGACGAAGGCGTATCGGCTGAAGATTTCAACGCATTGCTCATGCGCGTTAATGGGCTGGAAAAACAAAGGGGGTTGGCAGCATCTGCCAGCCCTAGGCCAACAAGGCGTGCAAGTAAAGCGGCAATGTTTAAAGCCCTTCTTTCTCGTGTTTCCAATTTAGAGGCTGGCCGGCTGGCACAACAGTTTCAAGGAGTCGAAGAGGCTAGCCCAATCCACGAAGAGCTCCCAACAGCACAGCCGCAACAGCCCCAGGTCCAGGCCGTGACGCAGGCAGAATTAACAGCACAGCATCAGTCTGATGAAGTCAGCCAACGAGATACAGTAGTTGATGTCACATCTGACACGCTATCGGTGCAGCGAGCCTCCACATCTACAGGTATGAACACCACGGGTGGGTGGCCTTGGGACAACAGTCAGGCACAAGGGGGGCCGTTGACTCAACATACACAAGCAGGCGCATCCGCCACGATTCACCCTGCTTCACAACTAGGTCAACAAACACCCTGTCAAGGTCTAACAAGCTCGGCGCTAGTCAGAGCTGAGGACGCCAACCAGTTCTGGGGCACAGCTAAATGGCCATTGCCATCCCCCCCAAAGATGAGTTCAATTGCTCTGGGATCACATTTGGCCCAGAAAACGATTGATAAAATCCTAAAAAATGAGTACGTAGACATATTCTCCTTGTACTTTAGAGAGCTTGACAAGAAAGACAAGGATGACCTCGATGACGAAACAAAGGAAAAAATTAAGAAAAGAAGGGTAGTTCAAAACTGGGAAAATTGGCTAGCATGTTACATGATTTATGCGGGCGTCCTTATGGAAGCCTACCCTTTTAGAGGTAAATCCTTGCTACAATATCAAAATATAATTTATTGTGCCTATGTCAATTTTACGGGCAACGCATGGCTGTCTTACGACAAGCGTTTCCGCTTTGATGCGGCCCGTTATCCATCTAGTCGATGGGACCTCATCGATGATCAGCTATGGTTGGACGTCATAACTCCCCCTAGGCCAAACATAGGCGAAAAGGCCGATAGCGGTCACACTATACAAAACAACAAAGGTGGACAGCCCTTTCGGCAGTGGGCCACCCAACAACAGCCCCAGCGCCAAAAGGCCATGTGTTGGGATTTCGTGGCCCAGGGAGCATGCTCACGTCGAAATTGCAAGTTCCAGCACACATGCTCCATCTGCGCTGGAGCTCATTCCTCAAAAAACTGCAACAGGGCAAAGTCACCCAGAACAAACACAAACGATAACCAAGGTCCAAGAAAAAACCCAGCCTCAACCTTCCTTCCAAAAGGGCCCCAGCCCAATTAGGTTGGGACCCTTGAAGGAATGGCTGCAACACTATCCCGATAGGACAGCCGCCGTTTACTTGCTGGATGGCTTTACTCATGGTTTCCGTATCCCGGCTTATGGCCCCCGAGTTAGTTCTTGGGCACGTAATCTGAGGTCTATAATTGGCATGGAAGAGGTAGTTAAAAACAAAATAGATAAAGAGATTAAAGAAGGGAGGGTCCTGGGTCCATTTGACTCACCTCCAACAGCGCAGCTGCGTGTTTCCCCACTAGGCATAGTGCCAAAGAAAGCTCAAGGTGAATACCGCCTCGTTCACCATCTGTCCTACCCTAAGGGCAGCTCGGTGAACGACGCAATACCGGATTATCATTCAACTGTACAATATACGTCATTCGACGCAGCAATCCGCATGGTGAGGAACCGTGGGCACGCAGCCGAATTGGCAAAATGTGATATTAAATCTGCCTTTCGTTTACTCCCGGTTCATCCCCAAGATTTCGAGCTATTAGGTTTTCAATTTGATGGTGCCTTCTTCATGGACCGGGCTCTCCCCATGGGGT
Source organism: Anolis sagrei (assembly GCF_037176765.1). NCBI lineage: Eukaryota > Metazoa > Chordata > Lepidosauria > Squamata > Anolidae > Anolis > Anolis sagrei. Next base: position 122,158,168 of record NC_090025.1, on the reverse strand, counting down.
GCTCGGTATCATGTGCCGCCTTCGAAAAGTTTAGCTCATTTTTGGAATGGGCGTTAAAGTTCAAATCCAATAACAAGGGAGTTGTTCATTATTTAGACGATTTTCTGTTCGCTGGAAAGTCCGGCTCTGGCGAGTGTAATTTCTTGCTGGGTTCATTCAAAGACCTCACAAATCAACTCGGGGTGCCATTAGCTGAAGAAAAGACGGAGGGTCCTACTACAGTTTTAACTTACCTAGGGATTCAAATCGACACTATCAGGCAATTTTCCCGCCTGCCACCTAACAAACTAACGGACCTGACCTTTAGAGTTCAACACTTCATTCAGCGGAAAAAGGCTACCCTGAGGGAATTTCAAGAACTAATTGGACATTTAAATTTTGCTTGCAAGGTAATTGCTCCGGGTAGGGCTTTTTTGCGCAGATTATGCGATGCCATTGCGGGGGTTTCTTCCCCTCATCATCATATCAGGTTAACACGTTCGATCAGGGAGGATTTGTTTATCTGGTTGAAATTTTTATCCAATTTTAATGGCATATCTTTTTGGAGACATGATCTGATGTTGAAAGACGCACTACAAGTGGCATCAGATGCATCAGGATCAGTGGGTTTTGGAATTTACTTTAACGGACACTGGTGTGCCGAGACGTGGCCAACGCAATGGCATGAGTTGGGAATGACCTCTGATCTAACTTTTCTGGAATTTTTCCCAATATTAGTGGCCGTGTCAATTTGGTATAAAAGTTTTCAAAATTCGACGGTCCACTTCTGGTGCGATAATCAAGCCACGGTTGAAGTCATAAATAAACTGACATCCCGATCCCCCAGGGTGATGGAGGTGGTTCGTTTTTTCACACTCCACTGCCTGAACTTTAATATACTCTTTCGCGCATTTCACATCGCGGGCGTAAATAACTCACTGGCGGACGCTCTGTCTCGTATGCAGATGGAGCGTTTCCGACAGCTAGCACCCGCAGCAGACGCCCGACCGGAGCCCATGCCAGACCATCTTTGGCAGGTTGGAACGAAGAGATATTGAGGGGGATGTCACTGGCGTTAGCACCGAATACCAGGAAGTCTTATCTTAAAACAGTTCAGGAGTTCGAAGAGTTTAGGCTAGATTACGGCCTTCCCAACATGAGCCCCGTCCCTTATGATCACATTGCCAAATATTGTGTATATTCCAGGCGAAGAGGGTTAGCGCCCCAAACTATTCGATCCAAGCTAGCTGCTTTAGCATACTGGCTCAAAGCCCAAGGTCTTCCAGATTATACTAATGATTTTAGGCTACACAAGTTAGTCACAGGCTGGTCACGAGAAAGCCGTTGCCCGTCGGATGATAGGCAACCCCTAACTCCGGATATTTTAAAAGGCCTAAAACAAATTTGGGTACAGGTGTGTTCCTCAGTTTATGAGCAACGGCTGTTCCATGCAGCGGCGTTGACCGCATTTTTTGGAGCAATGAGAATAAGTGAGTTAATACCAGCAAACAAGAAAGATTTCTCTCAGCGGGCGCTGCTTTTCTCTGATGTCACCATCAGCGATCATCAGTTACAGATATTTGTTAGATCTTCCAAAACAGATCAACGGGGCAAGGGCTCTTTAATTTCATTATCACCATGTAGCGACGCTGACATCTGCCCAGTTTTGGCCATTACCCAGTTCAGAGTTATGAGGGGCCCCACTTCTGGTTATTTCTTTTGTCACCAGGATGGTGGACCGCTTACTAAATTCCAATTTTGGTCCATCACGGACAAAGCGCTGAAGCGGTTAGGCCTTGGACACCTTAAATTTGGTACTCATTCATTTCGAATAGGTGCGGCATCGACAGCAGCCAACCTTGGTTATGCCACAGAGAGGATAAAAAGTTTAGGGAGATGGAAATCGGATGCATATAAGGGCTACGTTCGCCCTGTTCCCCGTTAACGTTGTTCTTTGTTTTACAGATGGTGTTTTGCTGCGCCATAGAAGAAGGGTGCTGATTTGTGGACACAGTTAAGTTCACTGGGCAGAGCGCCACGCACGAAGAGGTCCCTATGGCCAGCAGTTGGGGCTTGCCTCCTTAGCCACAGTTGAATGGAGGGGTTTAAGAGGTTTAAGATGGGATGGGTTGATCCCCATGTTGTCGTTGCACGGTGATTGCCCAGCACCGGATATTTTGTTGATTCACCTGGGAGGAAATGATTTGGGTCTCCTAAAAGGAAGGGCATTATACTTGCATGCACGGACGGACTTTGCGAAAATATGGGAGCGTTGGCCCCATACGCACATTATTTGGTCCGCTGTTATCCCGCGCCTGAGGTGGCCTGGTGGCGGTGATGTACGTAAACTGGAAAAGGCCAGAAAGAGGGTCAATAGGGCCATTAGAGCCTTGTTGACACAAACTAACGGTTCTTACATACCGCATGAGCAAATTACTCACGAAGACATTTCGCTCTATCGGGCTGATGGGGTGCACCTTTCAGACGCAGGTATTGACATGTTTCTGGCCAATTTACAGGCAGGGATTATCAACAGTATAGGCAAATTGGTGGGGGATGGGGACTAAATTGACATTTGCCCCCAATCTGTGGCGGTAAATAGATAGATAAAAGTTTGATATTACAGTTACATGCAAGGCACCCCCTCTCAAGGTTAAGAGGCTATTAACAAAACTCTCTCAGGAGGTTCACTTTGGCAACAGAGATAAAGAAATGCCTGTAAAGGAGAGGGGAGACTATGGCCTTCGTTACATTGAATTTTGGTTCCCTGCACTTTGAATTGGAGTTTGCCCAGATTTTATTAAAGGGCTAGCAGAATTTTCCCCAGCTTGCCGAGGAGTGGACGAGCAGGGACGCTGCCTCGGCTTTCCCTCACCAAATTCAGTTTGAGACAAAACTAGTTAAAGTTAATTTAGGTAACAAAATAAAGTTGCCCATATTTAACCCAAAATGCTTTGTGTGGTCTCGTTATTTCGGTGTGGGAGGACAAGAGGCTTTACCTGACCGGCGAAGCTGGGCAGGTGAAGCCGGTTGTCCCCTTCGCCGAAGCAGAGATCCTTTTCCGGCGGAAGTGCTGGGAGGGGGCGGAGCCAACGCTGGCCCATCCAGCCCTCCCAGTCATTCCGCCGGCGATCGTCAACCCACCACGCCCGCCCTTTATGTCACAGCATAATGGTTGCCAATAGGGGGCCGGGTAGGAATTTTTTCCCCCCTATGTTCTAGGGGGTTTTTTCGCCTACCCTATGCTGTCACTGGACAAATTGGGATGGTGCGGTTCTAAATAGGGTTCACGGTAAATAGATAGATAAAAGTTTGATATTACAGTTACATGCAAGGCACCCCCTCTCAAGGTTAAGAGGCTATTAACAAAACTCTCTCAGGAGGTTCACTTTGGCAACAGAGATAAAGAAATGCCTGTAAAGGAGAGGGGAGACTATGGCCTTCGTTACATTGAATTTTGGTTCCCTGCACTTTGAATTGGAGTTTGCCCAGATTTTATTAAAGGGCTAGCAGAATTTTCCCCAGCTTGCCGAGGAGTGGACGAGCAGGGACGCTGCCTCGGCTTTCCCTCACCAAATTCAGTTTGAGACAAAACTAGTTAAAGTTAATTTAGGTAACAAAATAAAGTTGCCCATATTTAACCCAAAATGCTTTGTGTGGTCTCGTTATTTCGGTGTGGGAGGACAAACAGCTCCATCATGACTAAACCCAGAAACAGATGAAAGGTCCTTCATCTATTCCAACTGCCACTGCCCAGGCTGAGGCAAACCTCACTTTCTTAAGAAGATTGTAATGACAAACCTTTGAATAAATCTTGCCAAGAAAAGTCTAGGAAATTCTAATTCAGATTTGACTTGAAAACACAAAACAACAACAAAACTGTTGCAAGTTCAAATAACCACTGTATTTTACATGCTAAGGAACTCAATAGCTTGTAGAGCACTGCTTTTAATTCCCACAGGTTGCTGGGCTAGATTTTCTCTGGGATCTTCCTAAACACTTCTCCCATCCTGCCCTTGCTAAGTGCAGGTTATCTGTAGGCTTAAACTAATGTATGTGGTAGAGATGAGCATTCCAGAAGTGACTTTTCTCAAACTTCCTCTCCTTTGAAGGGCTTATGAAATATTGATATAAGGAGCAAAGGAGGCTTAAGTGAAAAGCTGGCTGCCCTGCACTGCCTTTACCAAAGCCATTCCATGGGCTAAAGGTAAAGCATCTTCTTATTGTACTCTCCTTGGGCTGGCTTTAGACTCAAAACTACATGTTTGGCTATCTCCCTTATGGACTCTCTTAGTTTCAGACCATTATTAAGTTTGATATTGAGATGACAGCTTTTAATTTTTTTATCTGAAAGAATCGACACTCAATCTTATTTTCAGGCTTATACTCCCTTGAGTTAAAATCAAGGAAACTTACACACATTAAAACAAAAAACAAATAAATCATTTGAAATGAAACAGTAATATAAAATGGAATGTGTTAAATATGTGAATACTTTTACAAACATTTAAAGTGCTTGAATTGTCCAGAGGACCCATATATTTGTTAGGATCTACTTCCAGATATTTAGGAGTTGTGAACATTGGGTGGATTCTATTGGAAGACATTCAACAATACTGAAGGCATCTTTCCACACAAGTATGAAGTATTCATTTTTTTTCTTTCAACACAAATTGCAAGGGGGCATACCGTACAGTGGTCTGAAAGTGGCAGGACCAGTCTTGATAATTTATCTGTCTTGCTACCTTTTCTGTGGTTTTAAAAAATGCATGTTTCTCTCTCATCTCCCCACTGCCTCTTTTGTGCTTGGCTTACTTCAATTGCAAACTTCCTTGACAAATGAAAGGGGAAAGAGGAAAACCACTTCCCCTTTCATTTCTCAAGGAAGTAATGTGTTCTTTCTCATTCATTTTGTCATCTTGTTCACATTCTGATCTACATGGGTCCTGGTTTTCCTTTGCAAAATGTTGAAAGATATGCCAGGATGCTTCAGCATTCAGATGATTATGGGAATAAAATTATGGAAGCTTTAAAGGGACAGGTAGATGCAGTTATGTCTTTCCTGACGTGGATAGGTGGTGACCATGGGACAGACCCAGCAGTTGCCCAGGACCAAGTTTGCCAGTCACATACTTTTTAGGATCCTCAACTCATGTGATGTGCTAACCAATTATATTATAAACAATAAAGTTGTGGCTTTATTATATCCAACATGTGAGTCTTGGTCTGTTATTGTAAACAAAATGCTGATTTCCACATTTACTTGAGAACTTGTTGCTCCTGTACATATGGGATTTAAACCCACTTTTCTTTATCCCCCCCCCCCAAAAAAAAACACCATTTTCTAGGATGGATGAATTTATCACTTTTGCTTTCACTTCATTTATTTTATTTAATAGCTCACATTTTTTCTATCAAATAGATAGAAATATCTGTGCATTGCTCATGCACCCCGTGAAATTCATGTTCATGTCTTATTTGTGGAAAGAATTATTTTGTTGACCTTCGAACAATGTGTTTTGAGTGGCTTGAATTTGTCTATATCTATTATTTTTTTGGCTCTCTGTCTCAAAAACTCATTTAGTATTTCACAATCATTTTATTGGATTACCGGGGGGGGGGGGGGCACTGTGTGTGTGTGTGTGTGTGTGTGTGTGTATACACACACATAGAGAGAGAGAGACAGACAGACAGACAGACAGACAGACAGAAAGACAGAGTCACTATCCTGGTATGTGCTAAAGCAAAGTATCATTGCCCTCCACCTAACAGGCATTTCAGTCTAATACTGCATAGAATACTTGAGCGATCTCTGTGACTGACATGGCTTTAGGTTTATTACTATTTAGAGAAATATCTTTCAGCTAAGCATGAAGGTCTCACAATCTGCAAACTGGCTCAAGGCTTTACATTATTGTGTCAGACAGTCATATTGTTCAATCTAGTTACTTCTGGACAATGACACTTGCACCAACCATCTTCACTATAGATAATTGACTCTGACAGCATTAAAATGAACTGACAGGATGCTAGCAATCACTATACATGACATCTTCTGCCACTGCACCTGCGACTAAGAATTATTTGTCTGTAATGTATATCTAAAACTGTAGATAAATAAAAAAGGAGAAAATGTGACCAAACCTATTTGCTTTTTGGAGTTGAGACATATCTGTGTTCCTTTTTTATTTATTGGCAGCAATTCATAATTGAATCATCAGTTAACCTTATTACAAGCATCAAGGGGAAATACCTATGGTATATACTCTAGGTTATTTCTAGGGGTTATTTCTCCCTTTAAGAGATATTTTTGTCCCAATTAATATTATTTACTGAAATACAAAAATATTGTGCCATTTTAATAATTTTAACATATTTTGGTTTGATTTTTACCAGAGTATCTTATAGCATTCTGGTTCCTGTATATAACAAAAAGGAAGAATGTAAATATATCTATTTAAGCTTCTTTTGAATATTGAGACTTTTAAAAAGAGAGAATGTAATTAATTACTTGGAGAGGAGTGACATTTTAACAATAATTATATTTAAAGTAACTTTTCAAGCTCGGCCTGATATGTGCTACCAAGATACATTTGTAATTGATAACATAAGGATCTGAACACCTTACCTGTAATTACTGTCCAGACTGCTGTCCCCAAATTACCAAGTAAGTATTAACTAGTGCATTCAATGTGATGGCACCCCACCTCGGGATTGGCCTCTATATTGCAGCTTGAAGGGGTTGAAGCTACTGTTATTTCAGTGCCAAGCTAAAACTGACATATTTGCCCAGACATTTAAAGTATTCATGGATGCTGTTTTCTTTTCTTGCTGTTTTTCAATTCCTGGCTTGTTTTTTATTGGAAAGTTGTACTCTTTAGAGATGTATTTTCATTGTTGCCTTTTATATATCATCCTGATATTTTAGGATGAAAGACAGGTTTAAATGCATTTAATAAATAAATCATAAATGAATAAATGGTAGAGCTGTGATGGATTCGAGCATCTTTATCTTCAAAGTGTTTTTCAAACTTGTCACAGCATGCAAGCAAGTTTTCTACCATATTGCTCGCAGGGCCAGATTATAACTTGCCTCTGACTTTGAAAAGCAACCTTCTGCTTGATGACACTGAGAAGTTGCAATAGTAGTGAAATATAGTGCTTTCATTCCTCACCACAGCACTACCATGTACACAATAGGTTGATAAAAAGCTCTAACCTGTGCTCAGCATGTGTCTTCATCCATTTATAGTTTAGCCATCTTCCATCTTGTTTCATTGTCACAGCTCAGACATACATCAAAAAACAGAACAAGAGCCTTTTCACAGTATACAGTTATAGTACTATGGTTTTCTTTTAGCTGCCATGGCTTCATCTGTGGGATCCTGGGAATTTTTATTTTATTTTAGGAAGAGGTACTTCACTGAACTTACTGTAGTTTAGTAAGTCATTAGAACTCCATGGGTAAAGTGCTACTCCCCACTGAAAATCTTGGGGGTTCGATTGGATGGAGTCATGACAGTAGTTGGAACCACAGTGCTACAACTGTGCATCATAGAAAGTACCTTGAAATAACTATGTAAACTATCCAGTTTATGTATGCATTCCAGAAGAACAATGTAAACCCCAAACTTGTGGGGCAGGAAACCCTGTAGAATACTTCTGGCTCCATTAGTCTTTTAGACTAGGCCTTTTTAATGGATCTGTCTAAAAGTTTAATCTTATAGTCTGCTATAAGCTTAAAGTACTATTGGAAATGATCTGGCCACAATATGTTGGTCTATGATTATAATAAAGATTTGATTTGATCTGGCCATAACAAGATGATGTTAACTCCTCCCGTTTTCAGTTCTCTGTTTTCTAATCATCTTAGAAAAACAAATCAAGAAAATATATCCTGTTCATGAATTTGGTTAATGAAATCTTCAGGTATTCCCGCTCTAGCAGACACATATTGGGGTCGCACGGAACCACCAATCTAGATGGCATTAGCATCAAGAATGCATCTACAGTGTAGAATGAGTGCAGTTTGATACCACTTTAACTGCCATGGCACAATGCTATGGAATCATGAGAGTTGCAGTTTTACAAGGTCTTTAGCTTTCTCTGTCAAATATTGCTAGTGCCTCACCAAACAACAACTTCCATGTTTGTATTGAGGCATGGCAGTTAAAGTGGTGTCAAACTGCATTAATGCTACACTGTAAATGCACTCTAAGTCTCAGGGCACCTCTTTCAGCTCAAATAGATGGACTCCTCAGGCTATCTCAAGTGCTTGGCAGACAATACAGACACTCATGATGATTTCTTAGGTAAATGGACAGGAAGCCTAAGAAGAGAGATGGAGTTCTGATACAGCACAATAACTTTCCCTTAGTTCCCCATGGATATTATATCAAGCCACCAGAAACAGCACATCCGAAAGTATCCTACTAGCCCTCCAGTCCTGATAATGGATCTCAACAAAGTAAACCAGTTTAGCTTCCTCATTCATTCTGAAATCATAACTTGAAAATTCTATCAACCATAGCAATAGATGACCAGACAGTAAATGAGCAAGGTCATCAGAAATTCCTTGGACAGCGGAATACAGAAAAAAGTACAGGATTAAGAATTAAGTAAACACTTTTGTTTTTAATGAGCTTCTTAGTTATGGCATAACATCTCTTGAGTAGATTACCAGGTGTTCTATCCCCAATGAAGTTATCCTATTAATTTCCCAAGCTCATAGCTGTAACACAAAGGACTATAAGTCTTCCAGAGAGCAACCAAAAGGACATCATAATTTTTAGCAGCCATGTTGTAACATAAACACAAATTTAAAAAGTTATAAATTTTGAGCCAGTCAATCATGGCAGTAGCCAAATACTTTTATTCACCTAAAAGGACCACCAGGGCTCTCAGATTAGAAATCTCATTTGTTCTTATCATATATGAACTGGGTAACCCTTGCTGTTATGTCATCCTCAAAACATCAGTGCCAAAGGGCATATCCAACTCCTTTGAATGTACCACTGATTCCTGGGGGGGGGGGGGGGGGGAATGAAACAAAACATTACAGAAGTCAAAGGGTTACATTCTGCTGCATTCAATTTCCTGTTTTATTGTCTGTTCTAAATGCACTTTACTTATCAGTTTAATTGAACATAAATTTAAAGGTGTGATCTGCAATTAAGTACAGGATATTGATTAGGATATGGAATATGGAACTCATATTATAATATGAAAAATGGTCATTATTATACTACAGCATGGGGATCTATATTTGTAAACTTTTTTTCTGAAATGAGTTGGAAATTTGATTAAGCCCTCTGTCCAGTAGCAGCATGTTTAAAATGATCTATTCTAAAGAAGTGTGTCATCCTAGTAATACTCTTCATGCCTCTAGATTCTGTCCCCCATTTCTTTCCTTATCCTATAAAAAACTGGCATTATCTCATTTTTTCAGCATGCTCTGGTTTACAACTAGGCACGTTCAAATAATTTGAACACAAATACTTGATCTCCGTGATGCCAATCATCTAATCAGTTCAATCTCCTCTTCAATTTATTGTGTTTTCTACCCTCAAGCACTTTTCAATACTGAAACTTGACTGAAGGTTAAAGCTGTTCAGAAACAATCCATATTGGTTTGGCTCCTAAAGAAACTCTCTCTCTTTTTTTTACTTATGAGTGTTTGTTGTCTTGGGGTTTTTTTTTTCATAGGGAAGAAACAGACGGGCTACCATTCTGGGAAAGTAGGCAGACATGGACATTTTTGTACTCACTTAGGACTCATTTTAGTTTTCCTTGCCAACTGCTTAGAGCTGGCTTATCATCTGGTTCATTTAAAAAACTCAGTAAGCAGCTTGTTTATCAGCAAGACTGCTCAACTTGGTTTTCCTCAGCTGCCAAAAAAAGCCATGTGTGCTGAAAAAGCTCTTGTGTGAGAACTGACCTCAAGGTTGCCCCATGCCTCTACTGACTCTTCTCTTGGAATCATATGGTGATTTAAGACAGAATACAAAAGAAGTATAAAGTTTGTAGATGAATGACTAGTTTGAAGGCACATATAGCTTCTTCTCTTATTTAGGCATGGTAACATCTTTGAGCAGAACAAACAAATTAAAGCAAATACTAAATAAGTTTGTTGTAGGCATAACCTTTTTTTAAAGAAATATATGCTTGATGTCACTGAGAAGTTGCAATAAGAGTGCAATAGAATTCATAGGGTTGCGATAGGTTGACAGGTGACTGACTTATACACCTGTAATGCTTTTATCCCTTCCGCGCCCCATACCACTGTCAAACAAACAATAGGTTGATAATGACTTCAGCAAAAATCTTTATCTATAACTCTCTCCTCCTCCTCCTCCTCCTCCTCCTCCTCCTCCTCCTCTTCCTCTCCTCCTTCTCCTTCTTCTTCTTAGAGATAATCATAATCATAATTCTTACCTGCCTCTCCTCATGCCTTGAGGTGGGGCACAATGTAATTAAAACACATCATCATAAAAATATTCAGTAAAATTCACATATTAAAACATTTCTAAACATGGAACAAAGATTTAAAAATAGTAGTCATGGGATGTGACTTTAAATTCATATTTTAAAATCAGCTGGGCAGGCCTTCAGAAAAGATAGGTCTTCAGGGGGGAAACTAAAACATCATCCATAGGTCAAGTGTAGCCCTGCTGGTTTTGATGAGTCTGCTGGCCCCAGCACTGAATTTCTGCAGCAAAACTACACATAAAGTGAGCACACAGCTTGTTTTCAAGCAGAATCATGTTATTAGGTGCCTTGTGATGCACATATTGCTTTTTATATGTGTATTTTGTAGGGCTGGGCAACCACGGAAAAATTTGTTTCTAAAATCGATTCGTTTTTTGGGGGGTTTTGCGTTTTGATTTTTAAAAGAATTCTGAAATTTTTCTTTTAAAAAGTTTGATATTTACGAAATTTCGTAAATTACAAAATAATACAAAACAATTACGAAACAATTACGAATCGATTTGTTAATGTCGGACGCGACCGCGCAATACGCTAAAAAAACCTCCAAATGGGACAGGGGGAACTTCTGAAGCTTCCCTCTCCCTCTGTTGTTGACTGTTGGTGTGATATTTATAATTTTTTTTCACTGATTAAACAAACAACAACTATAAAACTTGCCCCAGACATGCGAAAATAATAACGAAACGATTTCAAAACGATAACGAAACAAATACAAAACGAATTAGAAACAATTACGAAACGAATTTAAAAATTCGTTTCATTTTTTAGTTGCTCCTGAATGGTTCGTTATCGCTTCGTTATCAAAAAAAATAACGAATTTTTAACGAATTACAAAATTACGAAACGAAACCGCCCAGCCCTAGTATTTTGCTATCATAGAATCATTGAATTGGAAGAGACTTCATGGGCTATCCAGGCCAACCCCTTGCCAGGAAGCAGTCAAAGCACCCCCGGCAGATTCCATCCAACCTCTGTTTAAAAGCTTCCAAAGAAGGAGCCTCCACCACACTCCTGGGTAGAGAGTTCACTCCAGGGCAGAGAGCTTTAAAACATGATGTGTTGTTTTAGCAATGACATTGTGTCATTTTTGGTGCTACAGTGCCCAAATTCAGCAGAATCACAAATATCATCAGGCTGTTGTGATGATTAGGGTGGGAGAATACAACACAGTCCCTTCCTTTTTTTCAGGAAGCTTCCCATCCCTGCATCATTATGTTGACATATGGTTCAGTTGCATAGCCTATATATCATACAAACAGCATTTCATCCTTTCTAGTGGGACCTCAGGAGTTTTCAGGAAATTGTAAATGAATGAGAAAAGGAGGGAAAGATGTTTCAGTTTTTTTAAAAGAAGAGATGAGTCCACAAAAACGTGTGTGTATGCATGTGCGCGCACACACACACACACACACACACCAGTGATTTAGGTAGGATTGTCTCTGATAAACATGACGATCTTTTAAGTTTTTTCACTGCAGTGCACCATTTAGAAATATTCTACAACACCTACATAAAATCCCTGAGATGAGTTTAACTTACTGCATATAAAAGGAAGGATTCAGACACACTCTGTGTGCATTTCATAGAACTAACTTACTGATAATACAAGAAAGTTCCCTTCTCATTAAATTTGAACCCCTGTATGCAAATCTTACTTTGGGAAATTAGAAAATTGGCTGTACTCATGAAATAAAATATGCATGATTGATGTATCTAATATCCTGCCTTTGAAATATGCTCTATTATAGTTATTTTTTCCTTCCCTTCATTAATTAAAAATTAAGACAATAAAACAGTCAGTGAAGCAGCAACAAATCACAGTAGCATCTTGAATATCTAACTGCACTGACAGAGAAATTGAATGCTAACAGTGTAGAGAGATAAGAACTGAGTTCAAAATGTCTTGAGTCATTCTCATCTCACGGCATGTTTTCGAACTCTCTGTAACTGAGAGACAATTCAGAAAAAGGCAAATAAACTTTGCCTTTCAGAACATTTTAATATCAAGTATTTCTCATTTTTCCTCCACAAGCATTGTTTATCAACTATGACTTGAGGGTCATTATGAGGTCTGATTCTTCCTTCGTGCTGAGCCACAGCCCTCTATTGCTTGGGATGAGAAACTAAGCAATTGAAGAATTACTGTGCAGGATAAGGCAGCAAATGAGCTTTTCCAATTCATTGGTTCCACTCCAGTGCATTTTCCCATTCAGCATTTATCAAAAACAGTTATTCACACAGAATACAGCTCTGCCATAGGATTCTTTGCTGCTAGAGTAAATAGCAAATAGATTATTCAATTATTCCATGCAAGCAGAGCAAACGAATGATGGCAAATATTAAATAAGTTCATTGTAGCTAAGGCTTTCATGTTAGGCTCTCAATAGCATTCTAAAGCCATTAAGCCATTCATGTGGTGCCATCTTTCTGCAGAGACTGATTCTGGCAAATGCATCCTGGGTATGATAGATGAGCTGGTTTTAGGTAATTTTTTCCAAATGTTGATTATATGACCTGCTTAACTTGCTGTGCTCTGGGATTATCATGTTAATAGATGCCTGGTAACACAAATAAAGACAAATCCCCTTGATGAATAGCAGATACCATTAATAATATAGCCTCTCACATAAGGTGAATCGAAATCTTCTATACATATTGAAGTCTGAACTTTGCCTGAGCTCATAAGAAAATATAACAAATTGTTACTATATGGTAAATTAGTGGGTGATAATTAGTTTTGTGCTTTGACATAGATTGGGTTTCTTTGAAACAGATGAAGAAACATCTACCTGCATTTTGATAATGATTGGAAAGACCTTTCTTTGTGTTTCCCATGTCTTCTGCGGACTCAATGTAGCTGGTATTTTGTTCCCTTTTGTATTCATATTGGTAATCAACATTTCTGAAATAGTTTGAAATCATTGAAATTGGTACCCACATTTGGTTTGATTTGGTCATTATTTCCTGAATGTTGTATGGATTCCCTACAGCCGCCTGGTAGGTGTTATAGCAGTTGTGAACCTTGCAAGAAAAAGAAGTTACACATTTTCTCCTGCACATATTTATATCATTGTAACAAGCAGCCTATTTTTTAAAACTGAGTTGTTGATATGAATCGTTAAGCATGTGGGAATTTATATTCACAATACTACCAGTCAAGAAAGGAAATTTTTGGCAATGCATAATCTCATCTTCATGTTCGCTGGACCTGCATGCTCAGTAGGTTTCCATTATCTATTTAAAGAAGGGAAAATGTTAGTTTATTCTTAGATAAAGAGAGAGAGAGAGACTCTAAACCTAAGTAGTTTTCTTGCATGCCGTCCTTAATTCTGCTCAAAAGGGCTATAGAGTCAAACTCTGTCTTCATCATTTCTGTTGCTTGATCTATGCAGTATCATAGTCAAATTACCTGGTCAAAGTTTATGACATCATTAGTAAATGTACAGAGCTAGCATTATATAGTCAGAAACTCATCTCGCCATGTACTATCTGACTGCTGGATGTCACTTTTTACAAATTGATGCACAGAAGCGGGCCATTAATCTTGTAATTTTAACATGATATAGTTTTAAGATCTATACTAAAGTTGGTGTAAGGTCTTGCCAGTATCTTTTAAATTGTGTTAAATTGTAATTTATATCTTAACCTAATGTAAACACTGTACTGATGTGGGTGGATGATTGTAAGGTGGGATTCTATACTGGTCGCTGACTCTAAATAAAGATTTAAGTCTTATATTATAGTCAGAAAGTCAAATCTTAACTAGTTTGGAATTCAATGTTTATTCTGCATGTAGTTTCCTTCCTCTTACACTACGCTTTCGATTTGCTGTGTACAAGAATTGCCTGACTGAAATGAAAAAGTCTGTGCAGGTGAAGTGTAACATGGCTGCAAGATTTCTTAAATTGTTTTCTGAAGACATTACATCGCAGGATGAATATTTTCTTCAGGCCTTTATGATGCTTAAGCGTAAATTGATGAAAGATTGCCTGTGGGAAGGCATGTGGCGGGGGGGGGGGGGGGCTTGAGGGGCTTCAGCCTCCCCCCCTAAATTCCCATGGTGGTCTCTGAGAAGGCTTTACTGGTACATTATTTAAACTGTTATGTTTGTTCATATCATGATCTGATCACCATGCTCAATATATCCCATATGCATGGGAGTATTGGGGTAATGATACAAAAGATATGCTAGGGTAGACCCTCTTTCACTCAGACTCAGCCCCCCCCCCCTCCGAATCAAACTCAGCTCCCCCTGAATCAAAATCCTGGCTACGGGCCTACCTGTGAGCAATAGTCTTCATTCTTATCCATCTATAAAGAGAAAGGTGTCCGCCAGTTGTACCTTTCCAGGTGTAACTGGGATGATGGTGAGCTTTGAGTATTTTAGTTCAAACTTTTAAAATATTTATTTTCATTTTTAATTGAAATATAACCCACAGTGGCATGGATTTCTAAGTACCAATATTGAAACAACATCAGAGTAACAATATTAAAGATTTCCAGCAGGTCTTTGGGGAGATTTGGGGATATGAAGACACAAGGAGTTGAAGGTATTCTCAGGCTTCAGATGCCACCACTAGCAGTTGCCATTACACTATATATATTTTTTTACTCTGTGATTTTATGAGTGTGAATTCGAATGTGCAAGATTTTGTTGCTTATAAATCCTATAGAAACAACACTGAGTAATGTACTGGCATTGCTTCTGGAAGAGTTATGGGAACTGAAGTGAACATGACAGCTATCAAACACTGCCAAAGCTATGCTATGCCATTGTTTCCCCTAATTTTGCTCTTGCAATTTGAAAAAAAAATATTCTGGGGATCATGTTTGAGATGTTGGGACTCTTGTTTAGAGATACTATAATTAATTGCATTTCTCAAAAATTCTTAGGAAAGTTGTAGCGCATTCAGTATTTTGACAGTACATTTTAAACTGTTTTCCCACTCTCACTCCCACCTGGTAATACACCAAGTTTTATAGTCAAAATACATATAGTCTCCTTTTTGAAGTGCATGAATATCAGAATATCTGACTAACAAGTATTCCCAAGGACGAAAAATGTCTTTCCTCTAAGTTTAAATTTTTGATTACCTTCCAGACATTTTTTAAAAATATGTGGAATAGTGTATTACAAAGATCCCACCCCTCTCTAGAGAACATCTATGTTCAAATGAGGATAAGGTTTAAGAACCAATGAAAATCAGTTATCTATGGGCACTGTTCCAAAAGATTCTCCACATTGTGTTTCTATTTTAAGAACACAATTACTGTACAGTCTTTGACCCAACCTTGGCAGCTACTGCTTGATGATGAGGAAAAACTATTAACTGTTCTCAAAGTACATAATGGCCAGGATCCAAAATGATTCACTCAAAGGAACAGCAAAAAATAGATCTGGTGATTCCAGGCTGCAGCTGCAGTGGGTTCTTACATATGAGACACCATTGTTCTATTTATTTGATCTTCATAAAGTATAACCCCTTTTCTTCATTTATGCATAAAAAAATTGTATGAGCTGCCTATATACAAGGCAGAGAAATGGTAGGGAAGAAGTATTTTCCCTCTTACAGGCAAACAGTGGATCATTCAGTCTCTTTTTTAATCAAAATAATCACTTTGCAGCAG
Source organism: Anolis sagrei (assembly GCF_037176765.1). NCBI lineage: Eukaryota > Metazoa > Chordata > Lepidosauria > Squamata > Anolidae > Anolis > Anolis sagrei. Next base: position 122,142,073 of record NC_090025.1, on the reverse strand, counting down.
CCAAATTTCCCTGAGTTCTTTAGCATTTTATTTTTCACTTAAGTATCAAGAGTGGATGGATTGTACCTCCCTTCTCAATTATATTTGCAAACAGAAGCTGCAGAGAATAAGATGTCTGTTCTTCCTCTGGGTCACTAAATGGGAGAAATTGCCTTGTTTTCTTTGGTTGCTCATACTGCAGTTGCTCATACTACAATTAGAATTGCATTGAGTTTAATTATTCAAACTAAGGTGCAAGTGGAGTTCAATACTGCAAAGTTTTTTTCCCCTTCTGTTCTTTTCTCTCTCTTTTTTCCTTATCACATACTGTACTTGAGTCTTGACTGCATCAAAAAATAAATGCGAGTCAAGCCAACTATAAGTGCCATCCTTTATGTATCAGCTATACAAAACTACCTTTTCCAATTATATTTCTATTAAAAAAGAATTTTAAAAAATGGGCATCAGAAGTGGTAGCTGGTCGTTTTCATGCCACTGGGACAAGTAATTACTTTAATGAAGCTATCCAAGAGGCTGCACATATTTGAGGGATGGGGTTTTGTTACTGGATAGGGTTTTTAAATAAATGCCTATGTTAGTCTTTTGTAGCATAAAAAGGAGGGAAAGATAAACATAATATAACTCTGTACTGCATCCAAAGAAAGTGATTTATAGCCACAAAACTCATGCAAAATTAAAAACCAGTTAATCTTAAAGGTACTGCTACATTCATTCTGCTTCCTTTCTGCTTTTTCATGGATAGTTTGGTACCCTATCCTCAAATTACCTGCAACATCTCTGTATAGTACCAAGAGTTTGACACCACTGTATCTGTCATGGCTCAATTACAATGGAATCATGAGATTTTTTGTTTGGTGAGGCACCAGCACTCTTTGCCATAAAAGGCTAAAGACCCCATACAAGTGCAACTCACTTGATTGCATAGAGTTCAGCATGGCAGATAAAGTTGCATTAAACTGCATTAATACTACAGTGTAGATGCACCTTTAGCTACCACTATAATGACACAGAAGACTTTAGCCACAAGTGTTTTAAAATTGTAACCTAAAATGATGCAGAACAAAAAAATACAACAGTTTCCCTTAATTGTTGTGAATCAATTGACTTTTGCATATGTTGATCTCAGTACATATGAAACAGTGTAATTCTCCACTGAGACTTGAATAAGTGCGCGCGCACGCATGTGTGTGTGTGTGTGTGAGAGAGAGAGAGAGATTGTAGCAACTGGATATGCATATACAAGAAATGTAAAATATGCAAAATTATTTTGCCTCACATACAAAATTGGCTAAATTCCAATAATAATCTCATCCATTCTGCCAACATTACTACAAATCTGGAAGATTCTCCTCATTTGAAATGCATCCACATACAATATGATCGATCATATTATGAGACATTGGATATGCATCATGATCTAGAATTTACATTAAAACTTTATAATATTTATTCATAATAAGAAGATATAATTAATATCCTCATATAGTATAAGCATTGGATTTTTTTAAAAAAAAATCATCTTCATATCAGCAACAGTTGGAAATTGGATTGTCCAACAGTCTAAGTGTTGCTTTTTCACCACTGATTCCTTTCACAACTCTGCCATGTAATTGAGACACCTCTCCTCAAAAGTAGATATTGTGTTCACATCAGAATAAGGGATGTGAAAATGTGTCAGCCTTGCTCTTACAGAGTTTCTCTATTGCTCACAAGAATGTTTGCTTTGTCCTGTTTCTGATTTGAATTGCAGCACATTTAAGTATATTTTATGATATTCTATTGCTTCATACACATTTTTCTAGTGCAGGCAAAGATTTCTGAGGCAATGAACTGCCAGTCTAATTGATATTTAGGCAACGTACAGTACATATTTTAATGAAGAAATGCAAATCCAAAAATGCTTCTCCTATCTCTAATGAGCATGTGTAGCATATACTCCTCATCCCTCTGAAAAAGTTTAGAGACATTATTAATTAGACAATTAATTACATATGCTGTATTGGAGATCCAATACTACATATAGATAGTCAAGTTTTAATACAAGATGTCATATGTATGAATCTAAGACATGTTTATTTTCAATTAAATTCAACTGTTAATCCATGAGACTTAGTTTGATGTAATTATATTAAGTTGTTAAGTCAATTGCTATTCCTAAATAGAGTAAGTTCATTGAATCAATAAGATTTCCATAAATGTTGACTTAGCCATTGATTTCATGGGCCTACTTATTAGTAACTGTAGCTAGACTAAAGGATGCAATTGCCAATCCCAAATAATCTGGCAGCTTGGTTTTGTAATTTTAGCATGAGAGTTTTAATGTTGTCATGCTCCATGAAGATCCTCACTGTTTACTCCTAGTTAAGCCCTTTTTAGTTACAGAGATTAATATTTTATGTACAGTTTCTGGGGATTCAGTCCAGACAGCGTCTTTTTATTTGAACCCTGTGTTGCTTCACCTTTAAGAATCCCCTCAGGGGCAGAGTCTCAGGCAAGGCACTTCTGGTTCTTGGAATAGTCAGCCTTTTCATGCCTGAAAGGTGAAGAAAGAGGAAAGCTGTAAGGTCTACAAATAGCATATCCAGTTGGATCTATATTCAAGTCCAGTCAGAATTAAATATTGAGACCATCTTAGAGTTGGTTGAACACCATATAAGAAAGAGACAATAAGTAGAAATAAAGATCCAAAAGCCTCTGTTTGGCCAGAACTGTGTCTATCTCTCAAAAACTTTACCTCTTCTCATAAAAACTTTGTAGTGAGACTCAGGAGGAGAGAAAGTCTAAAATTCTTGTCAGTTAATAAACTTTTGTTTGATTCAACTATATAGTCTCCAATCTGTTCCCTGCGCAGCCAGTTCACCTTCCAAGTAGTTAAGATAGCATGGGAGCAGAACACACATAATCCAATATAATTATTCAGTTGTTAAGCATTCAAATAATGCTTAAAATGTGAAATGTGGGATTTTATTCCTTCTCAAGGTAGTTGCAATTTAAACTATTATTATTTTTAGTTCAAGAGATGAAGGATCTCTCATGGTGATGCTGTTATGTGCTAATTTGTTTTTGAAGGAAGCAATATTGTCCAATGTCATTGGACACTAAAGCTATGGGTATTCTAGCAATAATAAAAGTTTGTACTATGTATACATTTCCAAATGATTTTGCTATGCATTAATTGGGATGAGTGAGATTAGTAAATGTGATTCCAGAATAGTGATTTTGGATGGGTAACAGACATTATTTTCCAAATAATAGGTAGTTATGAGTAAAAAGAGGCACATTTTACATCTAGTCATAGCTGTTTTTCCATTTCATGATCTCCAGTCTGGAAATGCAATGAAATCAGAATGTTTTATCTCAAATGAAGTTCTGGAACAGCAATTTCAGAATGACTCTTAGGGCAATCTGAAGATGGAGATACTTTGCTCCATAGTAAATGTGCTTGGAATTTGTCAAGGTCAAACAGAAATAAAGAACAGTTTGTGGAAAAAACCAGGGAGTACACATGGAAGAGAGGTTCAAAAGACTGTACTTGTCTAAACCTGTTCAGAAAGGTTTTAATCTTGATATAATGAGAGGCAAGAATGGTTGACCCTGGTTAAGAAAGGCATAGACTATTTATTTGACATAATTTAATATGCCCAAGTCAATTGAAGGATACAAATAAATAGCATTAAAAGCTTTCAAACTTCTTTCAGAATACATTCTTTACATTATGATCATTAAAAACAAGACACAATGGATTGAGAGGCCATGATCTATTGTCCCTGTTAGAGAGTGTGTGAAAGTCAACATGAAATCTTGGAGTAACTAAGGACACATCTACACTGACTGTTTAGCATGAAGTAGAGGCTAATCAGCTCCATATTGGCTAAATGACACACAGACATGATTTGGGTTAACATGGGCCAAAGTTATCTTTTTAAAAAACATATAATTTTTATAAATGTTTTTCAAATATAAACAATAAAGAGGAGTTGAAATCAGATGAGGAAAGGGAGAAGGAATGAGGGGGGTTGGAGCATAGCAAACTGAACAAGGGGACCAAGAAAAAGAATAATAATAATAATAATAGAAACAAATAAAATAAAAATAAATAAAATAATAATAATAATCCTTACCATTTTTTCGTGTTAGGTGTGCCATGTGCTTGTGGGAGATACGGTAATAGCCTTCATTAATTTGTTGAAATATTCTTTTACTTTTGTTAGGGGCGTTAAGTCTTTTTACATTTAAAGAGTATAATTTCATTTGTTGATCACTCGTTTTCTATTTTTTCTTCTTCATCTATCTCATCGTCCCCAATTTCTGCTTCGTCTGTGATTGCAGCTGCCTGATCCATTTTCTTTTCCTCCTCATCAGAGGAGAGGAACTGAGGTCTTTTCTTCTTTTTACCTTTTCTAGGTGGTGTTTCAGGACAGCCATGGCTATTTTATTTCTTTATCATCTTATAAAACTCTCTAGCTTTATCTTCACTTGTAATCCAGTACCTATGTTCTTTGTAGGTTGTCATTATGCCTTTTGTTTTTTTCCCCCATCTATATCTAATTTTAAGTTTTTTTAATTCTTGTGTCAAGAAGGTATATATCTTACATCAATTTAAGACTGAATGTGGGAGTTCTTTCAGGACAATGATCTTTTTCCCTTGGTAAATCATGAGGTTTTTTTTGTTTGTTTGATAATTTCATCTCTTGTTGATTTTCGGACAAAGCAGATTATTACTTCTCGAGAAATGTTTTGTTTTGCATAATTTGATTGGATCCAGTATGTTCGGTCCACTTCCTTTTTAATATCTTCTTCTTGTCTATCTAGTTGAGCAGCTAGTATTTTTATTACTTTCAATCTTAAGTTTACTTTTAATTCTTCTTGTAAGTTTCTGAACTTTAATTGATGTTCCAGTTCACTTTGTTGCATTCTTTCATAATTCTTTTCCATCTTCTCACTCTTATTTTGTATTTCATCCAAATATTTTTGGAGCTTTTTTTTATTTTTTCCAGATTTTTGCTCTCAATCTTTATATCTTTAATTTCATTAAATGCTTTTGCAAGTTCATTTTTTATCTGGCCAATATCCTCTTTTAGCTCTTTCCTAATTGTCTCCCATTTGCACATGATGTTGGTTGTGTTTTTTCTTCATTATTTTAAATTCTTTTTGACTTTCTTTTTGTCTGTCTGCTATTTTTTGTACTTCTCTCATTATATCCTTCATATTAATTTTGTCTGGTCCAGAACTTCTTCGCACTAGAAGTCTGGAGTCTCTCATTTCCTTGTCTAGCTTTAGTTTATGTGCTGCCATTGTCCCTGCTCTATTTTATTCTTGGCTGTTTCTTTAGTACCTCTTTTGTACCTTTATTTCTCCTTCCCTGTCTCCTCCACTGTCCTTTCCTTATTCTCTTCCAGCGTCCACTGTATGTAATGTCACCCCGTTCTTATAATTTATACCTTAATTGGTTAATAGTCCCTCTAAAACATATTTTAATTCAGTCCCTTCTTTATTTATTTTTCCTTCCTGTTGGGTTGTGCTTTCTCTTCCTCTGGGGGTGTCCAAATTGCCTCTCTGTGATCTTTTTGTCATCTTCTTCTTATTGTTGTCTTTCCTTCTTCTTCCACCCAATTCTGTGTCTTCTGTCCTTCTCTGCTTTCCTGCCATCGCTGTTCTGCTAATTCCGCCCTTTTGTCACTTCTATTATCCTCTTCTACCCTTCTTTTCACCCTACTTGCCCTTCATTCACCCTTAATGTTTGGGCTTCTTATTTATGCGCCACGTCACTTCCGCCTCTTCCACCTCTTATCTCCTCTCCTTTGGGGCTCCAGAGCCTTCTTGGAACTCTGGTGATTATATCTCCTGTTCCGGCTTCACTCCTCCCTTCTGCAGATCAGGCTGGAGGCCTTGTTTATGAAGAGGGACTCCAGTAGACAAAACAAACTTGCTTTCAAGGTCAGTTCAGGTTTGGGCGAGAGCTAGAATCCATCTTGTCACCTCAGAGCATTAAATCCATTATTTTCATTACAAATTATAAGCTGTATACCAATGTTGTTATTTTATACCGAGTAAACTATTTAACTTCCCTTACCCTTGATTATTTATTTTTAACGCATTTTAGAGAGTCTTTTAGGTATAAGCATTTTGTTTTTTTCTGATGAGGAGGGGATGATTTTCCACCACCTGGAATTAGAATTTTCCTTTTAGAAACTTACATTTCACCTTCCTGGTGTTTCACCTATGTTTAGCATTGTCCCATTGAAGTTATGGTAGTGGGGGCTGGCAGTAAATACAGCCTTTTTGGTCTGTTTCTCATGGAGCCATCTGTGCATCCTCCAGCACACCCAGGCTCTCTTGGTACCCCTCCCTTGAGGGGAGAGACAGCTTTTAGAACTTTTGGGTTAGTGCCTGTCAGACTTCTGCGTTCCCCCCATTAATGATCCATCGGAGGAGGGGAGCTTAGTCTCTACCCAATGGCTCAAAAGAAATTTGGGAGTCAGGAGCTCCTAACTTCCCCAGCCTGCCTCCATCACCACATACCAGAAGTCCAGGCCAAAGTTATCTTAACACAAGCTTGAACTGTGTTAACCAAAGTTGCAGGTTTCTCTGGATTCACCCTGAGAATCTGGAGCAAACTATGGCTTTTGGTTCATGTAAACAATTGGGCTAGTGCTGAAATGGAATGGACTGCAGCTATTTACACAGTCATCTCATAATCATCAGGCTCAGGTGGCCTGGAAGCATGGGATGACATTTACTGTCACCCCCTACCTCTGGGCCATGTGAGCCAGTAACCAATAGGAATAACATAGCTCCTGTTGAGCTATCCTTGCCTGAAGTAATGCTGGCCAGAACAATGAGGTGATTGGAGAAGGGAGAGGGAGAGAAGAGTGTGATTATTGGTGTCCCAGCTGATATCACTTCAGATGATAAGTGACTATGTTGCACCCATTAGCTGCCACAATGAGTAGAAAAGGGGGCAGTAAGAGTGGCCATCTGGCAGTGCCAAACTGAACTCAGTGCCACTGAATAAACAAGACTTCCTCCTGCCTCTGCAATGGTCATGGGGTGGGGATCGAAAACATCCTGGGGCTGATCTGGCATTTGCCACTCCAGATTGGCCTTGGAATTAGTGGTTTGTGTAAAGCTGCCCAAGTCATACTAACTAAGAGGTTAAACAAAAGGTAAACAAATGTTATTCATACAATCTATTTTTCAGGATCCATGGATTGTATTTTTGAGTAGCTTCAGACTACTGATGGTTCAGTTCAAGAAACAAATACCCATCCTGGACGTTTATGACAGAGAAACTGAAAAATGTATGGTGTAAAAGTGTACTATTTTGATTCTGTAGGTTATAACACATTTTCACCAATTTGGAATTCCAGGATGGGTCTACCAGATGACTATCCAGAGAAATATGAAGACATTTCTATGGGCAGTCAGTCTGGCACACCATTCTGGAAAGCCAGGTTCATTACAGTGTGGTAACAAAATTAGTTAAACCTTGTTATGGACATCTTTTCAATCAATGCAGAACAGATACCTCTGCCAACTGAAGTCTTAATGTTGATACCATTAAGTAAAATAAAACAATATAACCCTAAGAAATATTTCTCTAGTACAGCAGCAATATGAAACTCGGCAAATGGTTCACCATGCATGGAACATATGCTTCAAAGGATCCCTTCTGCATCCAAGTGACCAACTCCGGTTGTCTCTAAAATGGCTAGAAGAAACAAAAGTAGATGTATTATTTAGGAACATTCCACTCAGTGGAGATTATGAGAATTGAAAATTATGTTTGATAATGCTAGGTCCTCCAGCAAAGAAATAACAGCAGTTGTTTTCCTTTAAGATGTATGGTAATTTTCAAATATTTTGAGTCCAAAACAAAGCAATTATCCTGAATTGTAAATAGCAGTAAATATTTTATGAAAAAAAGTTTAATTTTTTTATTCTTGCATTTTTTAGCAAAATGAAGGGCTGACAACTGTGCATGTATTATGTATTTATTGAATATATACCTACCTTTCCACCTGGATATGACCCAAGTTGGCTTATAACAATTTAATAGAAGAATTTTGTTTAAATAATTAAACAAAAATATTATTTTTAAAATATGTTTAAACAGTTAAAATATATTTTAAACATAATTATTAATAGAACATAAAAACACAGTACACTGCTTCACGTATTGTATTGCTACATATATATCTGCTTATTATGAAAATTGTGAAATATCACTGATTCTAAACTGATAACAATCCGGCACTCAGGGAACAATTTTATATCCTGAATGCTGGGATTTATATCAATCAGAAAATATTTCAGATGTAACTTCATTATTATTATTTTATATGTGTTTAGATGAGTGTTCAATAATCTGCTCTCATTGACTAATCAAAGTCTAGTTTTCTTCTCACATTTTGTAAGACACCCTAATAGCATTTTTCATTACATATTCTTTTTGGGTTTTTTTAAATCTAGTGGCTTATTACAATACCACAACTCATTTGTATGCTGCTCATCCATACCCCTACATTAACTGTTTTCCTCATTTTTTGATTGATACTGACTTTTTATGATCGCATTCCAGATCTTGAGCTTTTTTTTTTTTGTTTCTTTTCAACTTTGGCCAAAGGTTGTTTGATGCAAGCAACCTTTCATTTATTTTGCTTTTTTACAATGTGGCCATCTTTTACACTCTGGAGTATATTGAGCCATCAACACATTGTCACATAGTACATGCCACAGCATAGTCTGTCACACAGTGACAGTTTGGCTGGTTCTTAAATGCGATACATCATTTACTACCTTTTTAAACCTTGTTTTTCTTCCTGGCCTGGTCTCAATTTCATTCTTAACTCTCAGTAGACATTTCACAAGTTCCCACCAGCACCTCCTCTCATTGTCTTTGAGATTTGGAGAACCTATCTGTGAAAGATATATTTGAAACATCAACACATTTCATTTAAAGAAGAAGCTGTCTGATGGTGTTTGATTACTTGCTCGTTTTGAACCAGTGATCTCTCGAGTTCAGAAGTGTTGTGGCTTTCATCTTCCCTTTAGTACTTATATAAATTGTACCTTAGCCTATAGTGTGGTGTAAAATCTCTCCTCCTTTCTGTTTCTTGCAGCTGCTCTTAAATGAAAGTCTTTTTATCGGGATCTTTTATTCAGAAATCAATAGTTGCAACCATACTTATTTCTTCTTCTTCCTAATCTAATTATTACCACATAAATATTATCACTACATGTCATACACATTATCCCACAGTTAAGCATTTACTTCATGTACACTAAGCATTTGTTTATTTCCAGCTCTGTTAGAAATCATAATCTAAATCCATCTGTTAGTCACAAAAAGAGCAAATTTCTTGAATGAAAGGAATTAATAAAATGGTGTGTGTATGTGTGTATGGCTTCCATGACCAACCTTACTATCATATACTGGATCTCCACTGCCATACAATGCCCTTTCAGAATGCATATTAACTGCATTGAACTTGATTATATGAGTCTACACTGGCATATAATGCAGTTAAATTGCATTCTGAAACTGCATTAGATGGGACTATAGAGTTTTCGTAGGCAAATAATACCCAGAAGGGATTGCCATTGCTGGTATTCTCTGGAATTTTCACTTTGAAATACTAACTAGGCCTGACCCTGATGAGCTTCTAAAATCAAAGAACAACATGTCAGTAATTAACTGACTGGGAATAGTCTAATTAAAGCTAGAGATCAAGATTTTCCCTTGACATTAGTTGTGTCTGACTCTGGGGGATGGTGCCGTTTCTAAGTCAAAGAGCCAGTGTTGTCCATAGACACCTCCTAGGCCAGCATGACTCCATGGGACACTGTTACCTTCCCGCTGACTCAGTACTTATTGATCTACTCACATTTGCATGTTTTAGAATTGCTAGGTTGGCTGAAGCTGAGGCTAACAATGAGAGATCACCCTTCCCGCAGATTCGAACCACTGACCTTCCAATAAGCAAGTTCTGCAGCTTAGAGGTTTAATCCCCTGAGCCACCATGGTCCCCTATAGTCTACTTATGCCTACTTTAAAAAAAAAACCCAAAAACTCACCAACTGTAAAAGGAAAAACCTTGCTTTCAGTCTTTTGAGGTTATAATTGTCTGCAGAAATAAAGAGTGATTCTTGTCTGATTCTTGTCTGATTATGTATTTGGGTTAGTGTACTTCAAAAACAGAGGAAAAATGCATTCAAAAATATCTAATTTTACTGAGACCTCCAGAAATATGAGACAGTTGCAAGGATTTCAAAGTTTTCCCACCAAATCTCTATTGCAGATAACTGAATACTGGAGGTAGAATGAAACAAAACTTGGTTTGAAATCTGTTAAAAGTCTCTCAAACCGAACCCATAAACAATGACTGGAAGGCAAAATAAAAGCAGCAATAACAATTCACCAATGCAGTATATTCAATAAAAAACAGAGCAAAACCAGTAGTGAAGCAGAAGAAAGAGAAGGGAAGCTGCTCTGGTGGAAGAGGCTTCTTTTTGCTCCCACATTCCTGTCACTTAAATACTAAAAATGCAACTCATATGTGCCTAGAAATCATATTATCTGGTCTGTATTTTTAAAGTGTTTGGGTCATTTGAAGCCAAATGACAGTGTTCTGTGTGAACTGTACTTGGATTAATGTGATGAATATAATGTTATGCGCTCCGGATGGAATTTAACAGTTTTGTATGCATTATCTTTTGCCAGAATAAATAATGAAATATTGGGGGATCTGTGAGGTGAGGGTGTTGGTCCAAAAAGAAAGGCTGTTGCCACACAAGACTCTTAGAGGATATATTTCCTATTTCTGATCTAAGAGCACTGAAAAATGTTGTTCAATTGAGAGATTTTTGAGGTTTTCACCTGACCACAATGTTAGCACAAGGTAAGCATCTCTAGGAAAGGTATTTGATGGATAGGGTAGTACTCCTGACTAATTGGGACATGTGGGAGAAAGCTTATGATGGAGACTTTGTGTTCATTTACTAAAAGTAGGTAATGGGAACCTTTCAGAAAAAAAGATAAATGGGAGATCTGATATAGCACTGTACCTGACTACTAGGGCTGTGCGATCAATGAAAAAAATGTTACAAAACTCATTACAACATTAGAGGGCACTGGCGTTCCAGTTCTAATACAGTGTCATTAGTGAAAATTTCATTACTATAACAAGAGTAACAACATTGTTACTTTTTTGTTAGAGTAATGCAAAAGTGGGGGAACTTCAGAGCCTCCTTTCTCCCTCATTTTTAGAGCTATTGTGGTGAAACTTGCTACAATGGTAGAACACGTTTACCACTGTTAGCCCATTAAGGTTCAGAATGTTTCACTTATTCATGGAGTTTTGGGGAGTTTTCAAAGTTTTTATCAACAACATTTGTTTTTTTTTAAAAAAAAAACTACAAGAATTATGTCCTTTAATTTGACACAAGATAACAAGGGATCACTCCCCCTAAGATTCAGAAATATTCATGCATCTACTGATTTTGGGGATTTTTAAAAAAAGTTTTGACAAAAAACATTTTTTAAAAATCTACCACTTATCTCATTGAATGTCTATTAACCAATAGAATTTCCATTTAGAGATTTATTCTCAGCCCAGCACAGGGATTTACTTAGTAGAAGTAAAAGTTCAAACAAAAGTCAGTCCTCTTTGCAGATTTAACAATTTATTGGAAATCTGGCTGCTGCTATGGAAGGACAAATCTGTTTCCTATCTTGATCGGGTCTTTCTGATGGTCAGCAGAATTCTGGGAAGTGCAATTTAGGGAAGAGCCTTTTGAGTTCTCTGCCATAGGGCTCCTCATCTACCCAAACTACATTTCCCAGAATTCCCTTTTCTCAGCCTTTTCCCTATTGAACTCTGCTTTCTCCCTGTTGCTTCCCTCTCCTAATGGTGAGAGGCCATTCATTTAAAGAGGAAAGGCAGCCTTTTGGCTTTGCTTTGCTTTCTTGTACTGAAAATGAGACTGACTTTTCAAAGCTTCCAAGATTTACAAAGTTCAAACAAAAGATTCTTAAGTTTTTGATGGAGGCCACACCTGCATGTCAGATATCCTCATGTTGGATATCACATCGTAAGTACAAATGTAACAAATTTGATACTACTTATTAGGCCTGGGTAACAACGCAAAAAATTGTTTCTAAAATCGATTCGTTTTTTGGGGGTTTTTGCGTTTCGATATTTAAAATAATTACAAAATTTTCCTTTTTAAAAGTTCGGTATTTACGAAATTTCGTTATTATTAACAAATCAATTCGTTAAAATGGCGGACGCGGTTGCGCAACATGAAAATATTAGTTTTAAATAATAGTTTTAATAATAATAGTTTTTAATAATAGTTTTAGTCCGCCCCCTCTCTATCCCTCCCTCCCCCTCCCTCCCTCCCACCCGCGCGGTCGCCTCCGTCTCGTTGCTGCGCCTCCTCCTGCGTTTCCTTTTCCCGGCGGAGGAGGCGATCGGGGGAGTCAGCAACCGCAGCGTCATCGGCCTTGCCACTGCTGCTGGGCGGGGGTCTTTCCCAGGGCGGTGGATGCCAGGGCCCCGCCGAGCGGGCACGCCGGACCACCCCTGCGCCGGGCCGGGCATGTGTGGGATGTGCATGCCCAGGTGAGCCAGGAAAAGGGGGAAGAAGGGGGCGGGGGGAGCCAGGGGAGCGAGGGGAGGAAGCCAGGCCGGGAAGGGAGCTTGCTCGCTCAGTCTCTCTCTCTTGCCTGCCTTCCCTTCTCCTTGCCCCTGCTCGGGCCCCTTTGCAGCCCGGGAGCTGAAATAATAACGAAACAATTACAAAACAATTACAAAATAGCTTTAAAAATTCGTTTCGTTTTTTAGTTGCTCCTGGATGGTTTGTTATCGCTTCGTTATCAAGAAAAATAACAAATTATTAACGAATTACGAAATTAACGAACAAAATCGCCCAGCCCTACTACTTATAATGACTAGCAAAAAAATTTACACCCCTACATGGAACCCAATTTTTAAGCCAAATTTTCAAAGCGCTGGGCATAAGTGAGTTAATCTGTCAGTTTTGTTTCCTTCCATATCTGATTTATTTTTCTATGTGTGTAGTAAACCTTGACAAATATTCATATTTATTTTAATAGTATTTTTTTCTTACCAGACTCTCATTGAGAAGTCTGAATTATATAATTTTTGTAAAAATAAAGATGAACTGACTTGAAATTTTCAATTATTTCTATCATCTAAAAATTGATCCATCCTTATAGAACAATGTGCCCCTAATTTTGCTATTCACTTGTATAGTTCAGATACTGTTCTACCAGCTGCATAAATTTAGAGTAGGCAAAAAACAAACTTCTGGTGTGGGACCTGAACCTGCATAAACCATTCTAGAGATGACAATGGCACTGCCTGGGATATGCTGCCCTGACAGCTAAGAAACAATATGAAATAACTGTAGAGATCTCAATGTCTCCCCCCTCTCCAACCTATGGCAAGCCGTAATTGGATGGCGGGTTATATTCTTGTCACAGTGTCTGCAGTTGCAAAGACTCTTCCCCATTCATTCTCTATAACTGACAGTGGCTGATACTGAATTTTAATTATTTTCCCAGTATCTAGTATGGGTTTTGTGTGTCAAAATAATGGATTAAAAACACATAAGCTATCTTTGTGGTTTCTGACACTCTTATGGAGCCTTTGTACATGCTATATTGTCTCTGCCAAAATGGAAATTATTTTACAAAGCTAATTTCAAGCTTTCTCAGTGACAAATTTTCTAGTTTACTGCCTGCATTTACAATAAGAATATCTAAATGCTGCAGTTTAAATCCCATGAATTCATGTAATGCTTCCTCTTGCCTCTAATGAAAAATAATAATTCTTAGTTAGCCATTCAGTTAGGATTTTGTTTTATTGTTCCTTCAACTAATGGCAGAATTGTCACTGGGATTTTTTTTTCTTTCACAATAAAGTAACATATTTGAAATCTATGCTGACTTTTTGGATGCTGTGGTTTTAATTAGCATTTTGTGGAGGCATATAATAATTTCTAAATATTGGTCTAGCAGCTAGTTGTATATCATGGAGACCCAACCTTTTGAAGATGTTCATTATAAATGACCACCAACTTATAACCATGGGACATGTGCTCTTAGATCTATAAGGTTGTATCAGCACTTGTTTCTCTAATCAGAACTTCTTAGATCTATCTGGAATGCTGAAGTTTGAACCTGTGAACTTTTTGCATTATAAACAACTACTTGGCAGTCTGTACCATGCCCTTAAAAGCTTAAAAAAATATTCTTTGTTTTCCTAACAAATGAAAGTAGCTGATAATAGCCAAGACCCTACAATGGACAGGTGGAGTGTGTCAATAAAATATAAACCATGTATTTGCAAAATCAGTATTTCTAAACCTAACATATTGTGCATCTAAACAATATATGAATACATCAATATTATCACAGTGTTATAGCAAATTCATAGTGGCAAACCAATTAATAAACAAAAAGAGCATTTCCAAAAATATAAAACATAAGATTTCCTTTGCCTTCTGATTAATGAAAGAGGAAACAGGTTTCCACATCTGCATTAATATTTGAGACAAGCAGGGAGGCCAATCAATAGTTGCAGTGTCTGGATGAGAGGCTTCCAGTTTATCTTGCCTGAGTTCCAGGGTTGGATAATTTTACTGGGTTGAGGACCTGTGTTGGTCCATGGGGAAGATAACAGAGGGACTCACTAATGCATTGTTACCAGCGCTAATCCTTGTTGCTGCTACTGTCTCCACTACTGTTGGCAAAAGTGAAGCAATTGCTCTAGAAAACAGGACACACAAATACAATCTCTCTCAGCATATTCTTACTAATGCTAGCCTCATGGGTTGGTATTTCCATTGGGAAACCAGATGGCAATTCCTTCCTGAATGATGTTCTTTCTTACAATATCTCATGTGGCAGGGATCGATGGGTTTGTGACAAAGTATAAAGTCTATAGACTATTTGTTTCATACTTCTGGTTTATGTTGTTGAGGAGTGGGAGAAAAGGTGGAAGTAAAATAGGCAGCTCATTCTTATTTCTCCTATAATATTATGGACAAGAAATGACAGTGTGAAAGCATATAAGGAGAGGATTTGTTTTTGTAGTGACATTAAAATAATCAGAGTGTTACAAAATTCATTTATGTAAATATTTCAGGTAGCTTACATGCAACATCAATATCCCCTTTTATTACTAAACGTTATTGATGGTGGTTCACTGATATACAGATATATGTTCTATTTTTACCAGTATTTCATCTCAAGATCAATACATGTAAAGTAAAACCTTATGTAATGCCCTGTCATCTCTGAACCATGCATTTTCTTGACTATTGTATTGTAGGGACACTTTTAATGACAGCCATATAAAGGAACTTTTACTTCCATCAAAAACCTAGTGAGAAACATAATTCCACAATGATTGTTTCTGTAAGACTGGCTATTTGTCATTCCAGCCAGGGAAAGGACATGGGAGATATTCTTTTTACACAAAGGTTTCCTTAATCACAATCTGAATAGAAATCCTTATAACACATAAGACAAGATGTTTGAACCCCCAACATGAAATAAAGAGCCAGACACAAGAAAATGGATCTAAAGGGCCATTTTCTGACCTATTTATTGAAATAACTTGTAATAAGCTGTAGAGGGAAAATTTGTAAAAATGCAAAATATAACTCATGGCTTAATGGCCACCTAGTGAGCCTAGTCCCTGGGCCAGGTATCACTCCCTCTGACCACCTCCAAGGACAAGCATGCACTAAGGATCCCGAGGGCCAAGCAAAATTCTTTGTCTGCACCTCTCGGCCAATCATAGTTGGAAGGCCATCCTGAGGGCGCTCCCTCCCAAACCTCAGAGTTTTTCAAGAGTGAGAACCCTCAATCCAGCCCCAAGGGTAGCTCCCATTTTATGAAAACGTATGGGGACTTTTGTGGGAGTCCACCCTTCACCCCCTAAGGCGGGGGTGCCATGGGGCCTGCCGTAACCATTTAACCTTTAACATGCCACAAAAAGGGGCAGGCATCTGGCTAGTCCCTTTTTCCTACTAGGTTGGCCAACATCTCCTTTATTCCCTCTTTCAAATCAGTCACAAACAAAACATTCCCCTCATCCGAGAGGTGAACTCTATTGGGCCTGAACAACTCCGATCGTTTGAACACAATTTCTCAGTGCTGAACTAAACAGCCCCCAATCTGCCCCATGGCAGTTTTCATTTCCTGATTGACCTTCCTCCTGGCCAAATCAAGTTTCTTGGGATCACAATCCCTTAGCCACCATAATCATGGCAACAGTACTGACCATGCAATCAGAACTCCAGGCCACTGTTGCCTGATGAGATTGAAATGTTTCTGGGCTTGAATAATGAATGCTTTCCCCTTTAATAGACCCAAATAATTGCCCCCCTCCAAATGTACAATTAACACATCAGGAGGAGGTCCCCGCCTCTCCTTGAATAACATTGGTAGAAGCCCCCCCCCATCAGAGTCCCATTCTACTATTCCACTATAACCTGGTTGCTCAGACCCAACTGGGTCCCAAAGTGACTCCGATGGGCATGTCCCTCCGCCCAGAAAACCAAACTATGGCCACAGATGAGGACACGCCTGTGAAGCGATCTACATGTGTGAACTAAACAAAAGAAGGGGGTCAATCATCACTGAGTCGTTGTCAGGAATGATCGTACATAATGCTAAAATGCATTTGAGTGCCATCTCCCAATGCACTGAACATCTTGGTCTTTAAATCCCATGGCCACTGCCATAGAGGCTGCCCCAATCCGAAAGGAATGAGTTCCAAAATTGACCCCACCCAAGCCCAAAACTTGTTGGGGCTATGAGGTAACTTTCCAGAATTGATATTTTGTAAGTGGGAGGGAGTCCACATGCCTAAAAAGGACACCCGAGACTCTTCCCCTTGCCTCTATGTATCGATGAAGGGCTCTCATAAGGCACAAGGTCTCATCCGCACAGGAAAGTAACTGCACTTTCGTTCCCTTACTTGTTTGATGTGTTTTGGAATAGCGAATATGCAAAATTGCCTGTTCTGGCCCTAGCTCCAGGTTCTGCATCATTAGTGCCCTATCTGAGCCATCTCTGCATGATTTTACCACTCATTCGCTTACCCGCAGAGCCTCAAAGAAAGCTGTCAGAGCTGCAGTATGGAAAAGCAAGGCCTCAAAGTGAGAATGACAAATTCCAGGCCAAACATTTACCAAACCCTTAAAGGTGGCTGGCCCCAGTGGCACCCAGGTATCGTTTACCGTGCCACGCTCCCGAGACCACTCTTCTAATATCTAACCCTGAAATTTTTGGTTGGATTTGGGTACGCCTGTGCTTGTGAAACAAATGCTAATGTGGACAGTTTATTCCTGATTGTAGAGGGGGCCAAACCTTTGCTGTGTAAGAAAATGCAGAAATGAAGAATTTGCTCTACTGGAATAGGCCAAGGATTGCCAAGGTTATGTGTAGACCGGAAGGATTCAAATTCCTCTGCAGACTTACAGGAACCCACTCTGGTGTTGTTAGCTAGAGTGATTTCGATGGCCCGATTAACCTCACCCCGCCAAGGCTCCATAGGTTGTAAGGCAGCACCGTGGGGGACACAGACGCTTGTGGAGCGAGCTCCCTGAACTAGTCCATCTGTTGACGGGAGAGAGCATCAGCTATACTATTATCTATTCCTGCAACGTGATGGGCAAAAAACACAATATTGTATCAGAGACGCTGCAAAACAAATACTCGAACCAAATGCATTGTTCTTGGTGACCATGATGTCATTGAATTAATGACCTGAACTGTGGCCGCATTGTCACACCAAAAGTGGACTACACTGTTGGCAAAGTCAGCAGCCCATAGCCAAACAGCTACCACTATAGAGAAGAATTCCAGAAAAGCTAAATCAGATAACACTCCGGCAGAGGACCACTGCACTAGCCAACACTCTGTGCACCACTGGCCATTAAAGTAAACTCCAAAACCCACAGACCCAGCAGCATCTGTTGCAACCTTCAGAGCATCGCACAACTGCAAGTCATGTCTCCAGAATGAGACACCATTGTAAGAGTTTAAGAACTCTGATCAGGTAATCAGATTGTCCCGAATGCCCCAAGATATAGCTATTCTGTGGTGGGGCTTGGTGATGCTACAAGTAGCATCACATAAACGATGTGAAAATGCTCTACCTGGAGCAACTGCTTGACAGGCGAAATTAAGATGCCCATGAGCTCTTGAAATTCTTTGAGTGTTGCTTTCCGGTGACTTAAAAAACTATTTAACTTGCCCTTCAGGTTTTCTAACTTATCCAACGGCAGTCGACAGCTCTGTGCCACTGTATCAATTTCAATCCCTCAAAAAGTGAGTACCATGGCTGGCCCCTCTGTCTTCTCGTGTGCCAGAGGTACTCCAAAGTGATCGGCCAATTGGTGAAATTGCTGCAGTAGGTATCCACATGGTCCTGTTCCTGCTTTGCCAATGAACAAGAAGTCATCCAAATAATGTGCTACCCCTGACAGGCCAGATTTCTTCCTAATTGCCCATTCCAAGAATGAACTGTATTGCTCAAAGGCATTACAGGAAACAGAACAACCCATGGGCAGGGCTCTATCCATATAATATGCCCCTGTGAAACAGAACCCCAATAATTTGAAATCATGAGGGTGAACTGGGAGCAGGCGGAAAGCTGACTTGATGTCACATTTTGCTAGCTCCGCCCCATGTCCCTGCCTTCTAACTCTCAAGACAGCATCATCAAATGAAGTGTACTGCACTGAACATAATTCACCTGGGATGGCATCATTCACAGAGTCACCTTTAGGAAATGAGAGGTGATGTATGAGGCAGAACTTTCCAGGGGCCTTCTTTGGGACAATCCCCAGTGGCGAGACCCTCAAGTTTGGAACGGGGGGGGGGTCTCAAAGGGACCCACCACACGTCCTTCCTGAACTTCTCTGTATCTTGTGGCGAACTGTATCCTCCATTCCAACAATGGACCAGAGGTTACCTGACATAAAAGGCCGCCTATCCCCGTGAAATGGAATTCAAAAACCCTCAGAAAAACCCAATAGCAAATAGTTGGCAGCAACCCGATCCGGGTATTCAGCCAACCAGCCCATCATATTTTCCAATTTAATTGGGCTGGGGCCCTTTAGGAGGAAACTTGGATTGCCTTGGTTCCTACTGCCTGAATGACTCTTGACTTGTGGGTTGCTGCATCCTTTTGAGCAGTTACAAAAGGAATGTGGTCCTTTGCACAATGAACACTCATGTTTAAATCAACACATCTTTCTATTGCAACTACCTTGAATCCCAAATTCCCAGCAGCATTTATTTTGCTCCCCTTGTTTGAAGCTAGCATTGTTAGGGGAAAAACTAGTCCTTGCCAACAAATGGCCACTGTGAGCT
The DNA here is from genome assembly GCF_037176765.1 of Anolis sagrei. Taxonomy (NCBI): domain Eukaryota; kingdom Metazoa; phylum Chordata; class Lepidosauria; order Squamata; family Anolidae; genus Anolis; species Anolis sagrei. Next base: position 122,122,653 of record NC_090025.1, on the reverse strand, counting down.
CAGTCCCCTAGCATGGGGCGGACAGGGTTCATGATCTTCATCCACATCTCAGAAAATGGCCTATCCCGGGGCAAAGTAGGAAAGGAGGCTGCCTTCATATGAAAAAACTCATCATAGGAGAGCCAAGCGGGGACTTGATAGTCTGTATAAGCTTTTTGTATAATGTCTAAGTATTTGGCCAAGGTGTAAGCCCACCATGGCTGTACCCTAACAATGTCTCCCATGTAAATAACATAACCTGCTATCCAGTTATGCCAGGTTCTATCTACCTAAGTTGTTTCTTGCTTCAAACCATCCCAAACTTTCAGAAGCTGCTCACCTTGACAGGACTTGCTAGATAATGAAGAATCCTTCCACCTGGTACTGGGGATTGGGGGTGGTGAAGAGGGGCAGGCTGGTGGTTCGAAGCATAATACAAAGAGGAAGTGGAGAGGAGCAAATGGAACTTGAAACAACTCTAGCCCTGCCTCCAAACGTTACACATTATGGCTGACATCATCAACACTGTCTTCTCCTCTAATGGAAGACAGCAAAAACAGATCCTTCCTCAAATTACCTCATGGATCCAGATCTATATTCCTTTAAAGATCTCCTCTTGCCCACACTATTTTCATGTGCCGTTGATTATAGTGCATCACATTGTGTATAGGAGTCTCATTTGCCACAGGAGGAGGAAAGAAAGTTTTTGCAGAGTCAGAGGTGGCAAAGTGCATGAAATACTGGTGATGGCATCATGAAAAACCTTGGGGTTCCCTTCTCTTATTCAGAGAGCAATATATGGACTAAGCCCATTACAGCAGAAATTCAGGAAAAGGAGAAGAAATGTATTGAGTTGCTGTCCTATTAAACCTTTTTTTAAGTATAGATGCAATCCTTGTGTCTTTCCGATAAACCCATTGTATAAATCTATTGCAAGCTGTTTTGAGGAGCCTGCCCTGGTGGAAAAGTAGGGTACGAATGTCTAGTTTAATAAATAAGTTCTTATAGTCTTCTGCAATACTTCTGCATTGACCTAAATATATATATATATATATATATATATATATATATATATATCACAATTTGAGTTTATTTTATTAATGTATTTGTATCTGGTCATTATTTGGTAATTTAAGAGTCTGAGTAATTAAAAGGATTTTGAAAGACTAAAAACATAGGAAGCAATTTAGCAAATTAAAATGACAGATTAAAAGAATTAAAATAGTTTAAAATGTACATTCTGTATGGTTCATTGGATCATTTTCCTCGCTCTACCAAGGGCAGGTGAAATCAATGTTCCTTGTTTCTCCTATATGTTATTTCATACATTTATACAACAAGCACAAAGAAATGGCTCAAAAACACACGAAATGTTTATTCTAAGAACAAGGATCTGTGCAAACCTGATATATTGCACACTAAATGTGTGAGTGTGTGTGTGTGTTTAAGGAAGCACCAGAAATTACAACAGGAGTATAAGCTGAGGGAAATGAAAACGTTTTCTAAGAAAATGTCAGGTAAATGTTGAAATTAAAATATTATTTTAAGAGTTATATTAGCAATGCATGAAGAAAATGCAAAATTTTCTGCTGTGATAGGCTGACAATCATCATTAACATACATCATAGGCATATGATGGTATGCAGCCCTTTTCTTTTCATATTGAGCACATGACTTTTCAGTATTGATTTAATGAAGCCAGTGCACATAAATCACAGCAATGAGTCCTGTGAAGGTCTGTTGGCCATTTAATTAATTTCAGTTCAATAGGTGTTGACCTTCTCCATCACCTCATTCCTTACTGGCTTCCTTGGAGACTTCAGTGAAATACCTGAGGCCAAGTTTATCAAGTAGGGCTAAGTCTCTTTGAAAGAACAACATGCCATTAGATGACTCAAAAGGGGTGACAGAAAGATCAATTCTTGCTGAAGTTGTCCTATCAGTCACATACAACTACATTAGCATTGCTTCCTTGTGATCTTGTCATTAGAGACAGCCTGGCTATACACACATAATGATGCAGTGATTATAAATGTTGGAAAGGACCTGCCCCAGATGCAAAGGGAGATCAGGAATAGGCAGGACCAGTTCATCTGGAAAGAAGAGAGGCAACGGCAGATGTTTGCTCTGATGTGCCGACATGTAGTTCATATCGATTAAGCTCAGCAAGCAAAGACAAGGATATGTGACCTTCTAAAGCTGAGCAGCAAACATCTTACTTCAGTGCAAATAACAGTAGTTATATAGCAAAGACATGCACTGGGTTTATAATTTAATGACTGGGATGCCTTAACCTTCATTCTAGTTCAGTACTAGTCATGCAGTCAGATTTGGTAATAAACTAAATCATTGGAAGACATTGTTGGTAAATGATCTGAATCTTAATTCCAAGAATGTACCTTGTTATAGGAACTGTGCCTTCAGTGTATACTATTTTACATTTTTATTATGCGTTTTTATTGGCATTATGATACAACATAACCAGAACATCATTTCCCCCCCAAGTTTCAGAAAAAAATGCATATTCACTCATTTTTAGGGAATTTTAACCAACATAAATTTTACAGTACTCTTTCACTGGAAGGCCACGGGGGCCATCCAGTCCAACTCCTTTCTACCAGGCAGGAAAACCACAATCAAACAACCCCAACAGATGCCCACCCAGCCTTTGAAATAACAAGCTATTCGAACCAATGCCATCAAAGCCAGAATTGAAAAGTTGACAACAGATCCCAAATGTAGACTCTGCAAGGAGGCAAATGGAACAATAGATCACATCCTCAGCTGCTGCAAGAAGATTGCGCAGACAGACTACAAGCAGAGGCATAACACCCTTGTTCAGATGATTCATTGGAACTTGTGCCACAAATACCATCTGCCTACGACAAAGAACTGGTGGGATCACAAGCCGGAAAAAGTTACAGAGAATGAACACGCCAAACGCCTCCGAATTCAGACAGACAGAGTTCTGGAGCACAACACTCCTGACCTCACAATAGTGTTAAAAACAAACTATGGACTGTCAATGTCGCAATCCCAGGTGACAGCAGGATTGCAGAGAAACAACTGGGGAAGCTGAAATGATATGATGATTTAAAGATTGAACTGCAAAGACTCTGGCACAAACCAGTAAAGGTGGTCCCAGTGGTGATCGGCACACTGGGTGCAGTGCCTAAAGACCTTGGCCAGCAGTAAACACAATCAGCACAGACAAAATTACCATCTGCCAGCTGCAGAAGGCCACCTTACTGGGATCTGCACACATTATTCGCCGATACATCACACCGTCCTAGAGTGTCTGCTGTGGACTCATCTTGTGTTTCTAATAATAATAATAATAATAATAATAATAATAATTAGAAAATCTACTAGGTAAACTTTGGAGTTACTGTCTTTCAATTTTTTTGATTCAATTCCCAACAATCCCCCTTTATCTTGAAATTCCTTTAGAAAATGAACACCTAAACTTTCAGGGAGGAATTCTCAGAAATGTAATTTGGGAAGGCGAGGACCCCTGTGCTAGAGAATTCAAAAGGTCCCACTATAAACTACATTTTCCAGAATTCTGCTCACTTTTGAATACTGGGGCCTGCCCACACTAGACCCTCAATGTGAGTGTGGTCTCTGTCTGTCTCTCTCTGGGCTGACCATGTGCTGGAGGGGCTTCTTCCTTGCCTAGCCATCCATTCAGGCATCCCCCCCACTTGCTCACCCCAGGCCCCCCTCACCACCCCTTTGGGGAAATAGCAGGGCTTTTTCCTCCACTCCAGGCCTTGCCACCCTCCTCGGGGTCCTTTGGGGGAACCAAACCCAGGCCTGTTGGGGAAGAAGCAGCATCCCCGCAATAGAGACCCAAAATCACTTACGAGACTTACATATATTTTCTAAAAGTATAGGTCGGTATTTTGAATCATAAGTTATTTGCATGAGCACCCCTCACGTTTCTTAATATCACATCTTATGTAGGAATCTTACAAAATATATACGACAACACGGCACAATTAACATTCTGCACAGGCCTAATAAATCTCTTTATGACTGATACAGTTTGACTGTCAGTTTAAAGGCAGGTTTGAGGTTGGGGAGAGTATTTGAGAAGATGTAGATCCAAAACTAATCCACTCCAGAACACACCTATTTCTCTCTTCATGGGGAGGCATGGCCTGCATAAGTTCTTATACCTAGACCCCAGAGGCTCCACTCTACCCCACTCCGGAGGCAGTATATTTCATTGTAGAACAGCTTAGAATATCAGGAGGGTCTTCCTAATGTTTAGGTGGAATCATGTTTCCTGAAATTTGAATCCATAGTTGCATTTCCTACATTTCAATGATTTAAACATGACTATGATGTCTTTTCTTAACCTTCTCTTCTCTAAGCTAGACATAGCCAGCTCCCTTAGGTGCCATTAATACTCCCAATTTAATTCAGTTTCAAACCGGTTTGAAGCTTAGTCATCAGATAAATCTTTCTCAAGGTTAGAAAGGCTAGATTTGCCAGACACTATGATAAGAAGCCCTGTTAAACAAATCAAAATAGCTACAACAATCTTCCTCTTCTGCATCATTTCATTCACTCCCCACATGTGCCAAGGACTCTATTGATGCAGGAAAACACCAGCCCAGAATGTGAATACACAAACCACTGAGCACTAACACACATTAAGGCTTTTTTGTTTTGTTTTTTACACTTTTGTGAGTGTTTCTTGTCTGGCTGCTGTAGTTCAAATGAAATTGTTAGTGTAGATTGGACCTTAGACCCCATCTATACAGTCACATAACGTGAAATAGGAAATGGATCAACCTAAGACATCTTTTTGATGTTTTGATCTGGAATAAATCTGATTATCCAGCTTTATTCCAGGTTTAAAAGATACCTGCAAAAGTTTCAATCTGAAATAAACTTGATCATCCAGCTTTATTCTTGGCTTAAATACTACCTGCAGAGGTCTGGATCTTACTGAAAAATTCAGACCTTTGCAGATATTGAGGTTTGGGGGACAGTCTTCTAGGATCTCCATTCAGGATCCCAGCAGGCAGTATCTGAAGCTATTCCTTCTCCTTAGGTTCAGGCATCCTAGGGAGAAGGGATGGCAATGCCAGTCTCCCCTCGGTGCCCCTTTTTAGGCTTTAAAAGGAAAAGCTTTTGGAGGAGCCACAAAACATTGCTTTACCTTTCTGGAACTTTGAAAGGGAAATCCCCCCTCCCCTTTCCATTTAATTTTAGGAGCAGCAACTGTGTTTTCACAAATACGAACCCATAATATTTAGTATTAAAATAGAACATTGAAATTTTAGAGCTTTAAAATTATATATCAATAGATGTGGAATTCTATGGTACATTTTTATCACTTTCCCAGATTCTGCAGCATTGTGCTTTCATAAAATGATGCATCTGCCTCATTGACATAAATTTAGCCTCCTCAGTTTTGTAACAGACAGCTAATATTTTTATTTTGCCATATTTAAAGTTGGGTAAAAATGTACAAAATATGAATAACTTCTCAGGCTATCTGTAGGTAGAAGCTTGCAACCCTGAGAAGGTGAAAATCAGTTCAGATACTAAGCTCTACTACTGTAAATCCAAATTTAGACTTCTAATTTTTTGCATTTGTTAGTAAAATTGCTTCTCTTCCTACCTGACATGATTTTTAGTCTGCTGATTATTTTTCAAGGAATCAAACATGAGAAAGGTTACTATGAACAAGTAAAATCTGAACCTTAACCCACCTTTAGAAAGTGGAAGAGAAGTAGCAGAGAATTATTTGTTCTGCTGTACTTTTCTTTCTGTAGCAGTTACCCAAACACGGCTGAAACGGCAAAAGCTGATATGATCTGTAGAACTGCTCTGGGCAGTATCCATGGTGACAGGTTGGGGAAAAAGAAAACAGAAAATATTATTAGATTGCAAATGGCTACATTAAAATCCATGGTAGTGGATATTAGAAGGATGGGGAAAAAACGAAATCCTTTATGAACACAATTTTTCTTCCTTTCCTTTAAATAATAAATAAATAACTTTATTTTTATACCCCACCTCCATCTCCCCGACGGGACTCGGGGTGGCTTATAAAGGGACATGTCCAACAAAACAGGTTAAAATAAGCATCAAAAAACAAGCATAGAAAAAACAAACAATATCAAACATCAATAAACATACAATCAGACAACATTATAAAAAAAACAATTAAAAGCCATAATGGCTGAGCAAATAAAGTGCTGGGTTCAGTTCATAATTACTAAGTGCAATGAATCCTAAGAAGAGCTAGGAAAAGTGCAACAATTGGAGGACTGGGCTAGGAGGCAAATGTCCTTAGGCTATTAAAGTGTTAGAAGTGCCAGAAAGGGACCATGTTACAGTGCAGAAGATGGATAGATCGGGAAATTCTGTGGTGAACTGCCCAATCAAAGGCACAATGGAACAGCCAAGTTTTTAATTCCTTGTGGAAAATGGAAAGAGTGTGAGCCTGTCTGAGCTCCCTGGGAGGGAGTTCCAGACCTGTGGGCCAGCACAGAGAAGGCCCTTTCCTTCGTCCCCACCAACTGAGCTTGTGAGAAGCGAGAGAAGAGCCTCCCCGGATGATCTTAAAGTATGTGCTGGTTCATAGGGGAAGATGCAATCACAAAGATAGACAGATCCCGAACTGTTTAGGGCTTTATGGTTATTACCTGCACTTTGTATTAGGACTGAAAACTTATTGGAAGCCAATGAAGCTGTTTGAACAGGGGGGTTGACTGCTCCTTTTCATTGAATGTAAGCTAAATGCAGGGACTAACTGTCAATGTTGACTTAAGCTACTATTTTCTGATGTGCTTGTATTTTAGAATGGTAATAACAGTAATTGCTTTTTGACATACAGAAGAAGATACTTTTTTAGGGGAAAGAGAAAAATCTATTTAATTTCCTAAATCTAATTATTGTTTCCAGTTAGATCAGATCCAGTGTTTCAATGAAACTTATGAAAGTTTTGATTTGCCAATGGGTCTATAAGTTTTGGGTGTAAGTGCCATCAGTATTTGGATTACACCTGATCCTGTTACTCTTTACCACCACAACCCAAGGAAACTACTCTGGTCTTAAACTGGTACTTGTCATCACCAACAGACTGTATGAAAGCAAATCAATTCAGACTTAATCCAGGCAAGGCAGAGGTATTCTTGGTTATTTGAAAAGCAGATAAAAGAATAAGGATTCAGCTCGTTCTGGGCTGAGTGACACTCCCTCTGGAGATGTAGGCCCAAAGCTTGGATGTACTGTTAGATTCAACTCTGAATCTGGAAGCTCAGGCTTCATTGATACATAGGATTGTATTTGCACAGTTAACATTTGTGTGCTAGCAGTGTCCATTCCTTGAGACCAGATGATGATACAAGCTTTAGTTAGATTATAAAACCAATAACACTATGTAACACAATTTTGGTTGGGTTGTTCTAAGTTTTTTGGGCTGTATGGCCATGTTCCAGAAGCATTCTCTTCTGATGTTTCACCTGCATTTATGGCAGGCAAAAGATCAGGAAAGAATACTTCTGGAACATGGACATATAGCCCAAAAAACTTACAACAACCCAGTGATTCCAGCCATGAAAGCCTTTGATAAATACAATTGTTGTTCCTGGGTCATAAATCCGAAAATATATGACAGCCACAATACAGGCTACAATAGCTAGAGGATGGAGAGACAATACAAAATGGGATTTAGAGACTTCATGGGCTTACCTATCAGAATATATAATCAATGATTTCATTCATCAAAGTAAAAAAGAAGTATATACTCATACAAAACAAAACTGGTACAGGAAATGGTCTATTCTAACCGACAAAATAGACAGAGATGATAGATATAGCATTTTGAACCAGGTTTTCCAAACAGTTAAATTGATGCAATGATATCATTTAGAATTGCTGTTCCAGGAAGGAGGGGGGAAATGGGTGGTGGTGGGGAGGATATTGGTAATGGGTGATACACATCTAAGGAATGTATAAAGTATCATATAAGGCAAATTTACTTTTATAACAAAAGAATAAAAAATTCTTGGGTTATAAATGTCATTTCCTAATTGTTTCTATAATAAAAATATGGAAATCATGATCCTGAAGCACATTTTGCTATAGTTTTTCACTGAATATTTCACTGAGTTCCAAGTAATTCCATATACATGGCAGACACAAAAATGAAGTTTTTGAAATAATCTCAGTTTTCATTTTAGAAAGGACATGAAAGACTTATTTAAGTACTCAGGAACATAAATGCATTTATCTGAAAATGAAGTTCATCACAAAATTAGGATTGTAGAACCATGCCCATTTACCTAGTAGCAGCTCCTACCAAAGAAAATGAGTCTTACCTTCTGAGTAGATGATGGGTTGGCAAAGTCTGAATCTGAGACTGCTTATATCCTTTAAAGATGTGTCTGTGGCCCACAAACCATTCAAAGAGCCTTTTCCTGTGCACCACCTTTTAATCAGCTTGCAGGACCCTATGCCACTCTTCATCATTAAGGAAATACTCATTTTTCAGAACCAGATGTAAACTTTGGGCCTGTCCTCCAATATATTTTTTGGTAATCTGTACTGTCCTTGGAGAGTCCTCAAGGCAGAAAATTCTACCTATTTCAGTGGGATTTTTCTCTTCCTCTAAAGAAATTGCTTCTGCCTGCAAGAACAAGCAGTTCGGATCTGGATTAGTAATATTGCCCTATGGTTAATTCATTTTTTTTTTCAGTAGACAGATTTATCCACAATTCCTGCCTTAAAATAGGTACATGAAAGATAAATTGCTTACATCTGACATCACCTTAAACATCAGACTGTCAGTGAAACAGAACTTCCTTCTCTCCCAGCAACAGCCCTCTGTAATTCCTGAAATACTGCTACAGGAGATTACTCCATATCTGACCAAGATTTTTGGGAATCCACAGGTTAAGTAGTAGTATAGATTGGGATTATCATCCCCTTTTTCACTTGTGGAAGAAGTACAGAGGCATTCCGTTGGATCATGACTAATTTATTCTAACACAAGAAATGAGAGGTGTGAAATGAGAGATGTCTGCCTCTACATTCCACCTTGTAATTTAAGATTGCTCTTGCTCCTGCCAACATTGCAAATGCATTTGGTGGGGATGAGAGACAGGGCCTTCTCGGTTGTGGCTCCCCACCTGTGGAATGTGCTTCCAAATGAAATAAGATTGGCTACTTCCCTCCCGGCTTTCAGGAAGAAATTAAAACTTGTGCACCAGCTGCACCAATACCTTGGGAAGTCTGACTTGGCCACAGTGGTCCACACTTTGGTTACATCCCGTTTAGACTACTGTAACGCTCTCTACGTGGGGTTGCCTCTGAAGACTTCCCGGAGGCTGCAGCTAGTCCAACGCTCAGCATCCAGACTACTAACGGGTGCTGGGTACAGGGAGCACACCACTCCACTGTTACACCAGCTCCACTGGCTGCCAATTAGCTTCCGAGCACAATTCAAAGTGCTGGTGTTAACCTATAAATCCCTAAACGACTCCGGCCCTGTTTACCTCTCTGAACGTATTCTCCCCTATGAACCATCAAGATTATTAAGATCGTCTGGAGAGGCCCTGCTCTCGGTCTCACCGGCCTCGCAAGCGCGTCTGATGGGAACGAGGGACAGGGCCTTCTCGGTTCCTCGACTCTGGAACTCTCTCCCACTGGAGATCAGAACCGCCCCTTCTATCCTGACATTTAGGAAACAGGTGAAGACTTGGTTATGGAGACAGGCATTCGACGAGTGAGCCAACACCCTGAGATATGGATGGAGGATGATGAGCAATGTTTTTAGTATGACGACTGACCATTATAGTTATTGATTGTAATTGCTGTTTTAATGTTTTACTGTAATGTGTATTATGATGTTTTATTGATTGTATGTGATATTATGGTTGGAAACAGGTCTGTGTCCCTCAAGAGAGGTGAGAAGGTCAGTATACAAAACTTTAAAATAAATAAATAAATAAATAAATAAATAAAAAGTCGTGGTTTTGGGACTAGGCCTTCGGACAACAGACACAATTCAGCACTTTGATTGGAAAATGACTGGAAAGGCACTACAGCTGACGATATTGCTTATTGTTTTAATTGTTGTTTTATGTATTTGAATTATTGTGTGATCATCGTAATTGTTATATGTAGTAACATGGAATCATTACTAATTCTAAGTTGTCCTGAGTCCCCCTTCGGGGTACAGAAGAGACGGAGTAGAAATACCGGAAATAAATAAATAAAATAAATAAAAATGAGATATTCCAGCTTAATAATATCAGAATTCTGACTTAAATGCTTAATAAACATGTTTGATGGGTATGTGTACACAATGTAAGTGGAGTGTCAAAAGGCATTGATCAATGCAGCTGGACAGATTTGGAGACCTTTGTGAGAAATCCGTAAGTGGCAGCTGTGCACTTTGATTCTATGAGAATTTGTGGGCTAGTTAAAGGGTTCGTAATGGACAGAAACAATTTTTCTAATTAATAGGTTTTCCCACTGCAGACATCCTTCTGGAAAAGAAATGATGGGTGAATCTTCTAGCAGCTGTAAATAAATATACAGTTGATCAAGGATGATTCTAGGGTAACAAGCAAGAATGGGAACTCCTCCAAAATATTTCCCATCATTTATTCTTTTTCTACCCCACATATCCAAATAAAAAAATAAGATGGCCTCATGAATCACAGTAAATTAATTGTCAAACAATCACAGTAGATTAATGTCAGTGTTTGGATTAAAATATTTAACAGCCTGCAGGTGGTTTCAGTAAAAGAAAAAAAATCTGTACTTCCAACGAAGCTAGGAAAGAGGTAATTTTTCAGCTGGTTGGCCTATGGCCATATTCCCTAGCTCCCTACCAGAATTGGTAGAACCTTCCTAAGCAGATCTGTTGTTCACACTGTTCACATGTGTATCCTTTACAGTTGATTTACCAGGCAACAAGGAGGGTAAGAGACAATGCCAGCTGTCTATACATAGCTGGCATTGTACCTTAGCCCCCCCTTGTTGTCTTATTTTCTTCAGTCTCATTCTGGGAGAGACGAGTAGAAGGGATACTCAAAAGAGGCCACAAGAAATAAAAAAATGTGTTTTAGGGAAGCATTTTAGTAAAGAATGCAATTCAAGGGCTTTTAAAATCCTTTTTATCTTTTTCACATTTATTTAAATACAGTAATTAAGAAATTTAGTTTTTTCCTTATTATGACATTCTCTGGAATCTTAGAAATCTAATATAGAGGAGTTGTAGTGCAAGTGCAAGTTGCTTCCCCTATAATGAGAGTCTTCTCTATCTTCTGTTCTGATTATCTCTTAGCGTTCTTCTCGCTAATTCATATCACCTAAAATTGATTGAAGAGAAATTATTCTGTAAATAAAGTGCTCTTCCATCCAGTCAGAAAGTTGTGCAACACACTATGCCATATGCTTCTTACTTTATCACAGCAGAATGAAGATAGTCTAGGAATAATTTTACCTGTTCAGTCTGGTTGGTACAAATATGGAATCATTTTATGCCAAAGAGTTTGCCAGGATTCATAACTTTCTTCATACATAGGATGAACATTGTTGTAGTTTACATAATCAGAATGTGGTTCAGAACAAACTGGCAGATGTTAGGAACATAAACATAGAATGTATTTGAAGCAAAGTATGGTTTCTAGCCAGGATACAAATGAATTATGTGATACTGGCCAAAATACAATAGTATGCTTAAACTGACTCCGGCTGCTTCCATCAGAATCAGTCACCACCTTTACTCCCATAGTTTTCTAGAAACCTGGAGAACTGGGAAAGTCTTTGCAGAACATTTATGGTGCCACTGCGGTCTGCAACTGCAGTATGTTATGGTCAGAGGAATCCTAATTCAATTGGTGATATAAACTGAAACATGGCATTAGTGTTGGAAATGGAAGAATGTTCAGCACTTTCAAAAGTTTAGGACATCTTAGAACTTTATCACATCTACTCGCTATGTCACAACTGTTGTATTAATTGAATACATACCAGGCTGAGCACCTTCAATATCACACTTCTCTCTAGTAGCACAACTGCACTGGTTCATCAGTATGTGATCCCATGATCAGTCTTCAGTACACATTCATATCCCATCTTTTTGCAGTATTCCCTACCCAGGGTGCCTTGGGGGTAGTTTTATTATATTTTGCACAATTATGTGATTACAGCCTTAAAAATTAGCAAAGATAAACATAAAGTAACTAGCCTTTGCTAGCAGGTGAAGGGGGAAAGGAGGACAATATCATGTGATTACCAGCATGTCGATACAAAAATGGAAGGAATGCATTGCACTATGGTGGGTAGTGGAAATGTAGCAGGATGTGGAGCTATTGATTTTTCCCCTATCAATAATTAGGGAGAGAGGACTCATGGGAAAAAGGTAAAGTGGTAGCAGGTTATACATAGTATGGTGCAGTTGCAATGCTGGTTTGCTTATTTCATGTGATAAAGTTGTTAGAAAGAGCACAGTTAAGAAAAATACCTCATATATGGTATTGATCAGATAAAACTAATTTATCAGGAAAGTAAACTGACACTTCTGGTATTCTTCTCACACAGTACTTATTTTTCCACATCTACAATAAAGCATTGTTTGTCTTTAGCCATTGGTGTCTTTACTTCTTAATCAGAATTGCTAGCCATGGCACATTGAGGAGTGTTATAAAATCCGATTAAAATAGTAAAGCAAAAACTCTAGAGGAAAATTCCGTTTTATGCCTTGTGGTTTTTGAAAGAAAAGTGTTTCCCCCTCTAAATAAACCAAATTTCAATTATTGTATAAAACATTATAGTGGAGATTTCCATATTCATACAGCAGTATTTTCAGATTAAATTCTATGAGAGTGATAAGATAAGAAAAAAAGTTTCAAAAACTTTAAAAAACTTTTTGATGAAAAGAAATATGAGAAATATTGGCTTAGTTTCAACAATGAGTCCACAGGCTTCTGAATGAATTGTGGGCATAGTAAATGATAAAGTATATTTCTTAGAGAACTATAACCTTTTCTTCCAAATAAACGAAGAACAGAGCAGTGCAGTAACACAGTTCATATGTATGAATCATAACCAACCTGTACTTTTATTTAGGTTACAGCTTGTTCTATATATGGATATTTTGGCTCTAATTATAGAACAGATTGTGCCGGGATTTCTATGGGACTGCACTATGGCAATACAGATTAAGCAATTAACCTTGATGTCACTGTAATTATTAAGATACTTTAGCAAAATGAACTAATTTCCCCACAGGATGTTCTGCTGAAATCAACTTTCCTTCTCTTTAAGATGCCAAAATAGGAAATGTTAATGGAAAATTAAGTTTGCGGTTTTTAATAAATCTACAGGGTATATGGCTCTCTTCAGGATTGTGCACCTTAACTGCTTTATGAATCATCATTTCAGTTAGAACGTGACATATTACATTTAAATGTTCACCCCTGTACCTGCATTTTCAAAAATGCCTTCAGTTTCTGCAATAAACTTAACAAAATGTCTGCTAGTGAAAAAATGTAGAATACTTGCAGCCTATCCTGTTATTTTGTATAGCAAAGGACACATCATGTACAATGTCAAACTCTTTATTTGACTTCCACTTGCCATATTCTTATTACTTCACCACACTAGAGAATGAATCCACTTTAAATTGGGTTTCTGCCTCCTGCAGAATTCTGGGGTTTGTTGTTAAATGAGGCTGTTAAAGGCTCCTCCCTAAACTACAAACCCCAGAATTCTGCAGAAGGCAGCAACCAGATTTAAAGTGGATCCATTCTCTAGTGAGAATAACATACAGTGCTTTGCAATCCAATAGGTTTAGTGAACAGAGACCATAAAGACTGTGATGACTCCAGATAGGAAAACCAAATTTAGACTTGAGAGTAACTCTGTACTTTTATGGTTACCTATCGCCTATTCCTTTTGGAGATTTACTAACAGCTATGTTGGAAAAAACCTCACTAGTCTATACTTGTAAGAGATTACAGCTTTCTGTAGTGTCAGGAAGTTTCAGGTGATTTGAGTGACATTTGTATGGCAGCTGTACCCTTAGGATGGATGATCAAAAATATAATGTTTCTTTTGCAACATATATTTATTCATACACATGCTTTCTTTCTTTTGTTATTAGTACAGCTATTTTGCGTCCACTCACCTCAAAAAAGTGAAGGTTGAGAAGGACTGATATCATGAAGAATCCATCTTATATGACTTCACAAGGGGCTACATAAGTTTTCAAGGCTGTGTGACCATGTCCCAGAAGCTTTCTCTCCTGATGTTTCACCCACATCTATGGAGCCCCCGGTGGGACAGTGGGTTAAACCCCTGTGCCAGCAGGACTGAAGATCGACAGGTCTCAGGTTTGAATCTGGGGAGAGGCAGATGAGCTCCCTCTATCAGCTCCAGCTCCTCATGCGGGGACATGAGAGAAGCCTCCCACAAGGATGATAAAACATCAAATTACCCAGGCATCCCCTGGGCAATGTCCTTGCAGACGGCCAATTCTCTCACACCAGAAGTGACTTGGTTTCTCAAGTTGCTCCTGACATGACAAAAAAAACAAAAACAAAAACCCAAATTTAAGGCCAGCATTTTCAGAGGTTGTAAGGTCTGTTGAAAACTAGGCAAGTGGGCTTTAGATATCTGTGGAATGATGTCCAGGGTGGGAGACAGAAAGAACTCTTGTCTGGGTTGCTTTCTAGTATTTGAAGAACTTTGACAGGAGTACAGGATTGTCTGTGTAGTGTCTAACTGGAGTGAAATACAAATGCTTAACTTCAGACATTGGACTTTTAAAAATAAAAACTTGTAAAATAACGTTTGTTAGGGGTTTTTAAATTTGATTTGATTGACATTTATTTCCCTCTATCATATGAAGCAGGGAATGTGGGCTGGAAAATTGAGAGTAGCAAACCCTTGTGAAGATCCTGAAAGGCCTTTTAGTATGGAGGGCAATGTCCCCACCACTTCCTTAAAGATGAGTGGCTAGAGATGGTGGAAGAGCTGGTTTCCTTTCAGAGCTATAGTTTAGAAACAATGTGGTTTTACCTATTTGCTTTGAAGGTCTTTGTATTATGAACCTCTACTCTCCAATTTGATATTAGCCTTTTAATCATTGGGAATTGGGATTTTCCCAAGCTTATTGAACTTTGCATCAATAAACATAGGGCATGCCTTAATTCCAAATCAGTAATTTGAGTCTTCATTCTGGAGTAGAGGAGAATATTATTAAAGCAGATTCCAACTGTGCACCTAGTTGCATGTAACATGTTACAGCCAGTTGCATAGTTTTAACCACCAATGGTTGCATTCAATGGGTTGTTCTTTCAGTGTGATGATCTGCAGAACTTTTCTGGACCACATGTCAACCATCTGCCTCAATACTGATGAGTTTCCAAGAAGTAAACACTTGCAGCAAATGGATGTAAATATTAGGCTTGGGTGGTTTCGTTCGTTAATTTCGTAATTCGTTATTAATTTGTATTTAAATTAGTTTACTTAACCTCTGGCTCAGACTGTCCCGTGCACCCCTTGGCCTTGCCCCACTAACCATGGAGGATGACTTCCAATCCACATGGAAGCAGGCGGTAGCATCCAAAATCTCCTCGTTGGGATTTTCTCCAGGTCTACTATTAGCTATGGATTACAATCAAGCCAAAGCACTTATTAAACAATGTACCAAAGACACAGAGCGCCAACTAGATCTGGCCTCGGCTCCAAGCTTCCTTATCAGTGAAGACAGCAGATACCTTGCCTCCCCTATGGCATATTTAACATACTTAGAGGTTCCTATTCATCGAAGGTCTTTCACCCTGGCCCGATGCCACGCTTTCCCATCAGCTGTACTCGAAGGCTGCTACCGGAAGATCCCTTTCCCAGAGAGGCTCTGCCCCTGTGACTCGGGTCATGTAGAAACAATAGAACATGTGCTCCTTCAGTGCCCGTTCTACAGGGATATCCATGCCAGGCTTATCTTACCTCTGATAGACAAGCACCCAGGCCATTCAGGACAATTTTATACCTCCCTGCTACTTGCAGATACTAATTCAGCTACAACCTACAGTGTCGCAAAGTTCTGTGCAGCAGCATACAAAATCCGCCAGGGAATGACTAGTTCCAAAAGTCAACTGTGTGTCCAGTAATCTTCTTCCCTGAATCTACAATTTGGTGACGGATCTGGGCATTGTATGTTTTTACCCTGTTCCCCCTTCTGCTCCCTCACCCATATTGTGTTTTTAGTAGTTATATTTATATTTTTAATGTACCAAACATGCCAGGTTTGTCTGGAAATGTGACACTATTTCCTGTGCTGGTCAATGACTGAAATAAATATTTTGAAGTTCGAAATTAGCTTACGATCCAATATTGAGCCATGCAGGAATAGTGTGAGGAGTAAATTAGATTCAAAACAATTTTTTCAATTTATTTCGTAATTATTTCGTAATTATTTCGTAATTATTTTGAAATTATTTTGTAATTATTTCGTAATTATTTTCGCATGTCTGGTGCAAGTTTTATAGTTGTTGTTTGTTTTATCACACCAACAGTCAACAACAGAGGGAGAGGGAAGCTTCAGAAGTTCCTCCTGTCCGATTTGGAGGGTTTTTTTTAGCATATTGCGCAATCACGTCTGCCATTAACGAATTGATTCGTAATTATACAAAATTTCGTAAATTTCGAAATTTTTAAAAGGAAAATTTCAGAATTCTTTTAAAAAACGAAGCGCGATGGACTCCTAAAAACGAAACGAGTTTAGAAACAAATTTTTCCGTTGTTACCCAGGCCTAGTAAATATGGTCCCAATCCCTCACACATTGAACATCACTATTTTCCAGATCATATAGACTCAGAATCATTGCTCTGAAGAATAAGGGAACTGAATAATAATAATAAAAAACATTACAATCGCCAGAGAACATAAATTTTATGGATGAAAGACAAGACTGTATGTAGTGCATGTAACAAAATGTGTGTGTGTGTGTGTGTGACATTAATTAAAAAGGAAAAGATAAATCATTGTAGACACAAATGCTTAATTCATTGCTCCTCCTTTCTGTCCATGCTGTTCCATATGGCTTATTTTCTTGGAACATCATTTTATTTAGAATGAAAATAATTGAAATTGAAAAGTTAAAATCTAAAATGAAGGTGTAGTATTAAAATAGACAGAAATGGAACAGAAAACATTAAGAAATGTAAATCCATTAATTAATATACCTTCTTTTCATTTTATTATGTTATACCTTTAAACACTGTGAATATTTCAGTCTGTATGCCATTTGGATTCCGTTGAGGAATGTGTCGCTTTTTGTATCCTGTATCATGGTAATGTTTTAACAAATTGCTGAAATTACCATAGAATAGGCCTCTCTTAAAGCTTGGAGAAAAGAGAATGCTAAACCTCAATTTCTTTTTCTCCAGATTTCCGGATATGTTGAACAGAACATTGTTTCTTTGGGGGATAATTTTATGAATATGTACGCCACTTGATCTGTAAGTGGGAAAGGTTCCCATCTATTTTATAAAGTAATCCCATTGCCCTTAAGCAGTATGAAAATGAACAAGTCATTTCCTTATAGCTTTCCTCCTGTAGATATTTCAAAAGTTCTTCGCTATGTTTCAAAATGTGCAACCCTTTTGATTAGATCATTATACCCCTGGAAATTGTTATTGCAACATTAAATATTAATAGCATTTCACAACAGATGCTAGACTTCCAAGAGTTTATAAGGTGGTATGATTTCTTGTGTGAAATACTGTAGTTATTTCCCAAAAGTATAAGCAAAGAAGGCTACTATCTCATTCAAAGCCTACCAAAACTACATAAGGCATTATAATTGACTCCAATAGACCTTGATTAAATTAAAGTCCAATTCCTCTGTCTGGAGGTAATGGAGGAGTATTCTCTGACTTCTAATTATCATGGATCTTTTGTTGCTTGTAAAAGTGGAAAATGCTGAACAGAAGATCCAGTCCCCCTTGCATTCAGTATCTTGGTTTGCCAACAATCAGCACACAGTTCTGTTCTACTGTGATTCAAATGGACAGTTTTTGAAACTCCTGGCAATGTGCAAACATAATGCTGTTCTTCACTGTGAAGCCAATAGACTTTATGCTTCAGGTGATGTTTGTACTGCTAAGAATAAGTCAGAAGTTAAAATGAAGGGTACATCTATGTTATCAAATACGACCTACCCCCCATGATTTATGATTCTCCCAAGGGCACGAATATATATATATATATATATATATATATATATATATATATGGATGTTCCATCATGCCTTGACTAGGCAGTTTCACCAGAGAACTATCTCATTCCTATTTTAAGCCCTGCACTTTTTTCGTCCTTCCTATCGGTTACCTCAACACTTTTTTCTAAGGGTATTCCTTAGCCTCTGTTCATTTGAATTTTGCACTTTCTATTGGCTCCATTTTGGAATCATTGCACTTATTTGAGCCCGAACCCAGTTTTGACTTTATGATGATGTTTTGTGATTGTGTTATGTTTTTATTTGATTGATTTTAATCAATCAAATTTGTGTTTCTTTTTATTTGTGACTTGGGCTTGTCCCCTTGTAAGTTGCCTCGAGTCCCCTTGGGGAGTTGGTGGCACGGTATAGAAAATAAAGTGTGTGTGTGTGTGTGTGAATATTGGAAACGGACCAGTAGCAATGTCAAACCACCCTGTATTGTATCAACCCTTTAATAAAATGTATTTATTCCTTCTAAATTTTTGCCTCATTTATATCATTTTATACATAGTATGAAGTATTTCTTCATATAAAATGTTTTCTTATAAAATATAACAACCAAGAGGTCCACTTAGGCTGAGAGATCATCAACTGTGGAAATGGAGGCTCAGAAACTATACATTCATTTAACCTTTTAATTAAAAGCCCAATCCTTGATTGCAAGGATCATTGCCTCCTGGAATTTATACCTTGTTTAAAGTTTGGAACTAAATTACTGAGTCAATCAAAGATTCATTATCATTTATTTGACCACTGTATCTGCAAAGGACGGCCCCCCTCCCAGAGGACACCCCAATAGATGATTGGATCTCAGGCCACCAAATTCCATACTGCCATTTTCTTGTGAAAGGGAATCCCTGCTTGGAGGTGGCAACATCAACATAACCCTCCGTCAATCAGGGCATGGAGCTAGACTAGCCCCTCTCTTGACCAGTCAGGGGGGTTAGAATAGCTGTCAGGTGTATAAAAACCTTGCTTTTCTATGCATGTTATGCTTGTGCTTTCAAAGCATCTATGCTTGTACTTGCTTCCTTTTTGGACAGAAAGAATAAACTTCTGTGGCTTTTCTTCATCCTGGTGAGTTTTCCCTCTGTCTTGGTCCATTTGATTTTAGCTTGAACCCACCAGGCACGGACCCCATTATCTGCTGTCCTAAATTTGACTAAATCTGCACTGTAGATTTAATGCAGTTTGACACCACTTTAACTTCCATAGATCAATGCTATGGGATGGCGAGTGTTATGGTTTAGCAAGGCACCAGCATTCTTGGCAAGAAAAAGCCAAAGACTTTGTAAAACCAGAATTCCTGTAATACCATAACACTTAGCCATGGTAATTATAACGGTGCCAATCTGAATTAATACTACAGTATAGATGCAACCAAATTCCTTTTTAAAAAGAAGTCTGGTTTGAGCTCCCTTCTTCCTCCATCTCTGCTATAGAAGTGAGCCACATCCTGGCAGCCAGTTCAATAAATAAGTGGAACCTTGACTTAAGAGCATCCCAACTTAAGAGTGTTTTGAATTAAAAGCAATTGCTTGGCCCAGGTGTTGCTTTGACATTAAACAGTATTTTCAGTTAAGAGATAGTGTCAAATGGAGCACTAGTGCCAGAGTGCTAGAATGAGAGTACAAGGCTTTAGGGCTTCATGGAAGCAGCCTTTGTGCCTCATGGCTCCGTGCCTCATGCTCTTGTCTGCTTTGGAAAATTGCTGTCTGCTTTGCTCTTGTTTGCTTTAAGAAACTTTGGGCTAGTTGATTGTGTATGGTTTTTATTCATGGTATGTATGGTGGGGAAGGGTGAAGAGAGCAAGAGAGGCTGGAATGAGTATGGTATGGAGAAAATTATGTTTCTGCTTCTTCACTTTGTGCTTTTCGCTTCCTTGCCACAACTTTGTGCATCTACCATTGTGCTACAACTTTGTGCTTCTACCATTTTAAAGTTGATCTTTCTTTTTTATTGTCCCATGTGAATGTGCATTTATACATTATTTGTTATTTATAAAGTATGTATTCTTATTTTGAGCCTTGTCACATGGCTGGTGGCTGCTGGTGGCAGAGCTCCTCTTCGAGGTGAGGCATGGGTCCCTTGTCTCACCTTGCCAGCCAGCAGGGCAACCACATGGGGGGAAGTGAGGAGCGTGCATTGTGCATGCATCTCCCCCCCCCCCCATGGAGCTGGCAATACATGTTCCTCGCTTCCCTCCATGTGATTGCCTTGCCAGTCTGAAGGCCCTTACACACAGCTGAATAAAGTCCTCATTGAACTGGATTATATAGCAGTGTGGTCTCAGATAACCCAGTTCAAATAAGATTTTGTGTATTATCCACCTTGATATTCTGGGTTATATGGTTGTGTGGAAGGGCCCTGAGTCTACACTGCCATATAATCCAATTCAAAGCAGATAATCTGGATTTTATACAGATGTGTAGAAGGGTTCCACATCAGATTGAGGTGAAGATGGTCAAAGTTATTAATGAGGAAGAATATATAAGCAAAAGAAGGAGCAGCAGGTTGCTTTTGCCCCTTCCGGAGTTAATGGAATGCACACTGTTTTTGCACTTTGAATTCACTGTACAAAAGAAAAAAGTGGGAGGATGAAATATTAACTGGGATATTTAAAATTCACTTTTGAAAATAGTTCAAAAAGGGACTGATCAGAAATGTCCATGCTAAATCTGGAAAGTTGGGGAGTATGTGATGCATTTCTGTAAATCATTTATCACAAATAAATGATATGCACATGAATGCATACAAATATCAGCTAATGAACATACATGGGTGATCCAGTCCTTAGGCTTCCCTCTTGTTCTTATTGATATGTGTGCAGACATTTGTATTGTGTTTTCAGGTTATCATCCAAGTAATTCCATGGTTATGACTGAACCCCTTCCACACAGCTGTATAAATTAAATCCACATTGAACTGGATTATATGGCAGTGTGGACTCAGATAGCCCAGCTCAAAGCAGATATTGAGGATTATCTGCTTTGATATTCTGAGTTATATGCCGATGAGAAAGGGCCCTGAAAATATGCTGGATAATTGTCCTCATCTCCTTTTCTCTTTCTGTCATTCCCTCTCTCTTTCAGTATATCTCTCTCTTATGTGTGTGTGTGTGTGTGTGTATACACATATATATGAAAGGCCAGAACACATGGAACTTTAATTTATACTTAAGATTTATAAGTTTTCATAAATAGTGAATATGTGGCACCCTCCAGTAGCCAAATTTAAAGTTGTCTCACCCCAGAGCCAATGAGAGCCACACGTGATGAATATTGTATTTGGGCTGTTCCACCAGCCTTTTTCTATCAAGACAATTTAATTCTGTATCTTTCCTCTGAATTTGTCTGTTTTCACTGCAAGGATTGTATTATCCCTCTAATGATACTGCTTCAAATAATATTAAAGTTGTTTAATTGTAGCAGCAAATGGAAGCCTAAAGAAGCCTGGGCACTATGCAGCTAAATTATTTTATTTATTTATTTGTAAAAAAACCCCAAAGAAACCAAAACGAAAATCCTTGTTGTTCAATTTCCCTTAAACTCGGATTTCTTGGCCAATATTTATATTACCAATACTATTTTAATTCCCTGAATGTCAAAGGAAGTCTTATTGCTAGTAAGCTTAGGAAATATTTATTTCTCACTTTTCTATCAGAACTAGTATTCAGTGGCTTGTATGTCTATTGGGGCAGATAATACAATTTTTAATAAACACCGCCTGCTGCTTTAAACATTAGAAATACTTAGTTAAAGCAGGAAGAACAACAATTTCAAGTTATTTAGACTATCTATCAAGAATTGGTCTTGGAGGTTTGGGGATCCTATATTAGAGGACAAGCTCACTCACCACATTAATATTTTATTTTATTCTATTTATAAAATCTAAGAGGCAGTACCAACACTGTGTGAATAAAATAGAATAAAAAGCATAAGAACTATGCAACTCAAGCCTGAATGTAAGTTACTTTTCCAACTAATAGAGTTGGTTTTTTTAAAAAAAATCTATCTTTTATTATCCTTTGTCTCTGGTTCCCACATGTCCAAGAAGAGGAATTGCTGTTAATGAATTACAACAGAAACAACATCTGATGCAAAATGTTGGCCTGTGACTCTTCCGTTGTATACCTTTAAAAGAGTGGTTCTCAACCTTCCCCATGCCATGACCCCTTAATACAATTCCTCATGTTGTGGTGACCCACAAGCATACAATTATTATCATTGCTATTTCATAACTGTAATTTTGATACTGTTATGAATTGTGATGCAAATATCTGATATGAAAGGTGTATTTTCATTCACTGGACCAAATTCGACAAAAAATTCCGAAACGCCCAAATCCGAATACTGGTGAGGTTGGGGGTGGGTGGGTGTTTTTTGTTGCTGGGATTTATTGTTCACCTACAATCAAAGAGCATTCTGAACTCCACTAATGATGGAATTGAACCAAACTTGACATACAGAACTCCCACGAGCAACAGAAAATACTGGAAGGATTTAGTGAACAATGACCTACATTCAGAGAGTACTGTGGACTCAAACAATGATGGATCTCAACCAGACTTGACATGAACACTGGTGGTGTTTGGGGAAAATAGACCCTGACATTTGGGATTTGTGGTTGCTAGAATGTATAGTTCACCTACAATCAAAGAGCATTCTCCACTAACAATAGAACTGGGCCAAACTTCCCACACAGAATGCCCATCATGGACAGAAAATACTGTGTTTTTTGATGTTTTTGGCAACCATCTGACACCCCCCCCCCTCCATGACCTTCCCAGGGGTCCTGACCCCCAGGTTGAGAAGCACTGCTTTAAAACATCTTTTGCTGAAACACATTTGCAATTTGGTTGCAAGAGAAAAGTGAGTTACTACTAATTATAATAAGAATAAGCATAATAATAATTCAAAAGCTTGAATGATGTATTTTGTTCGGTTCATCTGGATAATAAACGTGTCTTTTTATTGTGTATTTTGGAAACTGACCCACAGTGCTACTCAAGACTGGCGTTACTTGATTCCTACCAGCTGTTTTTCACAGCACCTTAGATGCATTTTGCAGTACATTTTGCATTGTATACAGTTACGATAATTTAAATGAGAGTTTACCATACTGTAAATCAGGGGTCCACAAACTTTTTAAACAGAGGGCCAGGTCACAGTCCCTCAAATGGTTGGAGGGCTGGATTATAATTTGAAAAAAATATGAATGAATTCCTATGCACACTGCACATGTCTTATTTGTAATTCAAAAAACACTTTAAAACAATGCAATCATTAAAATGAACAACAATTTTGACTAATATAAACTAATTGGTATTTCAGTAGGAAGTGTGGGCCTGCTTTTGGCTGATGAGATAGGGTTGTTATTGTTGTTGTGTGCTTTCAAATAACTTCAGATTTAGGTTGACCCTGAGGGAGGGCCGAGTAAATGAGCTTGGAGGGCCACATCTGGCCCCCGGGCCTTAGTTTGAGGACCCCTGCTGTAAGTCATACCGAATAAGCTGTTTTTTCCACTTTTATAATGGTGATGCAAAAAGTACATTTATGCTGTACCATATGATTACCATTTTTCTGATATACCCTACAGACTCGTGCAAAACTTTGCTCACCTGAAAAGTAAACGATTTGAGCTTGAAAGTTAGTGATACACGACCCTCTGCACTGCTTTTGATTGTTCTCATCCCTTCTTTCAGACTGTGTTTAGGTCTTGACTGTTGTACTGAGATATATATTTAAAAGAAACATACTCAGCTAAAGAAGATTTTTTAAAAAAATGCAATTACAGATAATAAACGGCAAAATTATAACCTCTGAATATGTTAATATGATGCTGTTCACACTGCATAATTGCTGTTGGGCCGTTTCCAACTTCAATCAAGGTTGTTGTGCCCCTAATACTTCATAAAATCCTGTTTTCAATAGTTAGAACTTGGCAGTGAATAATTTGCTCCAGGCTATTTCACAGACAAATGTCAGCCTGAGTGCACATTGTTTAAAAGGCTTTCTGTATGGTTAAAAAATAAGAGTGGAATACTCAATACTCAGATAGAAACTCAGTGTTTTAGATTTGGACTTCGATTCTGCTTTCAGAGAAGGACGGTGGCAGGAGAGCTGTGCAGGGAAATATAAGATAATGGTCCTGAAATAGCAAAGAGGAAATGAGTCTAAGATCAGCCAGTCAATTAATCCATCCATCAGTCAGTTGAGACATCTAGGACAAAGTGATTAATTTCATAGAAAGGGATTAAACATTTTGAGCAAAGCTGTCACGCTGAAGTTACACTTTGTGGAATAGCATTTGGCAGTAGCATTTTAGAACATGAGTGATTATTATTTTAAATGCTAGAATACAATGACAAGGGTATTTGCTAATCCTTAACCCAGAGATAGATAACACTATTTCACTCAGTTTGGAATGAGATACAAGCAGCCAAATCTAGGGAAGATTCTTTATTGCACAATTTTAGTATTATGATTCCAGTGTAACTGGTCTAGCTACATAGGATGGTATCTTGGGGTTTGTAGATTGGTCAGAAGTATTAAAGTTCTCAGCCAGAAAACCTAGAGTAATATGCAATAGCAATATTACTGTTATATAATATCAAAAGGCCACTACATCTTTCGCCCTCTTTCCCAAACTTACCTAGTTATTGTAGTTGTGTGCCTTTGAGTTGTTTTCAATTAATGGCAACCTTAAAGTGAACATACCTGAAGACTTTCTGGGAAGAGAGTATGTGACGCACTCAAGGTATTCAGTGGGTTTCCATGGATGAATTGGAAACCCAAACTTTGATCTGCAGTGTTGTAGCCTAATGCTCAAACCACTATACCAGGACCCTTCCACATAGCCCTATATCCCAGAATATCAAGGCAGAAAATCCCACAAAATCTGCTTTGAACTGGGTTATCTGAGTCCACACTGCCATATATTCCAGTTCAAAGCAGAAATGTGGGATTTTTCTGCCTTGATATTCTGAGAGAGAGAGAGAGAGAGACTCAAAATATAGGAGCATGTACCAAGTATTTCCAACCACAATACATCTGAGAAGATGGACTGTGAAAAGGACTTCCTCAAAGATCTTATTGGGAGAAATGATTCATTAAATAGCTTGGACCTAAGCTGTATTTCACTTTATAGATCATTACCAGTACTTTGAAATAGACCCAGAAAGAGACTGGCAGCTAGTGGAATTGTGTATTTCCTATTGCCAGCACCAATTAACCATCTGGAACCAGCTCTTTCAGTCAATTGAAGTTTCTTGACAGAAGAAATGACAGTGGCAAGAAATGACACTTCTAGCCCATTTCACTCATGTCCAGATATTTTAGCTGAAGTCTTGGGGAAAGACATTACAAGGCCAACTTTTACTCCTGAATTGTTCTTTGCAAGATTTTAGGTGTAAGCCTTTGAATGTTTCTTTATCTTAAAGTCTCGTAGAAGTGCACTCACAATAACCTAGTTTGCTCTGCTTGATTGGACAGAAATTTGCGCAATTAAACATGTCTCTTTAGCTGCTAAGAAGTTTCCCTGTATTTACAATGCATGAAAGCAGTACCATTAGCTCAATGACAGTGGGAATGTTTTGAATGCAGTTTACAGTTTTGGGAAGCAAAAGAGAGTAATCAGCGCTGCCTTGGAAAACTAATGTCGGTACGTAAACAATGCGAGGATAGAGAAGCTGATGGTCCGACTCAGTAAAAAGCAGGCTGAATTTGTTGGGAGCAAAGCCTACAAGATGCCTTTCTGTTTCTGTATTGTGAAATCCACTCCGTCTCTCTCCTCCTTCCTTCTCACATTCTGTGTGAACAGAGAAAGGGATATTTAATGAAAATTGTATAGCAGAAATTTTAAAGTATCCAGGCAGAACAGTTTTATGCAACACCTCAGCAAATGAAGAGTCACAAATTTGATCCCAGAGGATTTCACTCTGTAACCAGGTAGAGCTGTTTAAAATGAAAATGAATTGACTTCCTGCCTCTTTTTTCTTTCTTTCTTCATACCTCATGTGCTTTATGGGTAAATCACCTGCTTGGGGTATGCAGTAGCAATTTTCTTTCTCTATTTCCCCAACAAAACAAGACATCCTGGAATCTTAGCCAAAAATATGACAAACTGTAATGCCTAATTTAACAGGAATGAATTCCTCAGGAATTGCAAGAAAGCAGAATATTGCTCCTAAAGATATTTCTCACAGGTCTCTTATTGCTCTATAAGCATAGCTGAACTAATTGTGAGTTGGCTCATGCAGTAGTTTCCCTTTTTGTATAAGTGACAATGATTATTACTAACACTAAAGAAATGTCCCCAAATGGTGAGAATTTGTAAGGCATTGAGGTGTGAATTACAGCTGAGTAGGTGGACTAGGAGAATGCCTATCCAAATGTGTTGTCTTTGTCCCAGACAGCTTTGCCCCTTGTACTAATTTCCAAAGTCTTCCTTTATCAGTCTCTTGTTGCTTTCGCCTTTCAATTAGTAACCATCTCTCATTCCTATGTAGTTCTCATTGGATTCAATTTTTCTTATTTCCCTTCTCACAGTCATTTAGGACTTCAGTTATTTCATGGCCAGATTATCCTTTCCTTTTTAGTCTCAAATGTGAAGAAAAAGATATAGTTCCCCAGAATAGCCTACGAAAGTCAACTAGGCTAGATGAGGATGGGCCAAATACCCCATGGCTCATCAGTCTTCAACCTTATTTCTCTCACAGTTGGCAGCAACTTCCTGTCACACGTCAGAGGTGGCAATGCCAACAAGCTTGTAGAGTCTATCAACAGGTGTAGGTTTCAGACATCCTGTGATTATTCTACATATATTGTTCAGCACTATATTCACCTGTTTTGCGTGGGCAGACTTGTGCCAAACAGGGTAAACATATTCAGCAGCTGAATAAGATAAGGCCAAGACTGATGCTCTTATTATTTTTGGGTCTGCACCGCATACACTACCAGTAAGTTTCTGCAGGATGTTATTGCATGCAGCTACTTTGTACTTGGCGTTCATACAGTGTTTCCTAAATGTTAGCATTCAATCTAAGGCATGGCTCGCAACGTTTTTTTATTAGGGACCATTTTGACCAGGGACCACTCTCCAACATTAGTACCCAAAGGGTTACAAATCAGTTTTTAGATTCAGTTTGGTTATTTGGGGTGCTAATTCAGAAAATTGTATTGGATGGACCCACATCTCTAGTTTCTGATACAGAACATATGCTATCCAGTAATCATCATCTGCTTGCCCACAGAAAACCATATCTAATAATCTAGAGCTTATGTAGTACTAGTAATCTTTCATGAATAGTCAGTCCTTGTTGTCTCAGCATTATAAGAGGGTTTTGTGAGACCAGTCACCGTCATTACAATGTGGTTTTGAGGCAACAGTGTAGTAATGGTGAGGACGCTGACCATATTTTTGTTCTTGTGAATGACTGGTGGTCCACAGACCACAGGTTGAGAATCACTGCTGTAGAGGAATTGAGTTTGTGCATCATGTGGACTCCATGGATTTTATTTTCTCTGGTTAGCTGGGCCCTGAGTTACATTTTAGCATGATCACCAATGGACAGCATCCTTCACCTCAAATGAAGGCAGCAGGGTAGTTAGTTGAGAATATGGGGCAGTGTAGGCAACACTGAGTGCAAAGCTCTTTTTTCTTTAGAATACAGTGGCCAATGAAGGCAATTACTTCACTCTGCCTAATGGTAGGATCAGCCACCTTTTTTTCCTGTCTATTTCTTTCTCTGTTCTCTGTCCAAAAACTATAGAATCATAGCATTTGGTAGACTTTGTTGATTATATTGTTCAATTCCCTTCTCAGTGAATGAAATCCAGGACTAGAGCATTCCCAACAGATATCTGTATAGCTTTACTTGAAATTCTCCAGTGCAAGACAGCACTGTAGATAATCATTTGTCTTTTGAACTATTCTCATGATCCTCATGGTGTTTTTCCTACTGCTCAGATGAAATCTATCCTTCTGCAACTTAAGCCCATTAGATCTACTCCTTAGAGAACAAGCCTTTGTTCTTTTCTATGTGACAGACCTTCAAGTATTTGTAAAGTATTAAGGAATTTTGTAAAGCATTACCTTTACGCCTTCATTTTGGGAAGGTTGTTATCTGCAAGAAGCATCACAAGGTGCTAAAATATAGTTGACACTTCATAATAAAAAAGGAATAAAACAATGTTTATTTTTCAAGGGCTAAAAAATAAACCACTTGATGTTGATTTATATGCTATTTTGATATTTTCCCCAGGGTCATATAATCCATCTGTAGGTCAACATACAAGGATAAAAATATCTAGTGGTGTACAAGACTCCCAAATGAAAAGGATGTTCCAGTAATATTATCTTAGGTAGAAAAGGTTATATCTCAGTAGTAACCTAGAGCTGTTTTTTGAACTGAGAGGAAGTTAAGACATCCTCCCCTCTAATTAGGTAGAGGAAAGGCTTTATATTTAAAACATAAGCTAAACTGTGTGAAACAGTCTGAATAACAAGCATTAAGATGTGTTTTGCAGCAAGGGGAAAAAGCCAATGTTGTCATAAAATGGCAGTTCGCCTTGTCTCATGTTGCTTATTTCTTGTGTCTTTATATTAAAATTAATGTGTTAATTTTGCCCAGTTGCTGCTTACACCACATCAGTACAGGTTAATATTTCATTTATAAGATGTAAAATCTCTGTGTTCAGAATTGAACAGAGCCAGTTATAAAAAACATATTAATTTTAGATAACAAAATTACTACAGAGGAAGGAAGAACACAGGGCCATTAAAATACCTTCCAATGTGCAGTGTTGCTTTTCCTTTATCTACCAGATGCTTTTGGACATAAATGTTATGATTAGAGCCGGGTGTATAGTAAATAACACAATCCATTCTCTTCACTGAAAATTGGCTAAATTGAGATGTCTTTATAACAGTCCCCATCTCTCTTCATCTAATACATTAATATGGAGTCACTTTTTAAATGTCAAACAATTGTCAAGGGCACATGGAAATGTGCAAAGGGCAAAATATTCTCATACAGTAAGGAGAAACTCTTGCAGTTCAGATGGTTGGCTGCCTTTTCTTGCCTCTTCCCGCTATTTCAGAATTTGGTTAGTATGTGTATAGAGGCATTGTAACTTTAAGATATAGGTTAAGACACTTTTAAAAGAAGACTGCATACAGTATGCAATAGTAATCTAAATCATAGTGCAATCTTTTATTTTGCACAGTGAGGCAACAGATATCAACCATACGCAAGCTACACACACATACACACAATATATATAGAGAATCATATTTAATGTGATACTGGAAGGAATATATAACCGCTATGACTAGTAGTTACTGAAGGTATCAAAGTTGGTGGCACAAACCGTGCTAGCAGGTTTCATGATTTCACTATGAACTGGCTGAACACAAAATTCATTTTATCTCTACCGAATCAGTCATTAATTTAACCTCATTGGATAACCCACATTCCATTATTATGCAAAGAGTTTTCTTTCTACTATCTACAATGCATACATGTATTTCATTTCCCATTACTTACATTTTTCTAACTAAAGAAACCCACATCTGTTTGCATACTTCATCTTTACTCACATTTCATAAGGATACTGTTCCATCCTTTTTCTAATTTTGGGACTGTTTTCTGCAGTTTCTCTAGATCAAAAAACAAAAACAAAAGAAAACCTCCCCAGCAACTGATACTATATCTATTGGCACCATATATCTGAGCACATAAAAAATCAGCCTACCAATATAGTAGGACCTACAGGGCAAAAACTTATTAGTTTTTGTTTTGGAGATATATGTTGTTTGACAAACAAGATTTACATCTCTGCAGAAAAATGCATTTTGAAATCATGATTTTGGATTTGGCAAATAAACATTTTTTATTGAATTCAAACTAATATTGTCTTTCTTTCACCTTCTAACAATCATAAATCTATGGAAGACCCCTCCACAAACAGATTGTCTCTACTGCCTTCACCCTTCTGATCTTCCGTAGGTCTGAATCAACTAATTTGTAGAAGGTCTGAACCTAGACAATTAATCTTTATATAAGTCTCACCTGAATGAAAGGATATTGCAAGGACAGATCAAGGACTGTGAAATCAGTAATATAGTAATTGAGCTAGCAGATGGGCCTCACTCATTTATGTACATGTTCATGATTGTGTTGATGGAATGAGGAAAATAAGATGGCTCAGCTTTCTGTTCATGTTCTTTAGTAAAGAGACAAGGTGAATCTAGAAGAATAGCCATTACATAGTTAGTAGGGCTGTTCAAAATTTCATTTGTACCTCCTTTATCGTATATATTTTGTAAGATTCATTCATACAGCACAATATTAAGAAATGCAAGGGGGTGTCCATGCAAAAAATGTAAGACTCAAAAAATGTAACACTCACCTATGACTTTTTGTTAACATTAATAAGTCTCCCAAAGGGCAGCAGGTTAAACCACCTGCAGTAGTAAATCTTGTCAGTCAGAAGGTTGCCAGTTCAAAGGCCGGGTCAGAGTGAGCTCCTGGCCTTTAGCCAACTTCTGCCTACCTAGCAGTTTGAAAGCAAATGTGAGTAGATAAATAGGGTCGCTTAAAAGTGAGATACGCATAAGGAATGCCAGCAGTTCAATCAAAAAGGAGGAAGTTATGAACACAGCACTTCAGCAGGGAGATGGAGTGATAGCAAACCCCTCCCCCATGGCCAGAACTGAGCACAAAGCCTCCAAGATGCCAAAAGGTGGGAAAAGCCGATATACACCTCTATCTATGAACAATTGTCTGTCTTGTTGGTGTATAAAACAGCACTGAATGTTTGCTACATATGTATATATTGTGATCTGCCCTGAATTCCCTTCAGGGTGAGAAGGATGGAATATAAATAACGTAAAATAAATAAATAAAGTCAGTCTCCTTTTCAGTACAGCAGCAAACTGTACCAGTAGTGTGAAGCCAAAGAAGCCTAACTGAACTGGGAGGGAGAATTTTGGGAAATGTAGTTTGGGAAGGAGGGGACAGCTATTTATTTACTTACCACATACTTACCACTTACTGCCCTTCTCACCCTGATGAGGACTCAAGGTGGCCTTACAACAGGCAGCAATTTGATGCCACACACACACACACAATACATACAATTAAAACAGTTAAAACAATAATTAAAAATCAATTAAAATCATGCCTATGGCAGAGAATTTAAAAAGTCCTGCCCTAAAGTACATTTCCTAAATTTCTGTTCATGTCAGAAAGCCCCAATGAGGCAGGGGAGAGCCATTGTCCATCTGTAGCAGTGGCCAGCCACACAGTTGAGTCCAATCTGCATAGAGGGCTGATAGTAAATATGTGCTGAACTGGAAAATCCCTAAGTTGAAGTTTAATGATATGTGTTGTCTGTCATATAGAGTCATTCAAGGGAATAGTTGTTGCTTTTTTAAAAAAGGTTTTGTCTATGTGATTCCTGAATACATGCAATATCAACCTTATTTTTATGAAAGAAATGGAAAACCCTCTTCCTTTTAATAAAATTATTCAAACCATTGGCATTCATCAAAATAATGTTTAAACAATGTAATTTCATCCTAAACAGTTTCCTCTTTCTCCCCACTTTTATTTACAGAGGCTCGGCAAATTATAGCAACATTTACTGATTGCCCACTAAGCAATTGTGTGTCAAGGGATAAATATCTGTTACTCCAAGAAAAATTAGGACAGCTATTTAATAAAAAGTTTTAAAATTTCCCAAAGACCACTGGATGAGTGAAACATTCTGAAACTTTATAGGAGGGGGAGGGGAGCAACAGTGATAAATGTGTTCCACAATTATGGTAAGTTTCATGCCAATAGCTCTAACAATGAGGGAGAAAAGAGCCCTTGAAGTTTCCACAATGGTACAATTACTCAACAAAAAGTAACGAAAAATGAGTTACCTCATTATAGTCACAATACAGACCCCTTATGAAATTTTAGAAACACTTTAGAAAAACTTCACACACACACACATACACACAATTTAGTAATTTGTTATTGATTGCACGTGCCTGATAGGGCTTTATTACACCAACCTGCTGTTTTATAGAAATCAAGTTGTTTAAGAAAATGGAAACATACCAGCATTTAAACAATTACTCTCACACTTACTTTCCAATATGGTTCCATTTTGTGATGCACATTCTCTCAGTCAGTCATGTTGTTGCAGCATATACGTTACCCGATATTCATTCGAGTACAATCAGGAAGGAAGAGAACTAACTGCTCCTACAATGTATACTGCCTCGCATGACCCTTCCTTCCTACCTGTGTGTTGTTTCTTTCTTCTTTTTATGCTAAAGTTGCACAATCACATGGCTTCAATGTTTTTTCATGAATGGAGGGCACTGCTGTAAACACCCCGAGGAACAGAATATAGCAGTGGACTTCATCATGCTTGGGGAAAGATAACCACATCCACTCATGAGATATGACTTCCGGAATATCAAAACTTCAGCAGAATGAAACAATTGCACCAGAAAAAAAATAGTTAAACAGCAGCGATAATGATAGGTTTTTCTTATAATTGAAGAAATGTAATTCAGTAATGATGGAAATGCAATTGAAGAAAAGGAACATTATAGTGTCACGTGATAAGGAAAGATCAAACACAGAAGTGCAAACATTAAGCAAACCTATTGTATGAAAAAGTAGTTTGCCGGCTGCCACTCAAAACAGCAGCTCCATATCTCTTACTGTTACTCCGATAACATCTGTGATGAGTTCATGATGTTATCTGAATCAGAGATCCCTGTAACACATCACAATTATAGTACTTGATTTCCCTCTAATTGATAATTGCTCCATCTTATGGAATTGCTGAATCTGCAGTTAAGAATTGTTTAGTCAGTTATCTCTAATGCGTGCTACAAACTCTAGGTTTCCATAGGATGTGAAAACATAGTGCTTTAATTGCATAATTTGAAAGGTTTCTGAGTTTTCCTCTCTCCAAGTAGCATGAAATGAAGTAGAAAATGATATGCCTTCAATTGCAAGTACCTTTTATTTTCCTATTGTTAGAACTCTTAGTGAAAAAAATGGAACTGTAGCTTTCATCAGTGACCATGGACCTTTTATAAGATACAGCGACTGAGTAATATAGCTTGCCTCCTGTCCCAGGGAAAAGAAATATACTGTCTTTGGAAGCTCTGAAATTTTTACTAATTTCTGCAGTTTCCCATTTCAAGACAAGGAAAAGATAATGCAGACTTTCCTGTACAACTTGTCCTTAAGTAGTCAGTCCTCCCCCATCTTCCATTAGCTGCACCATTCATCTGTTCTGTCTTTCTCAGCACAGATGGAGAAAAATAAAAATCACTTTTGAGAGTTACAGAAGCCAACAAACTAACTTTACCCTGCGGGGTTCTAGAGGTTCTTAATTTAAACTATGAATCACTTGCCAAACCTAGAGAGAGGCTTCTAAAACTCCTTCCTTTGGGGATGACTCTGTCTTTTGTTCTGCAGTATATATTTCTGGCATTTGGAACAAGTTAAACCCCTCAAATAGCTGACAGTAGTCATCTCACTTAACTGTGGTTGATCTGTATATTATTCAGCTGCCCTGTAGAAACTATATGACTTTTTTTCTTGTACCTTCTCTTCTTTGCATGGCAGATCTCCAAGAAAGTGATGTCATGTGCTATTTGCTCAGATAAATTCAAAACAATAAATCTAGTGTGTTTGTTTCCATTCTCTCTAAAAAAAAGTAAGGAAGAAAAAATACTGCTTGGGGTAAATAGAAGGATGGTATTTGGTGAGTTTAATAAATACTTGAATAAAGCCATTTCTGTCTCCATAACATGCACAGATCTCTGTAACATTCATGCCACCATTTATCAAAGACAGGGATATTTAAACTCATTTGTTAGCTGAATACAAATCAGCTAAGATTTGTATATAAACCAAAATTTGGCTTTATAGATATAGAACAAAGGCGGACAAGATTTTGGTCAAGTGTTGGGTTGTCTTTCAAGAAAATACAGGCTGCTGGTGTGTATGTGGGCAGAAATCCAAGTGGCCAGAGCAGTTAAGCTTTTTCTCACATGTTCACATGAACCTTGCATAATTTAGATCCATATTATTAATGGGGATACTTCTCAGCACCATCATCCCTTCCCACCTTGGTGAAGCTGATCTTCCCAGGAAAACAATTTTATAATGATCCTTGTGTGATGGCAAAAAAGTTTTAGACATCATTATGCAGGGCTGGACAAGGAAATCTGACCTCTCTTATGTGGGTAGGAGTATTTAAAGATCCATACCCATTGTATCAGAATGGAGATGAAATTTTGGCTTGAAAAATAGTGTCATTGAAATGGGAGCTTGGGTGTACCTTAGTTTGCAGGCTGTCATAACACATACATAAACTTGTTAAGGTTTACATCCTTTAAAGCTGAAGATATTTTCACTTCCTCATCAAAAATAATTAGGCCTCTTGCTGTTGGACTATATGGCATGTCGTTATAATGGTGGGGAAAAAAGAACAGAAAAACATCAGAATGTGGTAGAGCCAATGTGGTTTGAATACCAGGATTCGATTTGCCACACAGCCATGGCAACTCATTGGGTGCACTTTGGCAAATCAAGCACCCTCACCCCAGAAAACTTTTGTTATAGGTTCACCTTATGATCCCCATCTGCTGGAAATTACTTTAAAGCACACAACAACAACAACAACAACAACAGCTACTACATAGTTTCTATAATCAATAATGTGCAAGCAGCGTATTGGGATTATCCCTCATGCTATAATCAGTAGTGCAGATATAAGGGACAGGTCATAAAAGTACCAAAATGTATACTGAATAATAAGTAGCTTTTGCTCTGTCTGTCTGTCTGTCTGTCTGTATGTATGTATGTAAGAGAGACAGAGAGAGGAGGAGAGTTTCAGTTCAACAAGTTGGAAAAGAAATATAAGGATGAAGAAAAACCAAGAAACAAAAATGCGAGAAGCTACATTAACAAAAACCAGTCAAATGACTGTCAGGTCACTTTCATACTTGCTATTATTTAAATTAAATATCTATAATCTTCTAGCCAGGAACTGGCTTCCTGCAGGGATGTGCACTGAACAGTAGAGAAAGCATTATTTTAAAACAGATTATTTAATAATAAAAGCCTGATTTTTTAAAAATACACATAATCACAACACTCCCAAAAAGCAAGTCTAGTTTTAACAGTGAAAAGTAGTGAATGTATTGGCTATCCACCAGAAGCCCAAAAAAGATTGAGAGATTTCCCTTGGAAAGAGTTCCATAATCAAAACGCTGCTACAAAGGAAGTCCTATCTCATGTACCTTATGTTTTAGATAGCAGGACACAGAACAAGACCTTAGTGAAAGATCTCACAATTCAGGCCAACTCAGATAGGGGAGGATGTACTCCTTCAGATATGCTAACCCCAAAGCAAGTTGAAGTCAAAACCAGGACTATCAACTGTGTTCAAAAGCAAATGTGCAAATATCGTAAGTAGAAGACTTGTGATAACTGGCCTCTAAAGCAAACACAGTCTGATAGCCACATTTTTCACTTTTTGAGGGCAGCCCCACATATTTATTTATTTATTTATTTACAGTTCTTATATTCCGCCCTTCTCACCCCGCAGGGGACTCAGGGCGGATTACAGTAAACACATATATGGCAAACATTCAATGCCAGTTTGACATTTAACAGACAAAGGCTATTTAACTTTTTTCTGGCCGCCAGGGGAGCTGCTGCTTTTCATCGTCCATCAACGACACCGATGAAGTTCTTCCGCATTCCACAATTCCCCGGAGTCTTCTTTCTTTATGGCCTCATAAATTAGTTAAATTTAGCCTCCCACACAAGGTGGTCCCTTATTTTCCTGCTTGACAGATGCAACTGTCTTTCGGGTTGCAAAGGTCGACAACGGGCTACACAATGGCTGGACACCCACTCCAGCCCGGGCTGGCTTCGAACTCATGACCTTTTGGTCAGAGTGATCTTTAATGCAGCTGACACTCAGCCAGCTGTGCCATATAGACCACATTATGGCAGGCTAATCAGGAGGTAATGGAGTGTGGCCAAATCCTTTTGAAGTGGTTCAGCTGTACACTATCTGAAGCTGAATTTGGACAAAAACTTTTAATTTGTTGCCATAGTAGTCAACTGAACTTTCAGACACAAACCCTCTGAGCATTTCCTATTACTTAGAACAGAGCCACATAGGCCTCATCTCCACAGCCATATAAAATTGAGATTATCTACTTTGAACTGAATTATATTAGTCTACATTGCCATATAATCCAGTTCAAAGCAGATAATCTGGATTTTATATGGTTGTGTAGATGGGGCCATCATATGTGCAATACCTCAATAAAATAAATAATGGATTCGGATTTCTTGTCTGATTATATCCTGATAAGGCACTTGAGCTATCAACTCAAGTTCTCAGTGGAATGAGCAGCAAACTAAGCTCTAGTTACAGCATATGACTCCTACGAGCAACCTGACATTAGGCGCTTGTATGTTCATTTAGCAAAGGAAAGTTTTACTCTGAGATCCTGTACTCATTGTAGTCCCTCTGTAGGCAAGGTGGGGTCCCTCAGACATGGGACCTTATCACACTAGAGCATGGATCCACATTAAATCTGGGCGGATATAGCCTGCAGGGTTAGCAGATTGAATTAAAGGGAAAAGGAAGGCATGTATCTATTTTTGTGGCAGGGCAATATGAAGATTGTAAGTAGGAAATGGTAAGTAGGAGATGGTAAGTAGGAGCCCCCGGTGGAGCAGTGGGTTAAACCGCTGAGATGCTGAAGTTGCTGACTGAAAGGACGGCAGTTTTAATTTGGGGAGCGGAGTGAGCTCACGCTGTTAGTCTCAGCTTCTGCCAACCTAGCAGTTCGAAAACATGTAAATGTGAGCAAGATCAAGAATGTAGAGTACATCAATAGGTACCACAATAGGGGGTCTGAAGCTCGGAGGGCTTCAGACCCCCCCCCCCCAATTTTTTTATGGTGGTTCGCGAAAAGGCCTTACTGGTGCATTACTTAAACTGTTATGTTTATTCATATCATGATCTGATCACCATACTCAATATATCCCATATGCATGGGGGCATTGGGGTAATGATACAAAAGGTTTGCTAGGGTAGACCCTCTTTCACTCAGACTCTGCCCCGCCCCGAAACTCAGCCCCCCCAAACCCCCCCCCCTGAAAAAAATTCAGCCCCTACCCCCAAAACGAAATCCTGGCTACAGGCCTGGTGCTCCATGCAGTCATGCTGGCCACATGATCTTGAAGACATCTATGGATAATGCCCGCTCTTCGGCTTAGAAATGGAGATAAATACCAATCTCCCACCAGAGTTGGACATGACTAGACTTAATGTCAGGGGAAAACCTTTACCTTTTATTTTATTTTTTATAAATAGTCTTTATTCAGGTTTTGTTTTTAAGACATACGGTTATACAATTGAGACATTTGACAACCTTTACCTTT
Source organism: Anolis sagrei (assembly GCF_037176765.1). Taxonomy (NCBI): domain Eukaryota; kingdom Metazoa; phylum Chordata; class Lepidosauria; order Squamata; family Anolidae; genus Anolis; species Anolis sagrei. Next base: position 122,084,913 of record NC_090025.1, on the reverse strand, counting down.
TAAAGTAGTAAATAATATATGTTGATTATCCAGGACAACTCATCCTGAGAATCTATGACTTGCTGGAGCCTTCTTTGGATAGTACTGTACATCAATTGTTTGTTATCACTACTTTATTGTGTCTGATTTCATTATTGTGCACAGTGCATATCTCTTTGTCAAAGCTTTAGTCATGGAATAATGGCATGTCAATATTGTCTTTCCTAGCTAGGGGTGGGGGTGGCTTAAAAATCTCAGCACCTTTCAATAAATGCACTAAAGACCATTAGCAGATCTATAAGATATATCCAATATTAGGTTCCTTGTTTTAAAGGTGCTGCAATCTGACAAAATGAATTAACTGCCAGTCTCATGTTACTTTTATCAAGATATGTTTTGTTAAAGAAACAGCTGAAGAAAAATAATTCAGGTGATAAAGTAGGATTCATTTATCTTTTATGAATAGAAGATACTGTTTCTTGGAGTTACTGTTTCATTTGCCTGCTTTATTAAAATAGAGTACCTGCTGCCGGGAGAAAAACTCTTTTTTATGCAGTGTTTTTATGTTTTCATCTGTATTATACTGTTCCATTGATGGATAATTAGGTTATGGGCCCTAAATAATGTGTACATCTATTAATGTCAGAAATTCAAGTTGAAGTTCAGTCAAGATGTAACCAAACTCCCACCCCCTGCAATTCATATGTAGTGGATATATTCCATGAACCTTTGTTCCAGACTGAGTTAGCCTATTTTCAGTCTATGATTTTTGTATGAGTTTATTCCTAGTTTTATATACCCCTTTTCTCAATTAATTTGCACTTTGTGGGAAACTTTGCACAAAAAGTTACGCCCACAATTTTTCTTAAAGACATGTATAATGATGTTTCATACTTATTTAAGCTGTAAAATGAAAGCTCAGACTTGAAGGATATTCACCTACCTACTTAGGAGGAAAACACAGAACAGTGCTTCTCAAACTTTGGTCCTCCAAAACTTTTGGACTTCATTTCCTATAATCCGTTACTGTTAGGCTGCTTGGTGGGGTTGTTGGAAGTAGAAATCCAAAACATTCAGATAATTAATAATCACTGGCATAAGTGTATCTGCTAGGGCTGGGCAACCACGGAAAAATTTGTTTCTAAACTCGATTCGTTTTTAGGGGGTTTTTGCGTTTCGTTTTTTAAAAGAATTCCGAAATTTTTCTTTAAAAAAGTTCGATATTTACAAAATTTCGGAAATTACGAAACAATTTCGAAACAATAACGAATCGATTCGTTAATGGCGGGCGCGATTGCGCAATACGCTAAAAAAACCTCCAAATGGGACAGGGGGAGCTTCTGAAGCTTCCCTCTCCCTCTGTTGTTGACTGTTGGTGTGATAATTTATTTTTTTATCACTGATAAAACAAACAACAACTATAAAACTTGCACCAGACATACGGAAATAATGAAATAATAACGAAACAATTTTGAAACAATTACGAAACAATTACGAAATAAATTTTTAAAATTCATTTCGATTTTTAGTTGCTCCTGAATGGTTATAAAAAAATTGTTATAAAAAAATAACGAATTAATAACGAATTATGAAATTAACGAACAAAACCGCCCAGCCCTAGTATCTGCACTATCATTATGTCAGTTTCATACTATTTTAACCATTATGAGGAGCCCCCAGTGGTGTAATGGGTTAAACCCTTGTGACAGCAAAACTGCTGACCGAGGGATCAGCAGTTCAAATTAGAGAAGGGCAGGTTGAGCTCTCTCTGTCAGCTCCGGCTCTCCATGTGGGGACCTGAGAGAAGCCTCCCACAAGGATGGCAAAACATCAAAGATCCAGGTGTACCCTGGCCAACATCCTTGCAGATGGCCAATTCTCTCACACCAGAAGTGACTTGCAATTTCTCAAGTCATTCCTGGCACACACACAAAAAAAGAACCATTATGAAAGAATCTCTGGAACTTTGGTGATGTATTTAGGATTTGTTTTAAACCTTTGTGCAGACTTTGTGCAAGTTTAATAAACCTTTCCTGTGTTTTCATGATAGAAGCAATTAGGAAATGATATTTATAACCCAGGAACAAAAATCATGATACATAGTGTAATTTTCACCATTTAGCTATTAAGAAGTGACAGTAAATTCATATAACTGTCAAATACAGATCTACTGTATGTTTCAATCTGCATGTATGTTAATGATGTAAGAATAAAGGGAGATGAAATGAAGATTAATGTCTTCCTCTACTGTTTATGAGACTCTCCAGTGCATGTGGGAGCCTTCAAAATAGAAAAAGGTACTCTTAGATTCAAGCTCATAGCTATGTGTGTCAAGTAAAGAAAAAAATGTATGTATTATGTGATTAGTTGGGAGGAGTGACAGAAAGAAGCCTTGGACACTGATATGAATGATCTCAGATTGTCCCACTTGTCTCATCAAATAGCACTTTCATGCGTATCAGATTTTAAAAGACCCCTTTTCTGCCTTGTTTCAGCAGATTAATAGCAGCATTGCCTAGTCTAAGCAACTGTTATTGTATTAAGGTACTCTAAATGGTATAAATGTCTGCAGATGGCATAGAGCTACACTTCAAATGAATAGCAAGGGTAATTTCACTTCATTGCAAAATGATTTTAATTTTACTGTATTGCTAAACCAAAAAGAGACTAATTTTGTATCTAATTTAGCAGAGCTGAGTCGTAGCTATTGTTTTAATGGTATCATTGTGTACTGCTGATGGAAAATAGTGGAAGCAAGTACAGTTAATATGTGAAATTATATCAAAGCTACCCATTCACTTGTATGTATTTGTAAATGGAAGACCAAGCCAGAGCAGTGTTTAAATATAATGACATTCAAAAAAATTAAACCACTGAAACAAACTACATTAAATAATGGAACAATTATCCAGCATGTACTATGCTCTAGGGGAACAATTGGCATGTTTAATAACCATTAGTGTATTTTTGGAAGGAATGGGGATACTATCATCAGAGTGGTTTTTATTCCAAGAAGAGACAGAAAAAATACATCCTTTGAAAAAGTGAAATCTTGGTTCTAGAGGAGTGAAAATCAGGTTAACTTCAGCAGTTTTCATAATAATAATAATTTGAAAATGTAGTAATTGTCTCCTCAAAATTGGCAAAAAGTGCCCCCTTCATGCACAAACTGCCCTCTCCCGATAACCAAGTAACAGGATAATGCACTGATATGACAAGCTCCAAGATGGACCTACCAGGTTGTTCTATTCAGGGTAAAATGTGATTGTATTCACATGTTACACCACTACATTTCAAATGGGAAGACAATTCAGAAAATCTGGATAAAGTAGTTACAGATCACAACCTGCTAATACCAAAAAATTGTTTGAACCAATGAAAGATAAGGCCATGGATCTAAGCATGGAGGCAACAATAGCACTGCATGATGTGGTTACAGCTCTTCCAGAAATTTTAGGAATTGTGCCAATAAGCTATTTGGTGTAGGAAGCCGTGGAGATTCAAACACCCTATCCTATTAAAAGGACTAATGAAAATCCAACATATTGCAATATATGCAACACAACTAGTGGATCTAAGAAAGGAATTATAAGCACAATACTATAGCCCTCTCTCCTAAAACTGGCCTGAGGTTTGACATAGCAATATTTGTCTTAATAGGAAAAGAAGTGCATTTTTTTTTTAAAAAAATAAACCTGCTTCTTAATTTGTTATCACAGTTGTTGCCAACTGTGCTGTGAAAAGTTGTCCTGCTCATACACATAATATTGCATATCTCAGTGGATTGCTCTGCATGAATACATTTTGGGCAGATAGGTATGAATATGCATGCCCACTATAATTAAATCTCAAGGAAATAAGGTTTCATCTGGAAGTCTACATATACTGAAACTCTAGGTCAAATATTATTTTAATCACATTAAACACTTTCAAACACTGATTTAAGTTTAATTACAAGTGCTGCCTGAAACAATATTATTAACACAAGTTACTTTCCCTCATTTGCATATCTTGACCCGAAATAATAATAGAAAGTTGTCTCTAGAATGTAACATTGCTAATTATATTAATTAGTTTATATGGAATGGCTTAAGGAAAACAGCATATTTCTGACAAGGTAATCCCAGATCAGACCAATCCTCTAATGATGTGTTTTGTTGCATTTATAAATTTGCAGGTGAATTATTGCCTGCAGCTCAATCTTATGAATGTTTACTTGGAAGTAAACACTACTTGTGTTTTCAGCTTACTCTGTAGTAAGTGTGCTTAATGTTTTAGCTACAGAGATTTGTTAGGAAATTCTGGTTCTTATTTATTGTGGAAAATCTATCGCATAACTTAAAAACTAAGAAAAGGAAATATATTTTTCATTAATTGGAATGAGGCTACTCTCTATGTGTGTTTGTGTCTGTAATTTTGCAACATGTCCTGATTTCAAAGTTTCATATCTCTGTCATTTTTCACTAAAGATTGAATGCACAACCACATGCTACCATAAGTATTGCAATTCATAGTCTTGCTATGTGGCTGCACATTTAAGCAATCATGTCAAACATAAACATCTCTGCAAGTAATTGAGCATACATATTTACTGGATTTGTAGGGAACTGAGAAAAGGAAAAGATGGATTCAATGTTTCCAGCAGTAACTTTTTTGATTATTTGAAAATAGCTTTGTAAGTCTCTCTATCACATCCCTAGTATTAAGCTATAGAAAGTATGTTGCTGAATCACTCAGGTCAGTGTGGAAGCACCTCTTACAATCTATAGCCATCTTTTAGAAAGGTCCTACACAGCATCCTTTCCTATTACACTACACACTGTGATTCCATTTTAAATGCAATTGCTAAATCCTGTACAATCTTCAGATTTACAGTTTAGGAATGGGTTCTAAACCAGAGAGCTGTATTGCCTCACCAAACTACAAACTTCAGAATAACACAGAATGTAGATATGGCATTAATTGTGTAGTGGTGGTGTCCCATGAACAGGAGAGTCTGGTCCCTTCATGCTGAAGTTTTGAGGTTCCAAACTGAAAACATGCAGAGGCTGTTGTCGGATGCTAGGGGAAGGTTCTCAAGAGTGACATGCCCTTATGGTGGAGCCCACCCATATTATGCCATTTCAAAAAAAAACAAACAAACAATGTATTTTGCTCTTATTGGCTTAATGTTTACAATTTGTTTCTCATTGGTTTAATGAACATATATTTTGGAATGTTGACAACTGTGAGTGGCAGATCATATATGGTGGGAATTTTAATAAATGAATTTTATTGGTGATTTCAAGTTGCTGGGGGTTCATCAAGTCCCATCCCCCTTCCATTGGCTGGGTGGCAAGGAGGGACACTTGTTGATTGTGGGTAATCATGCGTCATCCTAACTAGGAGGGGTAAATCACCCTTGGGTCACAGAATTTTCCTTTCTCCTCTCAATGGAACACTGGGAAGTTGCACCTTGTTGATGGGATTCCCAATCTTACTTAAATGGGATTACTGTATTTGCCAAATGCTGCTGATCAGAGGTTTGACTATTGTCTTTGGATGTTTGCCCGGTGGCTGGTTTATCTAGAATTTCCTTGGGTCCTGCATGCAAACCTAATATTGCTGTGTTGGGAGAGTGGTACGCAGTGGGGACTTCTTGTGTCCTTATGGCAGATGGAGTACTGAGCAATCATCTGGCCAGACCTTGATTTTGGTTTTCAGACAATAGTGTTTGGGGCAATTCTGTGCCTATTTCCTTGGAAGAAAACATTGTTGCATTCAGTAGCATTTACCCCTGAATAAATATATTTAGTATTGTGGTAATGATCCAATGGTTTCCACATCAAACACATACCAACTTTTGGATATGTGATGTTCAATATCTACATAATGTACATGTTGTTACACTTAGTTAAAGATTCATTACATGAATTTCTTTGTTCATTTTCATTTTACTTATTCCTCTCATAATCAAATATTTCCCGAAATGCTCTCTCGGTAAGGATGGTCATAAATAGCAAAATGGTGTTTTAATTACTTAATTAATAGATATAAGACCTATGTAGGCACAAGGACTGGTTTTACATAATGGAGCAGGAGAAAATGCATCAAGCTCACCAATCTGTCTCCTGCACACTGTATTCACAAGTTTCCCCATACCAATCAGTGATGTACTCCTCCCCACCATTTCCACATCCCTTCCAATATTTTACTTTTTTCCCCCATTTCCCTTAAGGATCATGTTCTATACATTAATTTCCTTTTTTCTCCCTTGTCTTCTCTTTCTTCAGCCTTAAGAGCTACCATTTCCAAGTTTAGTTGTGATTTACTTTAGAATATTGAGGCATGGAAGATTTATAGATAATATAATATCACAAACCCTCCCACAAGTCTTTCTCCAAATGGCCTCTTAGTGACCGTATGAACCCAGTGTACATTGAGTGAATCAAAATGTTGACTGTAGATGAATTGTCAATTTGTAGTACAAGTGAACTGAAAATTAAATAAAAAGAAGATGCAAAGGTGCAGGTGGATGGGGAGTCATATAAAGGGTTAGTGTGGAAAGGAGCAGGAAAAGTAAGAGAAGGAAAAGATATGGTGAAAAAGAGCAAGAGCAAAGAAGAAAGGGTCATAGAGAGAGCAGGTCAGTGGAAAGAGCAAAATAAAAACAAGCACTGGAAGCCAAGAGACATCAACACTTGTATAATGTGAGAGAGAGAGGAGTCAGTCCATTGTTTGCACCTCTGTATTTTTTTTCTTTGGTCTGTGTATTCAGACCTTCTGCATCTTTTTTACCTTCTGAGTTCATTTCTTCCTTCTCTCAAAAAGTTAGTATGTTTGTGCTCTTTGTCTGGGAAGAGAGGATCTCTGCTTCTATAAGGTGGCAATACATGCAGTGAAGAAAGCTTTCTTCTATGCACACATTGAGTCTGCAGGTTCACATCCAGCTGAGCTGTTCAGAGTGGTGAGAAGTTTAACTCAGGTACTCTAACCTCTGAACTCAGTATTAGAACCTTCAATAGCTCACTGGTTTGCCTGTAACAACCATTTCACAGGTAAAATCTCACACAAAAGAGCCAATTTAGATGCTGTCATTGGAGCAGAAGCCAACAACAAGGTGCTCAGCAACTCTGTGTGTGGGATGACACTGAATCAGTTTCAATTACTGAATACTTTTGATGTGGACAAGCTGCTAGGGCAAGTAAGGAGAACAACCTGCTTTCTTGAATTCTGTTCCTTTTGGTTGGTCATCCAGAGAAGAGATGCCCTTCAATTTCAAATACAACACATTATTAATGCATCTCTCAGGGAGGTGAATTTTCTGTCCTGTTTAAAAGAAACAATAGTTAGACTGCTGTTAAAAAGCCCTCCCTGGATCTCCTGCTCTCACCAGGGGATTGCTTTGGAGCCAACTAGATTGTTCAGGTAGCCCTCTCACTACTGCTCAGTCTTCCAGCTGGCTCTCTCACCACCAGCTGGTATAACAGTCCCAGAGCAACCAGTATCTCTCAAATGTAGATATTTGCCCCTTTCCTTGGAGATTGATGAGTCACACCCAGCTGGAATGCGCCTTGGCTGCAGTCTACTAATGAGAAGTTCAGAGGCAAGCACAAAAGAGATGGTTGGAGATGCTTTTGCTTCTGGCTTTTTTACAGCAGCAGTAGCCGCAGCAGACTCAATATGTGCAATGGAAGGGGAGCAACCTAGTATGGGAGCAACTGTGGCAGTTACTCTCTCCAAAGCATCATTCCCAGATTCCCTTGGCCAAAAACACTTCAGCCCATGAAATAAACCCTATTTTCAAAATCTGGGTTACTCCCAGGCCGGCTGTTTTCTGCAAAGCCAACCTAACTGCTCTTCCCCTCAATTCACATAACCTCTTGTGAGAACAAACTCTGAGTTCAGACCCAAGGATAGTCTCTTTCCCCACCTCAGTACTCTCAGGGGCAATTTCAGAGTCCTATCCTTGATCTGCAAAAAGAGTAAAAATGCATACTGCTTCCCAAAGCAACCAGTGCACATACACTGTGTCAGAGTTGAGAGGGATGGACAAAAAGATTGCACCAAGTCAGAGCAGGGGATGGCACAGCCTATATATCGGCTCCACTCTATCCCCTTCTTGATTCCTGACACATGATGCCAACATATAAATTAATCTGGCCTTCTCCTGGCAAAGTCAGCAAAGCCACCTTCTCCTTCCATGCATTTCTGAACAGGGAACAATCAAACCTGCAAGTTTCATCATTCCAGAGCTCCACTGTCTATAATATAAAAATGTTTAGTACAACTAACAATGTGGTTCATTAAAAGATTAATATGCATTGCTCTATTTTTTCAAAGAAAGAAAAAGAAAAAAATGTTTGCGTAATGAATTTCATTAAGCAGAACTGACGTGGATCTCCTTTCCTTAGTGCTGGGGAAAAAGTCTTTCAAATCCTGCGTATATACATTTATTAAAATGTAATCTGGTTAAAACATTTCATGTATAATTCTGAAAGCAAATGGGTGGGGGTTCAGCATTTATGTTTTTCAAACTATGAATTATAGTGTGTGGGGATCTTCAATGCTATAGGGATAAAATATAAGGCTTCCATTACATAAGCAACATAGATCTCACATACTCAGTTCTTTTGAAGTATGACTGCTTTTTCCAAGAAAGAGGAAAAGACTAACATAAATCCAATTGTTAATCCCAATTTCAGTGGACACACTGAGTCAATTGCTGAATGGAAACTCAACTCTAATGTAAAAATCACTGTTTCAATGGGTCTATTGTAGTTGGGGCTGGAAATTGGATTTAGAGATTACAAAATAATTGAATGTTTAACGATGTGAACAAGTCAGTAATATGTACAAAAGATGCAACCCACAGAAATCACATACAAAAGGATATTCAATGCAAAATTATTCAGTGTGTTCATTTAATACAGAAAATGTATTTCTGGCTGTGTTAAGATGCAGACACAAGTTCAGCCCTGCATTAGGAGGAAAATTACAAATGTCAGTGGATAACATGAACTCCTTATCCCCCGCATTTCCATTTGGAAAAAAAAAAAACCTTCACACATAAAGAAGTGGATTTGTTTTTGCACTCTTACAATCTGTGTAAGGTCCTTTTGCTTTTTGTTTGATTTCCTGTGTATAGCAACTATCGTAGCAGTGAGTGTGTTCATTTTCTTTTATGAAAAAGCATGCATTAAATGCCTGTTAGTATTATCTTATTCCAGTGGCGGTTTTACTTTGATTTTTCTGGGCAAGGATCAAAAGTCCAATATTACCCATACCTCCCACACAACATAATGATAGGATCCCTAGATATAATACTAGCACCATTTAAATATTGTAATTAGGTCTAAAGCAGTCTATTCTTAAAATTATCCTCCTCGAATGTGTTTTCTTTTTTTTTAAGTCCATTTGATAGCTAGGGTTACAGCAAAGTTTAAATTCAAACAGGGCTGCTTCAGTGGTTGAATTTTCTGTGTCTGACTTACAAGTAAAGAACAAAAAGCTCAGCCACTAACATTAAAGTCAAATGCTATATTTATTATCATTTATTATATTCATCAACTTATTAACTTTAAATTACTCTTCCAGCTTTCCCTAATAGTCTTTATCAATTACTACTGCTTATTTGCATGAGGTTCTATTAAGTTGTTATGCTACTTATGGTATGGAGTCCTTATGAAGGATTCCTAGTTAGCATTAAATAAAGACACAGGGTTCCTTAGCAGAGTTATAAACACCATGTTTGTAACAGGAATACAATTCTTTACCAAGTTTGTTCCCCATGAAAGCAACAAGTAATTTTAAAACTTTTCTTCCCACAGCAACTCAAGAAAATTATCAAAAAAAAATGCAGAATTTCCAAAGTTGTGTGTTTTACAGGATGTATTGTACTAGGAATTTGCACATGGTATTTCTCCCATTTCCTATACAGAAAAAGCTGTAGTTGGGGTTAGAGGTATGTGAAACGGCATACATCTGTTTTGGTTTTGTTTCAAAATGTGGATTCCCTCTATGCCATTTTGAGAAGATTCAGGGAAATTCCGAAGGGGCGTTTCAATTCCTAATCCAAAATCCATAGTTTTGTTATTGTTTTGGTAAGATTCAGTCCATTGGTGCCAATGGGTAAACGTGTAACATTCATTTCTCTGTGATTTTTATGGTTATCAGGACGAAACTTGCAACACTTGTAGGACACATTTGTGACTGTTAATCTGACAAAAATGTTTTGGTTATCCCCTGATTTTAAAGATTTTTGTAAAGTTTCTACATGTTTTAAAAACAAAAGTTATTCCCTTGAATTTCTCCACAGATACTGAATATGAGTAGGAAATTGTTCCTGCAGTTTTGGAAATAATTTTTTATTTATTTACAGCATTTGTAGCCCGCCTTTCTCAGCCTTACAGTGACAAAAGGCGGCTTACAGAATTGGCAGAATTTGATGCCATGCACTCATAAAAATACAGCTAAGAACATTCAACCTAATATTATAAAAACCATATAAAACCATTAAAAACATATCTACTGATTTTAGGGAATTTTTCAAATTTAATCGCCTTGGACAAGTCACTTTCACACTCAGATGATAGCCACTGGCTATTATTGTTATTATTATCTTTGACACCACCTTAATCGCCATTGCTCAGTGCTATGGAAGCATGGGAGTTGTAGTTTTACAAAGCCTTGTGTCTTAGCCTTCTCTGGTAAAGAGCATGGTTTCTCACCAAACTACAATTCTCATTATTCCATAGCATTTAGCCATGGCTAGTTAAAGTGGAGTCAAACTACATTCATTCTACAGTGTAGATGCTCCCTTTATCAAGGCGTGTTCTGTGCATAGGTGCCCATTTTGTCACCCGATAAAATAAAACTACACTTCCCGGGATTCTTTGCGTAAGTTAGGGCACTGTTTACAATTGTGTGGTGTTGCACCTCTTATTGCCATACTATTTGAAGGAAAGACTAACAATACAGACAGGTGAGCTGAGAGGAGGACTATGGAAAGGCAACATCTGGATCATTGTGCCTTTATTCACCATTGAATTGATACTTTTTTTTAAAAAAGTGACAGTTTTATTATTATTACATTTCTTCTGATTGGCTGACGAGGGGAAAAAAATAGCATGCAGCTGCCCTTGTCAATCACATTATTTCTAAAATCATGACAAGATAGATGAAATACCCATATTACCATAGAGGAGGGAAAATACTCTGTAATTAAGGTGCAAATGAAACCTAACTAGTGCAATATAGTTTTCATCAGCTGTTTAAAGGCCCATAATGAGGAGCCAACCAAACCTTCTCAAGGAGTGAATTTCATATTTAAATCAGCACTATGGAAAACACACTATATCAAATCCCTATCAAAGTTCTTCAAAGAACACCCAGCCAATTTTGTGGAACTCAGATATTTAGCCAACTGTTTTTATCCACTTCCATGCTAATGGATATTTCCATTTGTGTTATTAACAACACCAGAAGCATCACCAGAAGCACTCCAAGTGGCCAAATACTGGTCAAAGGACATTTAATCAACTACCAAACTTGCAAATGTTGTGTTTTGTCTGTTTGTTTGTTTTGTTCTGTTAGAAATGCAATACAATTGACTGGTTGCCCTGACATGACAAATAAATAAATAAATTAACAGAATTATCAGCAAAACCTCATCACACTAGAACATCTATCCACTTTAAATCTGGTTGCTGACTTCTATGGAATTATGGAGTTTGTAGCTTACAAAGGGCCTTTAATCTGCTCAGCCAAAGAGGTCTTGAGCCTCCCTAAACTACAAAGCCCAGGATTCTACAGGAGGCAGTAACCAGATATAAAGTGGATAAATGCTCTAATGTGATGAAGTCACGTATTAGATTGGTTTCTCCTGCTGTGTTGGAAATCTTTAGGGTGCTACAACATATGTGGAAGAACATAACTAAGAACATAACTAATGATGGCATAATTAAAATATTTGCCCAGCATTAAGCAAAAATGTAATCTAATAAAAATTCTATTCCTTGCCAAATAAGTAGAATAAACGTTTGCAGTTATATTTACATTAAAATCAACAGATGTTGCCATGCGTCTTACTTGTTCTGTACAATATAAGGACAATACAGTTAGGGGTTCCCCCTAAAACTCTAATTGTAAAACTGACCTTATTAAAATTCCACTTCTTCCATAATTAAAAAAACTAATTACTGGTAGTAATTGGAGCAGAAATGACATTTGCAGATCATTAATATTCAACAAATTGTTTTTGAAGATGTTCTTGCAGAGTTAGTAGTCAATCTTTAGCATTTCTGTTCATTTCTTATTTAAAAGTCATCTTGAATAATAGTTTGCATTTTAATAGGTCTTGTCTTTATTTAATTGACTTTATTTATAAAGTTTTAAATTGCTAATTAATTTGTAAAAATATCTGCAGTAATATTTGTAACACATGAAGTGAAAGGTGACTGTACTAGAACAGCTCGCGACTCATGCTGTGGCACTTTAAATGAGCATGAAAGATGTAATATTGCCTTGATTGGGATTTTCATTATTCTTTCTTAGAAATGTCAAAAACGGGTTTAATGTGTCACACTTTTATGCACCTGAATTCAGAAGTCAATTTATTTAACTCTATAGAGTTGAAGCATATCCAAATAATAAAGCATGGAATATTTTCTTAATTGATAGCACTGAATTAGGATCCTGTATTAGAAGAATGCAGATGAGTTACACCATTTTTTTCCCAAAAAAAATCCAGTGAAACCATGTTTGTTGTTAGGAAACGTCTCATGCCAGTTATTTTATTTTCTGGATTAAAAATTGAGATGAACTTTAATGTTACATTTTAAAAGACACATTTGTATTCACTTGAACTGTGGCCATTTTGTACAACCTGATTTTTTTGTTTTTGTGTCAGGAGCGACTTGAGAAACCACCAGTTACTCCTGGTGTGAGAGAATTGGCCATCTGCAAGGACATTGCCCAGGGGATGCCTGAATGTTTTGATGTTTTACCATCCTTGTGGGAAGCTTCTCTCAAGTCCCACATAGGAAGCTGAAGCTGACAGATGGGATCTCACCCCGCTCCCCGGATTTGACCCACTGACCTTTCGGTCAGCAGTCCTGCCATCACAAGGGTTTAACCCACTGTGCCACTGGGGGCTCCTGATTATAGCACTATTGTTCCAATTGAAATGTCATGGCTGCAACCTGGGGACTCCTAGGATTGATAGTTTAATGAGTTGTTATTCTCTGACTGAGGCTTCTAAATTCTGTTCCCTGAACTGCAAATTCCAAGATCCCGTAGAATGGAAACCTGGCAATTAAAGTGGGATCATGGTGCTGTAACTGTCTAGTGTAGAAGTGCTCCAGGGCTTCTCTGTATAAAAATGGAAAGCTTCAGTGAATTTCATTACTTCCCCCTTTCTTCATTCATTCCTTTACAGTTAGAAATGAAATTGGCTTCTGGCATTTAGAGAGACTTTTCTTCTCAATGACACACATTAAGTTAGGAAATCGCAGTGTGACCTTGCTCCTTACAGGTGATGATATTATCATTATCTATTTATTTGCAAAGATAGAAAAAGTTACTGTCATTTTGGGATTTAGGGGCTGTTTACACTTTCCTAAGGGGGGAAGTTCTTCAAGCTGTGGTCTCTTGAAAACATGGCATCTTCTTCTTGGTTTCTTTGTAGAATCATAGAATAATAGAGTTGGAAGAGACGACATGGGCCACCCAGTCCAACCCTCTTTTTCCGTGTGTGTCAGGAGTGACTTGAGAAATAGCAAGTTGCCTTTGGTGTGAAAGAACCGGTTGTCTACAAAAATGTTGCCCAGGGGATGCTCGGATGTTTTGATGTTTTACCATCCATGTGGGAGGCTTCTCTCATGTACCTGCTTGGGGAGCTGGAGCTGACAGAGGGAGCTCATCTGCACTCTCCCTGATTTGAACTTCCAACCTGTTGGTCTTCAGTCCTGCTAGCACAAGGGTTTAACCCACTGCACCACTGGGGGCTCTGTCAAAGTACAGATGGCCATCCATCCTCTGTTATAAAGCCTCTAAGGAAGGAGCTTCCACCACACTAAGAGGCAGGGAGTTCCATTGCTGAATGGCGCTTACAGTCAGAACTTCTTCATAATGTTAAGGTGGAATCTCCTTTCCTGTAATTTGAACCCATTACTCCAAGTTCTAGTTTCCAGGACTGCAGAAAACAAGTTTTCTCCCTCCTCCTTATGGCATTGTTTTGCATATTTATACATGGCTATCATGTCTCCTCTCAACCTTCTCTTCTACAAGCTAAATATACCCAGCTTTTTAAGATGCTCCTCATAGGGCACAGTCTCCAGACCTTTGATCATTTTAATTGTCCTCCTCTGGTGCCCAGAATCAGAAATAGTGTTCCAGCCAAGGTCTAATCAAAGTGGAATAGAGAGGCATCATGACTTCCCTCGATCTAGGCACTATATTCCTTCTGATGCAGCCCAAAATTCCATTGGCTTTTTTGAGCTGCAACATCACATTGTTTATTTATTTATTTTATTTATTTCATTCACTTATACCCCGCCCTTCTCACCCCGAGGGGGACTCAGGGCGGCTTACAGGGAGGGCACAATTAGATGCCCAATCACACAACAAGTAATCCAAAAATATAACAATTCAGCAGTTAGATTAAAACATCAATACATAATAAAATCATAAATCCTAAAACAATCTCATGTCAGAGTCCATATATCAGAGTCCATACATCCGTTCTATTCCGTTTGTCCTTGTCTATTGCCAGGTCCTTGAGTTAGTTGTCAGAGTGACCAAAAGCTTGGTCCCACATCCAGGTCTTTAGTTTTTTCCTAAATGCTAGAAGGGAAGTCGCCGATCTGATCTCCCCAGGGAGTGAGTTCCACAGGCGGGGGGCCGCCACATGTTTGCTCATGTTTAACTTGTTGTCCACGAAGACTTCAGGATCTTTTTGACATTGACTGATATCAACCCAGGTGTCATCCATTATGTATCTTTGTATTTCATTTTTTTCTGCCTTAATGTAGTATCTTACATTTGTCCTTGATGAAATTCATTTTGTTAGTTTTGGCCCAGTCTCTAATCTGTTAAGGTTTTTTCTGATCCTGTGCTCTGGAGTATTATTTATCTCTCCTAATTTGGTGTCACCTGAAACATGATAAGCATGCCCTCTAAACTTTAATCTAAGTCATTAATAAAGATGTTGAACAGTACTGGGCCCTGCAGCACTCGACAAGTCACTTCTTTCTAGGATGAAGAGGAACCATTTGTGAGCACCCCTTGGGTTCGGTTGCTTAACCAATTACAGATCCACCTAATACTAGCATTGCGTAGCCCGCATTTGATTAGTTATGGACTGTTCCATGATATAAATTTCATATTTTGAAAGTCCAATCTGCCCAGTAAACCATGGGCTTAGTTTTCTCTATATTTACTATAAGAAGTTGAGACCATGGAGGAGGTCCTTGGCGCTGTGAGGGCAACCACGTTGGCTCTAGACCCTTGCCCGTCTTGGCTAATTAAATCGGCCAGGGAGGGGTTGATTGATTGGTTTGTGTTGATCATTAATGCATCGTTGGAGCAGGGGTTTTTTCCATCTCAATTGGAACAAGCAGTGGTTCGTCCACTCCTTTAAAAGGTCTCCCTCGACTCCAAAGTGTTGAACAACTTCAGACCGATCTCCAACCTCCCTTTCTTGGGAAGGTGCTGGAGTGGGTGGTCGCCTCCCAGCTCCAGGGTTTTCTAGATGACAACAACTACCTAGATAAGTCACAGTCTGGTTTCAGGCCTGGCCACAGCACTGAGACGGCCTTGGTCGCCTTAGTGGATGACCTCCGTAGAGAGCTGGACAGGGGGAGTGTGACCTTGTTGGTTCTCTTGGACATCTCAGCGGCTTTCAATACCATCGATCATGGTATCCTTCTGGGACGACTCTCTGGGGTGGGTCTTGGGGGCACGGTTTTGTCGTGGCTCCAGTCCTTCCTGGAGGATCGATCCCAGATGGTGAAGCTGGGAGATGCCTGCTCGGACCCCTGGCCTTTGACCTGTGGGGTCCCGCAAGGCTTTCTTCTATCTCCCATGCTTTTTAACATCTACATGAAACCGCTGGGAGAGGTCATCTGGAGTTTTGGAGTTAGGTGCCATCTCTACACAGATGACACACAACTCTACTACTCTTTTCCACCCAATTCCAAGGAGGCCCCTCAGGTGCTGGATGAGTGTCTGGCCACTGTGGCTATCTGGATGAGGATGAACAAGCTGAAGATCAATCCTGACAAGACAGAGGTCCTCCTGGTCAATCATAAACCGGAGCGGGGTATAGGGTGGCAACCTGTGCTGGACAGGGTTACACTCCCCCTGAAATCACAGGTCCGCAGTTTGGGATTCCTCTTGGATTCATCGCTTACGCTTGAGGCTCAGGCGTCGGCGGTGTCCGGGAGGGCTTTTGCACAACTGAGACTTGTGCGCCAGCTGCGACCGTACCTCACAAAGGTGGATCTGGCCGGGGTGGTCCATGCCTTGGTTACCTCTAGATTGGATTACTGTAATGCGCTGTACATGGAGCTGCCCTTGAAAACGGCTCAGAAATTCCAACTGGTCCAACGGGCGGTGGCCAGGATGTTAACTGGTGCTCCTTACAGAGAGAGGTCAACCCTCCTGTTTAAGGAGCTTCACTGGCTGCCGTTTACCTACTGATCCCAATTCAAGGTGCAGGTGCTTACCTACAAAGCCCTAAACGGTTTGGGACCTGCCTACCTGCGTGTTCGCATCTCTGTCTACGAACCCACACGTTCCCTTCATTCATCCGGAGAGGCCCTGCTTGCGATCCCACCTGTGTCGCAGGCGTGTCTGGTGGGGACGAGGGACAGGGCCTTTTCTGTGGTTGCCCCCGACTTTGGAACACCCTCCCCAAAGACTTCAGACTAGCACCCACATTGGCAGTCTTCAGGAAGAGTTTGAAGACTTGGCTGTTCCGATGTGCCTTTCCGGAATAGGAAAACTCCAGTATTGTCCCAGAAGCACTTTATTAGAATAATAAGATTCTCTGCACATTGCACTTGCCCTGAAACCCAATATACCACCTGTCACACCCAGCACTTTTAATTCTGTACCCATTGCTTGGCCCAGCCATAGTTTTTACTGTGTCATGGTCTAATGTTTTGTTGTTATTGCTTATGTTTTTGATTTTGCTTGATTTGTTTGTTATGTTGTTGTTGTGTTGAGGCCTTGGCCTTTGTAAGCCGCATCGAGTCCTCGGGAGATGCTAGCAGGGTACAAATAAAGTATAATAATAATAATAATAATAATAATAATAATAATAATAATTCCTGCTCCATTGTGGTTTTTATTTTCTCACTAATTCTGAAATTAATGTGTCTGTGTTACCAATCATTTAAAGAGTCACCAACAGGATCTACAATGCCATATAATCCAGATTATCAAAGTGGAAAATCCAAATTGTCTGCTTTGAAATGGATTATATGTGTCTACAATGCCATATAATCCAGTTCAAATGGATAGTCTGGATTTTAATTTGCAGTGTAGATCCTGTCAGTGACACAGATTTCTAGAATTATTTTGAAGTTATATTTAGAAACCAGCCCAATTCTTATGCTGAATTCCATTATTTCCAAATGAGCTGATGAATCCCCTCCCTTACGTACCCTTCTGATCCTAAAAAAATGATATGGAACCATTCCTAATACTCAGAGTAGGTATTTAGAATGCATGACATTCTAGGAAAGAGTGGGATGGCAATCCACAAAAGAAGCACTGAGATCTAGGATATTATTACACTACATTGTTAATGTGTTACTATTCCACTTTGAATCCTATGGCTGCCACCTGTGGAATTCTAGGCATGACTTATAGTGGAATAGCAACACTTTAACAATGTACTGTGATACTCTCTTAAATTTAAAAATCCAATTGTATTCAGAAATAGGTGGCACATAAGAGATGATTCATAGAGATAGATCGATAGATCAATAGATTGATAGATAGATGATAGATAGATAATAGGGTGGGAATGGGACTCTTGCTAACTTTACAGCCAATAAGATCAACAATGCTTTTTTAAAAAAAATTAAAGAAACATTCACATCCATATGATCGCCAAAAAGTCTTGGGGTGACAATGCTTTTCTGAAAAGTATTCTGAAAAGTAATAGCATTATCTGTTGATTTTTTAAAAAATTACTTACATTGTGCCTTCAGTAACCTGACTCAAAATCTGCTACAAAGGATATTGGGAGTGGATGTGTTGAAACGTGTTCTTTCCAAGCTACATAGACACCATCCCTCAGATTATTTCCTAATAATCACAATACCTTGACCTACACATACACACTTAATCAACATGAGAAAAGAGTAATCACTGCAAAATATATTGGTTCAGAATTAAAAAATATTCCTATGTATCTCAAAATACAGTATATATTCACCCCTGGTATAGTAGATGCCATGTTTAGAGGGGCAAATAACACAAAATTGTTTTTAACTATATTTAGCATAAAATCAATCTTCACTAGAGTTTTGATAGTTGAGTGACTTGTAGCACAATTATATGCATTTTTACACTAAACAATTAAGTCCCAGTGAGGCTTATTATTTAAGATTGAAGCCTAAGTCACTGAGTGAGTGACTGTTGAGGCATGAGAATCTTTATATAGCATATAAATCTATTTTGAAAAGAAATATATTTCAATCACAGATGTATAGACTTGCATATGAATAATAAATATGAATAATTCTGGATCTTCACTAAACTATTATACAAAAAGTTATGTATTGTAAATGCAAGGGAAAAGTAGGTAGTTCATGCATGAAGGCAGAATAAATTTTCCCCAGGTTTTCAAACAATTGCTTGAAACTTCCCAGTCGTCCTTCTTTTCTAAACTCTGTAAAAATAATTTAATCAATTCTTCCTCTGCATTGGCAAAGAAATATCCTGAGGTTATTTCATCATAATATTCATAATGATTTGTACTGGGGTATAGTAATTCAGGATGGAATGAGCAAGAGAGAATAAAACAAATGGAAGGGGGATCTTTCCTTACCTCTTCAGACCCCTAATGGCCCTTAAATGCAAATCTCTATTTTCACCAGGACAAATTTCTCCATTATAATTTTGAAAGAGTGATAATATTTTTTTCGTCTAATTCATTCCTACATCAGTCTCTTAGGATTAATGATATCATTAGGCTCATGACTGAGGAGTGCACCTCTACTGTGGAAAAGAGATGAGTTGGTGAAGCACAGAAGATCCTAATTCCATCCTGCTTATTTGAAGATATTCCTTTCCTTTTTAAATATTAAACTCAAGAGTCGCCACATTGCAATTTCACCATGTGTGCTTTTAACTCAGATGTATGTACCACTGAATTCAATGCTACTTACTAGAGATATGTATTCTTTTTGTTTGCCTCTTTATTCAGATCAAATTGGTTAAATTTTATACTTACGAGGAGATATCCGACACGTGGGCAAGCACCAATCAGGGTAGCGAAGAGAGAGATTTGTCCCTCCATAACAGCAGCCAGCAAGAGTTCCAATGAATGATTGAATCAGCAAAGATGAGGATTGATGGATACTTTTAGTAAGTAAATCTCTGTGCTTGGCTGGGATGAAATCCCTAAATGGATAGCCCCCTTATTATAGAGGAAGCACATGAATTAGTTTAGAGGCTGGATGGTCATCTGTCAGTAGAGTTTTGATTGTGCCCTTCTGCCTGAAAGAAGGGGTTGGACTAGATGGCTCTTGGGGGTTCCCTCCAACTCTAGGATTCTATGAAAATGTAGAATTGGCTAATATTGGTTTCTATTGGTTAATATGAGGGACATTAAATAAGATAGCTGTTGTGGCTTTTTAAAAATACACTTTTAATAAAATCCCTAAATTTGGTAGATGTATGAGTATTTCTGAAAGTTGAGCATAATGATCCTGTGTTATCTCCTGTCATTGTATAGAAAATTCAAGCAGATAACTATTGTAGTTTTTTTTAAAATGTTGTTTATAAACACTTTGAAATTCCCCCCAAAATCTGTAGATAAGTGGAACATTCTGAAGTTTGATGTACTAACAGTGTAAAAGTGTTCTACCACTGTAGCAAGTTTAACCCCAATAGTTTTAAAAATGAGGGAGAAAGGATTCTTTGAAGATTCCCCAATTTCAGTAATTTATGGGCAATTACTGTAATGAAATAGTAACAAAGTCTTGTTACTCTCATATAAGTAGCAAATGTTGCACTAACTTTATTTTAGAAACACTTTAGAAATGAAATGCCGGCACCCCACGTTTTGTAATGATTTTTGAACTTTTTTAAAAAATGGATTGCACATCCCTGCTCCTTACACTTTGGTTAATGTGCATAAGATTTAAGCATACAAAGTGTGAACTGTCCCTCAAGATTTATGAGGACCCTTCACACATTGAACAGAATCTATTCCATGTTTTATGTGTATGCAAGTTCACATACAGATGCAGCTAGACAGTGTGCAACATCCCTATGTGCTTCAAGTTAAAAGAAGAATGGGATGGTATTTCAAAGCAGATGCACATTGTTAGACAATATTCTTTCATCTGCCTTGTCTTGAAATTGAAAGCAGTATCATAGATGTGCATTTGGTTGTACATTCAGTTGCACATTCATTTGTGAGTGTGGTAATTCAACCCAAAGATTGCACAGCTCAATCTATGTATATTTGTCCACAAGCGAAGTTTTATGTCATTTATGCTATTTAAGATATGCACACACACAGCTGAATCATATCTTGGCCCAGGAGTTGGTGAATGGCCCTTTCTCCTTATTTTAACCACCACAATGCTCTTGCCTCTCATGGGAAGAAGACTAGAAAGGCATATCTCCATCATGGCATAGCGCAGTAGCTTTCTCCATCCTTGTCCCAATTGGCATTTCTCTGACCTTAGAGAAGGAGAAGAGCAGCCAAGCAAAGCTCCTCCATAATTCTGCATGACCAGCTGATGGGGAATATTCATCCTTTACAACTGGTAGTGCTGTGGTCTAGGAGGGACAGAATCCAAGCAAAGGCCAACCATGCAGTGGCTGGAGAGAGCCCCACAGACCACATGTTCCAACCACCATTGTTATGATCTCTTAGGGAGAGAAGAGCAGCCAGAAACTACTGAACTTAAACCTTTCTCTCTGTGCCCTTCCCTTCTTATTGAGAGTGTAAGCCTGAGGATAGAGATCTGTCAAAATAATTATTGTAAGTTGCCTTGGAATAGATAAATAGATGAGAGAGAGAGAGAGAGAGAGAGAGGGTTAGAGAGAGGGTTTCCCCATGGTAGAAATTTGACTACCATATCCAGCATAACACAAATGCAATGTATGCATATACAGTGTTCATGCATACTGGAATACTCTATCCTTGCAGGTTTTCCAGATGATGTCCCAGTATCTTTTTCGTCAACAACAGACATTCTTTCACTTTAGAAACTTATATAGACTCTCAATTAACTATAATTCAAGCAACCAGCAAAAAACTCCCCTAAAATTGCATGTGAATTTACAAAGCTGTTTTTATAATACAGTAAAACTGGGTTACATTAAGTATGCCTTTATTTTACTTAATTTTCTTTTAATTACTGTATTTCAATATCAATTACAAGTCAATACAGACTTTATGCTATTGTATAGCATGGAGCATAGTATCAGTTAGGTCTAGTTTTAATGGTAACTCTCAATCAACCAGCATCTTCTAAACCCCACAAGGCTTACATTGTTGCATCATTATCCAAGCATCAACATTTAAAAAGCAGAAATGTATGGGGCAGAACCAATAGCGTTGTTGGTTTTAAATGAAGAAATTGCTTCCCAAAGTACTGCCAATGCTTCATTTTACACAAAAATAAGGCTTGGTACATTGAGATGTGCTTGTACAAGATTATTATTTGTGAAGAATTTGCCAGTTCTATGCAAGCCATTATAGATAGTGTGAATGTGTATGTGAATGTGTTTGTGTGTAGTCTCTCCAGCAAAATCCTAGCTAGGTATAAAATAAAATAATGAAAGAAAAAGGTTTCCAGACAAGTATATAAGCCACTAGGAAAAGGGTAAGAAGGGATAAGGAAGGTGGAAAAATAAATAAATAAAGTCTAATCAATCAATTATCCACTAGCAAGTGGGATCTTTCACAAATGTCTCCTATTTTACAGCCCTGGAATAGATCTCAGCTTCTGGTAACCCTCTGACTGATGCACGCTATCTGTGGAGGGCTGAAGGTTATAGCTCTTTCCTTTGCTGCCTTCTCTAGATGGTACTTCTCAATCACTCTCCCAATAATCTTCCCAGTTCCTTTCAAAAATATTTCACCAATGCCAAATTTCTTCACACAAAAAATCCAAGGTTGTAAAAAACAGGAGCTTCGAAAGTTACTTTGGAAAGTAATGAGTAATGAGCTACAGTACAAATGCAATTTTTCTACTATTTTTGCTATCTTGCCTCTAAAGAGCAACGACTACAGCCTGTTTTGTTAGTTTTAAAACGCAACTGAATGGTGAACAACCTCTGACCTGTAATGCAAAATGCACCTGTATAGTAGGAGCACACGCCGCTTCTAACAGTAACAGTTATGCTTCAACACAATCCTCATTACATTATATTTGTAACATAACTGCGAGAGCTGTTCAGCAGTGGAACTCTGCTGGTATGGTGGAGGCTCCTCCTTTGGAAACTTTTAAACAGAGGCTGGATGGCCATCTGTTGGGGGTGCTTTGAATGTGATTTTCCTGCTTCTTGGCAGGGGGTTGAACTGGATGGTCCACAATGTCTCTTCCAACTCAAGGATTCAAGGATTCTAGGATTCTATGATCCTATAATAAAGATAATATTGCATATGCAATATTTTATTTGATTACAATTTTCAAAACTAAATTTCAGAATACACCAACTTAATACCTACATCTCTCTCTCTCTCTCTCACTCTCTGTGTGTACACACATATATAGAACTAACCAATTTTATTCTCCTTCTACAAACACATCTAGTCCATTAAAAAACCCACTCACACATATAAAACAATTTGTTAAAATATAAAAAATACCCTTACCCCTTCACTATGCAAACTGGGAGTGATGGGGGACAGACCCTATAGTTTGTATAATGAGGCATTGAATGTTTGTCTAGATGTATTTTGTATGCTACTGTGGGCTCCCCTGAAGGGTGAGAAGAGCAGGATAGAAATGATGTAAATAAATAAATAATAAATAACAAAATAGGCTGACTCGTCTGACTAGTTATAAGCAGATCCTCAATTTACACCCACCAGATCTAGAACTAATGGGAGTTCAATATCAGACAGATCTGAGACTCATGAGAATTCCACTCCACCAGATCTGGGGGAAATGGGAGTTACAGCCAACTCTATTTGGTCCTTCTGAGAGTTGCACCTGTCCAGAACTTGGGCCAATGAGCATTGCAGTGCATCAGCTGTCTGATCTTATAAATGGTCCCATTATACAGTTATGCAGTTTCTAATGAACCATTCATAAAATCCAAAACCAAACAATGACTATTTCTAACACAAAATGCTAGGGGTATGCTAGGATCAAATTTGTTAAATTCATACTTACAAGGCAATATCCAATAGTGGGCATGGCCCACGCCAAAAATTTAAGAATAAACTTGCCCCATCCATTTTTTTTTAGTTTTGCAAATCTTAGAAGGCTCCTAAAGACAGTTTCATGTTCAGTTAAAGGAAGCAAAGCTGAAAAACCAAAGCCAAAAAGGCTGTCTTAGTGCCTTGCCTTTACTCTGTAAATTAATGGCCTGTAGCCATTAGGAACGAGGAAAAGAGGGAGCAGTGTTTTCTGGGAACAGAACTCTGGGAAGGGAGGGACTCTATGCCAGAAAATTCAATAGGTCCTGCCCTAAGATATATTTCCCAGAATATAGTGCACTGCTCAGCATCAGATAGATTTGCCCCTCTGTAGCCAGCCAGAGTTCCAATAAATTATGTTTTTTTGTTCATGGGTTATAAATTTCATTTCTTAATTAGTTCTATCATAAAAACATAGTGAAAGTTTATTAAACTGCAAAAACTTTGTCTTTGCACGAGGAATATCATGTTACATTTTGCTATCCAGTCCACCAATTTAACATAGTCATCCACTCATTTAACAAAAAATTTGTTGCAAAAACATTTCCCAGTGTAGAACCACTACTTTCAAAGTATGGGATACACAATTAAACAGGAAATAACACTCAAACTAGAAACATGTTTTCTTTAGTATTAAAAAGTATTGTTTATAAAAACTTTGACAATTCCCCAAATATCCATGGATAAGTGAAACATTCTGAACTTTGGGCTAAGAGTGGTAGATATATTCTACCACTGTAGCGAGTTTCACCCCAATAGCTGTAAAAATGAGGGAGAAAAGAGCCCCTGAAGTTTCCCCAATTATAGTAATTATGCGCAATTACTATAACAAAATAGTAACAAAATTTCATTTACCCTCATCATAGTAACAATTTTTCACTAGCTATACTTTAGATACACTTTAGAAATGAAATGCCAGCGCCCCCCAGTTTTGTAATGACTTTTGACCATTTTTAATGGATTGCACATCCTGGGTTACAAAATATCTAACCCAGGATTGCACATCCTTACAAAATATCTAATTCTTACAGGATTATTGGGGAGCTGAGTTTGGAATAAAGATGCACAAAATGTTGCATTTGCATGCTAAGGAAGAACAGAAGACACTGGAATGCAACCCCCAGCATTTGTCACCCGTGGAATAATAATAGTTGCAGACTAACCATTTCTGCATGCCAATAGTGATTCATTATTTTGGAAAGTGTTTTAGAAAGTGTTAACATAAAGCAGTCATGTCACCTTCCACTTTGAAATAGTTTCTTATAGTTTCTCAGGGCCCTTCCACACAGCCACATAACCCAGAATATCTGCTTTGAACTGGGTCATCTGAGTCCACACTGCCATATATTCCAGTTCAAAGCAGAAAATGTGGGATTTTATTCAGCTGTGTGGAAGGGGCCTCAGAGTAGGCTCATTTTTTTCTGGAAGAAGGAGTAAACTGTGTGTGTTCCTAAATCTGCTGTGACTGCTGGGTGTCATGTCCAAGTGAGGCAAGTAATACCATTCCTCTTCTCTCCTCTCCTCTTTCCAGCCAAGCTTTGACTGCTGTATAATTCCACCATCCTTCTCTCCTTTATCCCTGGATTTCCCGATTTCTCATTTCTGTTATCATTTTTTGCCAGCAATCTTTGTTTACACAGCCCTACAGCATACCACCATGCATTTCACAATGGTACCCACCTTAATAACTTTCTCCAATAAAGAGGTCAATAGGAACAGTACAGACGCCCCCGTAATTGGATCAGAGCTCTTTGCTTAAAGTGATTAAGCTTTCAATGTCATGTGCGGACAGCTATGCTCATACATCCCAACCAGGGCTTAAGAACACATCTCTCTCCTAATCCTGATCTCCAGAATTAGCACTCCGTGACCCAGGGTACAAAGCATACTCATTGAAAGAAGCCATCTGCAATTACACAGCTATGTGAGAATAATAATTAGTATTGGAGAGGCTTTGGCATTGGTAAACATCTTTGTATCAGAGGTTTATACTAAAGGGAAGCAAATATTTGTAGTTAGGGGTGAACTGTAATTTGATTCTTCCATTGAATGTAGCAGACCTATGATAATAATTTATAGGATCTGAAACCCACAAGTGGATCTACCCCATTACATCTTATGTAGGCAGATTTAAATTATAATGTATTCCCATTTTTACAGCTGTAATCAAGGTGAGGGCAAATCTTTATAAGTGATGTCCCTTTCAGAGCACAAACTGTGAGCCATCACAATGTTAGTATTGGGATGTTGAGTTGGTGAGTCACAGATTATATAAGCATTCTTTCAATCTGTCTATCACCACCAAATGACTGGCATTTCTTGCTTATGCAACTGTCAAAGTAAAGTGCCACAGAGCATTGATGCAAGATTTATGACACATTGTATTTAGGCTACTTTTTGATTATTTGATACCCTTTTGTATTTTATACGTCTCTGTCTCTTATGAAGCAAATGGCCTTAAGCCAGCCAATATTTGGCTGGATTTGCACATTGAGCAGAAGGTGAAATTAATGAGGTGATGGGATAATGCAAAAATAAAATAGAGTGTACTACTTTTGGTATCCTTGCCCTGAGAAAATCAGCACATCTGTGGAAAAGATTTTAGTTTAGTCTTTTGCCAGTTGTGTCAGATACCTATCTGCATTGAATTAATGCAACTAATTAACATACAGAATTCAGTTAGGAATTGTCTAAGTTTTCAGATCTTGAAATCTTACTTAATTTCAGAAGTATCCTTCCTATCTGACTGAGGAGAGGGCAAATTATTGGGTGATAGATAACAAGACTCAGACATGTCATCTGTGCTGCAGCTGCCTTATTTATTTTAAGTGGAAGTAGTTAACAGCAGCAGCAGGTTAGTGAGGTGGTAAATCCACTTTGGATTTTAGTCCTAATTTTAAGCACCCTTTCCACTACACTAAATCTATTTTGGAAATGAGGGTCAATGTACAAGAAGGTACATTTGAGCTCTTTACTAAAATCTACAGTAGATTCAATATCCCACCAACATGAAAGTCATAAGTCACCACTGGAAGTAGTAGAGGACATCTCCTTCTTTTTGTTGTTGGATATGATAACTCACCAGATAGAAAGAACGGAGTCTTGAAGGATGTGTTGCGGAACTTTTTATGGAATTGGATATGTTTAAAAGGGGAACATTTAAACTTGCCCAACCAAGAAAAATCACAACTAGTTGTGATTCACTTTTATTGAAGGAAAAGAAAGGATTTTATCTTACAGGTAATTACTACTTTCCATTTTTCTATTTCAGCTTAGCAAGAATATAAATGAAAGCTTTTCATGATAGAGAGGACAACAGTAAAAGGGTTTGCGGGATTTTTAAAAAAATATATTATTTTGTCGAATAAAATCTATATAAAATAAAAAATTGAATAAAGCCAGTAACTAAAGTACCTGTACACTACAATATTGCACACAAAACTATCAAAATAAGTACCTAATGAAAGGTATGTGTGTGTGTGTATGTGTATAACACCCATCTTGAAACCATCTAAATATTCAACAAAAACTACAAACTAACTAAATAGGAAAATAAAAAAAATTGCAACTATCTTTTCGGGTGGATATATTTTAACTCTTAAATTCCCATCTCTCTATATTTTATCTATAAGTTAGTAATACTCCATCTATACCTTTAACTCATTAACTAACAAAAGCAACAATCATCAAATCACCCAAATTTTTGGAAAGTCAATTGGTAGTTTCCAATCCATCAAACATGTGTGTGTTAGGAAGGACCCAATATGTGCCAGATTTGTAAAATACTTGATTCCCTCACCCCTGCCCCCTGTTTTAACACTATAGGAAGGACCTTCAAAAGATTTTATGGAAAAATTATTTTTCCTCCATTCACTTTAAGTGACATAATACTATAACACGGTGAGCTCCAAAACACATTAAGTAGGACAATTCACTTTTATTTCTCAATAGTTTCAAAAGTAAAACCAAGGATATAAGAAGGTACAGGCAGCAAACTATAATTCTTACTCAGATTTGTTGGAGAAACCCTGCATGAAATTAATGTATTAATTTCTGAGGTCTTGGGTTAGGGTTTGGGTTAGAGTTTGTTGAGGACAAAGTGTTTGGGTAGATCTTCTCTAATTGTCACAATGAGAATTAATGCCCTTGGATAAGACTACTAGAAGGGACAAACAATGTGTTCTCCGTTATGCATGTAGACAATAAAATACTTTTATCTATTTTAAAGGCAGTTAGATGGTGCAGTAATGTTTTAATTAAGATTTGAAGGAATATATTATTCAGGTGATCCTATTAAAACATGCTCCAGTTAAAAACAAACATACACATAATGAATGGTTCATTATTTATTGACAGTCTTTTAAAATGTTTTATATTTTGAAACAGGATAACTGATGAAAGAGAATTTAAACAATAATGATATAGCTATTGCATTCTAGTCTTCATCAACTTATAATACATTTTAAGCAGATGTCCCACAATCGAAAAAATATATGACTCAACATAAGGCCCTAAAACAGATTGTCTCGTCCCTTCAATTTAGTGTTTCTTATGATTTCAGGGAAGTAACCTGTTTCTAATATGATGATGGCATCATACGTGCTGTCATGTACATATAAAATTATATAAGATTAGTGACAAGCTACACATTCAGTACAGTCACATGTAGCTTTCAGCTATTGTTTTACTGTATTCACTAGGCCTGGGTAATAACGGAAAAATTTGTTTCTAAAATCGATTTGTATTTGGGTTTTTTTTTGTTTCGATATTTAAAATAATTACAAAATTTTCCTTTTAGAAAGTTCGATATTTACGAAATTTCGTAAATGGTAAAAAAATAATGAATCGATTTCCGAAACAATAACGAATCAATTCGTTAATGGCGGACGCGACCGCGAAATACGCTAAAAAACCTCCAAAAACTTCTGAAGCTTCCCTCTCCCTCTGTTCTTGACTGTTGGTGTGATATTATATTTTTTTTTCCACTAATTAAACCATAAAACTGGCCCAGACATGCGGAAATAATAATGAAACGACCTCAGAACAATAACGAAACAAACACAATAACGAAATACGAAGCATTTACAAAACGTGTTTAAAAATTAGTTTTTTTAAATAATTGCTCCAGAATGATTCGTTATCGTTTTGTAATTGGAAAAATTAACGAATTATTAACGAATTATGAATTAACGAAACGAAACCGCCCAGGCCTAGTATTCACACCATTCTTTGATAAAGGTTTGTGGTCCAACACCAGATGCATTGCTGGTGGTGATGATCCGTTTACTCTTTTCCCCATTGGCTATTCTTTTTTCTTCTTTCTCTCTCTTCTAGAAATCACTGATTTCCTTAACTAGATCCCCATGTGTCCTTACAAGATTTTAAAACATTTTTTAAAAAAATTATGTATTAAGGATTCTAACAATAGAATAGAAGATATAAAGAAAGATAAAAGAAGGAATGGCAAAGATAAAAAAGAAAATGGCTTCTGAACTTCCCTTCAGTAATTATATTGGCCTAGGTATAATTACTCATACCTTTCTTATACTGTACAAGTTCACTTCCTTTAATTACCAAGCCTTTATAATCCTAAAGCTCAAAATTTAGTAAACATTTTTCTTATTTTTTTTTCTGCAAAAGGCACCTAAGAGGTTCCCATTCTTTAAGAAATATCACTAATGATATTTCTCTAATGAAACATGATAATTTGTCTATTTTTGTTATATCAATCAGTTTCACCAAGGAGTCATCCATAGTTTGTAATCTGAATTCTTCCATGATCATATATCACAGTAGTCTCTCCTGTCATCTCTAGATGTGCATCCCTCAGTCCTTAAAAAACAGTTCTGAGGTTAATTCAATCTTAATCTATAAGATTCTCTATAATTAATCTATTTAAAAGGTTGGTTGCATAATCTTTCACAGTTTTCTTTCTTATTTCATGCAGCTAAGAAAGTAGACTGATGACATCATCTCACAAAATTCACAGCACAGGGTTGAACCTCCCCAGCTATCAAAAGAACTGCTTATCCCAACAACTTTATGGAATCTCTACAAACCAGTCTTCAAATCACACTGAACAAATACTTTTCAGAAAATGGAGAATTCTCATTTTGAGACAGCTGAAAGAATTTTGAATCTGTGTTCAAAATATTTTCAGATGGTGTGATAATCCAAAAGTACATCTGCAGTGGGTTTGGAAACTCTGACATATCATTGTGGGCATGATAGGGATATTATTCTGAATTTCTGAACTTCTCCATGGCCATAATGCAAGTCATTTTACTTTCAATCAGTAGGCTGAGAGGGCCTCTTTTGTCCTGTTTGCTTACTTCTTAATTAATAATATCAATGATGACAATAACACATGGAAATGCAATGTCTTACACATAATTTCAGACATGGACATGAATTTCTGTAATGTTTGCTAGCCTTCCTTTGTTCTTTTGCAAACCTTTCACTAGTTTGCATGCTGGCTGGTACAAACTTCATCCTGTGCAAGTTTGGTAGTTAAAAGTAGACTATTCCCTTGCAAGAGACACAAATCAGGGAAAAGCTTGTAATTGCAAAATGTATCTTTTTTTTTACATATTAATATTTAAAGTATTTAAAGGGACAGTGCTTATGAACTTGCAGAAGTAATCAATTGTGAAGCTCCACTCTCATGAGATTTCAAACTTAAGAAATTATGCAATTGTTCCAGATTAAGGATCGGGGGAGGGGGGGCAATGCATGGATTGGGAGAGGACAACAAAGTCCTAGCAATGTGGTAACATAAAAGTGCTTGTAGGTTTCCTTGAGTAGTTGAGGGATGAATTGGGTAATAAAAAAGCAAGCTCAAAGCAAGACAGGTTTGCCACCCTGGGAGCCATTTTCAGAGTATACAACAGCTTATGCTATCAATTGTATTATCTCAATCTTTAAAGTACAGTAGATTCTCGCTGGATAACACTGGATAATAAGGATTATTATTAAACGTCAAATTATGTTATGATTTTACAAATTAACCACCAAAACATCATGTTTTACAAGAAATTGACAGAAAAAGCAGTTCAATACATGGTAGCATTATGTAGTAATTACTGTATTTATGAATTTAGCACCAAAACATTGCAATGTATTGAAACACCTGTGGATCCAGGTGGGAGGCAGACTGCGTTGGATAATACAGAACTTTGGATGAGCGAAGGTTGGATAAGCGAGGCTCTGCTATACTACAAAATTGCTTCGCATACTGACATATAAAGAGAAGAAGGGAGGAATGTAGGTTAATTATCTTCCAATTTGACTGGAAACTTCTGAAATATTACAGTATTTACTCATTCTTTAATTGCCTCAATATATTCCTGGCTCTATCATAAGTTGTCCCACTAAGTTGTTCTACATATGCACATACAGATTTGATCCACTTCCTTATGCCATGGTAAGTGAAAAAGAAAAGGGGGAAAACAGAATTTGACTGGGCTTTGTATTATATTTGATTTCTCTTAGATGTTTGAAACACATTACAGAAAAGCAATAAAACTCTGCTCATAACTGCTACTGTGAGGAGATGGTAGATAACTTTCTTATTAAATACAAATAAAATTCCATTCCATCCTGGATATCTTATCCATATTCTAATAAAAATATGCATAATATTGCATTGCAGCAAGACAAGCAGTCATTAATTCTAGGTGAAAATGATTAATTATCACTGCTTTTTTCCCCTCAGAGAGAAACATAGCAATGTTAAGACTTTTTTTCTTTTTAAAGCAAAGGATGATGAACTCTATTTTAAGCTAATTTTCCAAACCCTTTCCCCAGTTTGGCTTTCAACTTGATTTTTTAAATTTGTATTAAGCTAAGAAACACTTTCAAATATTTAAGAGAATGCAGAATATAGCCATAATATTTACAGGGTTTTAGATATGAGACCAGAAGCAATTTGTTTAAAACAACAACAACAACAAAACAACATGTCCTTGACCACTGAACCTATGAACAATGCTTTGACAAGTAATTTTTCTTAACTATGCTGTCCTCACATTTTATTTCACACATGAAAATGGGAATGTCTTTAATGCCTGTTGAACATTGAAAAGGTTCTGTTTAAATATTTTAATAAACAAATAAAGAAGATTTTATATACATACATTGCTTCTTGAGTTTCATATATTGTTAGTTTAGCAATAATCAAAGTCAATATCTTTTATTGACCTATACAAGAGAAAGGAGAATTATGAAATAGGAAAAGGAGTGGTTTTCAAATGTCCTATTAGATTCTAAACATTTTAACAGCTATTGGAAAATTGCTTTTTAAATAAATTAATTTCTTATTTCTTACTTTCATTATTTTGCTCTTTTAAAGTGCTGTATTCTCTTCTATTGTCACACTACTGAAATGCAACTTGTCTCGCTTGTCATATTGGCTATTTATTTTCATTAGTTGTGGTTGGGTGACAGTACTTGGATTGATAAAAATATGATAAAGTGCGATAAATTCCTGCCAAAAAATTCTAAAATGCTTGAAATGCCACTCAAATATAACTAATAAAGTTACTCCATGAACCAATATAATTTCACCTCCTATTTGAAATGTGATCTCATTACCACATCATTACAAAAAGGATTGTGGTGATTCATTAGAGGTAAGTACTACAGGCATGCATTTTTGTTTGCCTCATAAATAGGATCAAAATGGTTAAATTTTGGACTTAGAAAGTGATATTTGATATGTGGGCATGGCCCACGCCAGAAATGTAAGAATTGAAACTTGTTCTATACTTTTTTGTTTTGGTTTTGTAAATCTTGGAAGGAACCCAAAGTCAGGTTTCTTTTCAGCAAAAGGAAACAAAGCAAAGCCAAAAAGGCTGCTTTAATGCCTTGCCTTTTCACTAAATTAATGGAGTCTCCTCTCCACATTAGAAGCAGGAAAAAAGAGGGAGGAGTGTTTGCTGGGAACAGCACAGAATTTTTGGAAATGTAGTTTGGAAAGAGAACTCTGTGCCAGAAAATTAAAAAATGTTCTGCCCTAAACTACATTTCCCAGAATGTATCAGCATCAGAAAGCACCAATCAGGATAGTGGAGAGAGAGAGTTTTCCCTCCCTAACAGCAGTCAGCGAGAGTTCCAATGAATGGTTGAATGTGCAAAGAGGAGACCTGACTGATACTTCTGGTAAGTAAATCTCTGTCCCAGGAGGGGATGAAATTCTTAAATAGATGGCCTGCATACTATAGGGGAAACATATTAATTTGAGGCTGGATGGCCTGTCAGTAGAGTTTTGATGGTGCCTTTTGCCTGGAAGTAGTGGGTTGTAGTAGATGGCTCTTTGGGGTCCCCTCCAATTCTTGTGTCATTGTATAGAAAATTCAAGAAGATAGCTCTTGTGATGTGTTTGTTTTAAATTATTTATTAAAAAACTTTGAAAATTCCTGAAAACTTTGTGGACAAGTGAAACATTCTGAAATTTGGTGTGCTAACAACAGTAAATGTGTTCTACCATTGTCGCAAGTTTCACCCTAATAATTTTAAAGGAGCCCCTGAAGTTTCCCAAATTGTTATATTCAAGTTCAGAACAAAACTACATTCCATTCCAGATCCTCTACAATGAAATAATTAAGACAATATGAATAGTGTAAGCTCCCCAAAAGAAAATAAATATGAAGAAATTAAGAATTAACAAACAAATACAGAATTGTAACCTATTGTCCATACCTTCCAATATTATTTAGATAAAAGCAGGCAGATGGCCAAACAACATCAGTGTGTATGTGAAGCTGGAAAAAGTTATTAATTGGGAAGAACAGGCAAATTCGGACAGTATCTACACTGACATATAATCCAGTATCTGATCCCAGATTATTTGCTTTGAACTGGATTATTTGAGTTTACAGTGTCATCTGACTGAGTTTAAAGCAGATAATCTGGGGCCTAAGAGAGGCTGCAGCCTATTGAGGAGGCTAGGTTTTCATCATCTCTTGCTGAATTAACAAACTACTTTTGCACTTTGAATTCAGTTTGCTGGCAGTAAGCTCAAAACAAAAGGTGAAAACTAGGAGCAAAAGAGAGAATCTGGCCATTTTAAAAACCACTTGAAAAGTGGAACAATGGGGGATTAATTGGGATTTTTTTCTCCCAAAGTTGGGATACACGAGAGTACAGGTGATCTCCAAGTTACAAACATCTGACTTACAAATGGCTCATACTTAAGAGTGGGGGTGAGACAACAAGAAGTGAGATAAATCTATCTACAATTAGGACAGGAAATTCACTCCTGGAAGAGTTATCATTGGGAAAAGGTTTCTCTACTGAAGCTTTATCCCCAATCCTTGTTTCCACAATAAGCCATTTTCTTCAAAATTCAATTACCACAGGGACAGAAAATGGGGTGAAATCTTCTGAACAGGGGCACAGATAGCAAAACAAATACCACAGGGGTGTTATCTCTTCCCTATGCATACTCAAAACATAGGAAAGGGTTATTTGGTTGGAGTTCCACCTTAAAATGTACCTGTTCTGACTGACATACAGATTCAACTAAAGAACAAACCTATAGAACTTATCTTGTTCCTAACTTGGGGAATGCCTGTATTAGTGGCTATTGGTACTAAAATCTGTGGTTGTTATTTTTTGATAGGTATAAGAAGGCAAGTAATGATTCAGAGATTTTTGCTTAATTCTTACATTTACAGGCCATTATTTTTCCAAAAAGATTGATATCCAGGCTTTGGCTAAGACTAGTTTTGTTCCAGAAAAAAAGAACTACAGAAGAATTATCATTCAGTCACATCAATTGCTTAAATATTCAGTACATTGCTCTTTTCTGTTTTCGAAAGTTCATTGCCCTTCAAATATGTTTGTTTTGCTAGAACATGAAGCACTTTCTCCCCTTATGATGGAAAAGTTTTATCCCAATAGGAGAGTGGCTGGTGCCTCAGAGCTTGTTCTAAAAGCTATCTGAGATTGGGTTGTGCTAATGCACGGTTTCACAGTTGTGATGAGGGACCTGAGAAAAGAGAGGCTCTTTGTTCCACATTGTAAAGCCCTGTTGCTAATGGCCAGAGTTTTATGTGGCTCTGCAACAGCGACTGAAGAAAAGGCCCACAGGGAATTAATACTGCTCTTAGCTCTATTAACTCTCAGCCAGATTCGTAAGTATACAACAAGTCTCTGGAGAGCAGTGCTGCCGAACATAACCCAGTTTCTGGCTTCATCTAGATATCAGTTTCAGCTCTGTACTTCTGCTTTCCAAACAAATATTTTGAAAAGTTGTGGAAAAAGATATATCAAAGTGTTTGAGACCTAGAGACTATAGAAAGTGGCCTAGTCATTGTGTACATTACTCTGAGTTGCAAAAGTCTGCATCTTACTACTAATTCTGCACTATATCAGCTTAGAATCTATTTTGGTTACATGAATACTGCCTTAAGTTATAGCAAAACAAAGCTTGTAGTACTTTATGGAGAGATGTTTTGTATGACCAGTTCATTGATGTGTTGCTTTATCACATGCAGACTCTTTTGCTACCATATAATAAAGGTCAGGTGAAGTGAACCATTTCACTTGGCTTCCAGCAAGTAAAGACGGAGCAGTGGGTCAAATCTGTTGTCCCTTGCTCAGCTCCCTCTTGCGACACTTTCCCCATCACATGGATAAAGCATCAGCCTCACAGGGAAGGTCCATGCTGGTTCCATTGGAGCCAGCACAACACAGGAAGCTTCCATGGGGCTCCATCCCTGCAGCTGGTTCTAAGAATCCGAGGATGCTTATTTTTAGCCATGTGATGAGGTCATTTATGTGGGAAGCATTCAAAAATATGACTAGCCATACTTACTTACTTACTTACTTACTTACTTACTTACTTTGGTGATCCCTCATTGGCTGAGTAGGATAGTCTTCCAGGATCAGTATTCTTGTGGGTCCGTAGGTGACTGTGGAGCCCTATTATTGACCTGCATATTCTCCCGCGGTGAGGGCATTGGTTTCCAGGTGGAAGACAGTCTCGGTCGGGGTTGGCTTGATGCGCCTTCCTCTTGGCACATTTCTCTCTTTCATCCTCCATTCATGCCTCTTCAAATTCTGCAGCACTGCTGGTCACAGCTGACCTCCAGCTGGAGCGCTCAAGGGCCAGGGCTTCCCAGTTCTCAGTGTCTATGCCAGACTTTTTAAGGTTGGCTTTGAGCCCATCTTTAAATCTCTTTTCCTGTCCACCAACATTCTGTTTTCCATTCTTGAGTTCGGAGTAGAGCAACTGCTTTGGGAGACAGTGGTAGGGCAACGTGGCTGGTCCAGTGGAGTTGATAGTGGAGGACCATTGCTTCAATGCTGGTGGCCTTTGCTTCTTCCTGATGTTTGTCTGCTTGTCATCCCAAGAGATTTGCAGGATTTTCTGGAGGCAGTGCTGATGGAATTGTTCCAGGAGTTGTATGTGACATCTGTAGACAGTCCACGTTTCGCAGGCATATAGCAGGGTTGGGAGGACAATAGCTTTATAGACAAGCACCTTGGTATCCCTACGGATTTCCCGGTCCTCAAACACTCTCTGCTTCATTCAGAAAAATGCTGCACTTGCAGAGCTCAGGCAGTGTTGTATTTCGGTGTCGATGTTGACTTTGGTGGAGAGGTGGCTGCCAAGGTAGCGGAAATGATCAACATTTACTAATGTTACACCATTAAGCTGTATCTCTGGCATTGGAGAGGGATTGGCTGATGACTGCTGGAACAGCACTTTGGTTTTCTCGATGTTCGATGACAGGCCGAGCTTCTCGTATGCTTCTCCAAAGGTGTTAAGAGTGACTTGTAGATCTTCTTCTGAATGCACACAGAAGTTGTTGTCATCAGCATACTGGAGTTCTATAGTAGATGTTGTTGTGACCTTGGTTTTGGCTTTCAGTCTGCTGAGGTTAAACAGCTTACCATCTGTCCGATAGATGATTTCCATTCCAGTGGGAAGCTTCCCATCAACAAGGTGAAGTATCATAGTGATGAAGATGAATAAAGTTGGGGCAATAACACATCCCTGTTTGACACCTGATTCCACCTGAAATGGGTCATTTTGGAAGCCATCACTGTCCAAGACTGTTGCCATCATGTCATCATGGAGGAGCCACAGGATGTTCACAAATTTGTTAGGGCATCTGATTTTTTGGAGGATGGTCCAGAGAGCACTGCAATTCACTGTGCCTTTGCAAGGTCAATGAATGCCATGTACAGTGGTTGATTTTGTTCCCTGCATTTTTCTTGGAGCTTTCATGCAGTAAAGATGTCCACTGTTCCTCTGGAGGGGCGGAAGCCATTCTGGGATTCTGGGAGGGTGTCTTCTGAGAATGTTAGAAGGCGATTTGCAAGGATTCTTGTGAGGATTTTCCCAGGGGAGGTTAGAAGGGAGATACCTCAATAGTTTCCACAGTCTGTTCTTTCCCCTTTTTTGAAGAAGGTGATGATGGTGGCAGTCTTGAAATCTGCTGGGATTTTCTCATTCACCCACACTTTTTCTATGAGCTGGTGGAGTTTTTGTGTGAGCTCAGATCCTCCCTCTTGTGTAGTGTTAAATGTTATAGCATAGAATTCTACCTCTTGAGTTCTCTGTCTTGTTCTACATAATGTTTAAACCCTTAAAATAGGAAGCAAATCTGGAATAGAAGGAACCAATTTCCAACCTTATGACTGCAATATGCCTCCAAATGCCACCCAGTGAAAATTGGAGGTGGTCTTTTCTTTTAATGTTAAGGACTTTGGGGGACCTCTACTTATCCTTAACAAAATTTCTGTAATGTAAAGCTTTTTTCCAATGCAATTGGGTGCGGAGGAGGGATTGGGTAATCTAGAGCAGTCTTAAGGCCACAAAACATACTTGAGAAAAATTGTTGCTCATAAATTAAACTTTACCCACTCCTGTCTTAAAGCCATACCTCTTGTACATGAAACATTATATTGCAATATGATCATTACTGCACCTTCTTTGTGGTCTCTACTCTTTTAGTCTTTTCTGTATAGAGGAAAGGTTTCCTGGGTGGGTGTTCACTAGTTGGCTAACTGGTAAATTGACTAGATTACAAAGCCTGTTCCAGCCACACTTCTTCTCCCCTTTCACAAAGGAATGTGGATGTCTCTTGGCAAAGTCATTGGAAGACTGTACTCCATGTCCTCCTCATGAAGCACGTTTGTTTTTCTTGTCCCCTACACATTACAATTTATGTATCCTTGTTCTCTACCTTTAAGCCTTGTTTTTCTTTGTTCCTCTTTTTAAATCTATGAATAAAGAAGTCCCATTTTGAAATATTCAGTGAATCCTATAGTATGATTTTGGAGAGTCATTCCATGCAAGATTTCCTTGTGATGCCTTCCTCTCAGCTTTATCTGTCACACCTGGTTTATAAAGGCTAGAAGGGTGGTCCTGGCAAAAAAGGTGTGAGACCACTGCCTGAGCAGATCTCACATATCATTATTTATCAATACTGTTGGCCTCCAAAATTACAAGGGTCGACTTTCATCAGAATAGTGTAGATTGAGGGGGAAGGGGACATGGATATATTGAATGGACTGAAACAGTTACAAGTGGTGTACATACATTCCTGGTTTCTCTCCCTCCTCCTGCCCTCTTTCTCTTTTTACAAATGACAGGACTTTTATGAACAAGAAACATGAAAGCAGTTTGGTAGGTCAATGGCATGCACAAGTGATGTACTTACTTATATCCAAAGCCACTTGCCACCTTTCTCTTATCTTTTCCAACTCTTTACCTTCCTCTGAAACTTTTCATTCCTCCTATCTTTCAAACTTATCCCATGCCATCCCATGCCATCTCTATATAGGGTTTACAACAGTGCATTATATAAAATTAATATTACTTTTTCTGACCCTACCTCCTGAGTGATACTGATTTGAGACTGTATTTTTTTCAATTAATGAACTATAAAAAAAACTACTCAAGGTGTAAAGATATATACTTGAATACTTATGCTAGGATTGTCCATGCAATTGTAATTTTCATTTCAGTGTGTGGTTCTGAAAAATGTAGTGAAGAATTATTATAGGAAGAAAATCAATTCAAGTGGAGCTGGGGAAGAGTTCCGCAGATACCATAGACTTCTAAAAAATACAAATAAATGGACCATATTACTAATCCCGTCTGAACTATCCCTGGAAACCAAATTGAGTAAACTGAGAGTGTCATGCTTTCAGCATATCACAAAAAGATAATAGTGGTTGGTAAAGTGGAAGACAGCAGGAAAAGAGGAAAAGTGAATTCCAGTTGAAGAACTCCATCGAGGAAGACATGACCCTGATATTTCAAGAACTGAACAGGAATGTTGATGGTGATTTGGAACTCCTTTTCATAAAGTTGCCATAAATTGAAATTGACTTGATGACAGCTAACAAACAACAGTTAAGAAGACACAATACAAAACGTATTAATTACTGCAGAGTGGGGAAGAAAAACACAGTTCTCTTTCAGGTATGCATCTTCAGAGGCTAGGTGACACTGTCAATTTGTTTCCTGTATGAGGTCCAAGGTCTATGTAGACCAGTGAGCTGACCAGTGAGATACTGCTTTTACATTCAAAGGAGAGTCTGTTGCCCTTCTTTACATGACAGTCCCTAAACCCTCTTTCGACTATGTTTTGCCCACACCAGAAATGCCTGATGAATCAATCTTGGCTTTCTGATGTACGTCTCCTACTTCAGCAACAAAACCGAGTAATTCAGAACTCCAAAATTTGGCAAGAAAATTAAGTGAGAAAATTTGGGGAAGTATTAGAGAAGCAGCACAACATAGTATAGTTACTACGGCTGGCCCATAGGCAGTAGTCTAAAACTTAAGTCAAAAATGGAGATGAAAGAGAAATTTAGAATGGAAGGATATGTTAAAAGCTAGCTTCTAGTCAAGACAGGCAAATAAGTTGGAATCAATGAATGAAACAGAAGCAAAAACCACTCCTTGAAAAAATCATTTGTTGAATGCAACACTCAGAATCCCCCAGACTAGAAATGTGGGAATTGCAGTCTCAAAAAAGTAATTTTCTCAAATTCTGAACAACTCTAAACAGCAATCAGTAGTCAGGATTAAAGAATACAGCAACATACCAAGAACTCAAGAGTACTTTGTTGATCAAGGAAAATGCAACTGGGACAAGAACCCTAAATACCTCATCATAAAGGCCAGCTGAAGTGTCCCACTTCACTTGGCATCAGGGCAAAAGGAGAGAGGTAGCAGGGTGAATCTGTGACTCTACA
Organism: Anolis sagrei; assembly: GCF_037176765.1. NCBI lineage: Eukaryota > Metazoa > Chordata > Lepidosauria > Squamata > Anolidae > Anolis > Anolis sagrei. The sequence continues at coordinate 122,045,111 of NC_090025.1, read as the reverse complement.
TTCAACTCCCTCTTGGCAACATTTTCCCCATCACATGGGGGAAGCATTGGCTAAACGCGGAGGCCCTGTGGAGTCACCATAACATGGGAAGCATCCTGTGTTGTAAGTAAACCCTTTAGCGACGATTTCACCCCAGTTGGGGGCGGAACCTCAACCAACATCATGTGATGGCCAGCATGGGGCTCCATCCTAGGACAGCTTGTTAGGTAAGTGTGATGTGGTCATTAGTCTCAATTTGTTCCTCTTTCAATGTAATCTAACCACTGATCCTGTGTGTCCACACCTGTGATCCAGTACTGATGGTGATAGTACTATGAATCAGTTTTTGACATCCAGGATAAACATGAGGAAGCTGTATAATCTAGCTGGTCTGAGTCCCTCTACAGAGGTTGAGAAGATCGGGATATAAAAGTTCTAAATAAATAAATAATAAAATAGCCCACATACCTTCTCTTTTGTGATTTTCTTGCATTTGTTTGTTTATTTGCTTTTCTGAACCTCAACTAACTTGATAGATCTGATGGTATTTTAAATGGGTTTTCTGTTTTTCAAGGGGAAGCTCAGTTGTCAAACAAACATTGATTCTTCAAATCAACTATTCTCATGCAATTCCCCAGCTGTCTTAAGATAAATTTGTGTTTTCAAACTTCTCTTTTTGAAAAATCCACAAAATACAACACAAAGAAAAGGGCACCGTGCCAGAGTCTAAACCTTGCCAACATGGGCTCTAGCAGCACAATTCTCTTTTTGCTCCAGTGGGGACAGAGTGCAAGTCTTTGGATTTGGTTGCAAATAATCCATACTGGTTGACCCTTGAATTATCTTCACTGGGAGACTTTGCATTCTGTTGTTTAACCTGACTGGAATGGATTGCCAGCTGCCTGTTAAAAATGTCCAGTGCTGTCATTGTTTCATATCAGCTTATGACACCTGTTTGTTTTTGCTTCCAGAGGGAGCCTATTAAAATCCTCTTCATTATGGTCTGGAAAGCTCTCTGCTTTCGGATGCCTGGGCACATTTAGTTTTGCAGTTAGAAATGACTGCAAAACAGGAAATTATTTTGTTACATTTTAAGAAAGAAGAAAGTTCCCTCTATATTTGTTACAGAATAGCTGTAAACCTTTAGGTTTGGGTGGGTTTATTTCCAGACCATTTGAAAATCTGACTCTCTTCATGTGAGCTAATCTGAGTCTTAAAACCCAAGGGAAGGACTTCAGAGTCACATTTTGTTGGACACATGATGAATCATCTTTCTCGTGGCTTCTCCCTTCCAAACGAGGTTATGCTGGTCCTTCCTCTTTCCATGATTATTTCACCAGGCTTTGAATTATTAATCTATTGCAGCAGAATGCACAGTCCCCAAAATTCCATAGATGACCATTGAAACAGATGTGAAAAAGCAACATCAGAATGTGATTAAATGGTGAAAGTTATTAATGAAGAGGAACACACAGAGATTGCAAGTGTTTGCTTTTCCCTAAGCCAATTGAGAAGGGCAAGATTCTGTATCCTCTTCTCCATTGCTGAGCCAATTGAGTGTGAACTATTTTTGCACTATGAACCCAAACTATGTCTACACTGGGCACCTTACTCCAAAGGATGCCCCAAATATAGTACGCACTAAGACCATCTGGCCATTACCTGTCACATGTGCTCTGTGACTAGCAGGAAGTGGCAGCTTCAACACAGGGATAAGCCACCCCATTTCCTTGCTCTGATCAGTGCAGGGAAAGGGTGATGTTGCGGTGTTTGTCTGAACAGTGGAAATGGATCCAATTCAGCTATCCAGATGCCTGAAAAGCCCCAGGATATTCAGCAGCAGCCCCTGATATTGCCTAAAGTGTAATAAAGTCAGGTTTGGAGTAGAAAAACAGGAATACTCACCTGAAATCAGTGTGTCATGTAGATTCAAGGTGAGTCTAGGCTTTTGCCATCCCACCACCACAATAAAAGACCAGACAACAGTGTGGAATTAAATATGGGCATCTTTAATTTAAAATGTTATCTGAATTAACTTTTTGTGACTTGAAACATATAACTAAAGGGGCATGAACCTGGTGGGTATTTAAGCCATGGTACTGGCCCTCACTAACCTACTCCTTGGCTAAGCTGGGCTAAACATCTGGGTCCCTGGATATGGTCAACTTTAATGTCGCCAGGGAGACCCCTCAGGAAAAAGAACGAAGAATTCTACCCCAAGTCCAAAGGATTTTACGGAGCTAGAAGTCTCCCTGTTTCAACACCATTTCTGTTTGCCCTCATCCCGGTCACGTAAACGCAGGTGAGGTTTTCCATTCCTGACCCATACCATAAAGGGGTACCTTAGGTTACACCAAATGTAAACCTATGGCGGCTTTTCCATGGGATGGTCTATTTATAGCCTCCAGGTCTCAATTTGCCCTTGCAAATCGTATAAACGACCCCCCCCCACCAGAATGTAAGGGGGGGATTCCTACAGGCAACCAATATATTATACTATTAATCAATGGGAGGACAGATCAATGACAATCTCAAAGTGAGTTAGGAGAGTTGAGCCGCTCACTAAGGCAGCCCAACCCCCTTGGAAATAGTTCTGATGGAACTATTTCCAAACAGGGCTGATCTCCTGAATGGGGAGAAAAAACTGGACATTTTAAAAACAGCTAGGAAATTGGGATGACAGAGAATTAATTAGGACAATAGTTAGAAGGTATGAGAAGGATCCTTTTTAAAGGGTGGGGTACTCTATTTGTATTCCCTTTGTTACATTTAAAATTATTCAAACTTCTTTTTAGTTAGTGCTGCTTGTAATATAATAGGCTATTTCATTATTTTAAAATTCTTTTGAAATTATAATTGCTTTTAACATTATTTTGTTTTAGTTGAGCTCATGTTGGCAGAAGGTGGGAAATAAAAAGATAGATAGATAGATAGATAGATAGATAGATAGATAGATAGATAGATAGATAGATAGACAGATAGATGAAACCCTGTTGTTAGAGCCAACCACTCCTATTCAAGCAATGGATCTTATATACATATTTTATCCATATGTGTGGAACTTAGTAAAAGGAAGATATAAGTTAAAGTAAAAGCTACAAGTAAGTGACTTAACACAATTTCTCTATGTAACAGTAGAGAGACTGAGGATATTATAGTGTCAAAGGTACAACATCATTTTTGCTTTTGTTGTTGTTCTCCAGACATTGTTGTGTTACAGGGTTACTGGAAATCTGTTTTGTTTTAATAATGGAAATAATCTGTTAATGATCCCCGCTTTCCTACAATAATGTTGTAACCATGACTACTGTGGATTTATCATAACACTTTTTATGTTAATTATATATTACAGTGGATGCAATATAGGTGTTACACTGGCAATATTGCATTATGCAACATTAAAAATAGACTAACCTACTACAAAGCAAGAGGTAGGGTATATCAGGTTGGTAGTGATGACATTACTTTAGATGCAAATCCCCCTTGCAAATGACAGCACTAAAGCACAAAGGTGTCAAGAGTGCAAGGGAGAACATCAACAATCAGTTACTCCCATGAGAATGGCTGGAGCAGATTTTAAACTCAATAAAGCAACATAATGGAACAGTCTAATAAGGCTCTGAATGGGATGGGAGGGAAACTATTACACATTGACTGCAGACTTTTAAAAAGTTCCTTAGGTTTTGTTCTATAACTCTATAACTCCTGTTTGAATCTTTCTGATTACTACATGAAACGTGTATTTTTCTACAATTTGCCATTGATTCAGTGAATGTACTCCAGTTGGAACAATTGCATTTAAGCCTTATTGTGCTTCTGCGAGGGCAGATTGGTTTGAAACATCAAACTGTCTTCTGCAGCACCAGCCTGTAAATAGTATAGCTCCTCTGAGGTCTTTCTGGAATAGTTCTAGTCACTTTTAAAACAATTAGTGAGGTTTATCTTAAGCTGATTAACCTTACCACTTCAAGCAAATAAGGCAGAACAGGGAAATCTGCAATTTAGATAAAATAGTCTAACAATAGGAACAGCGGAGGAAAGTTCTTAAAGTAAAAATGAATGACTGTCTTTTCCCAGTCTATCTTCTGTTTGACTCGTACTTCCACATTATTTCCATAAAAGTCTAAAATATGTATCTCAATATTTGTGTAACTTGAATGTATGTTTAAATGTGCATCTTATATCAAAATATGTCATTAAATCCATATGCTGATATATTTATAATGCCAAGAATGATATTGCAGAGTTTGTCAGATAGATAATTTCCATTCCAATAGGCATGCATCAGAACATTTTGTAGAGGAAGTAGCAAAAGTCAGTTACCTCAAATTGAGCAATTACTCAGATGCATTCTGGCAACAGGGACAAACTATAAGTTATTTCATCAATCTGAGGTTCTGCTCACTAGTGCAACTTTCATTTTATACAGTTATAACACAAATATTCCACTAATTTCTATGGCAGCATCCTGAGACTGATGGTTTGGTGAGGATGTTGAGCTTTCTGACAGAGGAGGAAAAATATTCTTTCCTAAGCTCCAAATCCCAGGATTCCATGGGGTGGAGTAACAGAAAAAGAATCATAGTGCTATACCTGTGCAGAATGAGGGTGAGTTTTGCTATTTAATGTATCAAAATCTGCTTTCTATTATATGGAATTAGGAAGTCACTTGATTCAGATTTGGAAAACTGGCCCATCTGGTTCTTTTACATCCACAGTGACTGGCATGAATTCCCTAGTTTATCAAGTAATAATCTTTTTTAGATCTAACTGAATATGTAAAATGTGACATCCAGAGCCTCCTGGATTCTAAGAATATGATTTATAATTTTCATTATGAGTTTATCATGAGCATGTTCACAATAAGTATTTAAAATATTTCTGTTCTCTGACACTCAGAAATCTATGCCATATAGTAGGCCTGGGTAACAACGGAAAAATTTGTTTCTAAAATCGATTTGTATTTGGGGGGTTTTTTTGTTTCGATATTTAAAATAATTACAAAATTTTCCCTTAAAAAAGTCCGATATTTACGAAATTTCGTAAATGTGAAAAAAATGACAAAACATTAACGAATCAATTTCCGAAACAATAACGAATCGATTCGTTAATGGCGGACGCGACCGCGAAATACGCTAAAAAACCTCCAAAAACTTCTGAAGCTTCCCTCTCCCTCTGTTGTTGACTGTTGGTGTGATATTATATTTTTTTTTCACTAATTAAACAAAAAACTTGCCCCAGACATGCGGAAATAATAACGAAACGACCTCAGAACAATAACGAAATGAATACAATAACGAAATACGAAGCATTTACAAAACGTGTTTAAAAATTCGTTTTTTAAAAAAATTGCTCCAGAATGGTTCGTTATCGTTTTGTAATTGAAAAAATTAACGAATTATTAACGAATTACGAATTAACGAAACGAAACCATATAGTTGATTTGGGGGGGGGGGGGTTAAAAACCTTTTGTCAGATATTCAATTATTATTTATGGATCACTTCATGAAAGCAGATTCTTTTAAACTCATTGTTGTGGTTGCAGCAGTCTTGACATGTCACCCATTGTGATGTAACTTGATGCACCTCACTTGATGCTCCTCAACTTCCAATGCCATCCACAACAGGAGTGAGGGGCACAATATAGATATATAGGGGGTCACAGGGATAAAAATTTGAGAACCATTGGCCTAAACAGAGAACATAGTTTAGAGACTGATATACACAGAACCTTACTATTAGGATACACATATGATTAGGGCCATGAGATCAGAGTACCTTTATAATAGTTGTAAGTCTCCCTCTATATTTTTATTAAGGGCCTCATCACACTAGAGAAAAATCCACTTAAAATCTGGTTTCTGCCTCCTGCAGAATTCCGGGGTTTATAGTTTAAGGAGGAGCCTTTAACAGCCTCACTAAACTACAAACCTCAGAATTCTGCAGGAGGCAGAAACAGGGTTTTAAGTGGATTTTTTTCTCTAATGTGATGAAGTAGTAAAATAAATGGTACTTCTTCACAACAGCTCTTCATAACAACACCAAAATATATAAAGGAAATGAAAAAAATCAAGAAGATAACTAGAAATTCTAAAAAGGGCCCTTAAAAGGAATCAAATCCAGTCAATGGTCTACTGGGACAGGGGGACCATCTTAACCAAACCATGGAAAGTGAAAAGGAAAGTTTCTCACATGTGGTGTTCCATAGAATAATATATATCCCTTCAATGCAAATCAGCAGTGCATATCCCCACATAATGTGAGACTAAAAGCTATTGAGTAAAAGTAATGTCTATGTTCTGGGTTATTCTGTAAGGGAGTAAAATTAACTCTAACCTCTCCTGGGTCCATTGGCGCTTCTGAGAGGGAAGAGAGACACTTCAGGAGTTAGAAAAACAAACTTTTTATTTCACTTTGGCCAGAGTAAAAGGCGCATAGATTTGAGCCATGTCTGCCACGCCCCTGCCCTTTGTTTGACCAACCCTTATACACATGCACAAACAAGGTATCCATCATGCAATTTCAAGAGCCCTGGAGTGGAAAGTTACAACACTGAGGTAATGGTACCCTTCTCCTCTCTGTACCAGTTACCTATGCCATCATTCTGGTATGTGCTAGAATCTTGGAGTAAACATGGTTCTGTTATCTTCTGGTGCTTGAGCAGTCTTAAGCAAGGGGTTGTGTCCACCAGGTCAAGCTGTGAGTTATACTATTTACTTCCCTGTTGTGTTATTTTTTGGGGGGGGGGGGTACAAGTGTATATTTTCTTTGTTGAAAACATAGATTTCTCTATATGCCTAAGCGAGCCAAAGCTGTGTGAGTTAGACAGATGAGAATCAAATAAGCATCTCCTAAAGAACTGTTCGGTGATGGCATACCCTCATTTTTATCAGAGGCAATTGCTAAAATAGTCTTCCAACCCTATTTCATTGTAATTTATTGCACTGCAGGCCAAAAAAAAAGGTGATCAAAGTAGTGATTAAAAAATGCTGCATGTGGAGAAGAGCACAGCACGAAGCCTGCAAAATACTCTGTTTTGATTACATGTTTGAGTTGCAATGAAAGATCATGGGAACATGAAACTACATCAGCTGCAGAGGTATATCAGCTGCAAAGGTATAATTATTGTCTTTTTAAAAAAACATAATCTTTAGGGCTACCTTCAGTCAAAGGCTGATACTTGAGACAAATATCAGGGTCCCCAAATAAGTGGTAGTGATTTTCATTTTAATGTGTGTGTGTGTGTGGGGGGGGGGGGGGGGTTGTTGTTGTGCATGAGATGATAACAATGATGTGTTTTGCCCAAAACATTGATCTCATCAATTTTGCTTGCTCCCATGCCTGACAGCAAGGATGGGGAACTGCAATTAGGTGGAAGGCCAGAATCCTCACACTAAGTCATCCACAGGATGGATGACACTAGGGGCATGATGATGTCATGATATCATCCTGTAGTGCCTGGTGTCTTCCATGTTACTAGAAATATGAATTTTCTCTAAGTTTTTAAACTCCAATTTCAAGGAGTTAGGAAAAGTGCTGAATGCTATCCCCCAAACAGGTACAGGACTTTGTTATGTTCCTTTCAAATTAGGCTTGTAAGACCCAGAGTAGTTACAATTCCACTGATGTGAATGTCACCACTTACTCTTACTTCACTAGGCCCCTGGTGGAGGCTTCAAACTGAGCTTCCAGTTGAAGTTGTTCACAGAGTGGCACCGGAAAATCTAGAAATTCCTAGAAAAATGTTCGCTCAGGTAAAAAAAAACCTGTTTCTTTCCTTTGCACTTTCCCCACTGCACCCATAAAAGTTGAAGGCTTCCTAAAATCCTAAATTAGATTAATCATTCATATTCTTCCAATAACGCCTAACCTTATAGTAAACACCAAAAGTGGTGACCTTTGGCATATTGTTTAGGACCCTCTGTGCAATAGGAGTCCACAGAAACATGCTCATACAAGTGAACATTCCCTGGTACAAAGTACTTGAGTTTTGTTTTTTCAATTTGTTAAACCCATACTGTTAAGGGCAAGCATATATTAATTACTGAAAGGATACAAAAGGAGGCATATTTGCATCAAATGTGATGTGCCAATTTATATGTATAGATGCAGAACTGGATATATTTTTAAATTCTGCATATTCGCAATATATCTCACATGTATGGTAAATACTGTAACCACATGTCCCTGTGTGTTTGCTACATCTGCTGCCTGGGAAATACCTCAGGGTGGATAATTTCCATTTTATGGTTCATTATCTTTAAACCAGATTGAATTGGGCAGGACTTCAAATGGAATATTTTCCTTCATGTGTTATGATGGCCCATCAAACACAGGCTATTGAAGAGGATACATGTCCACCCTAAAACAGCTCTATAAACTTTCAGTTAAGTTACAATTAGGCTAAACCCTAATATTCAATTTTAATGATGATGAAGTCCCACAGCTTCTTACAGACTTGTATGGCTGAGTGTGGTGCTTGAGGAGCCTGATATTATCTGGTGTAACATCAGTAATGTTTCTTTCTCCTTAGGTCTCATTTCTAGCTAGAAGGAATGGCAAAGGCTGTTGTACAGTCAGACCCAGAAGTCAAGACAGAAACATGGAAAAGATAAATGCTAGGATTAAAGAGCATATCTGAATTGAAGGACAAATCAGGAAGAAAAGGTAAAGGAATAAGTCAGGATAACAAGATGGGACAAGTTTTTTGGGCTATATGGCCATGTTCCAGAATCATTCTCTCCTGAGAATGCTTCTGGAACATGGCCATACAGCCCGAAAAACTTACAGCAACCCAGTGATTCCACCATGAAAGCCCTCAACAACACTTTCCCCTCTGCTTCTGACCCAGGAAAATCCAATGGTGATCTTAATAGATAAAATCAGTCCGCTACCAGAAGATTAACTATTGAGAAGTTTTCTATTTGTAAGTAAGTGATTTAACTCACAGAACAGTTGTTTACAGATACAATAGTGTATGCCATCTTATACATATCCCCCCAGTCAGAGAACATGAAGTCTAATTATATTTAATAGGAATAACCATATATAATGATAATGTTCATCATACATTTTCTGAATCCCATGAATGGGTTGGAAGATCACAACTCTCTAGAGTAACAGAAAGAAAGAAAAAGATCAATAAAGGGAATGCAAGTGCTATGAGGTTCTTCATACTGGTCTGGATCAAGCAATATGTATAGTCAATAGTAAGTGACCATTTTCCATCTGTAGTATTTACATTCTCTCAGTAATTTGATTATATTCTAATATTGACTATGCCCTATTCATGCCATTTTCATTACATTCCAAAGAAACCGGATTTAGTACTCTTTCTGCCTGAACTTATCTTACCCTTGATACTGACAACATTCAGCCAAATCACACAGAAAACCATCGAGCCTATAGCAAATCAAGAAGATAGCCCATCAAACAGATGGAAGAGAAGAAAGGCTAATCAAAGTGTAGTTCAAACAAGTGGAAAATGAAGATTTAGGTTACAAATGTTTCCCTGACAGCTTTGCAACTCCATCCACCCATTTGCTGAGTCCAAATTGCTCTTTGAACGGCTTGGGTTATGCCTCTTTAGCTAGCAAGTTTCTTTTAAATGCCTCCATTTTAATTCACACAGACGATAGTCACAGCTAGTAGTAAGGCAAAATTGATTAGTTCATTGGCTCCCTACTGGTATCGTCTTTAAGAAATTCCTGATCCTGACATGTAGATCTCTGGGATTTAGCAAAAACAGAGAAACTTGTTTGAATGGTGCCTTATTAAGCTGGTGTCTTGTTTCTGGTGTGAGACTAAACTGCATTATTGTATCTAAAACAAAAACGGTTTTCCTGATATTTTAGGGAAGGGCAAGCGATCTCATTGTGAACTCCCTGCCACTATCGCTTCCTGATTTTCATGCCATACTTGGACAGATCATAGAATCATAGAATAATAGAGTTGGAAGGGACCACATGGGCCATCTAGTCCAACCCCCGCTATACAGGAAAAGCACAATAAAAGTATCCCAGACAGATAACCATCCAGCCTCTATTTAAAAGTTTCCAAGAAAGGAGTTTCTACCACACTCCACGGCAGAGAGTTCCACTGTTGAACAGCTCAGATGATCAGGAGCTTCTTCCTAATGTTCAGGTGAAATCTCCTTTCCTGGAATTTGAACCCTTTGCTCCAAGTCTTACTTTCAAAGGCAGCAGAAAACAAACCTGGTCCCTCTTCCTTATGACATTCTTTCACATATGTATACATGGCTATCATATCTCCTCTCAACCTTCTCTTCTTCAGGCTAAATATATCCAGTTCATTAAGATTCTTCCCATAGAGTATGGTCTCCACACCTTTGATCATTTTAGTCATCCTCCTCTGGACACCTTCCAGTTTTTTCAATATCTCTTTTGAACTATGGTGCCTAGAATTTGACACAGTATTCCAGGTGAGGTCTAATCAAAGCAGAATGCAAAGACACAATAACTTCCCTCAATCTAGACACTATATTCCTTTTGATGCAACACAAAATCCCATTGGCTTTTTTAGCTGCCGCATCACACTTTTGGCTTATTTCAAGTTGTAAATGAAGATTCCAAAATCTTACTCACATGGACTGTTGTCGAGCTAGGCATTTCATTTTTTCTGCCTATGTGTAGTATCTTACATTTGTCCTTCTTGATAGTTGCCCTTCCCAACTGTCTAATCTGTTAAAGTCATTTTGCATTGTGATCCTGTCCTATGGTGTCATCTGCAAACTTGATAAGCACTCCCTCTAAACCTTCATTAATAAAGATGTTGAACAGTATTGGGCCCAGGACCAAACCCTGTGACACTCCACTCGTCACTTCTTTTCAGAACGAAGAGCAACCATTGGTGAGCACCCTTTGGTCACTTAACCAATTACAGAACCAATTACAGAGTGTTGACTTTTAGTAATCACAACATTCCTTTCTAAGTGATTGCAGACTGCCTCCTAAATGGTCTGCTCCAGAATCTTTCCTGGTATTGATGTCAGGCTTATGGGACAGTAATTTTTGAGTCCTTGTTTTTCCCTTCATGAAGATAGGAATAGCATTTACCCTCCTTTAGTCTGCTGGAAGTTCTGTTCTCCAAAATATTAATTCCAGTGGTTCAGAAATAACTTCTGCTAGTTCCTTCAATGCGTTTGGAGGTATTTCCTCTGGCCCTAGATATTTGAATTCATTTTAATTAGCCACCTATTCCTGGACTACTTCTTTACTTATTTTTGGGTTGCATTTCCCCTATTACCTCATCTGCTCTGTATTGCTCAAGTTGAACACCAATCTTCATTTGAGAAAAGACTGAGGCGAAGAAGGCATTGTGCCTTCAGTGCATGAATGATTGAAGTGCACTGTGCTCATCATACATTGGTGCTTTGGTATTTGTTGGGGTTTGGTCCCAGGGCACCCTGGGACCAAACCTGATAATACCTGAATTGGGAATTGGTAGTACTGGTAAGGTCATCAATGAATATAAACAAAAAGTATTTAGGAAAACTTGAGTACTGAGTACTAGTGTTTAATGTTTCAGTTATGTGCATACTACTTCATTAGTTGCTGTCAATAACTAATAGTCATTGAATAGGTTTTAACATGTATATTACCTATGTCACAATCAACCTTCCATAGCTACAGATTCTATATCCATGAATTCAAGCATCGAAAAGAATTACTATTACAGCTTTAAATATCAGATACAGTACAGGCTGACCCTGAGTTACAAACATCTGACTTGCAAATTACTCGTAGTTAGGAACAGGGGTGAGACAACAGAAAGTGAGAGAAATGTGACCCTAGGAAGGTAAATGATCTCCTGAAAGAGTTATCATGTAAATAGGCACTTGAATCATAGAAGGTCTGTTTCTACAGCCCCATACCTCCAAAGATCCAGAAATTCAGGGAAGGTCCAGATCTTTACCCGTGTTTTTTTTTAAGATGGATTATACTGAGTAAATTTATTTTTATTCCAGTTTGAAATGGATTAGCCTGAAATGTCATCTGGATATCTCAGGTCAATCTGTTTTTAGCTCAAGTTTCAGGGCTGTGTAGAAGTGCCCTTAGTATACAAGAGTTCTGAATTCCAGTAAGTGCTACAGAGCTCCCTTGGTACAAAAATGTATCTCTAACTGTGGAATGCATACAAGAGCTGCAAAGGCTAAGCAGGGGGTACCAATGAAGATAAAAAATATAGAAAGTAGAACACAGATTTTTATTCATCTCTTCCTCCAATTTCTTTATTCATTTTATGCAAGTGATTTTTTTGTTCTCGATTGAAAGTTCTCTGGCACACCAGTTGCTTTGGTGATGCTGAAAATGAACCAGGTGAAGCAAAGATCTGTTAAGTCTTCATGATTCCTCATGTCACATTCATGGGGAACATTTCCAAGTGCTTAACTTTGTCTCTCATTATTTTTGGAACAATTTAGAAAGCAGAGAGTCCCCCCACTTTTTTAAATGGCACGGACAAATAATAGATTGTTTAATTGTACATATTCTACTGATTAAGCTCTCTCCTTCAAAACCTATTAGTTCCATTGTAACCATTGGTGGAAGTGGAGCTGATTAAGTTTAGCAAACACCCCTGCTGCTGAACTCCATTAACAATCTACTCATCATGTCTTAAGCAATTCTTCCTGCCATTTACAGTAATGGGAATGTTATGGACCATTTTTGCTAATAGAATGTGTTTGACTCTCTTGTATTGTTGTTTTTAAGAAGGGAAAAATCCTACATATACACAAAATTAAAACCAATTAAACCCCAAGCCTAAAATATGAATAATTCAATAGGTCTCAAGTTCAGACCAAATTACACATAACATTAAAATCCCAAATTGCATAGAATGTTGCATTTAATCTACAGGGTGTTTTTAAAATGCAAATAGATTTTGTTGGATGCAGAGGAATCTGATTACCTTCCTTAAAAAAGGATTTTTCCATACTGCAAATAGCGGCTTCAGAAATGTTCTGCAAGATTACAGCAAGGAAGGAAATGGTTAAAATCCCCCCCCCCTATTTTACTATAGATCTGATATCCCACACACCCGCCACCACTGCCACCACACATACACACACACAATTTAGCACTTAGGTCATCACATTAAAATCATAATTTGACACACTGATGAAATTTGTACTTAAAGAAAAAGAAAAGAAAATGACCTCACATTTCCTTTATCCTTGCATATCTTTGTTCTTGACTACATGGAGACATTTAAACATTTGATAAGTATTTAATTAAATTCATTAGACAGATCCTCTTATCTTGAAAACTTTGGTCAATACAGCTGCTTCAGAGCAACATTTTTCAAGGAATAGCTATAACAACTAATTTCCATATAGTTGCAAACACTAAAAAATTCATGGAACAAGGTCCTCCTTTATTATGCTGTTTATATATAACTCTAGATCATATTTTAAAAATATTTTATTAGCCCTCTGGTATTTCTGATGACAATAGCAACATAACAGCATCAAGGACCTCCTCACACGCACTGCCGGAATCACTACAAACAGTGGCAATTGTGACAATGCCAGTCCAGGGGGTCTGGGGACCTGCTGTCCCACACCCCATACCAGTTTCCCCCCCCCCCCACCTCATCACACAGGGGAAAGCATCAGGCAGCTGTGGGTCTCAGTAGATTACTATGGAAAGATTGGGTGTCTCCTGTCTTTCATTATCTTGCTATTTTTTTGGCAGCAGCAGAGGGTTTTGTTTTGTTCTGTTTTTGTTTTTTTGCAGTTTTACTACAAAGCCTCCAAGGTGTGATTGGAGCCGGTGAACTCTGTGGCAAAACTGTCATAACCTGTCGCTGAAAAATAGCCCATGTGAAGAAATCCCTAGAACAGTGTTTCTCAATCTGTGGAACCCTAGGTGTTTTGGACTACAAGTCTCAGAAATCCCAACCACTTAACCAGCTGTTAGGATTTCTGGGACTTGAAGGCCAAAACCTCTGGGGACACACAAGTTGAGAACCATTGCCCTAGAAAGACAGTTAAGTTAAATCATATAAATCATTTCCAATTCAGGTTTGCCTTTCAGGGAGCTTGTTAGTACAGCACACATGAAAGGGTTGCACAGCTCACTGGATGGCATTTTTGTGCTCTAGGGCAGAAGGTAGGAGCTACAGCTCCACTTGGTCAGGCTGACAGCTTGCTTCTTCCCCCAGGGACCAGTGGGACTTGACATGGTCTTGGGATTAGGCAGGACCAACCAGTTTGATTATTTGGTTGATGGGGCCCAACCAAAGTAGCCTAGATGTAGGCTTCACTATTGTTAGGGGAAAATAGTTTTTTCTCCCTGATCTTACATTCACTTACCCATTTTCCTTGGAGCTTTGTCTGTTGCAGTGGTGCCATGTTGCTTTGCTTTTTGTATGACTTGGGTGTTACTCATTATTGTTATATTGTAGTGATTTCAGCTAGGACCATAGTCAAGAAGGTCAGTGCCTGGTGAGCTTCCGCTAAACCAGATCAGCCGGGACAGAGAACAAAACACTCCGAGTTTGAAGGCAACTACACAGATTTATTACAATCTGGCCAAAAGGGTGCAAGTACTGAGTCACCACTCAAAAGTGTAGAGGCACACCTTCATAGTAAAATACAAGACATTTTATACAGTTTTGATAGCTATTCAGACTTCCCATGCCTCCTCCTAATTGGCTGAGAAACAGACCAACTAGGATCCATGCAGGGATTAGCCAGGGTTTCCCCTTCATCACAGACAGGAGGAGGGGATCCTCATGGTGGGAAGAAGAACAGCTGATTATTGGTTGGCTCTGAAATCTCCATTCTCAGAAGGGTTTGCAAATATGGAGCACTGGGGGAATGTATGCCTTCACAGTTCATTTGAAACAATTATATACATTTAGGAATTGATAAAGTACACAATCCATACAAGTTACACAAAAATATTAATATTAGTTTTAATATAGTTCAGGGTGCATTTACTGCTGGGTCCTCTTGGAGCCTCCAGAGGCTTTGGAATAACAGAACTTCAAAAGAGGTGAAAATGTTTAAAAAATAAAGAGAAAATTATATATCTTACTAGAAGTCCTTTAGGAAGGAGGGTGCTGTGGCTTGACAACAATGTCAATTCTGTTTATGAAAATGCGAGGGTTTTTGTTTTGGTTTTTTGCGGGGAGGGTTGCCATGGGTTCTTCATCCAAGAAAACTATTACCAGCATTTCTTAGGACCTCATCAGATAGGCAGAGGAAAAACGGGGGGGGGGGGGGGGAATGGAGGGAACTGTCTTACACCGTTCCCTCCCCTCTTTCCCCATCTTCCGAGATGGCCAGCCCTCCCATGTGCTTACAGTATCTTTCCTCACCTTCTCCCAGCTTATAGCAAAAAGAAAGGCTGGATCTATACTGCCCTATATCCCAGGATCTTATCCCAGATTATCTAGCAGTGTAGACTCATATATTCCAGCTCAGATAAACTGGAATCAGTTCCTAGGATATAGGAATCCAGCCCAAGTGAGCTCCTGGAAGGTGATGAAAACTAAGAGTAAACCATTACAGCTGTTCTCTCTTCCAAAATCCTTACCATGAAGTTTTGGGGGAAAAAAAAGAAGACACCAATGATTACAATCAGGTCACACAACACCTGAGTCATAACCATTATTGGATTGTTCCATCAGAAAGAAATTTGAAAGACATTTCTTATATTTCAGAAAAATAATATAATAATATATTATTAAGAGATAACTTGTGATAGTCAATTACTTAGCAGGCAAGATCAAAGTACAGATTACTTGGATCCATCTCCATGCAGTAAAAACATTTAATTGTAATCAGGCCTTATACTATTCAGCATGGATATTAAGGGAAATAAAGAGCAGTCATAAATACATTGACCTACTTATCTCTTTATCTTTCTGCTTACTAAACATAAGATGTTCTTAAGTTCAAGCAAACCAATTTGAAAGGCAGAACTGAGTTAATTAGCTATACTGAATTACCAGAATATCTAAATTGCTTTTGACTTCAAGGTTTAGTTGAAACTTATCTTAGCTTGAAGCTGATTCCAAAGTGGATAATGAATGTATAGGAAAGGGATGAAAAGAATATAGAAAAAAAATATGGTTAAGGGACATTGTTACCACCCACAGACTGCTTTTAACTTTCTGCATGGGTAATAAATCCTGAAAACATTTGTAACCATGGGTAAGCAACTAGGGTTCATCAGACCAACCTATTTTGGCTATATCTACACTGTCCTTATATCTCAGGATCTGGTCCCAGGTTATCTTCTTATCCCAGATTATCTGGCGGTGTAGACTCACATAATCCAGTTCAAATCAAATAATCTGGGATCAGATCTTTTGATATAAGGCAGTGTGGATCCAGTCTTAATTGGCTTTAAAGGTAATTGTATTAATTCATGGAGGATAAGGAACTCAATGGCCATTATAATGGAGACATACTATACCAGGCTTCAAATCAACACATAAAGAAAAGTCTGTTGCTCTCTTGTGAGGCCCCTTCTACACCACCATATAAGGGCCCTTGGCGGGCTGGAAGTGGCCCGCGGGCCGTAGTTTGGGGACCTCTGCTCTAGTTCAAAGCATATAATTGGGATCAGATCCAGGTATATATGACAGTGTAGATCCAGCCTGATCTACACTGCCTGATATCCCTGGATTTGATCTCAGATTGTCTGCTTTGAACTGGATTGTGAGTCTACAGTGCTGGATCTACATTGCTATATAAAATTCAGATTATCTGCTTTGAACTGGGTTATATGACGAAATAGTCTCAGATAATCCAGTTGGCAGTCTCAGATAATCCTCCGTTGGCTGGCTCACGCTATCCGTCAGGCCCGATGGACAGCATGATCCAGCCAAGGGCAGCTGCTCCATGTGGCCTACTCGCGAGTAGGCCACACGGGGCTGCTCCTCCCTTGGCAGATTCACGCTATCCATCAGGCCCGATGAACAGCGTGAGCCAGCCAAGGGCAGCTGCTCCACGTGGCCTAGTCTCATGTAAAGCCCCTCATGAGGGGCTTTACTTGCAAGTAGGTCACGTGGGGCTGCTCCTCCCTTGGCAGGCTCACGCTATCCGTCAGGCCCAATGAGTAGCATGAGCCAGCCAAGGGAGGCTGCCCCGGCGCTCCATGCAGTCATGCCGGCCACATGACCTTGAAGGTGTCTATGGACAACGCTGGCTCTTCGACTTAGAAATGCAGATGAGCACCACACCCCAGAGTCAGACACGACTGGACATCATGTCAGAGGAAAACCTTTAACTGGGAAAATTGGGTGGGAGAAAGAACTCTTGTCTGTTGGAGGTAGGTATGAATGTTTCAATTGGCCACCTTGATTGCCATTTCATAGCCTGACAGTTTTTAGGGAGAATCCTTTGTTGAGAGGTGATTAGGTGGTCCTGACTGTTTCTTGTCTGGAGTTCCCCTGTGCTTGAGTGTTGTTCTATAATTTTAGAGTTTTTTTAAATACTGGTAGCCAGATTTTGTTCAGACTAGAAATAGGAAGATTTCCCATTCTCTGCTCCTGGAATTACTGCCTAAAGAGGTCTAGAAAGAACCCCCTCTAAGGGCCCTTCCACACAGCAAAATAAGATATGTGCAATGTGCATTGAAATTTTTTTATTGATTTTTTTTAAAAAAAAGTATAGTCCAGCCCTTCATTGGTCTGAGGGACAGTAAACTGGCCCCCGGTTTAAAAAGTTGGAGGACCCCTGAACTAGAGTATATGAGGCCCCTTCTACACTGTCACGTAATCCAGATTATCAAAGCAGATAATCCACATTATCTACTTTGAATTGAATTATTAGGCATGTGTGATCCATTAAAAATTGTTCTAACTCCTTCCAAAAATAAGGGGGGCTGGTGCTGCGTTTTTAAAGACTTACCAAACTTTTGGTGGTCAAAATTTTGGAACTCTAATGAAACTTACAAATCTTCATAAGTACTTCATTTATGGTGGTTTTGATTGCACAATAGGGAAAACATCACTGTCAGTGGGGAAGCTTGAGGGGCTTCTCTCTCCCTTATTTTTTGAGCTATCATGACGAAACTTGCTACAGTGGTATAACACATTTACCACAGTTAGTTCACCAAATTTCAGAACATTTACTTATCCACAGAATTTTGGCCAATTTTCAAAATTTTGATAAACATTTTTTTTTAAAAAAACGACAAGAGCTATCTACTTGAATTTTATATATAATGCACAAGATAACATTCTGACTGCTGAATGGATGTCTGCCAGCAAAATTGTATGTCAGAAAGATTCACACATCTACAGATTTTGGGGTTTTTTTTAAAGTATAGACCAAAACAATTTATCCCCCCCCCCCCAAAAAAAAAAGGGACAGCAGCAATTCCCTTGAATGGCTGTCTGTCTTTATGATACACAACCACATAACTTCAACTAAGCACAGATAATAATATTACTTACTTACTTTAGTCCTTTATTTTATTTAGACTAACTCTAAATGGCAACTGCAAGGCTAGCCCTCACTTGGGTCCTTCAGCCTCATTTGAGTCCTAAGTAGCTTTGCATTCTGGGAAATGTAGTTTCTGGCAGGACCTTTTGCAATTCTCTACCATGGGGGCCTGGCCTTTCCAAACTACATATAAGATGGCTGTGATTAGTCACACCCACACTTCCTTTCCTTATGGCGACACTGGCGAGGAATGAGATTTAAAGAGCACTTTATATTACCAAAGTTGCTTAATGGTTATAGTGAAAATTAGACTGACATTGGGAGACATCCAAATGTTACAGAACATTTACAAAAATAATGGGTAAGTGATTCAAATTCTAACCCCCCCCCCCCCCCCCAAACCATCCTGCATGCCTTGGAAATTGCTTTGTATGCAAACTTCAATTAATCAGATACAGGTTCCAATCTTTATTCAGAATTATGCACAAGCCTATGAATTATTTAATTCTACATTGCCATATAATCCAATTCAAAGCAGATAATCTGGATTGTATATGGCAGTGTAGATGAGACCTAAGAATGGGATGAAAGCACTGCTTTATAAAGTATGTTTGTGTAAATATTTTCCTTGTTTATTTAATTTGGTATTTTGATTTTTAATTGTATAGTCTGCATTGCTCTTTTTGATGTTTCTTGACATTACCAAGAGTCATGACATAGTCCATGGGGCATTATGTGGGGAGAGTACTAATTTGACAGCCCTCCTTAAGGCTGAATATGTTTAGTAATTGAACAATACAGACTGGTTCTGGGAAGGGAGAGCTAAGGATACATCACTATGATGTTTGGAATAAACTGTCTTTTTTAAAAAAGCTCTCCTGGTTGGCTGGAAAATGGGACAAGAATGCTCAACATGGAACAAATTTGTTAGAAGCCCCACTTGTCTTTTTCTCAACTTTGACTCTAGGAAGCTCTGATTACACAGCAAGGCCTTGAACCGATGAACAATGTGTTTTTCTTTCATGACAGAATCAATTCATGCACGCCGCTTTCCAGGATATTTGCTCGCCACTTCTCCTATGCTTGGGTAAATACTGATACGCAAGCCCATTTGTTTTAGTTTCCATTTCAGAGTTAATTAGGAAGCATTAAGTATGGAAGAGGGCAGGGGGTAAAGAATTTTCTGAGACATATGCCAAACAGTTCTGCAGCAAGTCTAATTAGAATTACCTTTCACAGCCGTGCACAAAGAAGCCATCACCAGAAGGTCATTAGGAAGAGGAGAGAGTGAAGCCATTTCACATGCAGTTGGGTACAGAAAACCCATGCATTATATTTCTGGGTTACCTTTGCTTTCATAAAATAGAATAGATGCTGACTTGTTAATTTTCTGCCTGGGTAAAACCTCTTTTATTGTTTCTATCTGTGAGCACATGTGTATGCATTAATATGTGTTTTTATTGATTTTTCAGAGTCATCAGACTTATAGCCAGCACAGATTTCCTGCTCTCACTCTGTTTTTTATTGTTCATACAGGTATATGCAATCTGCATGAAGCAATTTGAAATTACAAATGCCTGTAATCAAGTGGTTCTTCAGTTAAGGCTAAAATAACAACAGTTTGATCTTACTTACTTCCAGTTCATCCATCATGTTTTGTCCTCCCACACCGAAATAATGAGACCACACAATTGCTTGGGTTTAAATATGGGCAACTTTATTAACTGTTACCCATTTAACTTTAACTGCTTTAATTTATAAACTGCACTTGGTGTGGGAAAGCCGAGGTAGCATCCCTGCCCAGCCACTCCTTGGCTACCTGGGGAAAAACCTGGGACCCCTTTTAACCGAATCCGGGCAACTTCTAAGGCAGGGGTCCACAAACTTTTTAAACAGAGGGCCAGGTCACAGTCCCTCAAACTGTTAGAGAGCCGGGTTATAATTTGAAAAAAACATAAATGAATTCCTATGCACACTGCACATATCTTATTTGTAGTGTAAAAAACACTTTAAAACAATACAATAATTAAAATGAAGAACAGTTTTAACAAATATAAACTTATTAGTATTTCAATGGGAAGTGTGGGCCTGTTTTTGGCTGATGAGATAGGATTGTTGTTGTTGTGTGCTTTCAAGTCATTTCAGACTTAGGTTGATCCTGAGCGAGGGCTGGGTAAATGACCTTGGATGGCTGTATCCAGCCCCCAGGCCTTAGTTTGAGGACCCCTGCTCTAAGTACAAAATATACAATTCTTTATTGATTAGTCAATTTTGATCATATCAAAACATGCAAAACATACACATACAGTAAAACCATATATGAATACAAGGCATCATGGCCTATTGGTCTGTCAATCCACTCCTAAATAATTGAGCAACTACAAGATAAAAAGATTAAAAGGTTAAAAGGTTGCTCTAAGGAAATGTACAGGAAACCTCACTTGAGGTAATTAAGGCCAGACTCCCCTCCCACTCTTTCTTAGGCCATTTGCATTCCTGTCACCTGACAAAGTTAACCTCAGGAAAGTGTTTAATTAATAGCTCATTAGCCTTGAAAGGGGATGCCTTAGATATACCTCAAATATTCAACTTTCCTTATCTGTTTTCCGTGGCAACCTATTTAATACCACACCATCCCAATTTGCCCTGCAAGAGTATAGGGTAGGTGAAAAAACTGCCTAGAACGTAGGGGGGGATTCCTACCCAGCTCCCTAATGGCAACCTGATATACTGTTATAAAGGGGCGGGCATGATGGGTTGACGGTTGGCTTGAGAATGAATAAAAGGGGGCAGGGCAGGCAAATGACTGGCTCCGCCCCCAAAATAGTTCTGTCCGGATCTATTTCTCTCCCTTCGGTGAAGGGGACAAAGCTTCTTGAACACAACACCCATTTGCAAATACACACATACACATTATATTCTTGTGGGTGAGTATTGATGTTCCAAGCTCATATTCATGAAATGGTTTTTAAAAGGTTTCACATTCAGTACTGTCCCTAATGTGAAAATCTAGCATTCAAAAACTCAGGCTTATAGACTCAGTTACATATCTGTATTAATTTCATATATATATTAGTTGGATGCCTCTTTTTCACCATGACTAGGCATTGTGATTTCACCCATCAAACTACCCTCAGGAATTTTATCACAGTATATAACTTGTGCCTTGATTTTTATTGGGAAAAGATCTTCTGGGAAATTGGTATTATGGGATATCTGTGCCCTTGCATTATACCCAGCTGACCAAGTATGGATCATTATTTTCTATCAACAACATCTGCCTCTTTGGCAGACTCTTAAGACCATCACATTGGCAGCTTTGCTGTAACCCCTGCATCTGTTGAATAGTGACTACTTTCTCCTTGCTTGCTAGATTATTATATGGTGATTCAATTTGTTTCTGAAAAATGTCTGTAATTTTATGTGATTAAAGTTCCAACACAAATCACCTATGAGATCTCTAAGCCAATCCTGCTACGGAGATTTGGTGGACTTATTAACTGTTGACAATCTCCTCTTCCCTGCCAACAAAATATTTGTTACAATAAGGGCTTACTGACGATAATTGCCACCCTATTTTAGAATAGTGCCATTTTCTGCCATAGTAAAAATGCTCTCTTGATACCATCTTTTGGCTTCTGGTTGCAACTGTTTGGTCTGTCCCTGACATGATAAATAAATAAATAAATAAATAAATACCATGTTTTGGCTAAGATTTTTAAGAATATGTGCACTTTATCTCTTAGAAACTCAAATACGGATGACATCAGAGACACACAATGAACTCCACATTCATTACTGCAAATTTGCAATCCTTGATCTACCAAAGAATGGGACTTGAACATCCATGGATTTTGATATTCATGGGGTAGGGGTTTTTTTTCTTCCTGGAGCTAAACCCTGGGAGATACCAAGGGACCATCAGAATCTAGATCAGTGGTTCTCAACTTTTGGGTCCCCAGATGTTTTGGACTTCAACTCCCAGAAATCCTAACAGCTGGTAACCTGTCTGGTATTTCTGGAAATTGTAGACCAAAACACATGGAGACCCACAGGTTGAGAACCACTGATCTAAATCTTGTTTCAGAAGCTTTTGAATGGAGACAGCAAGAGAATGAAGGCATTCCCATGGTGGCAGCAGGGAGGATCACAAGGCATATAATGTTCCTAATACAAAGACTAAAACTTCACAGTAGCCCTTTTCATTGCGCTTTCAGCAACATAGTATCAGGAAACACACCTAGGTCCTGTCACGGTTCCTCTCACATGAAAAGCAACATATCTGAAATAGAGAGGTTCCTGTTCACAGAGATCCCATCTACACATGCTGCAAAATCTAGAAAGATTGGATTATAAGATGGGTGGCTAGAAAACTCATACCCACATGGAAAATGCATATTTCAAAAAGTTAGGAGAAAGTATGAAATTGGTGATAAAACATGCTGCAGTTTATCAATGTATGGACACTACAGAATGGAAATTCAGAAGAACTTTAGAACCAGACATGGAAACAGTGCCACCACTGGAACACTCAGATAAAGGAACTAGACTAGACGAGATTGCCCCTAAACACCCTCTCCGACTCCACAAGAACAGATTGCCTTGGTTCACCGAGGAATTGCGGTTGCTGAAGCGGGAGAAGAGATGGCTAGAGGACATGTGGCGTGAACTCCATGATGAAGCAGCGAGATCAGCTTATAAGCTATTCAGGGAGCCTTATGAGTATGCTACCACCAAAGCCAAAAATGTTTATTATGCTTCCTTGATAGCGTCTGCTAGCTCACGCCTGACCAAATTGTTTAAGGTCATCAGATCCTTGACGACAGTTCCTACCATCCTAAACAGTAACGATCAGGCCCCTTCAGCTGAGGCTTTTTAGAGCTATTTTATAGACAAGATCTCATTGCTCCGCCGGAACGTCCCAGGCACAGACACTTTCTGTATGGAAAACCAGGAGTTTTTTTCCATGGAAAAGTTCACAGCAACAAGTTCAATTCATCTCCAGATCTTCCAAAGAGTTAAAGTGCCCATAATAAACAATGTGTGATGGACACAGGTTCCTTTGGGTGAAACAATAATTAGCCTCAAATGTGATGGATGTGCCACATCCCATATTGTTCAGGATGCCATTTCAGGAGCTACAAATATCTTCAGAATCAAAGAGAGAGGATTTCATTCCAAGGACTCCCTTAAGCTAATTTATCTAAGGATTCAGGCCATTATGTGTCACATTTCAAAACACCTTAGTCTCCCTGCTCCTGTTCCATTTTTTCCCCTCTGCATGCGGTGGAACAATGTGTATTCTGAAAGTTCTGAACCCAGTACTATTATAGAGCTTCATTGTGTTTATAATTTGACTGAAGTACCTTCCAGACATTTTGGATTATTTTATACGAGCTATGATAAGAAAATGAATGAGCTTATACAGTTGGCATAATGTGCGGAGAGGAAATGGTACATTTAGCTGGTTATAGAGTGATAAATTCATACTTTGTGTTTCAACAATGATTGATGTGTGCCAGGCAATCATATGCTTGACCCATTTTAGTAACTTCTGCCTGAATGTAGATTATTTGTGTCAGAAGCTATAAAAGTTTTGAATGCTGATTCCAGAGAATTGATTGCCCCACTTATTTCCCTTTTCTTTCTTGTCTTCAGATATGTGTGTGTGTGTGTGTGGTGTGTGTGTGTGTGTGTGTGTGTGTGTGCATATTCACATACAGTACTGGTGACAATGTCTCCAGACTAGAGTCTGATACCACTTAATAGCTCAACATTTCTATTAAAATCAGAGTAACAATGCTTGTTACAATAACACCTTTAACAATTTGAGATGAATCTGTAACTTTACTATCTTACCTCTGTAAGCATTGACCAGTAATGGGCATAGAGGAGATAAAAATGTTTAAATAGAATTGTGGCAACTGTAGTTTGGTAAGGCACCAGAGAGGCTAAAAAGCTTGTACTGCTACAACTCCATAACATTGAGATGTGGTACTTAAAGTGGTGTCAAACTGCATTACCTTTACAGTGTAGATTCACCCAATGTAGATGTGCTCTCCTGAACTACACTTGTAGCGAATTGATGTCAAACTACAAATATTTCAAAAACCACACTGTTAAAAATATTGACACAATATTGAATTGTTTTTTTTTTTTTTGAGGGGGTACAGATTAGCTCCTGGTCCTTATTTTAAAATGCACAGATTATACTATTTTAAATAATAACAAATGAATTGTTAATTGCACTAGCAATAGGCCATGACATCAATTAATATACAACTTTTCAAAGTTGTATCGGGGATATTAAGTTCATTGCTCCACCAGTAGTCTTACCTAGAGTTGTGGTTGCTTTGTTGTTTCCAATACTTATGGCGATACTGAGGTTTTCTTGAAAAGATTTCTTCAGAGAGGGCTGTCTTTGACTTCCTCTGAGGTTAAGAACATGTCTTGCAAATGGCCATTCAATGTTTTCCCATGACCGAGTTTTGAGCCCTGAGTCATATTTAAATGCTCACACCATGTTGTCTCCCCCTACCTAGAGTAGATCTATAAAATGAAAAAAATGTATTAATCAAGATTTAGTTTGAATGTTGCATAGGTAGATTTAAAGGTGAATTTGGTTCATTTGTTGACACTGCTGACTAGCCTGCAAAATTGTTTAGTTGTTATCTGAGATTAGGAATATGTTTTCTAAAAAGAGGTGTGTTTGCTTTTTAATAAAAAAAAATACATTGCAAAACATGAGTCCTTTTTCTAAGATCCTTATCTAGTTTCCTTTAGATTGTTTTGAAAAGTGCAGTTGATTTGTGCGTGCTGCATGTGATGCTGACACAGTTATACCAATATGCTTGATAAAATATAAAAGAAGAATTTCTATAAGCATTCACAACTATCTAAACGAAATGAAGGAAATTGTATAAAGGATATAAACATGAGGAAAGCAAGCTCGTGCTTGTCTTTTATGCAGTAATCATACTATTTCTTGACTTTTAAGTATCCTTCTATGATAAATGACTTCCATAGAGCACAAGCAAAAACTGTGGAAAATATCTAACTGGTGTTCCTGGGGTGAGCTTGGACTGCCAAGTAACAATCAAATCACTTGTGTTTTTCCTCTTAATGATGAACCAATAAAAGGGGTTCTACAGTTTGGCCAGAATTGACAAACTTTCTGCATACTTCCAGTTGATTTTAAAGGATTAGACATGGCATACAGCATAGTGGTTTTAATCATAGGACTTTACCTTATGGAAACGCTATTCTTTGGCATTCCTACAAAAAGGAATAATGGCAACTTACCACAATACGATGACCAACTCTATTAGACTTTTCTGAGCACAATGCTACTGCAACCCTTTCCAGGTAGCAACTATACTCCATCCTCCTGCATTTCTGCTCCTCCAGATATTTATTTGTAATTCTAACTTCACAACTGCAGAAAAATGTAGGTTACATTTTTTTTAAAAAAAAAATGCATTAGATCAATGGCAGGTAAGGGAATGGGGAAGAAGGATAATCCCACCCCTGAGATCACTTCAGCATATCATCACACAGGTAAGCTGTGACACCATGTTGTGATCAGGGGTATTGTGGTGGAGTCTCCTACTCTGGGGGCTTTTCTGCAGAGGCTGTCTATTGGAAGTGCTTTGATTGTTCCTTCCTGCATGGCAGGGGGTTGGACTGGATGGCCCTTGGGAGTCTCTTCCAGCTCTAGGATTCTAGAATTATATATCAGGAGTAGGTAAAATGGGGTCTCATTGATACTACCCCAAAGGTAAGACAAGGGGAAGTTTCTAGAGACCTAAGGTTTTAAACCCAATACCGGACGCCCCCCCAAAGCTCTTCCCCACCCTCCTTCACCCGACCCAACAGGCGCCACCCCAACCCATTATGTCAACACAAAAGAAACTAGAGAAGGAAAGGGAAAGAAAAGGAATAGGGAAAAAAGACAACCCATCCGAAGAACTAAAGGAACCGAATATTAGCGATGTTCTGGCAGAAATATCGAAACTCCATTTAACTATGAAAAACAATCAAGAAAACCAAGACAAACAGATTGCCACACTCAAAGAGGAATTAAAAGGCATGAAGAAGGATATTAAGGAGGAATTCCACCTTGCCCTAAAAAATGAGATGAAAGGAGTTAGAGAAGAATTAATTAGAATGAAAGAAGAAAACTCAGACCTTAAGAAAGAAAATGAAAATATCAAGGAGGCACAGGTGGACCTAAAAAGGAAGATAATAACGATGGAAGGGACAATTTCCTCCCTAACAACTCACTTAGAGATGCAAGAATCCCGAGAGAAAGAATTTCAACTGAGATTCCGCAACGTCATAGAAGATGAGAACGAGAATACAAGAGAGATCATCTTAGGCCTGGTATCTACCCTGTGTAAGACAACCATAGACGAATCAAATAGGACTGTGGATCGAGTTTTTAGAATTAACTCTAGATATGCCACTAAACACCGAACTCCTCGCGACATCCTGGTTCAGTTCACAAAAAGAAACACCAGGGATGAAATAATAAGAGAAAACTCCAAACAACCGATCTTATACAAAGAAAGCAAGGTAATAATTTTAAAGGAGTTCCCAATAGCAACTTTAGAAAAAAGGAAGAAATACCAGTTTTTGACAGAGGAACTCAAAAAACGAAACATCCGCTTTAGGTGGGAAAAACCAGAAGGAGTGATGACAACGTGGAACAACACAAAGTATTGGTTAACATCAGAACCCAAGGCAAGGGCACTCTGGGAAGAAATGCGACAGAGTGAAAGTCAAAAACCCCAAGAGGAAGGAAATGGAAAAGACCTCAAGACCCCAACCATAGAGAGAAGCCCCGATATAGAGTGTAGCAGTGAAGGAGAATTCTCTCCAGGTTCAGACCAGCTGAAAAAGAAAAGGAAAAGATCTAGGAAAAAATCCCCGAAATTTCTGCAACAATCATCTGCACCGGAAAGAACCACCACGGAGGAAGGAAATAAGGTAATTAATGTTATATATTATGGACCTAAGAGTTAAGATACAATCTCAAAATGTAAATGGTTTAAACTCCCCCAGGAAAAGAAAGAAAATCTGGCATGCCCTGAAAAAAGAAAAATGTGCAATAGTTTGCATTCAGGAGACCCACATAAAACAAAGCCAAGCTACCTACTTGGAACAAAACTATCTGGGGAGATTATTCCATGCCTCAAGCCATGAAAAGAAAAGAGGAGTTGCTACTTATGTAAGTGAAAAAATAACCTCAAACCTAGCATTTAAAGACAGAGAGGGCAGGATTCTGGGTGTAAAGATAGAATTAAATGGCCAGAGAATTTTAATTTGCAACATTTATGCACCTAACGGTGGGAAAATAAAATTTTTGCAGAAGGTGAAAGCCTACATACTGGAGCAAGAATATGAAGAACTAGTGATTCTAGGGGATTTCAACGGGGTCTTAGATAAACACAAGGATAAGTCATACCCACCAGGCCATAGGCCAGGAAAAACTTCAGGGGAGCTACCGAAACTATTCATTCAAATGTTAGAAGATTATAATCTAGTAGACATCTGGAGACTACAACACCAGAAAGAAAGGGATTTCACACACTTCTCCAAACGCCACTCTACATGGTCCCGCATAGACATGGTCTGGTGCACAAAAACCTTGGCTGACAAAATATGGAAGACAAAGATTCTTCCAATTCTGACAACTGACCATGCGCCTATATCCTTTATACTACACGACCCTGAGAAACCTGGGAGATCCTACAACTGGAAACTGAAAGACCACCTACTAAAGGGAAAAAACAAATTGGAAAGAAATAGAGAACTACTGAGGGAGTTCTTCTCCCTCAACACGGAAAAAGATACCCCAATAGAGATAATATGGGATACAGCAAAGGCATTCATGAGGGGCCACTTTATAGAGCAAGCGAGCAGAGAGAAGAAAAGGAGAAGAGAAGAAGAGGACAAAATCAAAACTGAACTGGAAAACCAAGAAGGAAAACTAAAGCAAGACCCCAAGAACCACAAGCTAAATTACCAAGTAGAACTACTGAGGAAAAAGCTAAACACCCTACATTTGGATGAGATGGAGAGAAAGCTAAAATACATCAAGCAAGATCATTTTGAAAACGCAAATAAAACAAGTAAATGGCTGGCCAGAAAACTTGCGATTAGAAAACACTCCCAGAGAATAACACAAATAGTGGAAGATGAAGGAGAATTTCACCACACCCAAGGCATAATGAATCAATTTGTGTCTTATTATCAGAAACTGTATGAGAAAGACAGCATTCCAGAAGAAAAAGTAATGCAATACCTAGGAAAGCAGAAAATAACAAAGATAACGGAAAGTCAAAGAGAGTTACTAAACAAGAAAATAACAGGGGAAGAGATACAGAAAATAGTCAAGAGCCTACCCCAAAAAAAGGCCCCGGGTCCGGATGGCTTCACGTCTTCCTACTATAAAACATTTATAGATCTCCTAATAAACCCTCTAACCAAGACCATGAATAAGATACTAGAAGAAGGAATAATGCCAGACACTTGGAAGTATGCGAATATAACCTTGCTACATAAAGATAACACCGACAAAACTAAGACCAAGAACTACCGCCCCATCTCTCTACTCAATAACGATTACAAAATCTTTACCAGCCTATTGGGAAATAGACTAAAAGAAATCCTTAAAGAAAGAATAGAAGAAGAACAAAAGGGCTTTCTGCCCCGACGCCAAATAGAAAACAACGTAAGAATTCTCCTGAACACCATAGAATATTACGAGAAGAGGACCAACAAAGAAGTGGCGCTACTCTTCTTAGACGCGGAGAAGGCGTTTGACAACGTCAATTGGTTCTTCATAAAGGAAATTTTGAAGGAAATGGATGCAGGATACCAATTTAACAACGCATTTAACGCACTTTATTCCCATCAGCTTGCAAAAATACTAATAAATGGCGAACTTTCCCCTACCATAACAATTGAAAAAGGCACTAGACAGGGGTGCCCCCTGTCCCCCCTTCTTTTTATCCTAACCATAGAATTGCTCCTGAATAACATAAGGGATAATAAGGAATTGGAGGGACTAAGGACAGGTAAATTCAGTTTCAAGGTCCGGGCTTTCGCCGACGACATTGTGTGTATTATGGAAGACCCATTGTACCGATTTGGGAAATGGTGGCAAGTTATAGAAACCTTTAGCTCAGTCTCTGGATTCAAGGTAAACAAAGACAAAACGCAAATGCTAACGATGAACATCTCTCAAAGGAAAGAAAAAGAACTCCAAGCCAAAACAGAGGTACAGATAGTCAAGAAAGTGAAATACCTGGGGATTATGATAACAACTAAGAACATCCAATTATTCCAAAACAACTATGAGAAAAAATGGTCCCTAATCAAAGAAAAACTGAAGAGATGGGAACCACTAAACTTATCCCTCATGGGCAGGATCGCTGCAATCCAGATGAATATCCTGCCCGAGATGTTATACCTTTTTCGAACCCTACCAATTATAAAAACCAAGACAGTATTCAGAATATGGCAAAAAGACATTACGAGTTTCATATGGAAGGGGAGAAGGCATAGGATAAGCTATACAAACTTGTGCGACAGCAAAAAGAGAGGTGGCCTTGCCCTCCCCAATCTCCAACTCTACCATGACGCTGCCGCCCTCTGCTGGGTCAAAGACTGGATCAGCCTAAAGGATAAAAAACTTCTGACCCTAGAAGGATTTGATCTTATGCAAGGATGGCACGGATACCTGTGGAGAGGGAAGACGAAAACAGAGAAGAATTTTTCCAACCACTTTGTAAGAGCTCCACTTATTAGAATATGGGACAACTACAAAACAAGATTTTATCAAAAAACCCCGCTCTGGTTCTCGCCGAATGAAGCCAGTCAAGTAAAGGGAACATCAAGAGAGCTATGGCTGACCTATAAAGAAATACTAAAAGGGAGAACAAATGAACCATCTCTAAAGTCACAAGAGGAACTCAAAGCATATGATGCCTTGATTTCCTGGTACCAGTATTACCAAATAAAAGAGAGCTATGAGAAAGACAAAAAACTAGGCTTCGAAGATGGAAAATCCCTCTGGACCCAAATAATCAATTCGGAAGGGAAATGTATAAGAAAAATCTACCAACAACTTCTTCAATGGGAAACAGAGAAAGAGCGAGTGAAAGAAAATATGATAAAATGGGCAAGGGACATCGGCCGCCCGATCACACTAAAAGAATGGGAAGAAATCTGGTGTAAAAAACTCAAGTACACATATTCTACAGAATACAAAGAGAACTGGTACAAGGTCTTTTTTAGATGGTATCTCACGCCAAACCAGCTTGCGAAATTTAATAAAAACAAATCAGACGGGAGGTGTTGGAAGTGTAGAAAAGCAATCGGAGACTATAAACATATGTGGTGGGGGTGTAAAAAGGCCAAGGTGTACTGGCTACGGATTCACAAAGAAGTGGAAAAAATTCTATGCAAATCATTCCCCATAAAAATAGAATACTATCTGTTGGGATTAATAGATTTTGATCTAGACGTAAATGACAGCAAGCTCTTTTTCTATTTCTCCACAGCTGCCAGGATCAAATGGGCTCAATACTGGAAATCTAGAGAAGTTCCAACTATAGAACAGTGGATTTTAAAGGTCTACGACATTAAGAATATGGATCTTCTGACACAAAGGCTATCCGAAAATAACATCAAGATAACAGATTGGAGTAGCTTCCTAAACTATATCGAAAGCAGAACAAAGGATTAAATGATAAGATAAGGAAAACAATTCTCCTACAGACGCAGAAATATGAATTCTATATTCATATCAGAAAAAGGTCCAGAAAGCTTATGTAACAACAAATATAGAAGACCAAGGACTCATACATCATAATACAGAATGATGGGTAGAAGATCAACTCGTCTGCACAGCCGCACCGGGAAGCACTTTTCTAACATTCCCTCTCCACCTCACTCCCCCACCCCTCAACCTCTAGCCTATCTCCTTCCCCCCTTCCGACTCCCTGCGAGGGAACTATTGAAGTATGTTGTGTCAGTTAGTGTCTGCTTGTTTAGAGTGAGTGCCCCCCCTCCCCCCTCCCCTCACCCACCCCCCTCTCATACCCCACTCTCGCTTTTTTAGAGAGCTTCTTTTTCTATTTCCCCTCTATCTGTTTTTAATGTATTTGGAAAAATCAATAAACATATTTATAAAAAAAAAAAAAAGATACACTTTTTCTCTCCCATCCACCATCTTATCCTGATGAAGACAAGCTCTTTTGGGATCCAAATGTTTCCTGACTTTTGTTCACTTTCTGTCTCCAAAAGAAAAGAAGAAGGGAGAGAAAGGGAGGGAGGAGACTCCCCCCCCCCCCCGCTCACCCATCCTTCTCTGGTCCTCCATCTAGTCCCTGAGTTAAATTTTTTTGCTCATGCCTGGTATAGTTTCTCTGGACAGCCAGTTGCTGTCATCAGTGACTCACACTGGGTAACACCATCAAAGGAATGACACTGAAATGGCTGTTTATATATATATATATATATATATATATATATATATATATATATATACATATGCAGTGCTTAAGCAAAAATGTATTACTTTATATTTAAAAATACCACTGTGGTTAAATATAACTGTAAGCCCAGCTCACAGGTACTTAATCAATATACATAAAAGACTAAAATTCTATGCTTATTGGCTTTTTGAACCTTCTAATGCACTGCTTCTTAAACTGTAGGTCCTGACCCCAAATGAGGTCCCTTTAGCTCAATGTTGGGGTCTGATTTTTTTTCTGGATGTCACTTAGTAGCAGTTTAAGATATACAAATCTGTTGTGCAATTTTTACAGTGGACTCTACCGAAGATGCTTCAGCTGTCCAAAAGAAAAATTGGCCTGTTCAGCAAGCCTTGCAAATGCAGATTTTTATCAATAAATGCTTGATTTTTATACCTATTTTATATACCTATATCCCTGGGGTCATGTAAAAAATTATCAAGCCAAAAGGGGTCTCATATTGAAAAGTTTAAGAAGCCCTGTTCTAATGTGCAGACACATGTGTTTTTATCTTTGTGGACTACATGCTCTATTAAATTTGTTGCTGCTGGTTTTTTAAAATCTTTTTTAGTATTTTAGTCAGTCTTTCTGGTATTTTAGCTGCATCTTTGTGAGATGATCTGGCATAGAAGATGGGGATGGACCACTAGGTGAAACTGACTTTATTGATGCTACTGGTTGCCACATGCCATATGAGATGTGACATTCAGGCAAAAGAGAAACTGTAGACAGTTTTATGAGAAGAACAAACATATATGTCCTTGCTTGTGTGTATATGTACGTGTGTGAATCTATACCTGTATATTTTTGCTCTCTTCCTTCCTTTCCACCACTATTATATTTCTTCAATTCTAAACACACTTGTTTCCTACATCTTTAAAAATGGGCTGCATCTTAGACTTGGAAGTGTATCTTATATGGTTTTTTTTTTTGGTACTAAAATTAGGTTGTGTCTTATATATAATCAATATGTCTTACAATTGAAGAAATATGGTATTACAAATCATGGCATCAACAGAGCTTGCTTGGGCAGTGTATACTCTGACAGATAAAAAACTAAAAATTAAATGTTAAAATGAAAAGGAATATGCTTGCTCACTGAAATACATAACATAAAAATAGATGGCATGGACTACAAATAATGTAAAATAAGAAGAAAAAGTTTCTTTTCCCACCAACATCTAAGTAACAAGTCTCATTATATACAAGCAAAATAAATTAAGACCAGAAGATAATGCTCATGTCTATATTTGTACAGGATAACATATCTTTTAAAACATAATGATAAACAATAAAATGCAAGAATAAATTAATGCAATCAAATTTTCAGACTCCTACATGAAACTCTAATTTTGACGCCCATGCACTGACAAACTGGAATATAGAAAAGGATTTTCTTTTTCTTTTTTTGTCACAAGTATGGTAAAAATTACTTCCATCTATTTTTATGCTTTCTACAATTCCCATTGTGGGCTTTCTAATACATGCATCTGGATCTCTTAGCTAAATTGAGATTACTATTCAAGTACAGAAGGGGAATTACAGAAGAAGGGTCTCTACAGATGAAGTAGTGAGTGACAGGGCAGGCATGCCGAAGAAGTAAGATAAAATGAAATCTGGGCCTACAAAGTATCCCCAATGGCATCAATAGGAATTTTCATGTTGCTAATTTTAAGGTCATGCTTGAATAACACTTATGGGAAGAGAAAATAGTTCACCATGCTGATGGAGCCGAGGCAATGCTTTTTTGCCCCTAGTGAACAGGGCATATTCTGAAAGTTGGCATGTTTTTGCACCTTTTAATAGAATTTGCATTAATTTTTTACCATTGTAAATCCAAATTGAAGTATACAGACCATGACTTGTGGCAAACTGGGGAGCATGGTTACAAACATGGCACTTACTGTTTTATTGAAAACAACCCAAATACAAGACGTTAAGTGTTTACCTTATGACATTTCTTTCCTTTTTCAGTAAAATTGTTTTTTCTTCAAATTTGCATTTTTTCTCACACAATGTTGTTTTGGAGGCATTATGACATTGTGTATTGGCTTAACAGTGCAAGTATCTCGTTACCTACTGTAGTTAAGTGAGCTGTGTTTATAGGTGAGTGAATACAGACTGATATAAATCAGTCTATATTATTATATTATTATGAATCAGAGTTACAATAAATTGCACCTGAGTTTTTGGTGTGAATGTTTTCTATTAAGCATTCCTCTGTTTTTCTTGGTTTTTAAAATGGAGTTTTGGTACCACGATGGAAGTGGGCAGTCACTATAATACAGTTTTGGAAATAGATTTGTTTTTTTGGGGTTTTTTTTGGGGGGGGGGTTAAAAAAAAGCAGTTTCACTGTGCAGTGCCTATATAAATACACCAGGAACCAGTTTAAGGCTGGGATAGTGGACTGAAACTGAATAGAGAAACCACAGCATCTATGGCTAGTCAGCTGCTAGTACATGCAGGTGTTTTTTTTTTCTTAACCAGTCCACTGAGGTGTACCTATGCACATATCTATATCCATTAGGGATCACCCAGTTTTGAGCCTTGTATGGAATATACTTTGATTGACTACAGCACGTTATCTGGCTTGTTCCCAAGTTTCTGATGAGCTTTTTAAATGCTTTGTTTCTGGCTTGATCTGCTCTATAGCATGCATTGGGGATGTACATTTTGTGTACATCCAGCCCTTGAGCCAGCTTCAAACTATCTTATTGTGTCTGTGGCTTAATCAGATATTTAAGCCAAAATCCGTGCAGTTGATCATTGCCAGGTGATGTCCAGTTCTTGACTTTCTTCACTCTTTCAGTGATCATTTCTGTTGTTATTTCCAAGGTTCTAATTTTGTTCTCTGAAAATTTATTTTCAAAGTCTTTTATCCACTCAGCTTTTTTGTTGTAACCTTTCTCTGTTTCCCACAGATCTTTCTAGATTCCATTTGTAGCTGTTTTTCTGGTTTTTCATTTTTCACAGCCACCTGCTGATCCAGACTCTGGTAGAACCACCTCTGATCAGTAGGCCTGGGTAACAACAGAAAAATTTGTTTCTAAAATCGATTCGTTTTTTGGGGTTTTTTGCGTTTCGTTATTTAAAATAATTACAAAATTTTCCTTTTTAAAAGTTTGATATTTACGAAATTTCGTTAATATTAACAAATCAATTCGTTAAAATGGCGGACGCGGTTGCGCAACGTGAAAATAATAGTTTTAAATAATAGTTTTAACCTCGGAGAAGGAAAGAGGGGGGAAAGAGAGAGAGAGGAGGGGTGAAATCTCTGGTTTGACAATGCTTCTCAATAATAATAATAATAATAATAATAACAACAACAAACCACTTTCTGCCTTTGTGCATGTAAGGCACAGTGAAAGCAGTACTGAAAGTTGGCCATCCATTCTTAATAATAATAATAATAATAATAGTAATAAATATAATAAATATAATAGTTTTAACCTTGAGAAGGAAAGAGGGGGGAAAGAGAGAGAGAGGAGGGGTGAGATCTCTATTCTGGTTTGACAATGCTTCTCAATAATAATAATAATAATAATAATAATAATAATAATAACAAACCACTTTCTGCCTTCGTGCATGTAAGGCACAGTGAAAGCAGTACTGAAAGATGGCCATCCATTCTTAATAATAATAATAAATATAATAAATATAATAGTTTTAACCTGGAGAAGGAAAGAGGGGGGAAAGAGAGAGAGAGGAGGGGTGAGATCTCTATTCTGGTTTGACAATGCTTCTCAATAATAATAATAATAATAATAATAATAATAACAAACCACTTTCTGCCTTCGTGCATGTAAGGCACAGTGAAAGCAGTACTGAAAGATGGCCATCCATTCTTAATAATAATAATAATAATAAATATAATAAATATAATAGTTTTAACCTGGAGAAGGAAAGAGGTTAGGCAGGCAACAGGTCTCTGAGTGCTGCACTGCTGTGTCTCTTTGCCCAATGCACGCAGGCCAGAGTGAGGAACGAGGTGAGGTGACAACAGGAGGAGAGGAGAATTTGATCCACTTAAGCAGAGGCCAGGGACCCGGAAGTGGGGTAAATGCCGACCGCTTGCAACCAGGGAGAGGGGAGGGAAACAACTATAAAACTTGCACCAGACATACGGAAATAATAACGAAACAATTACAAAACAATTACGAAATAGCTTTAAAAATTCGTTTCATTTTTTAGTTGCTCCTGAATGGTTTGTTATCGCTTCGTTATCAAGAAAAATAACGAATTATTAACGAATTACGAAATTAACGAACGAAACCGCCCAGCCCTACTGATCAGATTGGAAGAATTGATTTTGTTTGTATTGGATGACTCTAGCTTCATATCACTCAATTTTTCTGGCTGTTGCCGTGATTTGTTGTTTCACAATTTCAAGAGCTTTTTCAATTTTTCTTGTGTTCAACCAATATTTTTTAATCAGGTTTTTCTTTATGTTAACATTCTTCAGTTTTTGCTCCTTCATGTTTTTTAGATTTCTTGCATCTGATCGTAGGCTTTTGATTTTTAACTCCAGCCTTATTTTCCATTTTGGTTTTCTAATTATTTGTCTTGCAGGTTTCAGTTGTTGTGTTCTTGTGTTACAATCACTGCTGTGCTGTATGCAAGCTGATTGGTTTCTTCCATTGTTGCTATCTCAGTAGTTGCAAGTGCAGCATTCACACCATCCATTAGAGGTGCCAGATGTTTTCTTGGTAGTGTTTTTAATGTTGGCAGTCTTTGCCTTTCTGCCTTCAATGCAGCATGGGTCAAAATTTTTCTTTAAGTTCTTGTTGCTTTGTGGTCAATATGTCAGGTGTAGTATAAGCAATGGCCACAGACTCTTCATGCTCATTGTCTTGAAAACTTCCTGTGTTTAATGTATTGTCCTGTGTTTTCTTCTGGCTTCTGGCTTCCTGTGTTTTCTTCTGGCTCTATATGTTCAGTAGGCTCAGAAGTCATTAGATCTTCTGGAGCTGTCCCCACAGTTGTTTGTTCTTCTGTTTCACAGTTGCTTCTTATTTCTTCAATTTCAACTTCATTGAGCACCTTTTTCTTGGTGATGTATCTCCTCTAGTCAGCAAGCCTCTGTTCAGTTACAGTTGAATCTGGATATTCAAGTTTCCATAGCTGGTACAAATGGGGTAAGATCCGCTCCCTCCCTCCTAGCTTTTAGAAAAAAATTAAAATCATGGTTTTGGGACCAGGCCTTCAGGCAGTAGAAGTAAAAGTAAATGTATGCAGCATTTCGGAAACACAATGACTGGAATGGCGATTCAACGGATGAAACTGTTCTATTGCTTTAATGATTGTTTTATTGCTCATGGATGTATTTTTAAATTTGATTTATGTCTAATTGTAGTGTATAATTGTAATTGTTTGTACTGGCATTGAATTTTTGCCATTACTTATGTGTAAACCGCTTTGAGTCCTCCTCGGGGTGAGAAGAGCGGTATACAAATACTGTAAACAAATAAATACATACATACATCCATTTTTGGTATCCACATT
Source organism: Anolis sagrei (assembly GCF_037176765.1). NCBI lineage: Eukaryota > Metazoa > Chordata > Lepidosauria > Squamata > Anolidae > Anolis > Anolis sagrei. Next base: position 122,007,661 of record NC_090025.1, on the reverse strand, counting down.
TTTGTGGTTTTGATCTATAACAGCAGTTCATAACAGTTCGGTTCTGTGGCATTGAAAATTTCTGCCATTTCTATAGTTGTTTTGCTTCCAGTTGCTCTACAGGCCCATGCCCTGGTTGCTCAGCAATGGGTCCTTGTTCTTGTAGCCCACTTGTTGACGGGGGCCAAGGAGAAGCACTCACCGCAGTCCTTATTATCTTGAGCGACGACTGAGCCAGTATAGACTTCTTTAGAGTTTGGTTCACCACATTTAAATGGGTTGGGTGCACTTAGTTCTACTTCTCAGTTCAGACCGCTCTGGCTTGGTTGAACCTGCTGGTAGTTTACACTACCGCCAGCACAGCTCTCAACATCATTGAAGTAGTTAAGCCCCCGCCAACGTCAAGCTGGCACCCGATGGGGGGATTATTATTATTATTATTATTATTATTATTATTATTACATACTTCAATGTATTGTATTTCAACAGGCACGTTTGCAGAGGCCTGTAGCTATAAGCAATAAAATGTGGAATGAACATCCCACCACCCTGAATCTAACATGAAGTAAAAAAAGGGCAGTTCTTTGCTATTTCTCTTGTGAATTTCATTGCTGTTTTATGCCATTATAGGCTGAAGTGACACAACTGATTCCAGACTCCTACTTGTAACATCTTGTGTAACCTTGTGCAGCAAATGTTACAACAGTACTTGTCTTTTCTTATCATTCCACATGCACACTGAGCATCATACTGGGAGTGAAGGAAATTGTTATGTATAGTCATTCCCTTACTCAACTTTCTTTTGAACTCTCTCCTATCAATGTTCAGTGTGTTACTCTACATAAGAGAACTGTAAAACAGATTGTAATCTTCTTTCATCTCTGTTTTGTGTTAAAGAGTTTGTATTGATTTGAGAGTCATTGCAAAGAGTGAATGGTGCAATTTTCTCTATTCCCAAGGATTTGCCGATATTAAAAAAGGGACTCATTTTCTTGCTTGTTTCATAGATTTGGAATGTCTGTATTGCCAAGGTTTCTGTCTGATAATACAGCTGTTTAAATTCAGGTTGAGATCCCAGGGTTTGAATGTAGTTTTTACTGCTTATTGAATTTTATGTCAGAGAGTTTGATTTCAGTTGTATATTTTATTGGTTTGATTAGTTTTATTATGTAAAGCACCCTAGGTTGCCATGACTTGTGGCAAAATAAAGGAAAAAAGGAAAAACCTTGGGTACACAATGAAGCCTCCATATCAAAGTAGAAAGACAACAAGAAGAGGGCTACTGAGGCTGTTTCAGAAAAAGTCTACAATGCCATTTAATCCAGTCCAATGCAGTTAATCTATATTCTGAAAATGATTATATGGTAGTAGAGATCCAGCCAGAATCTGTTCCAGCATTTCTTTCAGTTTCTTGTCTATAAAAGCATGCAAACTCAAGTGATATTCAAAAAAAAATACATGCACATTTTTATCTCTTCCAAATTATAGCTAACTAAATTTGCTTTAACATGACTGTAAGAGTATACATTAAACATTTGAAAATGTATAATTGTCTATCAAAAATCATCTGATTTCCCTTTCACTCAGATCCAAGATTGGTAGATTAGTTGTGGTTAGCAGTATCTTGGATACATTTTCAGACATTTATAGAAGCTATTTTGTCTTTTCTTAAAATGTTTTAAGTTTGCTGAAGAGGACACAGCTGCCAGAAATTCTCTTCGAAGACAACATAGGCTTTTAAATTTACCCCAGTTTGGAAGCTTTTTTGTTGTTGTTGCTTCCTTGAAATATTTAAAACCAAGATAAATTGTAAAATATGTTAAGCTTCATAACATCTCTACCTGTGGGTTCATCCTTAACCCTGGAACACAGTCCAGCTAGAAGCTATAATTTTGCAGAAATACTCTAAAGGCAGCAGTTTTTATTGGATCTCAGAGACTAAGCAGGATCAAGCCTGATTAGAACTTGGAAGAGAGACCACCAAGGATAACAAGGTGATGCATCCTATATTCGAAGGAAGCAAATGGCAAATTTCTAAATATTCTATTTACTATTTTCAAATATTATAAATATTCTAAAATAGCATATTTCTTCTGAATATACTTTAAGACACTGTACAGAAATTTTAAGGCAAAATGGGATGTGAAGGACATGATTTTACTAACACTGTACACAGAAAGTAAGCTAAACCCACACAATCTCTTCGATCATCTGGAGGGGCCCTGCTCGTGCTCCCACCTCCATCGCAAGTGCAATTGGTGGGGACGAGGGAGAGGGCTTTTTTGGTGGTGGCCCCTCGACTCTGGAACTCACTCCCCAAGGACATCAGGCATGCCCCAACTCTGGCAGTCTTTAGGAGGAGCCTGAAGACATGGTTGTTCCAGTGTGCCTTCTCAGAATAAGGAAACTCCTAGTAATGTGTCCCTAAATGCACTTTATCAATGATCTAGGATTGTCTGCATACCCCTTTCCTCTTTGAAATTCTATCCTAGTTATATATTTTACCTGGCCATGCTCAGCATTATTTTTTAATTTTTTTAATTATTACATTTGGCCCAGCCATAGGTTTTAATGCGTTGTTGTGCTATTGTTAATGTTTACTGCCGTTTTTGTTTATGAGTTTCATATTGTTTTGTATTGCTATTGTTGTTGTTTTTGCTGATGTATTGTGAGCTCAGCCTCATGTAAGCCACACCAAGGCCCTTGGGGAGATGGTAGTGGGGTACAAATAAAGTTTTATTATTTTTTATTATTATTATTAAACCGTTAACATTGTGACTATATCTACAATGTCATACAACTCAGTTTGAAACTGCATTATATGGGAGCTCATCACATTTAGTTGTCTAATGTGGGTAACAGTGTAGGGATTCACCAGGCATCATGGCAAATCTGTGAGGCAATGGGGGAATTCATCATCCCACGCACTGCTTTGCCCTCAGCTCTGCCTTCCCCATCACATGGGGGAAAGTGTCACTGCCTGGTTTCCCCTCACACTGTCCACATTGCTGGCAATGAGAACACAGGAAGCCTCCTGTGTTCTCTTTGCCCCGTCAGAAGTAGATGTGCGTTGTGTGAAGGGGTCTGACAGGCTCAATCCAGAAAAGAGGGTATCTATGTGTCTCAATTTTGGCATCTTTCATTAGCTATCTGAATTGTAAGCTTGGAGGTTACTATCTGTCACTGAAAAAGTTAAACTGAAGTTATTTGTTAGGAGTATTTTTAAGCATTTTTCTATTGTACTAATTCTTTGCTGAATTCGGCATTCCTTATGAGTTTGACTCCTTACTCATCTTGTCAGGTCAGCTCTGATGTTGTCTGCCTTTTCAGACCTCAATTTTAGTTACCTGACACAACGTAGTTTTAATTATTTCAGTGCTAAAATAATAGCCTGCTAGAAATGCTGTTCAAATTGCAAAGACATGTGGAGCTTTGCACTATAGCTAAAGAATCTCAATGAAGTGGCTCATAGAATTGATTTTGCTGATAGGGAAACCTATTTTATTCTGAAGCCTCAGAGTCTGAATATTCATTTTGAAGCTTTAGGGGGTGAAGACTTAATGACTTTTCAACTTGACATCAAAAAGTTTCATTCTTTAATATTTAAACATGGTTTGAATATGTCTTTAATCCTGTTTATCAGGAGAGGCATATTCACTTTATCCCAAAGTGCTATATAAAGCTGTTAACAGTTGGTTTGGAAATGTTTGACTGAACACATAGAAGACTTGTATAGTTTGCCAGATAATCCCCTAATCTTTAAGTGTATGTTTTCATGTAAAAGAATTGTTCTGCAGCATAAACCCACAATTAGTTTTAAAATGTAATCATATCTTATCTGTTCAGACTGCAATTTCAATGACACATCTTTATAGCATTTTCCTGGATTTTGTTCTTTCATAAAATGATTTTAACAATACAATAATTTCCTTGTTTCTTCCTTTGTTTGGTCTTAACTCTAAATTTGGTCTTAATACTCCTAAAAAAAGAGGTTTTGGTAATATTCCCAAATAAAATATTCTCAGTTTGAATGTGGATGTAACAGTGACTACACCTACTAATTCAAGTATCAGTCAAGCCTAAGGTTGCTGGAATAAAAATATAAAGGCTTTTTTGCCTTCAATGATTTTTTAGTAAGTTTCAGAAAGTATTGTTTGTTACCTGGTTGTGAGACAGGCTAATATCTTCTGAAATCATCTTTTTGAGCATGTCTTCCCTGAGCAAGTTAGCCTGATATAAATCTGCCCTTGAAGCAGTCCCAGATGTAAGAATTGAATCTGGGATTGCTATCCAGGTGTTCCAGGACTGTAATCACTCCTCTGGGCTGTCACCTCTTCCATGGCACTGCCACAGCTGCTCCTAGATGGCCCCAGAGCTCCACCCAAGCTCCTGTTCATCACTTGCACCTCTGATGATGTCCAAAGTGGTCATCTAGCAATAAGGAGGAAGCTATCACTTCTAAATGATCATAGGAGTACTCCACATGATGACCTGGGGCTAACACAGAGGTAGCTAGGAGTGACAGCAGCAACAACATGGGCACAATCCATCCTCTTTCGCTATGCTGGCCAGCACATGGAAAGGTTGATGGCAGCAATGTCCTACTGCATCGCAGACTTCCATGAAACCTTGGAATACTCCAGAGTTCCAAATAAACTCTGGAGTATCCCTCAACGTTGTCTAAAGTAGGGCAAAGTTTGGTATAGCTAAAAACACAGGCTACTATTAATCATGAATACAACCACAAATCAATTTGTGGTAAGTCCAGGTTTTTTGACACTATGTAGACCATTAGAGGTTAATGACACCTCTCTAGTTTTTACACTGGCAATACTGGTCAACTCACATTCTTCTTTTGGGATATTTGATGTATTTCCTTTTATGCCATTATCTGCATCAAGGAAATTATTCAGCCTATTGAGATGCATTTTGACCCACATCTAATTTTTGAGACTATGGATTTACTCATTGCAAGAAGCTACAGACCTGAGTTTGGCCATCAAATTCCATTGTAATCTTGGGAAAGTTGATCCTCTGTCAACCACAGAGGAAGGCAAAATCAAATCTCTTCTGAATAATCTATGCCAGGAAAACTGAGATAGGTTAGCCGTAACAAGGAAATGACTTCACAGCAACAGCCAAAAAAAGAAGAAGAAGAAGAAAAAGAAATAAAAGAAATAAAGAAATAAAATTGCCCACAATAGCAGTGAGATTTATACAATTGTTCTAGACACAACCAAGATATTTTATATTTTCCTTGCTTGGTTTGTTGTTGTTTTCTAAATTAAAATAAGTTCCAGTTTGGGAACAACAAAGGGTAATTCAAAATTCCAAAACTATGGGAGAAATTTAGAGGAAGAATAATTTAGAAATATCCCAGAACTATACAAGTTTAAAAAATGTACTCTTTTAAAAAAAATGTGATTTGAAACACAGGAGGCATGAAATATTCTGGTCACTACAGCATTTCATACACTGCGGTACCTATTGTTTTCTTGATGGTCTACTGCTTGACTAAAATGTGTGATCCTCAGGGAAGGAGTGTGAAATTAATTTTAGTTATTTTAAAGAGGGAAGGAAGCAATATCCTCCCCTGTTTGTAACATTGTCTTTATCACCACTCAACTCAGAGATGGGGAAAATGTCCAGTATTTCAACATATATAATATATCATCAGATAAAAAGTGAGTGAAATGATACTGTGTAAACACTTTGAAAGTGATAACATTTCTTGGCCATAATGCATCTTGAAAATCAGTTTTGAAAAGTTGTGTTTTAATTTTATTCCCTCAATATATAAATAGACAGTTGTAAGCACCCCCACACAAATCACACAGCGCAACAAAGATTGGTTATCTATTCTTACCCCCACCCCATCTCTCCTCACCTTATTACTGCACATGATACTTGAAAAGACAGGCTCCCAATTAGACAGATGTTTTGAGCATGTGGAGACTGAGCAAGTGGATCCAGTGGGAACCAGATGAAAGCTCTCAATGCTTGTTTTCTCTCCCTACTTCTCATCAGAGAGATAAAATATACTCCCACCCTACATGACCATATATGTTTGTCCACATTAATATTTGGTTCACTTCCTCTCCCCTGAGCCCCGCCCCCTCCAAAAAAATGAAGCTTGAAAGTGAGAAGCCTCTATTGATGATTTCACTTGTGAAGATTCAGTTGTGACTTCCTAATACATTATTCAGTGTGAATAAATTCTGTTCAGTAATACCCAGTGCAATGAAATGTGTGCTTAAGAAAAACTGCGTTTTAAATAATCTGAGTCTGACTCAGGCTGAAAACCCTCAAAGACTGGAATCCTAAACATATTTATTTAAGAAATGTTTGAAAACTTTGATGAGATTATAATGGAAACCAACTGTAATGGATTAACGAATTACAGAAACATTGAGTTCAAAGAGTCCACAAAGGTCATCCAGTCCAATTTTCTGCCGTACAATCAAAATACTTCCAACAGATGACCACCCAGTCTTTGTTTAAAAAAAACCAGAGAAGTAGACTCTCCCACAAACCAAGGCAGCATATTCCATTATCAAACAGTTTTTACCATTTCTTCCTATTGTTTGTTTTGAATCTTTTTTCCTGTAAGTTGAATTCATTGCTCCTTGTTCTAATCTCTGAAGAATCAGAAAGCAAGCTTTATCAGTCTTCAAAATTACATTATTTCAAATATTTCCATGTGATTATCATGTCCCCTCTCAACCTTCCCTTCTTCAGCTCCTTAAGTGACCCCTCAAAGAGCATTGTTTCTGGACTTCTTACCATTTTGGATGCCTTTCTTTGGACAAATTCTAGCTGGTTCATATCCTTCTTGAACTGTAGTGTTCAGATTGGGACACACAACCTCGTCACACAACCTCTTCCAGGGCTAAATTCAATGGCATGAGCCAATTTAGTCTCTGCCACCTACTGAGCTGGCTGGCTCCTATCACATGATGCCAGCATGGCTCCATGGTGAAGAAGGATGATGCTGACAAATAATGCTGCCGGAGCAACATGGGAGGGCCCTCGTGTTGCCATTGGAATGCATGGAGGGAAGCTGCATGGACCACATGCACTCATGCTCCCTGCCATCTGATTGGCCTCAGCTGAAACTGGGTGATACAGGGCATGGGTCATGAGGTACCCAACCCATGCCCTGCAGAGCATCACCAGGGGCCAAGTCATGGGTTGCTTTGAATTTTTCTCCAGAACCCAGAGCACATCACAATTTTGGACCGATGTAAACAGTTGTAGCTGATTCAGAACAGGCTTAACATGAGATCAGCAGCAAATGTCAATATAAAGACCCCATGATCTATGGGCTTGGATGGCCAAGGGACATGGGATGGCACTCACCATCCCCTCCCATTCTCACTGTGTTGGCCAATAGGCACCATAATGAGGAGAATGGAGGGTGACACTTGCTCATCACTTGGAATAACACTGGTCAGAGCAACAGTGAGATCTGTGAATGGATGGGTGGGGAGGGGGGATGATTCCTTCTCTCCACCTATTCTCTTCTGTGTCCTTCTGGTGCTCTCGCCAATGTCACTTCAGGCCACGAGTGACTGGGAAAAGTCATGCAACACCTGCTGGCTTGCTGCAATAAGGAAAATGGGAAGGGATTGTAAGACTGGCTATCCAACAGGACAAAACTGGGTTTGGCACCACTCAACAGTCAAAATTCCCTCCTTCCTCTGCATCAGCCAGGAAGGGCTGTGGTCAGGCATGTAGCCGGGGGGGGGGGGGGCTTGAGGGGCTTCAGCCCCCCCCCCATGAAATTCTCAGGGTGGTCCGCGAGAAAGCCTTACTGGTACATTACTTAAACTGTTGTGTTTATTCATATCATGATCTGATCACCATGCTCAATATATCTCATATGCATGGGGGTATTAGGATAACGATATAAAAGGTTTGCTAGGGTAGACCCTCTTTCACTCAGACTCAGCCCCCCCCCCCCGACTCAAACTGGTCCAGCTCATCCTTTGTTTGGGTATCAGCCAGCACGACAATGACTTAAATCAAGAAATAGTTTTCTAAGATCTACAGAGACACTCGCTGGAACACCCCAGCAAGCGAGAGTCCAAAAGTGGCAGGCTCAAACCCAGAACCTCAATCAATGGCTGATACCAAACCACTGACCACCTGTTGCAATGCAAACTGAGCCCTACTACATGTACAATGGAGGACCTTCTTGTGGCAACACCAGAGGCACTCCAAGTGGTCAGCTACTGGTTAAGGACATTTAATCAACTACCAAGCTTGTCTTTTGTCTGTCTGTCTGTTTGTTTTGTTAAAAATGTAATACAACTGTCTCTTTGCTCCTGACACGATAAATAAATAACTGCTTCTTATATTTGTTTAAATTTAATCTTAGTTTCCACTACTATTGAAAAAAATAGAGAAGGTAGATCTGTCTCAAATTTTCATTCTACTTTCCATTCCTCTTTCTTATTTCAGAGGGATTTAGAATCTTCTGGGCTCCTTGTATGATTGAGAAAATTCCTCAGGTGCAAAATTTAATGACAATGAGACAAGAAATATTTTAGAATGTCTCTGACTTTTAACCCCAGTTTCATTTGGATTACAAAAAGAAAGAAAGAAAGAAAGAAAGCTTTAATATATGTTTTTATGGCTGCATTTTAACTATGTTTTAATATGTGATGTTATAGATGTATTTAACTATGTTGTGCCCCTCCTCAAGCCAAAAGGAGAGGCAGGTATTAATATTAATAGTAACAACAACAACAACAACAACAACAACAACAACAACAACAACTGTTATTATTTAAGTGTGTTGAAAATCATGAATAAAAAGCCGGTCCGGCTTCTTTACACATCCCATCTTTGCTTCATAATCAAAAGGAAATAAGTGTTTTAGATTAGCGTAGAAAAATAATAGGGCCTTGTAGGGGAACTTGTCCTTATTACAAGTGAAGCTTAAATGAGGGAAGTCCTGTAGCTCCTTTTTTGCAGAAGAATTTACATTTTATTGTACCTTGCCAGCTTTCACTAGTAACAAAACTAAATTTAACGTCAAAGATGATTGTAGTATTGCAGCTCTCTGGTTTCATGGCACATTTTGAAAATGTAGTGCTTTTTCTACTTTTCATGCTCCTGACAAAAATATTTCTGGATCATTTGAGAAAACCCCTCCAGCTGTTTTGGAGCTATGAGGACATGCCACACACACACACACACACACACACACACACACACACACACAAACTAACATTTACCTGATATAACAAAACCCTGACCACTGGTTTGTCTTTTAAGTATGGATCAGTTCAAACAGATGAACTTTGAATCTTTCAGACTTGGCATGTGTCTAACCTTTCTTGATTGATGTGTGCTTTGCAAAATCTCAAAAATCAGAGAACCATTGAACAGGCTCTTCCCAGGAAACTTCACACAATCTCTCATTTCTGTTTGAAAAATGACTGTGCAAGGAAAATCATAGATGGGGAAAAAACCAAATAGCATATAGTCCAACTCCATCCATGCAGAAATCCACAGCTACAGTTTTGATAGATCCTTTGTTTCAAAAGCTACAATGAAGAAGAGGATACCAACTTTTGGAGTAGAGTGCATCTGCACTGTAAAGTGAATAAAGTTTATTTATTTATTTATTTATTTATTTATTTCGGTTGCTTCTACCCCGCCCTTCTCACCCGGGGGGGGGGGGGGGGGGACTCAGGGCGGCTTACAAAAGCAAGGCACAGTTCGATGCCCGCATCACATAACAGCAAAAGACAATAACATCAGATAACAAAGACAGCAATTCTAGCAATAACAACAATTAACAGAAAACAATAATTATTATAGGCAAAAACAACCATAAAAAACAATAAAAGCAATAAAATCAATACAAACCTCATTGACGGTCAGTAGGGCTGGGCGGTTTCGTTTCGTTAATTCGTAATTCGTTAATAATTCATTAATTTTTTCAATTACAAAACGATAACGAACCATTCTGGAGCAATTTTTTTAAAAAACGAATTTTTAAACACGTTTTGTAAATGCTTCGTATTTCGTTATTGTATTCGTTTCATTATTGTTCTGAGGTCGTTTCGTTATTATTTCCGCATGTCTGGGGCAAGTTTTTTGTTTAATTAGAGAAAAAAAATTATAATATCACACCAACAGTCAACAACAGAGGGAGAGGGAAGCTTCAGAAGTTTTTGGAGGTTTTTTAGCGTATTTCGCGGTCGCGTCCACCATTAACAAATCGATTCGTTATTGTTTCGGAAATCGATTCGTTAATGTTTTGTAATTTTTTTCACATTTACGAAATTTCGTAAATATCGAACTTTTTAAAAGGAAAATTTTGTAATTATTTTAAATATCGAAACAAAAAAAAACCCCAAATACAAATCGATTTTAGAAACAAATTTTTCCATTGTTACCCAGGCCTAACGGTCAGCGTTTCACAATTTCATAGTTAAATTCCAATTCCACAATTGTCAGTCCTTTCAGTCCTATCCATCTGGTTTCCATATCTAATTGTCAGATTGCCCAAAGGCCTGGTCCCACAACCAAGTCTTTATCTTCTTCCTGAAGGCGAGGAGGGATGTTGATGCCCTGATTTCCCCCGGGAGTGAGTTCCACAGGTGAGGGGCTACCACTGAGAAGGCCCTGCTCCTTGTCCCCACCAGTCTCACTTGTGATAGTGGTGGGGTCGAGAGCAGGGCCTCCCCAGATGATCTCAAATTCCGGGTTGGGACGTAGAGGGAGATACGTTCGGACAGATACACTGGACCGGAACCGTAAAGGGTTTTGTAGGTCAAAACCAGCACCTTGAATTGTGCTCGGAATTGAACCGGCAGCCAGTGGAGCTGACACAGCAGGGGGGGGGTGTGTGCTCCCTGTATGTCGCTCTGGTAAGCAATCTGGCTGCCGCTCGTTGGACCAGTTGAAGTTTCCGAACAGTCTTCAAGGGCAACCCCACATAGAGTGCATTGCAGTAGTCTATACGGGATGTAACAAGAGCGTGGACCACTGTGGCCAGATCAGACTTCTCAAGGTATGGGCGCAACTGGTGCACAAGTTTTAATTGCACAAAAGCTCTCCCGGCCACCGCCGAGACCTGGGGTTCCAGGCTCAGCGATGAGTCCAGGATCACTCCCAAGCTGCGAACCTGCGTCTTCAGGGGGAGTGTAACCCCGTCCAGCACAGGCTGTAACCCTATACCCTGTTCGGCCTTACGACTGACCAGTAGGACCTCTGTCTTGTCTGGATTCAATTTCAATTTGTTAGCTCTCATCCAGTCCGACACAGCAGCTAGACACCGATTCAAGGTCTGGACAGCCTCCTTGGTGACAGGTGAGAATGAGTGACAGATCTGGACATCATCTGCATAGAGATAACTTCTCAGTCCGAAACTCCGAATGATCTCCCCCAGCGGCTTCATGTAGATGTTAAACAACATTGGGGACAGAATTGAACCCTGAGAGACTCCACACAACAACGGCTGTGGGGCCGAACAGGTGTCACCCAGTAACACCTTCTGGGACCGTCCCTCAAGAAAGGACTGGAGCCACTGCAAAGCAATACCCCCAAGTCCCATATCTCTGAGGCGTCCCAGAAGGTATTGAAGGCCACTGAGAGTATGTTATTGTCACTTCACATGTTTCCAAACTTCACTTTTTTTAATTCCCATGCTGGTAGACCAAATATTTATAATTATTTCTTGTCAAATCCATCAGGTTAAAAAGAATTGTTTAGAGTTCCAATCAATTATTTTAAAACTGCTTTTCACCTTTTGGAGGTTATTTTATACTACAGAAAAACTATAAGAAAAGAGGAGTACTAGGTCTTCCTAGTCTCAAATATGAAGATTTACTACAAGAAGAAAGAAGGAGAAAGTCTGAAGTTTGGGATACATGCCTATCTTTGGTATGATAAAATAAAGCTAGATTCAAATTTTAATAATCACTACATAAGGAGATCATTATTAAATGTATGGAAGAGTAAAAAAAAGATATTACAACAGAAAGTCATTGTTGTACTCTCCACATGAAGCTTTGTTTTGAAGTAAAATTGTCTTGAAAGAGAAATGGTTGACTTATAAAGACTTGTTAGTGTTGGATAATGAACAGTAAAGAGCAAAAACAAGAGAGGAACTACTGTCCGAAAACTTGCCAATACAATGGTTTCCCTGAAGATAATTAGTAGAATGATTTGAAATGGATACAAACTTATTTTACATTTGTTATTGATAAGCCTGAACATAAAACTGTTTGCTAAGATGTATAAATTGTTGCTGTGATATGAAATGGGGGAGGTACAGATGAAAGATTTTATGGTTAAGTAGTCCCAAAATTTTGATAAACAAATACAAATGGAACTATGAGAAAGGGTCCAGACAAAGAGTTTGAAATTCATATTGAGTAATGACTTGAAAGATTTTTTTAAATAAAATGATGTATATATGGTACCTGACACCCGAAAAGATTGTTAAGATGTATAAAATATTTGATACAACTTACAATGAGTAATGAAAAAATTGCACACCCCTACAAAAGTATCTGTGAATAAAGCATGGCCATTCATTATAGACTGGAGAAAATACTACCATCATCACCAAAAATCATCCCCACTTTCAAAATCCATGCATTTCCCTTTCCAAACAGATTTACTCAAGAGAATTACAATAGCTGTTTTAATTATGAGTCACAAAAGAAAAGGCAACAGATGTATAAACATATTTTAGGTATCTATTAAATATCTGCTGTATTGTTATACTCCTGTTGGCTCATTAATGCAATCTCTATGGATTAACTGTTGATTTCTGAACACCTTCATCTACAAAGACACAAGGAAAATTTGCATTTTCACCTTATGTGCACTAATTACAATTTCTTTTATATATTCCTAATAATGAACCTTTTCCCTTCTTTCCTCGTTTTTTCTTAGTGAAAGGCTGATTGAATTATTTGACTGTGGTTAAAAATAAAAGAGAAAAAAAGTTGTAATTGACACATAAATACATCTTGCTGCAAATGAAGTCTTTATTCACATCAATCAAGGTTAAGTGGTATCAACTGGCAAATAAATCAGATGTACCTCTGGATTTTGAACAGATATTACTTGAAGGCATTTTGTCTCTTAAGTCAAGAATGTTTAAATTGTATGTGCACATTCTAGATTTTAGTCTATAAATAGCCTGGAAGTAATGACTTCTGGTTGATGCAATAGTGGAGAGGGGGAACAAGGAAAGTTGAGGGGAAACTCGGAATTCTTGGGCTCAACTCATATCAATTCTGGACTATTTTTTTAATACTCAAACCCATAAGAGAGGACCACAAGCTCTTTCCTCCCATAGTATACAATCTAACAAACTCTTTTAGCTCCTATTGAAGTTCAGAAACCAGAAAATCTCCAAAAAGGAAGCCAAAAACTCTCCTGTGAATGTGCCAGCGTGATTCCAGATTTAAGCAAATCTTGATCGACATATCTATGTTGTATGGGTTCCCTCTTTAAACTGATGGGGCTTACTTTGTAGTTTTGGAACATTGAAATACCAGTGGCTATTACTCCTGACCACATTCTGCTGGATCCACCCATCCTTTTAATTTCTCATTAAGACCCCGATGAACTGCCCCTTCAAATGTTTTGAGAAAGGACAAGAATAGGACTGTTAATGAAAAACCCAATGCCTCAACATTTCTTTCAAATAAATACATTTTGTACTTTTTCCTCGATAAATTATGCTCCTGTTGAATATTATCTAGATAGTCATATCTGCCATATATGTAATTTCACTTCCAAGGCCTTTCCATGTTCTCTTGTTGGCTGAATCTCGCTTAGTTACCATGAGAGAAAAAGGATTTTCTGCTGTGGAGGTAGATAGTTTAGAATACCTGTCATAGGGAAGCCCATCTGTTCCTATCACAAAATCTCTCTATGAGACAAAAGTTTCATAGAGAGCTAACACATTAGAGATTACAACATGGCCCTTTAAATATTGCACATTTCAGTAGTTATTTCAGCCAAGCTATCAAGGCTTTATTATTTCATGACTTCCCTTGTTTTATTCCCAAGAGAGCAATTTCATGTATATCATTTCTACCAACATCCCAATACAAATTAGGCTACTATATCAGTTTTGCATGAAAAGTGATATAAATTCTTAACAAAGTCTTTGAAATAGGATTCATATAATTACATAGGGCAGATCCATACAGCCTTTTATCCCAGGAGCATCTGCGTTTAAAAAACATGGATGTTCCTGGGAGGTTGTCTACACCCACCCCAGAGAGTGTGCGCTTTCTGGGGTGAGTGTACAGATGTTGTATTGGGACTTCCCAGTACAACATCGGGACACCAACCCCCTCTCCAGAAGCCCCCTAAAAGGAATTTAAAAAGAAAATAACTCACCCAGTCTCCATGGGACGGCTGCCAGAGTTCTCCTGGCTAATACAAACAATACACAAGGAGAAATGGGGGAGGGGAGCCAATTTCTTCGCCCCCCCCCCTTTCTCCAGGTGCATCATTCTTTTCTCTTTTTTTACTTGGTTTTGATGGGCTGTGGGGGAGGTTATTGGGATTCCCACAGTTTTCTGGGCTAATTTAGCCTGGAAAACTGTGGGAATACTGTCTGGACTGCAGTATTTCCAGTCCAGAACTGAAAATAGTGGGTTTATCCTGCACCTTTCAAGAAGTCATGGAATAAACCCACTATCTAATTAATTTGCTACAAAGCAGGGTTTTCCTGGTTTGTAGTGAATTAATTTGGGACTGTTCAGAACATTGTCTTGACAGCCCCTCCTTTATTGTGGTAGATACTGCAATAAAAATACTGTCTGGATAGTCCCATAGAGAAGAGAGTCATGAAGATCTATATGTAAAAAACGAATGATGAACCTGCTGGTCCTAGGTTCCAATATTTCTGCAACCATTTGGAAAGATGCAATACAACTCCCCACCTTGAATCCTCTTGGGGAGGTAGGGCAGGATATAAATAATAATAATAATAATTATTATTATTATTATTATTATTATTATTATTATTATTATTGGAAACCATAAAACAGAGTAACCAGTCATAATGCCAAAGGAAATAAGAATAAAGAAGAAGAAAAAAGAAAGAAACTTCTTCCAGTTTTGGAAATTGTTGTCCTCTGTGGTCAACAAGAACTGAATTTGAGAGCAATGATCCAGGACCTATTACCTATGAAGTACCCTTGCATAATGATGGTAATTTCTGGGCCTTGTTAAGATCTCATGCCAAATCAGGAGACACTGACCCAGAAATGAATTAATAGACAGTTGTGGTAATAAGAGAGTCAAAAAATTGTTGGAAGATGCAATGCATCACAATGTTACTCTGTTTTGGCAGATTAAACTTTCTATGTGGATACTTCAGAACAGTTATCACTCTCGGTAAGGTAGGTTGATGTTTAAGCTGCAGGAATAAGAGAAGACTTTGTAGACTTTGTGAAGATAAGTGATATGATATATGGAGGACTTGGAGAAATTATTTTGAAACATTGAAAAAATTGGGCTGAAATTGTAATACTTGTGTTGGCAGGGTTATGATGGAGCTGCTAATATGAGTGGTCATATTGGGTACACAGGCTACATGCCTGATTATTAAGGCTGTGCATTATTCCAATTTTCAAAACAGACTCCGGATGATTCAGCATTTTTGGGCTTTGGATTACTTGTAATGGCATGGGTGGTGCGGCCATGGTTTTTTCTTTCTTTCTTTCTTTTTTTTGGTCTCAAGAAAAAATTCGGCATTGGGAAATGGCTGCTTTCCATTTCTTTCAGCTACACATGGAGCGCGGAGTGGCAGCCACGTGTGCATGGGTTTTCCTGTGAGTCCTGCCACCTGAGACAATCAGAAGAAAGCTGCTCATGTGTCTTTTATCCAAGTTAGTCTATAAAAACTGGGGCAAGCGTCTCCATTTTCCTGTTGAATGGCATCCTGGCTGTTGAGAAAGAGAGAAATTATGGGCCAGCTAGCTCCATTCATTGTGTCTCTTAGTGCTGTCACAGCTTTGGATTGCTTTTTGCCTCATTTCTTTTTCTTTGGCAATTTAATTAAATTTTCTTAGTTTAATATCTTTCTGTTCTTTTTTAAAAATCTAGGGAAGTGAGGGTGAGCAAGCATTTTGAGGGCGTGAAAGTGATTTTTTGAGGGGGGGGTTGTATAAATATTGGGTGGATTAGTGAATGGAGGGGATAGCCCAATTGTCTTGAACCCCTGTAAGTCATTTGTTGTTCACCTCTTTGACTCTTGTATTTTTATTGTGTCTTCTATATGTGTGTGCTCCATTTCTCATACAAGAAGCCTGAGCCTATTCCCCTAATATAAAAAAGATTACACACACACACACACACAATAATAATAATAATAATAATAATAATAATAATATGCATACATATATATATATATATATATATATATATATAAATAACACTCAATGTGTGTTTGGAGGGGGGCGTGGTGTGCGTGCTGCTGAGTCAAGTGGTCAGGCTTTCAACGGAGCAAAAGCCAGAGGGAGAGGTCAAGTACTACCAAATCGCAATCAGTTCCTCCCATGAGATACCTTTTTGGGTTTTTAAAAGGAGAATTTATTTTTAGAAAGTTTAAGAATTTCCTAAAAGTCAGTGGATGACCCAAACCTTCTGAAACTAGGTGGGATTGCAGTAGTAAATGTGCCCCCCAAGTGTGGCCATTTTGGTCCTGAAAGCCATAAAAATGATGGGAAGTGGAGCCTGGGAAGTGAACCACATCTTCCTGGAGCAAAATGGATCTTCGGGCTGCCAGATTGAAAAATGGCATTTTGCACTCCCAATTGGGCAGCTCCCAAAAAAATGGAATAGGGTCATCCCAAAAATTGTACTGAAAATGGAATGGGGTTTACTTGAAATGCACACCCCTACTGACTATATTACACCATTTCAGTGTTTATTTCCATTGCTTTGAGTGCTGGATTCAGTGTTAATCTGTTACCTTTATTATGTTTTAGATGTTTTTTTGTTGACCACTTTGAATTTCTTAGAGATATCCAGGGTGATAAAAAGAATATAAAATAATTAACCTGAATTAGTACTTCTCTAGTTGCCACACAGAAAATCTATTTGGGCAATTCTATATTCCTTAGAGTAAAGGTGTCTTGAGCAGTAAGGTCAGAGAGCTTAACGGGGCCTTTCTCTTCATTTTAAAACATTTCCATCAGGCATTTATTTCTAATTATGTGAAGCATTTATTGGTGAAACATGCTACTTAAGCAGCAATTAGATGAAAAATGTTATCTCATTTTAACCTATATTCCCTTTCTGTATGTTAATCAAACAACATTGCTTCAATGTTTAGTCATTGTTTTTCATTTTATTATGCTATTATGCTGGAACTTCTTCTGTTCTCCAAGAACTCTCAAAGATGATTGCCAATGGTTCCGAAATGACTTCTGCTAGTTCCTTCAATACTCTTGGGTGTAGTTGATCTGGTCCTGGGGACTTGAACTCATTTAGAGCGACCAGGTATTCCTGAATGACTTGTTTCCCAATTTGAGGTTGGATGTCCTCTAAATTGGGAAACAGGTCATCCATTATCTTCATACGTTTATTCTGCTCTTTTGTTATTAGAAATATTAATTTATCCATATTCATAATATCAAAAAAATTCTATCCAATCTTCTTTCTGTGGTCTTAGTTTTTGTCTCCTTTTTCTCACATACACAATTCTCGCTGCAGTTGTCATGTAAGTAAATAATTTGTCCTCATTGATGTTCCATTGTATCTTCATCATTCCTAGAAGGGAGTGTTCTGATTGTAATGGGAGTTTCTTCTTTAGATTTTTTTGGGCAAATTTCATGGATCTCTTTCCAGAAGATTTTTGCTGTTTCACATGTCCACTACATATGTAAGAAGAATCCCTCACATTTCCCACATTTCCGGTATTTATAGTTTATGTCTTTAGTAAATTTGGCAATCTTCTTAAGTGTCATGTACCATTGGTACATCATTTTCATCCAATTTTCCTTCGGGTCAAATGCATATGTATAATTTAATTTCTTATTCCATGTTGTCTCCCAGTCCTACAGTGGTATGGATTTTCCTATATCTCTCACCCATTTCACCATAGAATCTTTGATTTGTTCTTTCTCTGTATTCCATTCCAATAACAGTTTATAAATTTTAGCGATAGGTTTTTTTCACTTCCATTAATCTTCAGCTATCTCTTTTCCAATTTAATGGTGGAATTTACTTCCTAGCTTGTATTACCTAATATTGTTTTCTAATTCATCATACGTACAATGTGGTAAATATACAAGATTTTTTTTTACAATTTTGTACATTTATAGCTGTTTCCAATGTTTGGGTGGAAGATGTTTATAGCAGTGATGGCCAGTAGCAATAATCTTTCCTGCTCTCATCAGCCGATTGGCTGTTTAAATGTTAATCCTGGCTCCTCATCTATAACTGTGGGGGGTTGATCAATCCTCATTTTTTAAATTGTGCTTTGCAATCAGGACTAGCACCACTTTTGATGATGATTGAGATGACACTGTTAATTTATTTTGTTAATAGAATCTGGAGCAAGAATGAGGACTTCTATGTTATCCACACATCATCTGTTAGATGTGCATTACCCTTGTTAATGAGCATGCTGCTAGCCTTTTAACCTGGTACTAATTTTAGTTTTTGTGGTTGCACACAGAGCCCTTTTACTCCAAAATTATTCAAAGGACAGAGAACATATTTTCACAGAGATTCAAGAAATATATCTCAGTATTGCCCAAAGCAATGAATGGGAAACTCAATTTTAAAGTGAAAACATTTTAAAACGAAGAAGAAATTTTTGTTTAAAGTAGAATAAACGCTTTGCAGAAATATAACTTTGACAACAAACAATATGATTTTTCACTAGCTTTGTTTAATGCATGTTAAGTACTGATAATTCCAATAAGAATTGCTACATCATGTGGAAGAAAGAAGCAATAGATTCTGTCACTGTACCGCCATAGAATGCAACTGAGAGATGTTATATTGAATGCCTATTCAAATTAAAAATTACTTTACTTACTTAGGGCGATCCCTCGTTGGACGAGTAAGATGGTCTTCCATTATGGATTTCCTTGTGGGTCCGTAGGTGGCTGTGGAGCCCTATTCTTGCTCTGCATCTTCTTCCGCAGTGAGGGCATTGGTTTCCAGGTGGAAGGCGTTCCCGGTCGGGGTTGGCTTGACGCGCCTTCCTCCTGGCACGTTTCTCTCTTTCACCCTCCACTCGTGCCTCCTCGAATTCTGCAGCACTGCTGGTCACAGCTGTCCTCCAGCTGGAGCGCTCAAGGGCCAGGGCTTCCCAGTTCTCAGTGTCTATGCCAGAGTTTTTAAGGTTGGCTTTCAGCCCATCTTTAAATCTCTTTTCCTGTCCACCAACGTTCCGTTTTCCGTTCTTAAGTTCGGAGTAGAGCAACTGCTTTGGGAGACGGTGGTCAGGCATCCGGACAACGTGGCCGGCCCAGCGGAGTTGATGTTGGAGGACCATCGCTTCAATGCTGGTGGTCTTTGCTTCTTCCAGCACACTGACGTTTGTCCGCTTGTCTTCCCAGGAGATTTGCAGGATTTTCCGGAGGCAGCGCTGATGGAATCGTTCCAGGAGTTGCATATGACGTCTGTAGACTGTCCACGTCTCAGAGGCATATAGCAGGGTTGGGAGGACAATGGCTTTATAGACAAGCACCTTGGTCTCCCTACGGATGTCCCGGTCCTCAAACACTCTCTGCTTCATTCTGGAAAATGCTGCACTTGCAGAGCTCAGGCGGTGTTGTATTTCGGCGTCGATGTTGACTTTGGTGGAGAGGTGGCTGCCAAGGTAGCAGAAATGGTCCACATTTTCTAATGTTACACCATTAAGCTGTATTACTGGCATTGGAGAGGGATTGGCTTGTGACTGCTGGAACAGCACCTTGGTTTTCTCAATGTTCAGTGACAGGCCGAGCTTCTCGTATGCTTCTGCGAAGGTGTTTAGAGTGGCTTGTAGATCTTCTTCTGAATGCGCACAGACGACATTGTCATCAGCATACTGGAGTTCTATAACAGATGTTGTTGTAACCTTGGTTTTGGCTTTCAGTCTGCTGAGGTTGAATAGCTTGCCATCTGTCCGATAGATTATTTCCACTCCGGTGGGAAGCTTCCCATCAACAAGGTGAAGTATCATAGCGATGAAGATGGAGAATAGAGTTGGGGCGATAACACATCCCTGTTTGACACCGGATTCCACCTTAAATGGGTCACTTTGGGAGCCACTGCTGTCCAAAACTGTTGCCATCATGTCATCATGGAGGAGCCGCAGGATGTTCACAAATTTGTTAGGGCACCCGATTTTGTGGAGGATGGTCCAGAGAGCGCTGCGATTCACTGTGTCAAATGCCTTTGCAAGGTCGATGAATGCCATGTACAGGGGTTGGTTTTGTTCCCTGCATTTTTCTTGGAGTTGTCGTGCAGTGAAGATCATGTCCACGGTTCCTCTGGAGGGGCGGAAGCCGTTTTGGGATTCTGGGAGGGTGTCTTCTGAGAGGGGCAGAAGGCGGTTTGCAAGGATTCTTGCGAGGATTTTCCCAGCGGAGGTTAGAAGGGAGATACCTCGATAGTTTCCGCAGTCTGTTCTTTCCCCTTTTTTGAAGAGGGTGATGATGGTGGCGTCCTTGAAATCTGCTGGGATTTTCTCGGTCACCCACACTTTTTCTATGAGCTGGTGGAGTTGGTGTGTTAGCTCAGGTCCTCCCTCTTTAAAGATTTCAGCAGGGATCCCGTCTGGTCCACTGGCTTTGTTATTCTTCTGTTGGCTGATGGCATTGCTGACTTCTTCCAAACTAGGCAGTGCTGCAAGCTCATCCCTGGTTTGTTGTTGTGGGATTTGTGAGAGGACCTCTTCGGCCACATTGGAGCTGCGGTTCAGGAGGCTTTGGTAGTGTTCTTTCCAACGTAGTGCAATTGAGTTTTGGTCCTTCAGGAGTTTGGTTCCATCTGATGAGCGTAGAGGCTGTATGCCATGGTTTCTTGGTCCATAGATGACCTTTGTGGCTTTGAAGAATCCCTGAGCATTATGGGTATCTGCCAGGTGTTGGATTTCTTCGGCCTTCTTTGTCCACCAGATGTTCTTGAGTTCTCTTGTCCTTCTTTGGACCTCAGTTTTTGCACTGGCATAGATCTTTTTCTTAGCAGCACAGTTGATGTCTCTCTGCCATGCTTGGAAGGCTTTCCTTTTCTTGTCAATTAGCTGTTGGATCTCGATGTCATTTTCATCAAACCAGTCTTGATGTTTCTTGGCTTGGTATCCAATAGTTTCTTCGCAGGCTTGGATGATGGAGGTCTTCAGTTTGTTCCAATGTTCCTCAACATTTTCGGGGTGTTCTGTGGGTAGATGGTCCTTGAGTGCTGTTTGGAGATGGGCTCGTCTGGAGGGCTCCTGAAGGGCTTGGGTGTTCATTTTGCGCCTTGTCTTCCTTCCTTGGAGTCTGCGCTTGGGGGCGATCTTGATAGCCATCGAGGATCGAATTAGCCTGTGGTCAGTCCAGCAGTCGTCAGCACCTATCATGGCTCTTGTGAGGAGCACATCACGGCGGTCTCTGGCGCGTGTGATTACATAGTCTAAGAGGTGCCAATGCTTTGACCGGGGGTGCTTCCATGATGTCTTGAACTTGTTTTTCTGGCGGAAGAGCGTGTTGGTGATGACAAGGTTGTGCTCCGCACATTTGGTGAGAAGCAGGATGCCATTTGAGTTGCTGTTTCCAACCCCGTCTTTTCCAATGGTCCCTGGCCACAGGTCGAAGTCTCGCCCGACTCTTGCATTGAAGTCCCCCAGGAGGATGATTTTGTCCCCCTTAGGTATCCCCGATAGGACGGTGTCCAGCTGACAGTAGAATTTCTCCTTGATGTCTTCGTCAGCATCTAGTGTTGGTGCATAGGCACTTATGATGGTTGCCCGTTGGTTTTTGGCAAGATCGATTCGGAGGGTTGAGAGTCGTTCGTTGATGCCAGTGGGTGCTTCGGACAGATGTTTCACCAGATCATTTCTGATGGCGAAGCCAACTCCGTGCATTCTTTGGTCTTTTTCGGGCAGTCCCTTCCAGAAGAAGGTGTAGCCTCCTTTTTCTTCCTTCAGCTGTCCCTCTCCTGCTCTCCGGGTCTCCTGAAGGGCTGCTATGTCGATGTTGAAGCGTCCCAGCTCCCTTGCAATGATGGCAGTTCTGCGTTCGGGGCGTTCACTGCCACTGTTGTCCATCAGAGTCCGTACGTTCCACGTACCGAAGTTCATTTTTCTTTTTTGGCCGCAGGGTGGTGACCCCACTGGACGCGGCAGTCCAGTCAGGGATGAGTGAGGCAGACTATGTTTGGGGCACCTTTTCTAGCCCCCTCCCCATGTGGGGTGAGCAGAGTGGGTCCTCAATAGGGCTGCTCAGTCGTGGATACAGCTGCCGAACTACTCAACTGCCTCGGACCTTGAGGTAGAACGACTGAGTCCGTACCCACCGCCCATGTGCCAGTCTGTGACTAGGGGCTTCCAGATTTCACAGTCCTGCCCCCGTCGCCACTCGCTGATCGCCATGGGACTTTGGTTGGTTGGTTTTTATTTTCTTTGGAAGACGCCTGTGCGTGGATTTTTTTAATGTGTGGAGGTCAGTGCACAACTGATCAACACACAGACTTCACAGAGTGAGGTTCCACTGGTGATGTAGTTTAACACAATGACCGTGGCTTCTCAGTCTGTTGCAGCCTTCTTCCGCCTTCGCAGCCGTTGTAACATGTGCCATGTTATCCTCCGCCTGCTCCGCCGTTGAGGTCTTTGGGTCTTCGGACTGTGCTTGGTCTGGGACCTCCCCCGCAGCCACTCCTGGGAGTGCACAACTCCAGTTGTTGTGCCTACAGGTTCATCGGAACACGCAAGCCCCCTCACCACGACAAGGTGACAGTCCATCGAGGGGGCAAATTAAAAATACTGCATGATGAACCAACCTATTGCATATGACATATCATTTCCCCCAACTCCTTTTGTTATTTGTTTTTTTTAAGTCAAGAATTTTTTACCTGGCAGAACATGTAAAATATGCAGAGTAGAGTACTGTAGCTGTTCAGTACCTTCAGAATTCTTGCCTTATCTTCACTAACCCTAAACCCCCTGTTAGAACCAGGAGTCACTCATGAATGTACAAATGTAATCCAGAGATTTTGGTTCCATAATGCAAAGGAAACCAGATTAACTTGGTTTCACTCACATCACACAAAGTTGGAGTATGTTCCAGAGTTTTGGAGAAACTCCAGAGCAACCCTACACTGTGTGTGTACACATGAATCTTCTCTAATCAGAACCAGTCCACTGTCCAGATGGGCCAACACTGCTATCCTTTTCCCCCTGTGCTCATTGGTACAAGGAAAATGGGGAATGACCTGGCCCAAGTAGTGCTCTTGTCACCAGAGCAGACAGCCACTGTCTTTGCTGACATCAACAAAGGCCTTGCATGACCAAGGAGAAGCAGGAGGCTTCATGAAGCTACTTGTCCATCCAGTACCAATAGGGAAAGCAAAAGTAAAGCAACCCTCCTGCAGGGCTGATCTGGTTTAAGGCACACTGGATGGTTGAACTTCACTCTGCCATTGCTATGACACAAGTACAAAGAGTATAGCTGCCTTCAGGGCCAGACAAGAGTATTTGGGATATATGTAGACACATCCATAGTCATCTTATTCACAGTTCATTTCACTACATTCATGTGAGACTGAGGCCTCATCTACACTGCCATATAAAATCCAGATTATCTGTTTGAACTGGATTATATGGCAATGTAGACCAATATAATCCAGTTCAGATAATCTGGGTTATATGGCAGTGTAGATCCAGCCTAAAGAGCATTTATGTAGCTTGATTTAAGATTTGTTCTATTGAGAATATGTATGGTTGGTACTACTCCTCTATAGTTTAAGGCTAAACTACAGGTAGAATCATAGAATCATAGAATCTAAGAGTTGGAAGAGACCTCATGGGCCATCCAGTCCAACCCTCTGCCAAGAAGCAGGAACATCGCATTCAAATAACCCCCGACAGATGACCATCCAGCCTCTGTTTAAAAGCTTCCAAAGAAGGAGCCTCCACCACACTCTGGGGCAGAGAGTTCCACTGCTGAACGGCTCTCACAGTCAGGAAGTTCTTCCTCATGTTCAGATGGAATCTCCTCTCTTGTAGTGCAGAGCAATGCATGTTAAATGCATTGCTCTGAGTTAAATAGATATCCTCAATTACAGTAGATTAATTAAATCAGTTGTTGAACACTGAACTTACACTTTTTTAATTTAATGGGTCTAGTTGTGATTGTCAATAGGATTCAGTTTATTATTTCCCCCTTTTCATCTTCAATAAATTTGTAATTGTGTATTATCCCAGTTTGTATCAAGATTAAAGGTTCAAATTCCAGCTGCCATACATCAAGCCATCTCACAGGGACCAAACATTGAAGTAGAAATAACACCCTCACTCTCACCCACTGGTCTTGATATGAATTGGAGAAACATATTTTTTTTGAGGGTAAAAATCGTATTACAAATTTAGCGGATAATCCTTTACTAATGTCATTATTGGGGAAACCAATGAATAACCCTGACAATTTTTTCCCTGCGTAAAGTTTTTAAACATTTACATTTATTGAAAAAGTGAACATAAAATATGGTCAATAAAAAGTCTACAAATAAATGAAAGCCATTACAAATATTAATACAATCTACAGTTTTCAAAAGATTAACATTGAAAAATATTATTTCAATATATGTAAGAAAGGATAAAAAAATCTCAAATGTCTGAAAAGTCTGATTGGAAGAATAGTAGACAGATTGTTTTCTATGCATGAAATGCTGTTTTCTATGCAAATCAACTGTGTGCAAATTTTACACCAAAACAATTCAAATGTAGTTTTTTTTAAAAATGCAGAAAATGTTTTTTGTGTGTGCAGAAATCAATTTTGTGTAGAGTAAGTCCTGAACCATGAAGATTCTCATTTGCTCAGGATTTCAGTGCAGAAATATTAACTCCTGTGCATAAAATATTGTTTTCTGTGTAGAAAATTGTGTTTTCTATGCAAATTAACCCACTTGAAAAAATGTAACATAATAAATTATCAATTACATTTTCATTGCAGAAAAGAGCATTTGACATATAGGAAGTAACATTTGTGTATCAAAATACTTCTTTCCGTGCAGAAAATGCTGTTTTCTGCATACAAAATGAAGTTTCCTGTGCAAAAGAGCATATTTAGCACAAATTAGTTCTGTAGTTTGATTCCCACATATATATGTATATACCTGTGCAAAATTTGTTAATAATAAATCCTCAATTGCAGCATTTTTTATTGTACCAAAGAAAGGTGTTTTCTACAAAAAGATACCATGTGTGGATTTTGTACAGAATAAATGATGGAGGGTGCTCTTGGATTGGCCTTCCAGTTTTTGGGTTCTTACTTGGGCCTAGATGTTTTGTCCAAAGAAAGCTGTGGAAGAGGTCCAGATGAGACTACATACTTCAGCTGCTCCCCCCTTTATTTCTCTCAGGGGTTAAAGGTTAAATAAAGTGGTGTGTATTTAACCCAGTCTTTTTTGTCTGGTCTCTTTATTCCCATGGTCGTTCAGCAAAATGTAACCAGTTTGAAGTCTGGGATGGTTGAGACTGGTCCTGATGCATTTTACAGTCCACAATTCCTGTCATAAAATGACCTCCCTTTAATCATTTTTCAAATTAGAAATGTTAATTAAGACATTCCACAATGAAATACCAAGGGAACTCAAGCAAAATTATCTGTTGAATTGACTCTTGGGGTTTCAAACCACTGGAGATGTCTTTCCTAGTTCCAACTAAATATAATGCAAAGAACCCCTGCTCAATTGCTAGCATCCAATTATGATATACTCATATGAACAGAGTCTATTAATATTATACTTTTTAAAATGATTATTGCAGATAACAAAAGCCTAAAAAAACATGGAAAAATTCAGAAACTCCATAGACATGTTCTGAAACAAAAACATATATTTCTTTAAAAGGGTGCTAGAGCTCATGGAAGTCTATACTAGAATTAATTTGCTAGTCCTTAAAGATTACAAGATGAATGGATTGTTTATTGTACCAGCCATAGGTCATGATATCACATAATATACAACCTTTAAAAGTACAATACAATAAGTATAATAAGCACTTTCCAATATAAATATTAAAACTTATTTCATATACTGGCTCTTTAAAATTATAGCAGCAGTGACATGATAACAATAACAAATGTCTGATTTGTATCATCCCAAACTATCTCCATTTCCATTTATAGCCTCCGCTGTGGATTTTTACCAAAGATTAAAGATTACAATAGTTTTTGTTTTTTTCCAGGTTATTCTTGAATGATGAAATATGATGAAATTTCTCACAACTCTGTTATAGACATCCCTGCAAATGAAACAGCATATACCTATGGGAAGGTAGGATGTGATTTAACAGAAATTGACATATAGAACTTAAAATGTGAACATAGTCCATAGCTTGTAAGTCTTGCACCAATCATTTCTGCTTTATCAGACTGTTTATATGCTGTTTTGACCTTGATAGTACCAGAAACCCTCTCATATTGCCAAAAACTGCTACTCATTATTGCAAGGAAGAATAACCAACCACAGGCTGTCAAAATGTAAAGCAGATCATTCCAGTAAATATAGCTTTTACACATTTTAAAACCAGAAGGTATGTCGCCATTTCCACCAAAAAAAGGAAAGCAACAAAGATTTCTTCTTGATCTAAATTCAGTTGTAATAGAACAATTTTAAAGCATACTATTTTAGCCAATATTAGAATTCAAGACAAATTTACTTTTGGGTCACCAAGGGAACATTAGTAACATGCCACATATTAGGTTCCTTTTCTCCTTTAAACAGAAGACAACAACTGATTAATTCCAAGTCTTTGATTAATGTAACAGAAAACATCCCGTTGACAACAGGGTGTTGAGATAGCTTCCCATGAAACTAGATGTTGTTGGGCTGAATGCTGGCGATATAATATGATGATTCATGGTGATTATATATGAAAATATTTTAGATAAAAAGGATACTGACTTTACTAAAAAAAATCAATACATATAAGAGACACCACTAAAATTTCACTTTGGAGTGTGATCCCTTGCACTCACAACAAGAAGCTACTTATAGTTTGAGACAAATCCCATATGGCTAAGGTGGAATCGGATTTGTGCAGAGAAAATAATCATGTATTTTACACGTTTAATGATACTTAAACTGTGCTACCATATAAATTCATCATGTGACCCTATTTTGTCACTGCTATAAACTGAGCTGATCTTGTTCTTTAAACTGTGTGATACATTATCTCTGCTATATGCTTCTTTAACTTTTAACTGTATCATCTGTTTCCTGTCCTCAATAAGCTTATTCAGTGGTATAAAGTCTCCCATCACACATCGGATTAGGCATGCTGAATTTATTACATGTCTAAAAAATAAGGGAAGCACAGAATGCATTTTTTTGAGATTTCAGAAAAGAAATGTGCTTCATTCTATGAGGAATTGTGTGAGATAAGAACAATATGTATTTCCATACAGAAATGCAGAATACCATGTTTATTTTGGGTCCCAGGCCAATCTACATGGGTCAAATAAAGTGGATTCACTTGTCAACAGCTTTGAGAAGTCCACACAACAGCCATATTTGAAGTATCAGTACTGTATCCATCAATTAATTGGGTGCAATAGGTAACAGGATTTACTCTGGGGCTTCCAGGAATCTCCGAAGTGATTCCATGTTTTAGAGGTGTAAAGGTGGTGGGACAATGTCCCATTAGGAGGATTTCAGACCCCAAATAAACTTGTATATAGAGAAAGTTTGGACTTAAGCTGTCATAGCTAATTCTGATAGTGAGGGTGAGAAGGAGCTGTGTGAAGGGTTAGCATTTGAGTTGGAGGCCAGTAGTGTCCAGCAGTTTCCTCAGACAAACTTGGAAGAAGAGCCTTTGGAGAAAGCTACCACTTCTTGGCCTGCAGAGCAAGTACAAGCCAGTTAATCTGAACAGGTTCTTTTAGACTTACAATGCAAAAAGGCTTAAGTTCACAGGTCCACCAGATTAGCAGAAAAATGAGCTATCAATAGGCAACCCATGAGAAACTAGCTTAAAAATTCTCAGGAGTCACAACTTGTTGCTGGCTGCAACATCAGTTTGGAGCTGTGACCTCACACTATTGGTAATTTTGGGATTTGTGAACCTGAGATTAACTCTTGGATTTTGGATTGACCTTGAACTCTAGTATCTGTTGAAAATGGCTTTTGGATCTTGGAATGGACTATTGGCTCCACTTGTGTTATTTCCTTCAGTTTGTGTCTTTTCAGCAGGTTTCTTCAGTTTGGACTTGGACAGTTGACTGTTCAGATTAACCCCCTGTTCAGAAGCTGAGTTTTAGCTAAATGACATAAGATAGTGGTTTCCAACCATTGGTTCTTCAGGTCTTTTGGATTTTATCCCCCAAAATTCTTGACAGTTTGCTGAGCTGGCTGGGCCTTTTAGGAGTTGGAGGCCCAAATACCTAGAAGTGCAAAAAATTGGGAACCATTGAGCTAAGCCATATAGGTTTCACAGAGCATAATCAACACTAAAGTCGTAGTATTTAAGAAAATAGTTTTGAAACACTACAGTTGAAAACCATACAGCACACTTTTTAAGTACTTTCCTATTTTAGAAAAGAAAAATGGGGTATAGTTGTGGATAAGCCTATCACACACATCTCAAAGACACCTGCTTTTTCTTCCTCACATGATGTTCACAAAATTCTCTCTTCAGCTTCCCTGGAGACTGAAGAGAATAAGCTTACTAGCTGAGTAATAATATCTTTCCCCAGTAAAAATCAACCCTTCAGTTACTTTTACTTAACACCCACACTAGGTTTTTTTTCTGTTAGCTGAATTATATTCATGTAATATTGGGCTCAAATGCAAAATAACTCTCAAGTGAGAATGAAGAGTCCTGGAGAAATGGAGCAATTGAGAACTCCCAAAGTGAAAGCAAATCCTGTGAGAGAAGCATCCCAAGGGTGCTCACTACTACTATTCTACCTGTGGAAGCCACCATCTGTCATGGGTAGCTGGGTGGGTGGATGGATGGGGAAAACCTTCTCAGGAAATCTTGTGCTAATGTTATGAATATGGATTCTTGGTAACCTCAAAGTTGTTGAATGCATTAGTATCTGGCTGCCAGATGCAGTAAAACTGCAGCATGAAAGAATCTGTTAATATGAGAAAGTGGTTGGATGTGAACAACATCAGTGCCTTAGGATAGAAAGAAAGAAAAATTAATAGGATTATTCAAAATACTAAATTATAAGCTATTGAACTCTGGTTACCCCTGTAAATATATCATAAATACATTTTGGATGTACTGAACAGTATTATTGCATTGCCAGTTCCAGTAGATATAATTCCCAAGGCATTTACCAATAGAAAATAGTTCTGATGGACCTACTTTAGAGTTTTAGGAGTATAAGTCTCTCTGAATTTGCTATGTAATTATGTTTGAAAGCTCAGATTTTAAAAGGTATAAGGAGAGAGGATTTGTGTTGGGGACATTTTCAAAAGGTTGGCTTCAATCACCCTTCAGTCACTTTCAAACTACGATCTTTATAATACTACACTATTATTCTACTTTGAATGCCATAACAACATCCTGTGGAATCCTGGAGTGTGTAGTTCAGTGAGCCCAAAAGGTTCGCTGAATGAAAATTCTAAATGCCCCTCCCCAAACTGAAAATTCCAGGATTCCATAGGATATTGCAATGACAATTAAAGTGAAATTTAGCTCTATAACAGTATAAATTGCTGTCTGGCTAGCTGCATGTGCTTCCTTTCACATCATGAACTCAATTGAAGCAAAGGTGGTTTAAGTGAAAAATAAGCATTCTCCTGAATTTATGTTTGTGAAAACCCAAGTCCTTTTTATTAAGGATATGAAGACATTGAGGTTTTTTTAATGTTCTTATTTTTAATAAATTAATAAACTCATAGAACCATAGAGTTGGAAGAAACCCATGTGCCCCGTGTCCTGCAGGTAAAGCACAAAGTACCCCTGACAGATGACAATTCAACTTCTGTTTAAAAGACTCCAAAGAAGGAACTTCCACCATACTCCGAAGCAGTGAGTTCCATTGTTGAACAACTCTACCCACACCTAACATTGATCAATTTAATAGAACAAACTTTTCTAGAATGGATTGAGAAACACTTAAATCATTAGCCCATGACAAAGATATTATTTGAAAACCAACTGACAAGGAGGGAGCCATAGAGATTATGATTAGAACTGATCATATGGAAGAAGTACATAGACAACTTTCTGTCTGAGAACAGCACTCTCAAATAGACAGGGACCCCACTAAGTATATCCAATTGATAATTAGACCAATAGTCTTGGAGGGCCTTAGTTTGGGATACATTACTGTGAAAGAAAAAAAAACCTTTCTATTAACTACACATCCACATATCCCTGTACTATACACATTAGCTAAAATACACAAAAGTACCAGACCTCCAGCTGGCTGTCCAATTGTATCTGGTTCTGATTCAATTTTTCAGCCATTAGCAAAATTTGTGGATTCATTCTTATAGCCTTTTGTCAAACAAACCAAGTCCTACATCAAGGATACCAAACAATTCATTAACCTCATAAAAAAGCTTTCTATGCCTCCAGATGCTGTTTCAATGACAACGAATGTCACTTTGCTATATACCAACATCCCCTTACCAGAAGCACGTGGAATATGTGAGAGCACATTAGATTTAAAAACAAATTTACAACTCCCTAGTGGAAGAAGACAACAGAATAGGAAGGACAAGAGAACTCTTCCAGAAAATTAGAAACACTGGAGGTAAATTTCAGGCAAAAATTGGCATGATAAGAAACAAAGATGGCAGGGACCTAACAGAAGCTGAAGAGATCAAGAGAAGGTGGCAAGACTATACAGAAGATCTGTATAGGAAGGACAATAATATTGAGGATAGTTTTGATGGTGTGGTGAGCAAATTAGAACCTGACATCCTGAGGAGTGAGGTTGAATGGGCCTTAAGAAGCATTGCAAACAACAAGGCAGCAGGAGATGACGGGATCCCAGCTGAACTGTTTAAAATCTTGAAAGATTATGCTGTCAAGGTGATGCATGCCATATGCCGGTATATATGGAAAACACAAGAACGGCCATCAGACTGGAAAAAATCAACTTATATCCCCATACAAAAAAAAGGGGGAAATGCTAAGGACTGCTCAAACTTCCGTACAGTGGCCCTTATTTCTCATGCCAGTAAAGTAATGTTCAAGATACTGCAAGGAAGACTCCAGCAATATATGGAGTGAGAGTTCTACAAGAGAGTACAAGCTGGGTTTAGAAAAGGCAGAGGAACAAGAGACCAAATTGCCAATATCCTCTGGATAATGGAAAAAGGCAGGGAGTTTCAGAAAAACATCTATTTCTATTTTATTGACTATTCTAAAGCCTTTGACTGTGTGGATCATAATAAATTGTGGCAAGTTCTTGGTGATATGGGCATACCAAATCACCTTATCTCTCTCCTGAGGAATCTGTATAAGGACCAAGTAGCAGCAGTAAGAACCGACCATGGAACAACAGACTGGTTCAAGATTGGGAAAGGCGTACGGCAGAGTTGTATACCCTCACCCAACCTATTCAACTTGTATACAGAACACATCATGTGATGTACAGGACTTGATGAATGAAAGGCTGGGGTGAAAATTGCTGGAAGAAACATTAACAACCTTAGATATGCAGATGACACCACTTTGATGGCTGAAAGCAAGGAGGAGCTGAGGAGCCTTCTAATCAAGGTGAAAGAAGAAAGCACAAAAGCTGGGTTGCAGCTAAACATTAAAAAAAACAAGATTATGGCAACAGGAATTATTGACAACTGGGAAATACGAGGAGGTGCTGATAAGTCTTTGACTTTACTCAGAAAGAAATGAGATAGGAAGATGAAACATTACATTTATTCCACATACTCTCCACTGATATCAACACACTTCTTACATTGGTATTCCACATTCTGTAAACCTTGCAAAAAGAAGGATTGCGGTTGTGCCTCAAACAAGTCATCCATAGCAGCCATGGCATCAGAAATGGTGTGAAATTTGGTACCCTTGAGTTGTTTCTTCATGTTTGGAAACAGATGGAGCTAGACCTGGTGAATACGGTGAATGGTCAACCAGGTGGAAGCCTAGCTCCACCAGTTTTGCCATAGTCGCTTGTGCAGGATGAGTGGAGGTATTGTCTTGGATAGCTTGCCGCGCCTTTTGGCTTTAAAAGCTGCCTTCAATTGGTCCAGAAGTTCAATGCAATACCTTGCATTATTGATGGAACTATTTTTAAGGTAGTCCACTAGCAGCATGCCCTTCTTATCCCAGAACACAGATGCCATCACCTTAGTGGCTGATTTTTGCACCCTGAACTTCTTTGGACAAAGAGAACCACGGTTCCTCCACTCTTTTGACTGCTCCTTGACTTCAGGGTCATACAAATAAATCCAGGTCTCATCCATAGTGACCAGTCGATCTAGAAAGTTCTTATCAGTTCGGAAATGCTGACAAAAGTACCAGAAAGTTTTCACTCACATGCTTTTCTAATCTGTTGACAAACATTTGGAGACCCACTTTGCAGATAGCATCTTCATGTTCTAATGTTCATGGATAAGGACACAAGCACGTTCACGAGAAATCCCCATGATGTCTGCTATTCCTTTAGCTGAAATTTGCTGATTCTCCAGTATGAGGTTGTGCACATCGGCGATCTCTGGAACAACAACCACTCTTGGTCATCCAGGAGATTCCTCATTGGTGCTGAAGTGGCCAGTATTCATATTCTACAGCTCTTAACTGTAGAATATGAAGGGCACTGATCCCCCAACATCTGCAACATATCACCATGAATATCCTTTGTGGACTTTTCTTGCAGAAACAAGAATTGTATCACTCCTCTGCTCTCATTTGCTGTGAATATCGCCTTAGACTCCGCCATTTTGCTTTCCCACGTGCCTAGATTATTGTTATTATAAGCTACAAATACAAAATTTTGAAAACATATATTAAACAAATAAGGCTTTCATGAGATATAACATTCATTACCATAGAAACAAAAAAGAACACAAAGCCAAAGACTTATCAGCAGCCCTTCATAGAGGGAGAAAACATGGAGGCAGTGACAGACTTTGTATTTCTAGGTGCAAAGATTACTGCAGATGCGGACTGCAGCCAGGAAATCAGGAGACACTTACTTCTTGGGAGGAGAGCAATGTCCAATCTCGATAAAATAGTGAAGATTAGAGACATCACACTGGCAACGAAGATCTGCATAGTTAAAGCAATGTTATTCCCCATAGTCACCTATGGATGTGAGAGCTGGACCTGAGTGAAGGAAGATAGATGCTTTTGAACTGTGGTCCTGGAGGAAAGTTCTGAGACTGCCTTGGACTGCGAGAAGATCCAACCAGTCCATACTTCAGGAAATAAAGCCCGAATGCTCATTGGAGGGAAGGATATTAGAGGTAAAGTTGAAGTACTTTGGCCACATCATGAGAAGAAAGCTTAGAGAAGACAATTATGCTGGGGAAAATGGAAGGAAAAGGGAAGGGGGTCCGACAAGGGCAAGCTGGATGGATGGCATCCTTGAAGTGACTGGATTGACCTTGAAGGAGCTGGGGGTGGTGATGGCTGACAGGGAGCTCTGACATGGGCTGGTCCATGGGGTCACGAATGACTGAATGAATGAACAACAACAAACCCATTTTGTATTGGATTTAATTGATGTAATTCTTGAGGAAAAACTATTTTAAATTTGACAAACACTTTTACTTTCAGATTCAGGGTGTGGCTATGGGAAGTGCAATTGCCCCTTCTATTACTAATTTGTTTATGACTGATTTAGAAACAAAATCCATGTTGAATCCCACACATAATCTAGATCTCTGGACATTAAATAGTACTTTCCCTTTCCTTCCTTCCTTCCATTATGCAGAAGATAATAATAAGTATTCCATTTCTTCAGATGAATGTGTATATAGTTCATCTTTCTGCACCAGAATTAACTAGCTCAGTCCTGGAAACTTACAGGCCAGATGTGATGTTCTTAGCTGTTTTTCATGGTTTTCTGCAGCATTTCTTAGTTAGAGTTGTGCTTCTATGCACAGGTGATTCTATTTAACTTTCACTTCAATAGCCATTGATTGGTCTTGCTCTATTAATTTGTCTAAGCTTTTTAATAGGGCCATCTATAAAGCCTGCCTGCGATTAGATCCACTTACATCCATGTTTTCTTCAAGTTGCTTTCAAGCTTTCTTTATACAGCAACTCTTTGTTCCCAACAGGGAATTCTAACACAGTGAAGAAAAAATTGGGTGGATCTAGAATCTGTCATTATGGCAATGGCTAAGACAAAATACTATTCCTCTTGCCCCATATGAAGTAACACCATGTCCACACTGACCATTACATATGGGGACAGTCCATTGCAGAGATAGATGCTTAGTAATTGGCCTGGCTGTATCGTCTCTGCTGGACCATCACCTCATCATCCATGTCACTATTGTCATTTCCAGTCAGTCACAAAGTCTGTGTGTTCCAGCCTTCTGGTATTAGAAATGGCACCAACACTAGGTGCTATTGCCATGACTAGGAAAGCAGGAGCCAATATCTGGGGCACAGCTGGATTTACCCAGTTTAACATGCAGTACTTTCTAGAAATGGAGAAATATGATGAGACAGAATGATTAAAATTCATCTGATATGCTAAAAGTCGAAAGTCCATGAAATAAGGCACAAGGTATACTATTTTTATACACAATTTGCACAATGTATGAAATTTGCAGTTGTAAAAGTTCTCTTCTAACAGTAGAGAACAATTTTAAGACTTCCTGATTTTACATGTGATAACAAGGCAAGCAATGTTTTTCAATTACTGAAATCATTTAATGGGAGATTAAAGAAAATTGGCCAGAGCCAAAGCTTCAAAGTCACCAGATCCTGCCTGAACTTGGATCAGCCCTAGTTAGTATGTATTTGGAGGGGAAACAATTGATAAATACCATGTGCTGTAGACTATGGGCACATCTACACTGCCTATGTAATGCATGGTGTTTAGATGGTTCATGCCACTTATGAATGTAGCAATATACATAAGAACTTTAAACAGGGATAAACAAAGTTGGAAATACTCTGAAAAACAATTGTTCATGTTCATTACTGCACTATAGTGTAAACCATACATCATGGTGAAAGCAATTAAGGGACAAGCACTCTGGAAATCTGAAAATGCACATTGCTGGGGGCGGGGGTGAGTGGGGTACACAACTCAATTCCCCCAAGGCCATGATGCTGCAGATACTGCAGAACTAATTTAAGACAAGCCTCTGCGGCATGAGTAAGCAATATCCAGGCTTCGAACAAGTTCTAGAACTTCACATGTAATCATCCACAGAGTGAAAGCATTTCTTATTTGACTGGTTTAACACTTAACTAAGTGGTTAGTGTAGATGTGCACTAGAAATCAGGGGAAGGAATTGGTAAAATGACTTTTAGGTATTCCTAGCTTAATAAAACTGACTAAAATTTGGCAGGTAACTTGGAGGCACCTGACACACATACATACTTTGTTAGCATAAGGAGGAGTTCCATCTTTTTGCTGTATAGCAACCCTTCAATGTGTCCTCTGTACTTTTAAATTATAAGATTCCTTTTCTCTGTCTGCAAATGTTGCTCTATTGCACCATTCCCCATTCCCTATTGTACTATAATTTATGGGCTCCTTTTAGTAAGTTTACAGAAATTCACTGAAGGTGGCAGTATTCATAATTTGCAAATATTCAGATAGTGTTTGTCATTATGGTCTATTACTCTCTTGTCTATTTTTAACTTCATACTTTACACTTCAATTGTTCATGAAATGAACTCATTTTAATCAATGTTATATCATTAATTATCAGCCATTCAATCAATATTCATTTTAAATGCACTTGATAAAAAAAATTCCCTGGTGTGATCTCCACTAAGAAAATAGGAAATTTATTTTCATCAGGATGCTATATATCATTAAGAGATAGTTTGACTTATTACAGGCCATTAAACTATGTAACAAAATTTGAAAAATGTTCTGTTCCTGGTTTCAAAATGCTGTTTCCCGTTTAATTGTGCAATGCTTATTTTGAACGTAATTGCCATACTCCAGAAACTTCCTTTTTTGGCTGCCACAAACTATGTTGAATTGGTTGAGACTCTATCAGTTATTCATTGAAAAACTAGCAACATGTGCTGTAGGATGTCCCAAAAAGGTTTTTCCATATTTTTATGAAAAATTAGGAAATGACATTTATAACCCAGGAACAAAAAACATATTACATAGTGTTATTAATATTCAAAACCTTTTGATTACATTTTTAACTGGCTTTGGCAATTAGATAATTGATTTAATCTACATGCTTTAGTGTACTGCACTACTCTGAATTGGTGTCAATATAAAATATGGTACTAACATGCAAACTAAATTTATTGATGCACCCCCCCAAAAGTGATTAATTTACAGATTTTTTAACATTTGTGATTCTGATACATGATGGTACTTCTTCTTCTTCTTAGGCGATCCCTCGTTGGCTGAGTAGGATAGTCTTTCAGGATCAGTATTCTTGTGGATCTGTAGGTGACTGTGGAGCCCTATTTTTGACCTGATGGTACTGAACAGTCCATAATAATGTTTTTTTTTCTTAAATTAGCACCTTTCTAGTTACTAAACACAGTTGAACCTAATTTAATTTTAATTATATTTACTGAAGGCGATTAACATCCAGAATACTCTACTTTTATATTATATTATATACTAAGGGCCTTTATCTACTTACACTCACAGTTTTGTGGTACAAAGTATCTAGAAATTACCATTTCAAATGGCAGATGACAAATATATGAATGTACATCACTCAGAGAAATGTGGAAAAAAGAGGAAAATTCCTTCATTAATTTTCAGAATACAATACCTTGCCTCCCCTACCTTCCCCACAGCTCAAATGGTGATTATATTTATCTGCTTTGAAGAAGATATTTTAGTGGCAGCTGGAACAAAGTAATGCCCCCTTCCTGTTATTAATTAAGATTTTTAATTCCCCAGAATGACTCAGAATAATTGAGCCATGGCAGTTAAAGTGGTGTTAACTGCATTCATTCTATATTGTTGAGACAACTAAAGAGCATTTCTATACTGATCACTTAAATCAATATAGAAATGTATCAGCCCCATAGCAGCTAAATGCCATATGGGGCTGATCCACGTTAATTTGTTCTCTTTCTTATGTTTTCATACATTCCTTCATTTGGGAAAGAAACGTTTTGGAGAAAAAAGTCATTTCACTTCTCCCATTTGCTAAGAATTAAGCTTCAAGGTCTGAACTTAATTAAAGCAATTAGTTCTCCTAACTTTTTTTTTTACATATAGGTCCATATTGAGTTCACCTACAATGACCACTTAGGTTGGTATATAATTGAATCAGCTGAACACCACAAAATCCTGACTCAGAATTTGGGCTTTTCTTTAACTTAGGGGCAGTTGGACAGTTGGCCCATTTTTGAACTGGAACTAGCCATAAATATCCTGATTTCTATCCTGTACGGGTGTGTGAAACAGCACACAATCCATTCTGTTTTTGGGTGCACTCCCCTCCCCCCACCCCCACCACACTGGTTTTGTTTTGGGGAAGATTTTTACTGAAACGGAAATGGAATTTAGGGTTCTGAGTTACTAATCCAAATAGTCCTAATCTCCTGGAATCTTCCCAAAAACAGAATGGGGGACAACCAAAATTGGAAATGAAAACAGAATGGATTCACAGTCCCATACTATCCTCAACTCCCTGGACTCAAGTGGCCCAGAAGCATGGGGTGTCATTCGGGCTGAAATCAGTCAAAGTGCTCGCATGTTGATGGAGAACATCTCCCTTAGTGTGATATCTCCTTTAGCATGAGAGTGTTGGCTGGCATCAGGGAGAGTGACAAGGAAGAACCGCTAGAATCCCAGATGCCGGATCAGCCCCACATTTTCAGATGATGTAGAAGGACCCATTTACTTCTATGTGATAGGACTGGTTATCAGAAGAGGAAGCCTAACTGCACTCCAAATTAAACATCAGTTGAAATGTGTGTTTAATATGTCTTCTTTTATTTTTGAAGGAAGAGCAGCCAGTCAGTATCTGTTGCTTCTTTAGATAGGTGATATCAGAGTAAATGGGTAAATGGTTTGATTTTGGGTCCTTTCAATCGTAGTGATGAAGGCATGGCCAATTTGAATAAGTTCTTACCAGTTAGAAACAGAATAAAATTCTCAACTACCATTCACTGGATCAGTTTAATAGGTTCACAAAATGCCAAGAAACATGTTGTTCTTGTCTACCAAGTAATTACTCAAGATAAAAAGCCTGTCAGGAAAATAATAAATAAAGATGGTAGCTAGTACCAGAAACTTAGTTGAATGTACAGAGAATGAAAGACAGATGTTTAAGAACTAAGTACTTCAAATCCTTACAGGCAATAACAATTTCTACTGGATTTATTCATCACTAGCTATTGACTATGCTGTAGAATTAATACAATTTGACACCTCTTTAACTACTATGGCTCAGTGCAATAGATTCACGGAAGCTATAGTGTTACAGGATTTTTAGCCTTCTCTGTCAAAGAGTGCTGGTGCCTCACTGAACTGCAACTGCCCTGATTCCAAAGCATTGAACCATGGCAAGTGACCTGGGGTTCCTGCAGTTACAATCCAGCAATATCTGAAGAGGCACATGGGACATATAAAATCCATATTATCTGCTTTCAACTAGATTATATGGCAGTGTAGAAGGAGCCATGATTCCAACCCCTGATTTACAACTTAACATTGAAAAAACTGGAGCAGATGTAATCCTTTTTATTTTTATGCCAGGTGGTGGATTGGAAAGGTTGTACATTTAGAATTCAATCCATTCAATTTGTTATTTGAGGTTTGTTTTTAATTAACATTTCAAAGTGCATGGAATATTCACAGCAAATTTCATTGCCTCAAGGCTGCATTTAAAAAACAAAAACAAAAACCCAAATCTTGTATGATAAATGCGAAAAATATTTTATTACTCCTTTCCTGGAGTTAGAGATTCATCAAAACATCCATAATAATTTTATTTAATATACGTGGGGTAGTTAACAGAGTCAGAGTTCTTCCAAAGTGATTGAAGATTCAGGAATGTATTTGAGAGATTTCCATCTCATAAAGTTACAGTATCTTTGCAATGGAAAGAAGATGAGGGTGCTTCTAGATGGCACCCAAATCTGGGTTTTAAATTGAGGTTTAAAAATCCCAGAACCTGACTGCAGGTCTCCACGCAGACCTCTCAGTCTTGGGATTGGGTCCCCCACCATCCTCACAGGCTTTCTCTGTATCGGAACAAGATTGTAAGTGGATTGGGTACATCCAGCAGAAGGGTTTTCTTTAAAAAAAATCACTCTGTTACGTGCCGGACTGTATATGCACATGTGAATATCTTAACATAAATATAAGCAGATTTGCATGTGCATATATGAGGTTCAGTGCATAACAGAGTTATTTTTTTTAAAAAAAAAACTTTTGCTGGATTTCTCTCTTTCTTCAATTGTTTATTCAAGTTCGGTTCAATATTATAAACTTAAAATAAAGTGTTTCAGAAAGTTCTAATTGCTCTCTGTTCATGCTTCCTTTAAAGCAACTGTGTGTCTGTTTTATAGCCCATTCAGCTGATCAGCTATTTCAAGCTTTTAAAAAGTGTATGTGTGTTGGAACAGTCAGCATAGGGGTGGAGGGAGAGAAATCACATGTTTTCCTTGAATGCAAGGATATATAGTTCTCAGGTTTTGGAAAATATGATTCTTGGACATCTTGATGAATCCTTTGATGTAAGGACAATGGGTATTCTGGTGCCCTGATTGGTTTCATTGGTATGAAAAAGGGGCAAGGAGGTGGGTGAATGGTTTTTTTTTTTTATCTTTTTGGTTCCTACTCGTCTTGGGTACTTTGTGAGGCAGGGAAAACAGCTGGGACTGATTTCCGCTTATAGTGATAGCGTAAGCATGGGGAAATGTGTGGTGCTTATGCAACTTGGGGCCAGACTCCTGAGTGGAGTGCCATGCAATTTTGAATTTGGGAGAAGGGGAAGAATAGGATCTCATGTTCCTCATAGTTGGGGCCCTTCATTCAATAACAACTCAATGCTAGGGAATCATAGTATTCTGTCAAGGAGTGCTGGTGCCTCATCAAACTTCAAATCCCAGAACTCCATAATACTAGCCCAGTTAAAGTCATGTCACACTGCATTAATTCTACAGCATAGATGTACCCCAGGGTCCAAATCCCCATTCAGCCATGCAAATCCATTGAATAACCATGGGCACACAACATGCTGAGTCTTACAGAAAGACAATGGCAAATCATTCCCAAATCCTCTCAACAGACCCTGGGGAAAGGTCATCATGAGTTGGAATTGACTGGAAGATACATAAACAAAACAATACAGAATACACCCAGAGGGGTAAATAAAATCCATGACATAAGAAATTGCCACATTATATACAATCCACAAGATTCTGCAGAGAAGAGGAAGAACCTGTTCAGGAAATTTCATTCTAGGAGGACAACAGGAATAAAAAATACGGTGTTTACTTTTTACATTTGTTGCATATTATTGCAATATTGCTATTGCTTTTAATAGTTTGAATTTGTTTTAAACATCTTTTGTGTAGATTTTTTTGTATAGTATGAATTTATTCTACAAAGAAAACAGATTATAAAGCTTGTGAATGAATGAATGTTGCATCTCCAATGCTGTGGAGAAGTCATATAACATGGGGAGGGGGGACTTCTTCCATCTGTGCTTGACAAGTACAGTCTGGGGAAAATAATTCCTTTTTGACCTCAATGGAGACTGCCAGCAGTTTGCAAATGCTGCTTAAGTTCTGCAACTGTTTTCAAAATTGCTATGAATCTGGAGGCAGGAATCCTGGGGTTCTTACATTATCTCCAATTTGTATTTTCTGAGCTAAACAAAAGGTCTAGAAAGAGCTTTAAAAATGCAGAACAGATGTACATAACACATATCTTCATTCTTATTTGTTTATAATTTGTGGATAAACAACATTACACCACCCCCAACATAAATATATAAAGTTATATCTGCTATAAAAAGAATGCTACATTTGTAACAGATGGGAAAGCAATTCTCATGTGTTTCTTTCCCCAAGTGCAAATATACAGCATTAAATTTCAGGATTGATTATGCTAGTTGTTAATAGTTTTATCAGCTCATTCAAAATGCTCACAGTGTGACACCATTCTACAGTTCATTAAGGACCCTAAAGTGTGATTTTTCTTTCTCTCTCTCTCTTTCTCCCCCTGATTTTCAGAATACAATATTGATTCTCAGAAAGCAGGTGGTAAATTATCAATAATTTTCTTTATGTTTCCTAATGTGTCTGAATCAACACCATCATTTCCTATAAAACGAACAGGTGTTGGGAAATTGTTTCAGGTGTGTTGGGGTGGGGGTGATTGAATTAGTGGTGAATGTGATCACTCACAGGAAACAAATGCCTTATCACTCCACCAGTTTTTAAAATACTTTATTCAGAGCGTGATGAGTTGTCTATAATCCAATAATGTTTAAAAACACTGATGCACGTAATCCCCCATTAGGCATCTTCAGCATCCCCATAACATTTTCAACTTGGTCTCAATTATTCAAGGCACATGGAGACCATTAAGAGTGCCTGCGTTCATTAAGGACACATTATTCAATCCCTACTTTGGAAAAAAGCTTGTCATGATGTCTGTTAAAATTTTCTGGAATCCCCTGATTGTTTCCTAGTCTTCTCTACTTAGTTTATTTATTTTTCAGAATCAATGTGCCCAGAACGTGTGAGAAAAAAGAACAAAAAAAAAAAGAGAAAAACAGAAATAGTGTACATCCTTTTGTTAAATGGAAAGGTATGCCTGTGTTGTGACAAATATCTTATGGAGATGTGGAAGGACCTGGGTTGCCACATCCTTGGCAGAAAAAGACAGTTGCTGCATCCATGCTGCTATACAATGCAGTTTCAACCAGTGTTGATGGGGCCTCATATAATGCATCCCAATGCAGTTAAACTTCATTATATGAGTCCACTGAATATATTATATGCCAGTGTAGGGCTGCATCTACACTGCCATTTAATACAGTGTAGCAAATGCACTAGCTTAGTGCATCCACACGATGCATAAAGGCAAATGCACTTTAACCCTGGATAAACCAATTGGACTTGATTTCAGGCCAAAAAACACCAGTGTCTTCCAGGATTTTTCAGACTTTGCAGGTGTTTTGGCAGTGGGAACTGCAGTCTCAGATCATATCCCCATTATCATCTTGCACTCTCTGGGCACAGGCTCCATCTACACTGCCATATAATCCCAGAATGCAGATTAACTTCATTTAACTGGATTATATGATCGTGTAGACTCATATAATCCAGTTCAATGTGGTTCAGACTGGATTATATGACAGTGTAGATGGGGCCTCAGACAGCCTGAGATGTGGGATGACAATACCTCATTCCTGTAAGTAACTACATAAAAGTATTTCTTACCATCCCTGCAGTCTGCATACTTTGTGGCTGAGCATCATTCTGGCAGCAATGGGGCTTTGGAGTAGGGGAAGGGTCTTACAACTCTCAGACTCCATTGTTAACACAATGATGCTAAATCAGGAGGTGCACAGCTGTCAGGGATGGTAAGGGATGCTTTTAGGTCATTTTTGCTGGAATGGGGGTGTAGGGCGGTGGTAAACCCAACTGATGCCCAGCCCTGCCAAACAAGCTTCAGATTTGTCAGGCCAACTTCCTGTCATATATGTCACTATCTACATATAGCAATGTAGACCACACACAAAAGATCTTTGGAATTGGTTTTATTGCTCAGATCTCCATGGCTCAATAAAATAAGTCACTAATGGTGGTTTTGGCTAACATCCTTGCTTTCCTTCTGATCTTACTACCCACCTCCCATGCTCTTATCGGTCTTTTCTGATGAGAAAAGTTAGTCCATCCATCTGCTCTCAAATCTTTACACCAGCATCCCCTGCCAAACCCTGAAATGTTACGGAGAAAATTTATGGTGACTTCTTGAACAGCATAAATCAGTTCCTGCCAATAGGGCAGCAATATCTGGGCTCCATGAAAGCTTGAAAACATGTTTTGTGTGTGTGGAGGGGCCCATAAGCATTGGCAGTCCCAAGTATCCTTGCTCCATGCTCCTTATCATCAAAGAAGAACTCAGAGACCCCAGAGTACTAGTTAAAATCCCTTCAAGACTTAACTGGGGAGAATACAGAATCTAGGAGAAGATAGGAAGAAACCAGGAGGAGCTAGAATATTGGACTTGTCTGTAGGAATCCAAAATCCTGGACTCACCCTGAATGGACCACTGACTATGTTCATGATGAAAAAAAATTTAAGTGAGTATTGTGGACTTTTAAAGTAATATTAAAATGACTTAGGAACTTATCACACACACTGGAGAAAACGCCTGTTAAGTAGGCAAACCATGATTAAAAGCTAGATGAGGACTGGATACATACTGGAGTGCAATACTGGATACATACTGGATACATACTGGAGTGCAAAAGTTGAGGTCCAAAGAAGGACAAGAGAACTCAAGGACATCTGGTAGACAAAGAAAGCTGAAGAAATCCAACACCTGGCAGATACCCATAATGCTCAGAGATATTTCAAAGCCACAAAGGTCATCTATGGACCAAGAAACCATGGCATACAGCCTCTATGCTCATCAGATGGAACCAAACTTCTGAAGGACAAAAAACCAATTGCACTACGTTGGAAAGAA
This sequence comes from Anolis sagrei, assembly GCF_037176765.1. Lineage (NCBI taxonomy): Eukaryota > Metazoa > Chordata > Lepidosauria > Squamata > Anolidae > Anolis > Anolis sagrei. The sequence goes on along the minus strand of NC_090025.1, from coordinate 121,963,718 downwards.
CACTACCAAAGCCTCCTGAATTGCAGCTCCAATGTGGCCAAAGAGGTTCTCTCACAAATCCTGCAACAACAAACCAGGGATGAGCTTGAAGCACTGCCTAGTTTGGAAGAAGTCAGCAATGACATCAGCCAAAAACAAACAAACAAAAAACAACAACAACAAAGCTAGTGGACCTGATGGGATTCTTGCTGCAATCTTTAAAGAGGGAGGACCTGAGCTGACACAACAACTCCACCAGCTCATAGAAAACATGTGGGTGACCGAGAAAATCCCAGCAGATTTCAAGGATGCCAGCATCATCACCCTCTTCAAAAAAGGGGAAAGAACAGACTGCGGAAACTATAGAGGTATCTCCTTTCTAATCTCCACTGGGAAAATCCTCAGAAGAATCCTTGCAAACCGCCTTCTACCCCTCTCAGAAGATATCCTCCCAGAATCCCAGAATGGCTTCCGACCCTCCAGAGGAATTGTGCACGACAGCTCCAAGAAAAATGCAGGGAACAAAATCAACCACTATACATGGCATTCACTGTCCTTGTGAAGACATTCAACACAGTGAATTGCAGCACTCTCTGGACCATCCTCCATAAAATCGGGTGCCTTAACAAATTTGTGAACATCCTGCGGCTCTTCCATGATGACATGATGGCAACAGTCTTGGACATCAATGGCTCCCAAAGTGACCCATTTAAGGTGGAATCAGGTGTCAAACAGTGATGTGTTATTGCCCCAACTTTATTCTCCATCTTCATCGCTATGATACTTCATCTTGTTGATGGGAAGCTTCCCACCGGAGAGAAAATAATCTATCGGATAGATGGCAAACTGTTTAACCTCAGCAGACTGAAAGCCAAAACCAAGGTTACAACAACATCTGTTATAGAACTCCAGTATGCTGATGACAACATTGTCTGGGCGCATTCAGAAGAAGACCTACAAGCCATGCTAAACACCTTCGCAGAAGCATACGAGAAGCTCGGCCTGTCACTAAACATCGAGAAAACCAAAGTCCTCTTCCAGCAGTCACCAGCCAATCCCTCTCCAATGCCAGAGATACAGCTTAATGGTGCAACATTAGAAAGCGTTAACCATTTCCGCTACCTTGGTAGCCACTTCTCCACCAAAGTCAACATCAACACTGAAATACAATACTGCCTGAGCTCTGTGAGTGCAGCATTTTTCTGAATGATGCAGAGAGTGTTTGAAGACCGGAACATTCGTAGGGATACCAAGGTGCTTGTTTATAAAGCTATTATCCTCCCCACCCTGCTATATGCCTGTGAAATGTGGACTGTCTACAGACATCACATGCAACTTCTGGAATGATTCCATCAGCCCTGCCTCCGGAAAATCCTGCAAATCTCTTGGGAAGACAAGCGGACAAATGTCAGCATACTGGAAGAAGCAAAGACCACCAGCATTGAAGCGATGGTCCTTCGCCATCAACTCCGCTGGACCGGCCACGTTGTCTGGATGCCTGACCACTATCTCCCAAAGCAGTTGCTCTACTCTGAACTCAAGAATGGAAAACAGAATGTTGGCAGGCAGGAAAAGAGATTTAAAGAAGGGCTCAAAGCCAACCTTAACAACTCTGGCATAGTCACTGAGAACTGGGAAGCCCTAGCCTGTGAGCACTCCAGCTGGATGTCAGTTGTGACCAGCAGTGCTGCAGAATTTGAAGAGGCATAAATGGAGGGCAAAAGAGAGAAACGTGCCAAGAGGAAGGCGCATCAAGCCAACCCCGACTAGGACTGCCTTCCACCTGGAAACCAATGCCCTCACTGCAGGAGACGATGCAGATCAAGAATAGGACTCCACAGTCACTTACGGACCCACCCTGGAAGATTATCCTACTCGGACAACGAGGGATCACCTAAGTAAGTAAGAAAGTAAGGAGATGTATCCCCCCAATCACACACAGTTCTCTTATTCCTGTATTTAATTAAAAATAATGTGCCTTTGGCTTATCACAGGGGATGATAAGGGGGATATCCCCTTAAGTTGTTGCCATTCCTTAAAAATGTTTTTAGTGGATCTTGCAGAACTCCATTCTATTGCACCAACAAGAAATGCGAACACATGTTTTATTTCTATGGAGCTGCGGAGTTTTTAAAAGTTTTTTACAGGAAACAATTAAGGGAAAGTGGAAAACATTTATGGCTTTACTAATGATCTTACTCGGTGTCAGCAGAAGTGAACTGCTGGCAGTTTTGGCAAAAAAGAATCAAGTGGAACACAAAAATCACCCTCAAAACACATCACTGCTACAGAGAATGAGCTGCAGATGCGTGTATTATCACATGTCAGAACCACACCTCTGATTCATATAGAGAAATAAAGGGTGAGTGAACTTAACTGTTTTCTGTTTTACAGAAGCTACGCATAGTATCTCTTCTGTCCAGACACTGACACCATCATCCTGTCTGTCACAGAGGAGGTGGCAGCATAATGAAGTGGTTGCACTCCTGGACAGTCAGATTCTATATAAACATGCAGAATTCAGGGCTGCTCTAGGACAGATTTATATCAGTCTAAACTGCCAGGTGTAAATGCACTCCTCAATGGGGAACGACCGATAATTCTCTCCCTAGGAAAAGCATCAAAGAGGTCATCTGCCAACCCCCCCCCCCCCTTAGAAAAAGAGTTCCCCCTACAAGATTTCAAGAGAAGTCACATTTAAAAAGGCAGAAAAAATGGTGTTGCCAAGAAGGAGTACCACACACCAGCAAAGATACACAGAGCATTAGATGTATTGCAGATAGAGAATGATCGACAACAGGATAAAAGGGCTCCCACTGTTAGGTTTTGTTGTGATTGACCTATCTGTACCTTGAAGTCTTGCTACATTCCTGTAAAATGTCTCACTCTGCTGACACCCAACCTGTTTGATTTACTTCACATAATACTCACACCATTCATGCTTAAAGCAATGTTTTAAAACAGTGTGAAGAATATTGAAATGATTTCTATAGGTTAAATATATTAAACATTAACAAACATGTATAGCTTCATTTGGGACTCCATCTCTGGCTTTCTCTCCCCGGATTTAGGAGATTTATTTATTTGGCTTCTGTTCTGCTTCTTAGACCTTACCTGTTTGATGTTTGGCTCATGTGGGTGACCTTGGCTCTGTTTTCTTGACTTCGCTTAAAGGCTTGCAGAGTCTGGGTACAATCATTCCAGCATCTTTTAGACCTACTGCCACAGACGGTTGTATTTACTACCTCCAGCCAGGACCCCTAGAGTGTTTAAGCGGTTAGATTATTTGGTTTGAGTTGTTAAGTATAGGTTGAGTGGGAGGGAAAAGAGGAAATTCTTTGAAAATGGATGGGATGGGAGAGCTATTTATTTATTTCATCCATTTCTACCCCATCCTTCTCCCCCCCCCCCCCGAAGGGGACTCAGCTATCCTTTTAAAGCCTTGCTTTATTATTTCTTTATTTTATTTTTTATCAATATTTCTCTTGATATATTGTAAAGAGGGTAATTATAAAATAGCTAGCTGTGTATTCACCCAACTGACTGCAATGGCTGTTGGCCGGCTGCCCTCTGCATCTCTTTTCAAATGAATAGTCTCCATCAGGGTCATACATTATCACAGCTGGTCAGAAGCAGCCACCAGCAACTCTATGAAGCTTGATACATTTTCATATACATCATCATCAAAGGATGGATAATTAGCTTGTCCATTTCCCCCCTCATCCCTTACAACGGGGGGGGGGGGGGGGTGGAAAGAGAAAGAATTCCTTCTCCATGCTCAAAATGGAGTGAAACTAGTTTTACATTAGTTGTCATGAAATAATTGCAAGGCATGTTGCAGTCTGATTCCACATTTTCTATTAAAATAAGATGTCCTTCTACATGTTAGTCAGAACCTCATCTAAGCTTTAAAAGCAGACTTTCCTTCTATACCAATAAATGTGGGAAGAATTTACTCCTTCAGATTTGATCAGTTTGCATCTCCTAGAATTTCATATGGCTCCTTTGTTGATATTAAGGTGATCTAAAGCAGTAGAAAATCAAACAGCGGCCCAGCTGATCAATGGTAGACATGGATTAAGTATGCAGAAGAGTTGGTTAAAGGATGTAATTCTTCACTAACTGCTTGACTACGCAAACATAAATAACTGGAAGCACCTCATATCCAGTGATGGTGGACTATTCTACATTGTAGAATTAATGCAGTCCGACACTACTTTAATTGTCATGGATTATTGCATCATCACTCTTTGCCTGAGTGTCATCACTGCTTACACTGCAATACTCACTGGAAGTGCAAGAATGTCACAGAAACCGCAGAGAACAAATTCAGGGTGAAAGTGGATTATATTGTCTTTGTTTAGTCCCTAGAAAGTTTCAACAGCTCAGGACAACCTGCAACAAAAATAAGCAAGTATCTGCGTATTAAAGGGTCCTTTTCTCCTCAAAACATATGATTCATTAATAGTATATTAATATATTATTAAGCTTTAATGGGTTTTTCTGCATGCATGAAAACATCTCCCAAATATTACCTCAAAGCAGATGTCATCTTTCAGTGCATAGACGGAAGAATGGGTAGGAATTTTCAGGCTGTGGGCCTGATCCAACCTACAAAGAGTTGGGATCCACCAAATAAATACTGTGGTTCTACCAGTTCTATACTTGCCAGCTGGCATTTATGAGGTTCAGGGAAGAGATATAACATGTCTTTGGAAAGATCATTGCTTTGGAAACCTATGGGCTGAAAGACTTTGTTTTCAATGTTCAAAGTTCAGAAAAAAGCAAGATTTCCCTCATGGTTGGATCCCTAAACATAATTTTGAATGAATACATTGAACTTTTTTATTTGCTTGCATAACACTATTTCTATCAAAAGTATGGCTGAGGTTTGAAAATATGGGGCTGAATCCTTGATGATGATTAGAAACATTGAATAGCAAAGCATGGAAGGCTGACTATTTAGAATTTATAGCACTGAAAACTGTGCTGGAATTGCTGAATTTATATCCTGGTTAAAGACAGACAGAATAGCTAAGATACCAAATACAAAGCCTACACAGTCTTTTCTTGTCATACTAAAATATATGACCATATCTTCAGATACAGACAGTAGAAATGGAGATTGGTCCTTGAAATATTTATATTTCAGCTTCATAGCTGAAGCACTTCTTAATAAAATCATACCATTAATGCCATTTTTCAAAGCACGCAGTTAGGGGAAAAACTTTTATTACTTCAGCATGGAGTTTAGACTTTATTTTATTTATCATATATCTGCTAACCCTTTCTCCATTTTTATCAGTATTGCCTCAGTTAGTGATTTGCAATACACAGTGACCATGCCAAGATGGATAAGATACTAAGTTAGAAACAGACCACCCATTTGATTTTGGTGGGAGAGTTAAAATGTACTCAAATCTCCTGTGAAATCTAATGAATCCAAAAGTCCTTTATTTTGAATATATTATTTATTTGTGATATATCTTAAGATATTTATAACCTACCATATACCAAAACCAAAAATCTAAGTGTAGCAGATACCCTATATACGAGGGGTATTTTTTAAGTAAGGTCCGTTTTGTTGTAGACACTAGTAGTTCACGTGCATACCGCAACGAGCGCCTGCGTCATGTACCGGCATGCCTCGGGAACAACTGTGCTCAGTTTCCGCTCTGTAGCTAACCTGTACGGTTCTGTTCTGTGCTTTTAAAATGTTTAAGACTATCAATTCACCCTCCGCATGTGAGGTTCACCCTTCTTTGATTACAGACAATTTGATTTGATCGCACACTCAAATCTTTGGTTTTTGTGGTCCTCTGTTAGGAGTTTCGGGACCCAACGGGAGCACAGTTTCCTAAACTTTAGGTGTTCAGAAACAATGTTGTAAAGCACTGATCTTGACACGTCAGGAAATTTGTTTGAGAGTCCTATTATTGTGAAGTGCCTGTTCTCATGAATCCTCGCTTCAACTGAAGCCACCAAATAGACTGTAATCAAAGAAGGGTGACCAGAGCAGTCCTCATCATGGACGTTGTCACAGCCATCTTTGAATTGTCGTACCCACTTACACACTTTGCTTTCACTCATAACAGTATCACCGTACACTTCACAAATCTGTCGATGAATTTCTACAGCAGGCAGGTTCCTTGCTGACAAAAACCGTATCACTGAGCGAACCTCACATGCGGAAGGTCTACAAATCTGGGTTGACTTACCCATGTGTCAATGTGAATACTGTCTCTGAGAGAAGGCTAACTGCCTTGTAAAACTGCAACTCTTGTGATTACATAACATTGAGCTATGGCAGTTAAAGTAGTGCCAAAATGCATTAATTCTACAGATCAGACATGGCCAAACTTTCTAACTTGCAGGCCAGAGTGGGGTTGGCAGTCCGGGAGGGAGGTGGTTCTCCCCAAGTCCCCTCCCTGCTCTTTCTTCCCCTTCTTCTTCTCTTTCGGAGGCAGAAAGTGAAGGAAAGATGGGAAACGTTTGGTTCCCAAAAGGATTGGTCTTGGTCATGATGATATTGGTGAGTGGGAGAGAAAAAGTGTATCCATGAGACCCAGTATTGCCCACTCATGATATAAAATCCTAGAGCTGGAAGAGACCCCCAAGGGCTGCCCAGTCCAACCCTGTGCCATGCAGGAAGACACAATCAAAGCACTCCCAATAGACTGCCTCTGCAGAAAAACCTCCAGAGAAGGAGACTCCACCATAAGCTCAGGCAGCCTATGCCACTCTCCAACAGCTCTTGATCTCAGAAGTTGTTTCTAATCTTTTCAGTCGAATCTCTTTCCCTGCCATTTAAAACCATTCCTCCCTTGTGCCCTGGTCTCTAAAGCAGCGGAAAGTCAGTTTTCCCCTTCCCTCTCCTCAATGAGACACCCTTTGAAATCTTGAAACATGGTTCTCATGTTCCTGCTCAACCATCTCTTCTCCCAGCTAAACACCCCCCTCCCCCCAGAAGGAAGGAAAAAGAGAAAGAAGGAAGGAAGGAAGGAAGGAAGGAAGGAAGGAAGGGAGAGAAGAAAAGAAGTGTGGAAGGAAGGGTGGAAGGGAGGGAGGGAGGAAAGAAGGAAAGATAAATAGGAAGGAAGGAGAATGAGAGAGCGAGAGAAGGGCAGAGGGAAGGAAGGAAGGATGAAAGGGTGGAAGGGAGGGAGGGAAGCAAGAAGGAAGGAAAGAAGGAAGGGTAGGATGGTGTGAGAGAGGAGGGGCTGAGAAAAGAGCCCAATGGGTCACATCCGGCCCCGGGACCTGGCTTTGCTTCATGGCAGCCTCAAAATACATGTCACCAATGTGTGCTGCAATGCACAGTTAAGGCTGTACAGTGCATTTTAAAAAGTTCAAAGTCAGAGTTCAGCCAAATAATGCACTGTAGCAGATACCAGTGTATCCCAGATCCAGCACAAACCCGGCCCTGCAAAATACAAAAATGCATTGTAGACACCTGTCCTGCTGAAGAATCCAAAATAGGGGCATCCGAAAAGTTCCCTAAAAGGCATTACTGGGTAGCAGAAGGCTAATTGGCCCCCTGAGTGGGATATATAATTACTTTTGCTTCTACCTGTCACTTTCTCTCCCCGCCCCCCACCCCAATTCCATAAGCCTCAGAGCACTGATGCACCAATCTCCTGAAAATGGAGAAAATGTCACAGTACACTGGTTGAGCCTAGGTACACTGGTTAATGTATTCACCCACTTGGCCTCAAACCAGTTCCAGATGTCACAATATAAACATCCATACAGTGAAACCAGTTCCTCTCAAACCACTTCCAAACTGCAGTATAGTGTCGGTGAAGACTTACTTTTATTGACCAGAAGATAGAAAAGATTATTTTTGAAGTACAAATCAATGAATCCCCCAAGCAGCATGACCTCTGCAATGATACCTGAAGAATTCTAAATGCTTAAGTTCAAAATATGTGATTTTTTTCAGGCTTTGCTGGTGACCCAACATGGACACCTTTATTTGCTAAAATAAAATGTATTACTGAGGGTCCTTCTACATAGGCTTTAACATCCAAGAGAAACCGGGATAGGTTAGAAAGGGTTAGAAAGGTGCCCTTAAAATCCAAGATCAGCTGGAAAATGTACATATTCATGTTACTGTCTATTCCCGTATTCACAAAAAACACAGAACTTCATTGTACTACTCTGATATATATGGCTCTAGCGCATGTGCACATTTAAAAATCCCAAAACAGCTGACGAGTGCTGTAAACAGATGGAGCCATGGACATACAGGTGGCTAAATGGAAGCACAATTAGAAAGCAATTCCCATGAGAACTCTCTGCAACTATTCCTTTGTTCTCATATTTATGACATTAAACAGAGCTTGAATTTACACAGTGGGCATCAAGAGGCAGGCAAGTGACCCCAAAGGGAAGTGAGGTTGAAGAGGGCAAATATAAAGGCAGCAGGATGGTGAAGAGAGATGACAAGAAATCTGCTTGTATGCACATTTGTATATCCACATCAGCACTTATGAGGTCCAGTACATCTCCCGGGGGGGGGGGGGGGTCAATTAAAAATATTAAAAGAAAACTTCCAGCAGATGTCCCACATCCATAGATTTCTAAATTCCACTACAAACAAACCTCTCAGGGTGCCAGGACAGACAGCTCCATGTTTGGACTTGCTTTCAGGGACCATGATTTTTTTGCCCCACTTCTTTGGCTCAGATTATGAAGCTGTCTGGAAAGGTCCTGAAAATGAAAGGTGGGCTGCTCTGAATAGTTTGTGGTTAATACTCACTCCGTTGAGTCACAGTTAAGATAGTCTGTATCTCAGTATGTGCCTCTGAGTTTTCTATAACCAAAGACTATTGTGAATCTTCTGAGATTATTTGAAGGACACATTTCCTGATGGACTCATTTTTTTCATGTCAAAATACATAGTAGGGAGTGGGACTAATAAAGATAGATTGTCTCAAAAGTCACCGTACAAAGTGAAAATGGGAAGTTGTAGCTAATACAAGTTTGTTAATTTTCCTTTGTATGCAGAACTTTGGGACGCCTTGTACTTTTCAGTTACTATAGAGAAACATTTCTGCAGTAGCACACCAACTGATAGAAATCCATGGCATACTTACTATGAGTGACAAACATGCCATCGGTGTCACAATGAGTTAAACCCTTGTGCCAGCAAGACTGCAGACCAAAAGGCTAGCAGTTCAAATCCTGGGAGTGGGATGAGCTCCCATCTGTCAGCTCCAGCTTCTCATGTGGCGACATGAGAGAAGCCTCCCACAGGATGTTAAAACATCCGGGTTTCCCCTGGGCAACATCTTTGCAGATGGCCAATTCTCTCACACCAGAAGCGACTTGCAGTTTCTCAAGTAGCTCCTGACATGAAAGAAAATGCCAACGTTTATTATTATAAGATTAACATGAGGGTACTGAGCATACTGTCATAACATTTTGTTTATTTGCTTATGGTATGAAAATTATTTGTTTTACATTACAACTACACATTTTCTATGCATATGTCATTAATTTTATGGGCTTAGATGGAGCCTTATTATTCACAGCTTTTCTATTAATCAGGAGGAAACAGTGCCATCCTTTATTATTATTAATTTCTTTGCAAATAAGAAAAAGGAAAAGTGCTTGGCTGAAGGTAAGTGGGAACAGAATTGTTCTGAAATCTTTTACATATTGTATTCCACTTTTCTGTTGTCAGGGCAACCACTTTCTCTATACTTGCTCAAAACAGATTCGCCAATCGGAGACTCTCTGACAGTTTAAATCACAGTAGAGAAGAAAACCTGAAGTGTAAAGCAAAGGGGGAGAACGGATGAAGAAAGCAACATTATTAACATACCTAAGCTCCTGTAAATAATAATAGCTATAATAGATCGATAGATAGTTATTCAGACTTTCATCTCGAAGAGGTTTATTTTTTACTGAGATAGCTGCCTTTGATGTAGAAACATCATTCAGTGTTTTCTGTGTTGTGAAAAGGAAATAGTATAAATATTAACGCAAGATATAGCTAAATTGGATGGAGTAGGGAAAATTGTTCCCCAAGGCTTTTCTAAAATACCTGGCACAAATAGAATGAGGAAGGGATATGGAGAATCTGGATGAACTTAGAAAGGATTTCTGTGGGGAAATAGATCTCTTATCTCTCTCTGTCTTTTTCTTCTTATGCAGAACCATTAACCTTCAAATGTCAGTCCTGAGTTCCCAGGAATGAAAATCATATACAGGCAATAGGAATGTTCTTGCTTTTATTAAATTTGAATCTCCCTTCAAAAAAATTATGTTACTCCAGCCTATGCTACAACATCAAGGTCTCTTTGAGGGCCCTTCCAGATAGGTCCAAATTGCAAAAGGATCTGGAATTTAAAAACCTGATTCCTTTTGCTATTTAGGCCAGATCCCAGATTTTTCCTGAAGGAAGTCAACATGACATGTCAGGAGCTCCCTTCTGCAAAGCTCCCAACACATCATTCTGACACATCAGAAGCTTTCTCCAAGGGGTCTGAGGACACATTCAGGCCCCTCTGCTAAGTTTACAGGAGAAACGTGTGGCTGGGAGGGGAGGGTGAGGGTGCCACCCTGGTCCTTTGGACTCTTAGAGCCCAAAAAACTGGAATGGCAAGGGGGATCAGTCACTGGGATCATGGAAGGCTTTGAAATGATGAGGTCTTAAACCACATCTACTTGGGGCTGATTAATCTGGGATATTTCTGCTTTGGTGCTGCTTCAGTTTCAACATCTACCTGCTGAATCTGGGGCTAGTATCTAAGTGGTTCAGCCTGTCCCATGTTTATCCCTTACCCTTTTCACTGTGTATCTGCTGCTGTTTCCTTCCAGTCATAGAGCTCTGTGTGATAAACCAAGTTTACCTGGCTTAGCCTTGCATTAGCAAAAGTTGGGGGATGCTTTGCAGTAACACTGCAGCTTCAAATCAGTGTGAAAAGTAGGATCTGGTCCAATTCAGAACAATCTATTGTCTACAGGGGGCAGCACAACCATTGCAAATAGTCTAAAAACTGCATGATTTTGCAGGGTCCCCATATCATCACTATAGATTATCTCAGATAGACAGGAAGAGCATATCTTCCCTTCTTCATGATTATGCAGTAATCTCCCCTGCAGGAGTTTACGCAGAACTTTGCAGCTATCTGGGAGCAGCAGTGGCAATATGAATAATAGTGTGATGGTCCAGTGGGGCTGATGTAGGTCTCAATATTGCCTGGAGCATGTCAATTCCAACCCATCACTACTATGTTCTACTCCATACTGGCCCTGGATTAACTGGTCAGTGTAGACTTTCCATAGGAGACCCAAACAAGTAGGAAGAAATGTGGACTAAAGGAAAGCAGTATATTGATTTGATTTGATTTAGATACCCCTTTTCTTCTTAGGCAGGATCCAAAGTGCCATACAGCATTTTGAACAATATGCTACAATTAAAACGTTATCTAAACAAACTTTAAAAAGAAAGAATTAAATAGCAGTTTGAATCATGAAGGGAAATGAACCATGATATAAGAACCATATTTTCTATTCCCCTTTTCATGTGTCTGAAAGCACCATCTCTTTTATTTCTCCAATGCAGTATAAACTAAAATATATGAAATCATTTTAATAGAACAAACAAGGTATAAGAATGACAAAAACAAAACAGATTTCAAATGCAGTTTTTTCAACTACTTTTCCTGTTTTATTGTATTTTGACATATGCAATAGAAGAGAGTTGATCATCCAGCTTTATGCTGACTGTCACTTTCATTCATGAACTATCATGTAAAGATTTTTCACTATCCGCTCACTGTGCAAGTAAACCAAACTTATCCCACTAAGGAGATTACAGTAGATTCAGGCCTTGCTCTTTGATGCCTTATGCTTGTCATCAGCTAGCATATTCTTGTTTACAACATGTCTTTTTAATTTATCTGAGGAAGCATCCCATGAATGCAGTGAAGTGAACCCTAAAAAGTTAGCTTTAGATTGACAAAGATAAAAACAAAATGGAACAAAAATTGTGCAAACATATTATATTCACTTTGACTATATTATACATCAGGGAATTTTGTTTCAGATACGCATAAGCTTTCTCTTTGCATTCAGATCAGGTCTAAAATTGAGATTTCTTAGTGGAAAGAAGGATTGAAAGAAAGAAAGACAATGATTTACATTTCCCAAAACCATACCAAAAAGAAAAAGCTTAATTTGAGCTGAAATGTCTCAGAATGTGCATTTAATAGTAAAAATATACCCCAAAAGGAAATCATTAAATTATAGAGCTGGAAAAGACCACAAAGCCCATCCAGTCCAACTCTAAGTTATAAATACAATATCAACAAACATTGGAGTTATTCCTGCCTGTTGAAAAAGCACAGACTAGCTAAACATCACTGGGATTAAGGACAGTGCTCAAGAGTTTGGTGGTATAGTTTTGTACACTAGCAGAGTACACTCTGTGCACACAGGTTAAATATATGGCATCTCTATTCAGATGATTCCCCTATGGAAACATGGGAAATACTCCGAGAAATAGTCAGGGGGGTTACTAAACATCTTGGAAGGCTAAGCATCACAATCCTCATGCCACACCTTTATTGTCACATGACACAGAACACTTAGCACAAAAGGACAACCTATAAGATGTATGGTGGGTAAATGGTCCATAATATTGACCAGGTTGGCAGGAACCAAAGTTGCTTAACAAACTTGTGGGTTGCTCCATATTCTCACCCTTTATCTAGAGCAAAATACAACTTTGGGCCCGCATAAAGGGTCTGGCTCTAAGACAGAACCGCCCACAACTGTTTACATTACAGTTCCGTGTTCTCTGTGCTTGGGTGACTCGGACATATGGAATGGCACTCATTGTCCCCTCCCTGATGTTTCAAACTTGGAAAGTGCTGTTTTATGTGTCAAAACCACAGAAAACATGTAAATACCATATGTGAGTTTTGCATGGAATAAGTGCCAAACTGTGAAAAGGCTTCCCAAACTATGCACTTTTTGAAGATGTTCTCACATTTGAAAATGGCTAGAAATTTTCATTGCTTTATCCAAGAAGGAAATAAGTGAATTACATCTCTAACAACAAATAGAGACTTGCTTATGTCCTCCGCAGACAGTCCTGCTAGTGTGATGAAGGTTTCCCATGAAAATCAGTAAAAGGTCAGGATTACTCAATTAAGAACATTTTCTGTATTAATCTATGCAAACGTTTTCTTTCTAAGATTGGATCTACACTGCCCTATATCCCAGGATTTGATTCCAGATTATCTGCTTGTCCCAGATTGTATGACAGTGTAGATTCATATTATCCAGTTCAAAACAGATAATCTGGGATCAGATCTTGGGATATAGGACAGTGTAGAAGGGAACTAAAAGTACAAAGTGTGTAAATCATGGAAAATTTAATCCTTCAATGTGATTATGAATAATTTTGTGTTCATTCTATTGGGGAAAAAATGAATGGATATCAATGCTCATTCCATTAGGGGCATATTGTGTGACTGTCCCAGTTTAATTAAATCCGCCCCAACAGGAGCAGATATTATGTTTGCTATTTTTCTATAGTTATCTACCCTGTATTCTTAATTTTTTCCATCTTGTAAAATAAAACAATGTTTTTCTATTGCTTTCAAACTTAGTATTCCAAACCATAGTGATAAATTCTGTCTGCACACCAGACACAAGCAAGGGAGCATGATAATTAATCTAGAGGTCACATTCCTTAATTCTACTGATTAAACAAATTTCTATTAAAAAATCAAACTCTGCAGTGTCTTGCAAACAGCAGTAGTGTTGTGCAGTTTACAATACTTAGACACCTTAGTCACTCTCCCTGTATAGCTCTTAAGGTTTTAATGAAAGAAAGCCAATTAGGAGTAAACTGGTTACTAAGAACATAATCAGGGTCATTTCTTGGTAACAAATCAATCCCCAAAATGCTAATCACCTATGCTGTTGTAAGCTTAGATTAATCTATCAGTAATTAAAGTGAAGCGCAAATCAAACATCTATCCTAATTGTAGCCAAAAGGTACAAATGCCTTTTTGTTGACCGACAAGACAGCCCTATTTGGCACATTGTGACAAGAATGCCGATCTGTGATTTCAGGTGCCTGCAGACTTCTGTTGTTGTTGAAAAGAATATATGAATTTAAGGACCATTTATTTCTTCTGTCTGCAGGGTGTTCTTGGTGTTTGACTATGCATAAAGCAATATTTGCTGAAAAAATTTAATGCATTACCTGGCATACTAAACAACTATTTGTCATCAAACAGCTAATGGTTTGTTCCCTGTTCCTCCATTAAACTGCTCTCCTTAAAATATCAGTATAAACAAGATTTATAAGAGCCCAGAGCAGATCATAGAGTATTGCTGCTTAACAGCAGGTCAGTTATTGGGAAGAGCTGCATGATGCAGTATGTCATCCTAAATGCGCAAGCTAACTTTTTATATTTAACTCAAATCTGGTTAAATGAAGGGAGGGGGTGCCATCTTGATCCAATTATGCAATTCAAATTTCTGGATGCAACAGTAGGCAAAATGTGGTGAATGGAGATCATGAGTCTCAGTCATCTGCCATGAGTCCATTCCTCTATTGAGACACCATACCTGGCAATTTCCAACATACTTGTGTATCTGTCTAGAAATAGGTCAGTGAGATAAGGTGTTGATCCTCTTTGCATATTGTCTATCCCACTTCACAACTGTCTCCCTGTGAAGAGATACTGGATATGATCTCAAAAGTGATGTTAAACTTCCACAGACTTATGATGTGAGGATTAACATCCTTTTTAAGGCACCCTCATCAGGAGCAGTTCAGGATTTTATAGCTTTTATGACAAGTATGGGCCCCTCTCAATTAATATTTGGCCATAGAAATGTAGATCACCCTCTTGATCTGCTTTTTTCTGGTCAAGATTATTATGTTCTGTGGGTAGGTGTTTCTGAAAAACTATCTTGCTATTGACAGATTGCTATCAAACCGCACTGAGTCGCCTACGGGCTAAGAGAGTGCGGTATACAAATAAAGTAAATAAATAAAATAAAATCTGATAGAGTTCAGATTTGCTCAGACATCACTCCAGGGGTGGCAGATCCTTTAAAATGGCCTATCAACAGATATTAAATAATTCAAAAGGATTCCAAAATTTTCTGGGGCAATTTTCAGGTGTTAGAATAGGTCATCCAGTTGATGCCCCGATTGATCTCTTGAAATATAAGTCATGGAATAGGGGTTCAGCCTGTGTTAAATGGGGCTACACCTGAAATCTCAAGGTCGCAACTTGGTCATTCTCTGAGACTCAGATATGATCTTGAATGACCAGATTTCAGTGGTGGGCCAGGAGTGCATTTGCATAACTAAATCTAGTGTGCTGACTATGTTTATTCTTTGAGAATCAGATCTGCCCATTGTTGCAATAAAGAACTGGGTGTGGGTGAACAGACTGAGGCTTAATCCAGACAAGATAGAAGTGCTGCTAGTCAGTAGGAAACTGATTTCCTTCTGGTATTAAAGCCTGTCCTTGATGGAGTTACTCTCCCTATGAAAGATTAGATTCATAACTTGTAAGTAGCTCTGCCCCTGGAAGGCTATGTTGCTGCACTGGTAAAAATGATCAGTATTGGTTTATGATTAGCATCTTTTCTTATGTGTGCATCTATGGCAAAATGTTTCAAAGATACTATAATCTCCTGCCTAGCCAATCCTGTTAATCTGCTTCAAAATCTCAGCCTTACACCTTTGTTTCCTAAAATCCCTGCCTTTGCTTAGTATAAAACTGGATTAAAAGCCATCAACATACCTTTACTCTGAATTTCCAGGCTATGTTTTCCCATGGGGGCAGCTCTACAGCCAACTGGCCCTTCATTCCAGACCAATCCCCAGCTGCCATTCTCCCTTCCTACCAATCTTGGCATAGATCCTAGCCAGCCTCCTTTCTGGCCAACTGGAGACAGGGGAGGGACAATTCAAACTTGGACAATGTTAACCTGATGGTAAAAGTACTGGTTACACAGCACATGTTCTTTATGCTTGTATGATTTGGGCAGGAGTACTACTTGCATTCATTCTTGGCCAGAATGCATTAAACACCTCTGTCCTTTGTCTTCATGCCTGGTGAATCAATTTGGAACTCTGATAATTATTAATTTTGGTTAGAAACACTTGTCTGGTAGAGCCTTCTTTTTATTGCAGTCTAAATTCCATATCAAAATTTGGCAAACAACAAAGGGACTGTTTGGGGGGTTTCTTCTCCGCCCACCTTGCCTGTAAAAGGGACTCTAGGGCTATGTCCTATCCCTGACAGATCCGGCTAAGTGCACACAGAGGACTTCATGGAATTTAGACTTTAATAAAATGCTAGCTTCCACAAACCAATTCGGGTCACCCCTGCTTCCGCCCTAGGTCCACATGAAAAAAACCCCACAGAACACATTCAGATCTTTGGACTGAATTAAGAGTAAAAGGCAATCCTTTTCAAATGGGCTCAAAGACCAAAGAACTGATTGGGATGCAAATCGTAATGAATGCTGTGTAGCAGAAAAGTGACCAAAATGGGTATAATTCATTTGTGTGGTGGGGAGGGAGGAGTAAACAGGGACCCAGATAGCATAGACACTGATCAGTGAGAGATTTTAGAAACTTTTTATAAAAGAGTATAATTTTCACAGACTTTAATTGCAGGGGAAGATATGTCTAGAATTCACTGGAAACCTCCTGTTTCCCCTCCCTCAATGGAAGAATTAACAATGGCAACTTCTTTTCCTTGTAGAAAGACTCAAATACTGGGAGGCAGGTGAGATGCAGAAAGAGATTGGAAACAAACATTTTATAAGTTCTATTTCAAATATAGTTCATGCTCCACCAAGGTGTGCAAATATTGTAAGCATTTATTTTTAAAGACAGATATTTCATAAGGTTACAAGAATTTTACGCTTGAAAAAGTGTTTTGAAGCCCAAGAATTTCACATTTGTGTTTTCTTCTCTTGGCTTTTACAGAATTTTTCCAAGCATAAAATTCTTGTGACCTTATGAAATCTCTGTCTTAAAGAAATAAACAAATGCTTATAATATTTGCACACCTTGGTGGAGCATGAACTATATTTTAGGAGGAACTTATAAAATGTTTGTTTCCAAGCTTTTTTGGCATCTCACCTGCTTCCTAGTATTGGAAATGCAATATATTTACAAAATGTCTGACTCCAGTGAGCAAGGAATTTGATTTTCTAAGGAATGGCATGATTCTTGTGTGTTTTTCAAGTAAGTATGTAGTTCCTCTTATTTGATCATATACTGTTTTGTGACAATATCCCTTAATTATAACTAATATTCTGTCTACCAAATCCACGGCAACATCATCAGTCATTTTGCCTCTTCCCTCCATATCTCCCCATCCTCTTTAAGGGTACTGGTCTGGTGGCCTCAAAAGGCTTTTTTAGCTGCTGCATCTTACTGGCAATATCAGACTGGGATACAGCCTATAACAAAGATTAATAAAAAAAATTAAAATAATTCAATGAGATAAGATAGATGGCAAAATCCATGGGTTATAGCCAAGCTGTGCTCCCTTGATAGCCAGAAAATTGGTAAGGAGTCAAGTTTTAATTTAGTTTCCAAAAGAGGCAACATCAGTAGTAGTTGGGCCCCAAAACGGAAAGCAACCAGTGTTCCTGTCATGCCTGCACAGAGGCTTTTATTGTTGTTTATTTGTTCAGTCACTTCTGACTGTTCATGACCTCATGGACCAGCCCACGCCAGAGCTCCCTGTTGGCTGTCACCACCCCAGCTCCTTCAGAGTCAAGCCAGTCACTTCAAGGATACTATCCATCCATCTTGCCCTTGGTCAGCCCCTTTTACTGTTTTCTTTGTTAAGCCTCGGTTGTCTCTATAGTTAGAATGGGTTTAGTTCCTTTTGTATAGTTTTCTATGGGAGCAACTCAGTCTAAGGTTTAAGGAAACTCACAAACTCTTCAAACAGGCTGCTGGAATTGTCACATGTCATGGCAAATCCAGCGACCACCATCAAAGGTGTGGGGAACCCATTGCCATCAGGCTTGCCAGGAAGCAGACCCCATGGGGAAAAGCATCAACCACACAGCTTCCCCCATTGCTTCCTGTGCAACATGGGAAGCCTGGTGTGTTGCCGTGACGGTGGCATATGCCAGCTCTGCTCTAGTTACTCCATGGAGCTCCACCAGAGGTTCCTCTGTATCATGAGATGGGAGCTCTGTGAGTCAACTAGGGCTGAACCAGTGTATGCTGCCAAAGTAAGACCAATCCAATGAGGTTGTCAGTCAAAGGTTAAGGAAACTGAGTCAAAGTTTAAGAAAAGTCTAAGAGTGAAGAAATTAAGTTTAAGACTTGGAGAAACAAGCTTGAAGTTAAGGAATCAAGTATGCGCTTTAAAGAAGAAAGGAGATTTAACACAAGGTGTTAACAGAAGTCAAAGTTGGATCAAGGACACAGGAAAGAGGCTAGAAAGAAGATAGCTTTGGAGGGAATCAAGAAAAACTCAATTAAGTTATAAGCGTCCACCTGTTCCTTCTAGTAATCGTTTGTTAGTCAGACCCTGGGAGGAGTTAGGGTACTGATCTTCAAAACAATTAAATTACTTTTTTGTTTACTGTTAAACCTTTTGTTTTGCGTTCCCAACTCTGTTCTTGCCAAGAATAGGGCACCTGAGAGAGTTATGTCTGGGGACAGGAAAGACTCATCCCCATGATGAGAAACAGAAGAAAACTTCACTTATGGATTGCTTCAAATATTTAAGTTATCATTTAAATATCATGAACTGAACATCAAGCTCAGAGCAGAAGAAGAGGTTGAGTAGCTTTATCCAAAATTCTGAAATCCGAAATGCACAGAATTTTTATTGCAAACAAAATTACCTGCAAGCCATATGTACTGTAGAAAGTTTATATGAAACATAAACAAAGTTCATGTTTAGATTTGGGTCCAAACTCCAAGATACCGCATTGTCAGGCATGTAGCTGGGGGGGGGGGGGGTGTCTTTGGGGGCTTCACACCCCCCCCCCAAAATTCTCATGGTGATCTGTGAAAAGGCCTCACTGGTACATTATTTAAACTGTTATGTTTATTCATTTCATGATCTGATCACCATGCTCAATATATCTCATATGCATGGGGGTATTGGGGTAATGATACAAAAGGTTTGGTAGGCTAGATCCTCTTTCACTCAGACTCAAACCCCCCCCCCCCCCCGAATGAAGATCCTGGCTACGGACCTGCGCATTGTGTATGCACATATACAAGTATTCCAAAATTTTGGATAAAGCATACTCAATCTGTATTAGCAAACATTTATTTTATTACAGGTGTAAAATATTTTGTATATAGTGGTCTCAAAAGCAGTCCATACCTGCAGATTCTGTGCCATCCTTAAGGTCACCTTCACAAAAGGATCTTTAGTCTCAGTCTGTGAAGCAGCTTTAATTGCTCAGTTCATTCTAACAGAATTCATAAAGAACATTCAAGTTGGACTGATGTTATGAGAATGAAATATCGATAGGAACACCAAATGCTTTATCTTAAAACTAATGTATTAATTGTGAATAATACACATAATAGGGAAATGTTCAAAGCTAGAATTATATTCATTTAGAAAGGGTAATTATCTAGTTTTTTTTATTTCTGTTCTATAATGGTATATCGAAAAAAAGATCCACTGCAAGAGAATCTACAAAGTTATGGTTTGCTAAACACCTTCATCTAATAGGACATGTCTGTGCTTGGTGCATTTGACCAGCTAGTTCAAGTGGCAATGTCTTGTATTGTTTAGTTTCTTCTGTGCTTTAAATTATTATGAAACTCTATAAACAGCAATTTATTTATTTTGGTGATGGCAGGGTAAAATTAATTAGAGTGTTGCGTTTTTAAGCTATTTGCTTACAAACAAATTTTGCTTTCAAATGGGAAATATATTATGATTGAGACAGAGATTTTACAGTACCAAGAGCTTAGAATTTAATTAATGATATGATCAACCAAATTACATATAAGTGGAGTGTCATGGTTTTGTTGCATTTTGAATTGATCCAAGTAAGCCCTAATCCAGAAGAAAGAGGTGCGTGTATGTATGTGCCCTTTATATGTTTTAACAGGTTTTCTATATTTTTTATTTGCGTACCATTTCAACTGTTTTTAGTTTTATAACTATGTTGAGCGGCATTGAATCTTGCTGGAGTTGTAAACCACCTTGAGTCCTGCTGTAGGGGTGAGAAAGGTGAGGTAAAACTGAAGCAAATAAATAATTAATAAAATGTGTGTGTGCACGCATGTACGCATGTCATTTATATTCCACCTTCTCCCAGAATGGAATCCAGTGTAGCACACAACATTTAGTGATAAAACAAAAACACAAATTTTCCCTGCAGATCATAGAGCAGGGAACTGTGTCTGTACAAGGACATATAGGGCTTTAATGGTCATAGCCAAAATTTTGAATTCTCCCCAAGAAATGCATCATTGGTTAGTGGGATTCTTTAACAGGGGAAGGTATTATATGGTTCCTCTTACCTGCCCCAATCAACAACCTCACTATAGCATTTTAGACCCACTGAATGCTGCTTACAGTTCTGAAGACAGCCTCATGTAGAGTGTGTCACAGTAATCCAAAGATGATTTAAAGAAGGCATGTTTCGGCATGACCAGATCTGACATCCCAGGTAATAGTTACAGGAGGTGCACCGGTAACTCACTCCTGGCCATTGTTAAAATAAGGACATCCAAATTCAGATCAGAATTCAGGAGCATGTCTAATCTGCAAACATGAGGTTTGAGGATGAATGTAGCCCCAAGTAACAGAGGCTGGATCCCTGTTCCATGATCTGCCTTTCAACTGACCAATAGCACTATAAGTTTCAATTTGTTTGCTCTCATCCAGTCTATTACTGACAGTAGACATCAACTTAGTACAGAGTTAGACTCCTTAGAATTGGATGGAAAGGAGAGGTAGAGCTGGATATCACCAGTATATTACTGACATCCAACTCCAAAATTCCAGATAACTTCTCTCAATTGTATCATATAAATGTTAAATAGCATGGAAACAAAATTGAATTGTGCAAGCCAATGACCATGGGAGCAAAGAGAAAAATCCCCCAATACCACCTTTTCAGATTGTCCCACATTCAAAACCACTCTTATTTGTGCAGCTTACTGGTGTGTGGCAAGTGCCTTTTGGAACCTGTTGTCATGATTTCTCCCATGGCAAAAGACAGAGGTGGCAAATTGGCATTGATGTTTCCTACTGCATGCCACCATTCTTAACCTGTTGCCTGTCTGCCACCCCCCTCCCCCGACAAACACATCCCCCACTGTTGATGGAAAAACCCATTAATGCTTCCTGATTGGGCAGTGGTCCTTGGACTTAACTTGCGCAATATGGCCAAGTAATTTCTATGTTGGCATGCTGGCACAGAAGTGACATTAGGAATTGAATTATCCTCTGCTCTCCCCTTGCAGTGATTGAAGAGTTAAATAATTACTTTTTTAATTCCATAAAACTGACATTGTGACATTTGCTGACATTATGAAGTTACTTTAATAAAATACGTTTTTTAAAAAAATACTAGAGCGGGGGGCTTGCGGGGGGGGGGGGCAGAGGAAGTGTTGTCACAGGAACACAGATCACCACAGCATTGTGTTCCACTGAGTCATTGTTGTTTCATATGTGTAAAGGATGATAATCTCAGTCTAGTCATGTTTGTTTCTAGTGTGAGTTCAAATTTTGCTTTTGGACTTACCTTTTTGCATTTTTGGGAGATGCTCCAAGCATGAACAGTGCAGAAATGTAATAAGTACAGATAGTCATAGAATGGAGGAAAGCACTACCTGCATGTAGAGTTTGAGTAGGCCATTTTTTAAACACGTGGAACCAGAATTGTCAGATTCCACCCCTCACCCTCCAGAATTTGGAATACTTTCATATACTTAATGGAGATGGGACCCAAATCAGAACATGAAAATCTTTTATATTTCATATACACCTTATACACCTAGCCTGATGATAATTTATACACAGTCATTTTCCAATGATGGTAGTACATAAAACAAAGTGTGTGTACAATGAGCCACCACAAAGCAAATGATGTCGCTATCCCAGCCAACCATATCGGCTATTTTGAATTTGGAAATACTTATGTATTTTGAATCAGGGATACTCAACCTATAGCTATTGAAGATGAGTCTCTCTGGAAAAATGCATTATATTCAAAACCACAACCATGGTTGAATAATTAAATTTCAAAGCAAGGTCTTTAATAAACTGAGAACTTAAGAGGTGGTTTTTAAGATGGTTGAATTTGTCTTCATTTGTAACAAAATCAGAAAGGTTTTTCTTTTCTTTTCTTTTTTTAACATACTCATCCATAAGAACTCATGTGGATGGGAATGTTTACCTGAAATAGTGTGGAAGGAGCCACAGAGCTCTTGGCAACTACAACCCTTTCAGTCAGGCCATATAAAAAGTATTAAATGAGCCAGTCATTGCAAGGTTACTTAAATGTTATGGAAAGCATTTATTTACCATGCAAATATCCATCATCAGAAGGCATTAAACTGAAGATGTCATGTTTCCTAATAGCTGCAAAATGCAAAGGCATATTAGGTATAGAAAACTAAGATACCAAGTGTGATTAAATAATTCTAAGTATCTGATGCAAACTGACAAGAGTCATAAATAAATACATAATTAGGTAGGTGTTTTTTACAATGTGTACTGTGTTATATAGCTGATAGACCAAGTCAGATCTTTCAGAGTTGTTCCGCTCTACAAGTTAAATACATATTCATTCCTCTTTTTTTCCAGCAGAAGCATTATTTACACAATACACTGAAATGGCTCATTCCAAGTCACTTCATTTTGCCAGGTGATTGCATCTTTAGATTGAGTGCTAGACATAAAAATACTTATGACAATCCAGGTAAATGGAATTACTGTGTCAGGGGAAAATGAGCTAGTAGTTAAGGAAAAAAGGCTGAGATATATCCACATAAGATTAAACTCATGAACACTGGTGACACCTTATATTTGGCCATGTTCTTAGTGAGTCTTCCTAGGTCATATTAAAAAAGTATTTAGTGTGTCTTGTTATGCAGCGTAGCATTTCATATATTTCTGGTGATTGAACTGCATCTTTCTCAAATGCTACAATGCACCTGCCCAGCAAATGTAGTTGACTAAAGGCTTTCCATACTTCTTCTTGTGTGTTAGAACATGTTCTATCATAAAACCCAATGATGAGAAAAAATAAAAAAGTTGTGTGGCCTTTAATACAAATTAATTTTGTTTGGCAAAAGGTGGCATTTTGTCTCTTTTATCACCATGTGGTTCATGTGTACACTAAAGGGGAATTTGTAAAACACATTTAAAGTTCATGGATGGAGTCTGATAGTAGATTGAACTGAGCAGTTTATTTAAGATCACAGTCCTGATGGAGTCTGGCTTAATAGCCCAGGGTTTCAACCTGAACAAGCAATTAAACTAACTTTAAAGAGAATTCTTCTAAAAACATGCAGTGGGAGCAATTGAGGAACGAAAGGTACTATGTGCATACAAATGCAACAATAAGAAACAAGCACTATTTCCAAAAATATATTCTTTGTATCTTATTATTGTATTCTAGCTGTTATCTTATTATTATGACATGTCAAGATGTTTAGAACTTGGTTCAGAATGTTTTGTATATCCTTAACTGAACTTGACATCATTAAGAATGCACAATATTTACAAAATTAATGCAGTTTGGAAATTGATTCAAATACCAAAAAAGCATGTTAATTCATGTCAAAGGAAAATGTCAGAAACAGCAGTGCTTCAGACAACACTTGGATATTTTGCCTCACATACATGGAACCTTGAATTGAAATGTGTGCATTCTCTAACTGTGAAGCTATTCACCAAAAACCATGCCATATAAAATGATCCTAGATTTTTTTCATCTTCCACCCAGGTATGGTTTCTTAGTGAGATACCTCTGGAATACAGTGGGTCTTTGAAAGAATTTCAGTGTTAGAATTTGATGGATACTTGTGAATCAAATCAGAGAAAGCTGCATCAAGGACCCCATTATATTGAGGTCCTTAATGTGGGGGACAGCGGGGGAACCTGTAGGGCAGAAGAGCAAATTTTGGGGCAGTGTGGCAAATCTATTGCTTGGTGCTCCACATCACCTGCACCATCAGCTTGCCCATCACACACCGGAAAGTGTAGCTTTCCAGCGTGATCCCGTGTTGTTCCCATGATTCCTAAACTGAACATGGGTGGTCTCCTGTGTTCAGGTTTTCCCCTCCTACCATGCTTCCTCACAGAGCCCTACTGGAAGTAGATTTACATTGTGGGATAAGATCCAGGTGGCTCCATGCTGACTGCATCAACAAAGTGTTACAGAATGGTAAATTTCGGTAATGTGATGAGGTCATAAGACAAGTCAGGCCATTGATCTAGGTCGCTTGACATGGTCCACATGTTAGCAGTCATTCTTTTCAGTTTTCAAAGCTCCCCCCCCCCCCACACACACAGTAAAATAAAATAAAATAAAGACAGGGACAGTATTTGGGACTTGGTCATGCTCTATTGCTGAATTAGAACCCTTTCTATTCTCATGGGTGTAGTCTGATGAAGAGCTCAGTGAAACATCAAAGAATAACCCTCTGTTAAGTGGCCATGTCTCCCTGTGTAGGAATCTACTCAAGGGAAATTTGGTCTCGACTTCTCCATCTCTTTCTTCTTTACCTTCAATATTATGTCCTACTTTTTGACACACTGTATTTCTTCTAAAAGTTATTTTATTTTTTCTATGCTACTACAACTGTTGAAGGTGCATGGCAAGTTTACAATGAAAGGACATTTCTGTATGAGCAGCATGCATTTTCTGAATCTGATTTTCAGTCTAATTAAAGAAGAAAAGCATTCAGCTAAGTGGATACATGCTGTAAGTGTATGTGTCTATGAAATGTCATATGATGTCAGATTCCTTTGTGTTTTGCATTAACCCATGGCCAAATGTATTTACATATTTTTGTCGTGCTCTTTTGACATAATGATTGACAACAAGAGCTATAATATGACGTTCTTTGCATATTGTCCCATCAACATAATTGCGAGAATCATATCAAAACTACATTATTGGAAATTACTCTCAGACCCATTTAGAGAAATCATTTGAAAGGAGTACACAGGTGCAGATTTAAGAAGTTGCTTCATTTTGAAACTCATACATACATTGCAAGAAATAAAGGAAAATTACAGCTATTAGTGGCAATAGGAAATGTATGCTCCAGAACTACCGCTACAGGAAAAATTTAAACCCAAATGGCTAACAATTCAACCTGGATTTTTCAAATGTTAATTTTGCACATGCCTTTCTTACATTAACCACCCCCTGCACACATACACACACACTTTTGTTCGACCTAACACAAGCTTGATGCTTTAAGAATGATTCCTCTTCTTTTTCAACCTCATTTTTTTTTCTTTTGGGGTGATTTTTTTGAATGCCATCCTGTTCTCATGTGCATCATGGAAATTTAGGTAAGCTGCTTTAGTTGAAAGAAAGTTCTGTGCATAATGTTTAAGGCTGCTGCAGCAGTTTCATGGATCATTAACAATTTGCTAATATTGTTTTAGCTTGCAAATTAGTGCAGCTTAGTGACTAAGGAAAGGTTCCATAGCTGTCATCAATCAGGCTAAAATTCTTCATGCATGAGATGAAAAATGATTTTTAGCCTTTGAGGCTCTGGCAGCAATTACTGTAGCATATTTTTTTTAAAAAAATAAAGATATGGTGGGTGGGTGGGCAAATATTCCAACATAAAATTATCTCTTTGGTTTCCATTATATCTTGCTGCCCAAGAATAGAACCAGACACATCCCTATGTGTTTCTGAATTAGTTTTCTTAATAATTTGCAAAGGGAAGGTGAAGCCACTTTTCAAGAATGCATATTTTATTTTGAAACAGACATTTTGTTCAATTGCTCTCTAGCTTTCTGTACAAAGCCGTTCCTTGTCAATCTTAGAATAAATGGGTTTTGGTTAACTGACCTCCCTCAAGATATTTTGAATCTACCACTGTGGAGTCACAAATGGTTTCTTTTCAATAAACAATAAAATCATTTTTTTAAAAAAAAAATAGAGTTACAAAGTGCTTCTAGAAAGAACCACCTATTTGACTGTAGCTTGCAGGAAAATTTTATTTTAATAGTAACATCACAGGGTTATTTTGTTGTTTGTTTTTAAAGTCTGAGAATCTGAATAGAGCATGCAATAAGATAACATGGCTGGATTAAATGTTCACGCAAGCAAACAAAATAAATATAATGAAAATAGCTAACATAGGCGAAAAAGATAGGCTATATATCTCAGAGTAGAAAGTTAATTTTTAAAATCCAGAAAACACTACAGTATCAAGCTTTATATTTCCATCAAGGTTACTTGCCCTGGCCTTTTATAAGCATGTAATTATTATCCTTTTGTGACTACATTTCTGAAGTCTGTATATGAATTTTCCATTTGCTCATCCATTTGGAAGGTACACCAACACAAAATGTAAGGGCCATTTTACTAACTGTTTAATTATGACTTGCAGCAGAGCTGCTAAAGGCTTGTCTACATGGGTATTATAACCCAAAATGACTCTGAGTTGGCTCCTGGCTGTTTGTACATTTCCCCACTTTGAGTGATTATTATGGGTTGTGTTTGGTTAATCCAGCTTTTCCTGTTTTAAGTAAAGTCGGGCAATACCCCAGAGTTTGCTTGAGTATCCCACAGCTTCAGAACAATGTAGACAGCTGATTATGTCTGATTTCAACTGCTCTGCTGTCTGCACAGAACACTCCCACATCTCCTTTCCCATGTACTCATCAGCTCAGAGAAAATACGATGGATCATGCTCATGTCACCATTACCAACATTCTCAACCAGCTGTAAAGCTCTGTTTGAGCTCCTCACCATCACAGGCATCCCATGCTGCTATTAGCAGATACACTCACACAACCAGGTTGGCACCCTCCTTCTTCACATAGGTGCATCTGCTGATTTCAATATAGGGCACTTGAGGCAGCAAGAAGGTCATACAGAGCTTTATGGCTGTCTGGAGTGCTGATGGCAACATAGAGAGGGAGGTTATGGTCCAGTGGAGCTGACTGTGTGGATTCTAGCCTATCCTCTTCCCACAACAAGTTTAGGAGAGTGCATGTGGCTATTTCTGACATCAGTCATTTTTCTATCTGGCCATGGATTTGCCATCCAGTGTAGACACTATTTCAGTATATTGTATGGTGGCACAAAACCCTCCTCTCCAGAATGCCAAGCCAGTGCCAGAAGCACACTAATAATGTTGTTTGTTCCAGTCCAATCTGTTTCCAAGAATCACTTGTGTGCACAAGGGTGATACACCTCCCTCCAGCCAACAAAATTAAACACACACACAAGTTGATTGGGTCATAAATGGTCACAACTCATTTATTGATTACAGGAATAAGGGTTGGCAGCCATGCATGGGTCCTGGATCATGTATCAGGCAGCCAGCTGCTGTCCAATACTGATATCACGCCTGGGTGCAGCCGGCACAATACTGGTCAACATTAACTAGGCACCCCAGGAGCCACCAGATATTTTCCCTCCTTCCACTAAGGGGGGATAAACCAGCTAGATCCGGGGCCCATGCCACACACCAAACACGGAATTGGGACAAACAAGCTAACAAGAACGAGCTAACAGAACAGGCTAACAATAATCCCAGAAACAAAACGGCATGAAGGGTGGGTGGGATGGAAAAAGCTGAAGCAGGCCAGGTGCCTGCTGGAAGGCCTTGGGCAGCCTTAAGTAGGCTGCCCAAGCAGAGGGAGAGGCTGCCCTCAGCCACTCCAGCAGCGGGGCAGGGCCAGCTCCCCATTGGCTGGCAGGCCTCATGGTGAGAAACTTTCCCAACACCCACGAGGCTTCTGGGAGGAAGAAGTTCCCTACATCCGTGATGGCAGCGAGGGACACCCTGCGCCACAACGTTTTCGTCCCAGTAAGTCGAGCCAAGCCTTTAACATGTTTGAACCCCTCACCTCCCAGCTCCAAGCCTTAAAGGACAAGGCCAATCAAGTTCAGACCTGAAGGCTGTTTTCTTTCCTTTCTCTAAATCCCATGAGACAGTAGTGAAGTCTGGAGAAATCGCTTTTGCAAAAAGTACCTATGAGTGATCATTGATTATTAACCATAATTTTACTTTGAGTGGGAGAATACATTTTAGCTGTTCATTCACTTTCTTTGTATACCTGCTCAGAAATGGATTCTCAATGTAAACTAACTTTCTCAGATTTCAAATAGATCTTAGTACAAAATATGCCATTTGGATTGATGCTATGTATTATTAGCATTATTTTGAAAAAGATTGGACTATTGTATTGTCATTTATTCTCTTTTTTTGAATTACATTATCGGTTTTTTAAAAAACTGTTATTAACTTCAATGGAGCAAATGAAAACTTCTATGTTCAATAATTGTCCTGAGAGAAAACTGTATGAATGCTATCCTTTAATTTCATGGACAAGCTTCCAAAGAAAGCATCTTTCTTCTTTTTGTTCAGTATTTGATTTTAAAATTGAAGAGTTCTATGTAAATGTGATGGCATTTGAGATTTAACAAATATAATTAGGAGGGAATGCAAAAGTAACAGATTTTCACAAGTAAGAGTGAATGTTTCACTCTTAAAAGACTGGAATTATATCCTTATACAAAAAAATTAAAATCTAAATTAAGATCATCTCCTCTTTCGGAGAAGTTACTCATCTTCAAGATGCTTCTACCATACTTGGAATAGCTATATATAATGGCCATGTGGTTAAGAATTTTGTGAGAGTTGCCCTAGATAAGAACCATCCAACTTTTAAAAATGTCTTCATGTATTATTATTATTATTATTATTATTATTATTATTATTATTACTTTATTTGTACCCTGCTAGCATCTCCCAAGGGATTTGATGCGGCTTACACAGGCCGAAGCCCCAAAAACACAATACAACAATACAATACCTAAAGCAAATTAAAAACAGTTAAGCAGGAAAACGATAGCAGTAACAATACAAGACACTATTAAAACTGGGCCGGCCGGAGTAGGGGTACAGGGTTAAAAGTGCTGATGTGGCGGGAGGGATGTAGGATTATAATATAAGTGCGGTGTGCAGTGTGCAGTGATCTTGGTTCTACTAAGGTGCTTCTAGGATTTGGTGCTGGAGGTTCCTAATCTGAAAAGGCACATCGGAACAGCCAGGTTTTCAATTCCTTCCTGAAGACTGCCAATGTAGGGGCTTGTCTGAGATCTTTCGGGAGGGCATTCCAGAGTCGGGGGGCCACCACAGAAAGGGCCCTGTCTCACGTCCCCACCAAGCGCGCTTGCGACGCGGGCGGGATCACGAGCAGGGCCTCTCCAGATGACCGGAGTGAGCGTGTGGGTTCGTAGACAGCGATACGGTCACTGTAGGATAAAGTGAAACTAATGTATTCTGGTAACTTCAGCTTTGTTTTTGATTGCCTTATTTTAAGTATTGTATGTACTCATTATGGATAAATCTAGAAATATTTATGAAAAATTGAACCACAAAACATGTGTCAAATTATTCACAGGTACTTTATCAGAAAATGAACCATCTCTGTCTTTTAGAAGAGTGCAAAAATACAAGAGTTTTATCCGTCCCTGGAGAACCTCAAAGAAACACTAACCATCTCCACTTATTCCTCCATGTTAGCACTCCTTTCCTTTTTGAATGTCTGGGCAGGAAAATTGCAATAGCAGTAGCTATGGGTGACTAGTACTTTTTTCTCTTAGTGGAATAACCTTCAATTTATTCAAGAGTCATATCAAAATCCATATTTTTGTTCCCCAATCCTGCCTTCAGCTTATACTTGAGGTAGGCTTATAGATGATTATGTGTAATATTTCATTAGTTTTGTCTCTTCTTTTTAGACCATTCATATAGTTGACCCTTCCTCCTTTATACTAAAAGGATAAATCTGGAACTGGCACAGTTTATTGCTCAATGCTTTTGTCCTTGTGTTTAGCCCTCTGTTACAAGTGAGCCTTCACCTTCTCCCTAGTTTTTTATTAAAGCAGCTCAACTCAGTCACAATCTGTCATATTACAAAGGTGTCACATGCCACCTTCATGGGAAGCAAAGTGTTAATAGATGTGCAGTTACCCTAGGTTGTATGAGTACTTCTAATCATGGCATTTATAATCGAATTATCCAAGAGAAATGTTATTACAGTTAGATTTATCTCATACTACCACTGTATCCGAACAACATAATGCAATCCATCCATCAAAAAAGTAATCATTTACTTCTGTTCCTTTCCATTTTTAATGACATTTTTCATCAGCTTGGCAAAATGAATTATGAGCCCTATTACAAACTTCACTTTCTTTTACAAGTTCATTTAGGAAAATCAAAGTCTTAGAATGGGAAGAGGAGCAACTACACTATCAGTATTTCTTTACAAATCTTATCTTTTGTTTGTAATATTTAATGTAGCTAAGTAACAAGATGTGTTGCTTCTCTTTAGGAAGATAATTTATTTCAGGGGCAAACTGCTCTTTTATGAGATGCCAGTCTGTGCATTGCACGTGTTAAGCTGTTTACATAAGAGAGCACTTTGATAAAGTTGTTAAAACAGAAGGCACAGCTCTTGCAATAGAAACCAAAATATGTGACTTTGGAATGATGAATCTACATTGCTAATTTGAAAGAAAGCCACACTAAATATAAAGCTAAGCTAATATGATACAAAGCAACAATACACAACAGGGCATTCATACACATTGAATAAAAGGGTACATCGCATAATGAGATACGTACATCCAGACACATGGTACACTGGGACTATTGCCTAAGGGCTGAGAAGGGCGGTATACAAATATAGTAAATAAATAAATAATAGCTACGCTGTTGGCTCCATTTGAGAAGTGGTCCTGATATGATTCAACTCCTATTGTGACAATACAAACTAATGTATTTCAGGGCAGCACAGAGAAGAGCCGACCTCATCACATGAGGAATTTTTAATGTCCTAGGATGCTTCTACCTCAGTTGAGGGATAGATGAGCACATAGCTCATCACACGATGTCACTCAACTTCTAGTGGAGGCTCTGCCCCCAACTGGTGTGTAAACACCCTAGAATGCTTTTTCATCCACAATGGGAAGCCTCCAATATTTTGCTGGCTCCATTGGAGCCAGAACACTTCTGCCCCAGTTGGATGATACTTGTGTGATGGGAGAAGCATTGCCATGCCAGAGCGATGTGAAATACTCACCCCATGTGCTTGCCGTTTTGCCACACTTGCTGGTGAAATAGCACCGGGGGGGGGGGGGGGGGCTGTGATAAGGTCAGAGGTATATATCCTCTGCTGTGTCACTTCAAGCACTGGAGAATAATGTGTAAGGTCACAGGAGAGCATCTCCTTTGCTGTGGCATTCTATTTATAGAACACAATCCCGTTGGAAATTCAACTGGCACCAACTTTGCTGCTTTTTGATGCCAGAGGAAATATGTTTATGAAAACTTTGGGGGGCTGATTTTACAAAAACCTCCCACATACATGATTTTATTGCAAGTTGGTCTTTTAAACTATTTCTACCCTTTTAATCTGTATTTCATTTTGTCAATTGTTTACTACGATGATAGCCTTTTTAAAATTATTTTAAATATATTTAGACTGTTTTGTTGAATTGGTTTTATTGTATGGTCTTTTTGGAAAGTCAATTAAAGGACAATATTTCTTTTAAGGAATAAAAAGGAAATTTATGGCTGCATGCACAGGCATAAAGATAGCTACATTTCTTTATAGGCATTTCCTTAAACACAGGATTTTGTTTCTGTGCAAAAAGAACAATAATGGGAAAGACTTATATCCAGTTTTTGTGCAGAATAAATTCTGATGAAGATTCTAACATTTTGGGATTATCTTCATAAGAATTTTCAATAATTATGAAAGCTGGGTTTTGTTTATGTTTTTTACTATTTTTAATTACATTTTTCATATAGTCTCTTAAACTCTTTTGCTGGCCACTGCAAGGAGATTCCTGTTCTCCAGTCAGAACTCGGGTATGGAGCATCATCTAGTATGACACAATTTGATATTTCAAATTTCCCTCAGTTGGAAAGAGTCTGATTGGAGTATATTCACTTCTTATAAACACTTCTAGACAAAGGGGCTAATGAGGCAGTGTGTGCATGTCCACTGGGCATAAGTATTGTATGGCAGTGTAACTAGTGATGATATATGTATGTATGGTGTATGTACAGTGACATGAGAAGTGAGTGTGCCAGTGACTTATCAGTGATCGAGGGGCACAGGTGTCCAATAACAATATGATACAAAACATTCATACA
Organism: Anolis sagrei; assembly: GCF_037176765.1. Lineage (NCBI taxonomy): Eukaryota > Metazoa > Chordata > Lepidosauria > Squamata > Anolidae > Anolis > Anolis sagrei. The sequence goes on along the minus strand of NC_090025.1, from coordinate 121,931,350 downwards.
TTTAAATGAAGATTGTAATTTTTTTAAAGAAGAAAAACCTTTGTTTATTTGTGCTTTCCATTTTTTCTTGTCTTTGTGGGCAGCTTCTGTATTATTAAGGGAAGACACATGTCAAACTGGTATTTTGACAAGAATGCATACTTATTAAATAAGTAGCAATTAAGAAATACTGGTTGACATATCTACTTCTCTTAAGTGTTTATATATTAGCAGAATATTTTGACAACAAGATTGGTTTTTAATGAATCTGTTGTCAAAGATCTTTTATTTCAACTTTTGGATATTTCTTATAGCAGGCTTCACCAGAAGACTCTCAAAATGTGGTGGCATATAATAATAATGATATATTGGATATTAACTTATTCATAAGTGTAACCATGACAGCTAGCTGGATATCTAGCCCTAATAACTAGTATTTAATATGGACAAGTAGTATATTAGGAATAAATATTGAAAGTCTCTAAATCAGAGTTTTTGGAGACAGAGATATCGAACTAGCATCTTTAAATTGACAAAAAAATGCAGAAATTGGAAAAAGGTAATGAAACCCTCTGAAAATAATTGGAGCCACATTGAAATTGAAAACTGTTAGGGAAATCTTGAAAGATAAAAAGGTCTACAAGATTGTTTTTTCAATTAAAATATTTTTGAATTATTTTAATACAAAATAATAACAAAACCATAGCCCCAAAATACAAAGAGTCTGTAGCATTTGTTACATATATCTAAACAGAGAACTCGTGTTTCATGAAAGGATTAAGTTATTCATCTTCAGTATTTCATAAATAGAATATTCTTCTTTTCTTGAATCATGGGTTAATATGTTGTTATTGAGATATGATCTTGTTAAGTCATAGTTATGCCATTGTGGTCTAGAATGAGAGATTGGAATGTTGTTCCAACCTGAAATGAGACTGGCCAAAACAACAGCAATCAGAAATGATGCTCATTATAGCTTTTTGACTGTAAGAATTAAAGAAGCAAGTCTAATTGATATTCTGGCCTCAAATAGCTCATAGACTTCACCCTATCAAATGTCAACTTCTGGCACCAAGTGTTTTCCACCAAGCGTCCTGGTTTCTGCCAAAGAAGTAATCAAAGTAGTACTTATGTATTGTCGAAGGCTTTCATGGCTGGAATCACTCAGTTCTTGTGGGTTTTTTCGGGCTATATGGCCATGTACTAGAGGCATTTCTCCTGACGTTTCACCTGCATCTATGGCAAGCATCCTCAGAGGTGAGGTCAGACCATAGATGCAGGCAAAACGTCAGGAGAAATGCCTCTAGAACATGGCCATATAGCCTGAAAAACCCACAAGAACTGAAAATAGTACTTGTTTGGCAGAGTCTTTGCCTTGCAGACTGGATAGGCAATATTTGGAAAATTTTCTAAACTTGAGAAATCAAGAGGAATATCCGGCTATTTCAGAATTTGTTTTTGACTTTCTGTCAGAATGATTGGTGCCCCAGTACTATTATAGTTCACCCCTATACACATGGGCTGCCTTTTTCAGCATTGTGTCATCCATGCCTTTCAGCTGTTTGATGGACCTGTAGTATATTGTCTGTAATGTATCATATCTGGTTGTCTCTCTTAGGCCCCATCTACACTGACCATTTAATAAGCTTCAAGTCAACTCAACATGTTACCAATGCACACTGCACAAAAGGTGGAAGGGTATACAACACATTAAAGAAAGTAACTGGAGATATCAAGTTAAGTCCTTTAATGCACTGCAGAAGATCCTAATCTATCTCAGATCTCAATGCAAATTTAACTCTGCAAAATGTGGATTGCACGAAATCTTGCTGAAGTACTTTCTAGGATTTGGAATATGGGATCAAGGGAACTGCTGGAAAATTCCCCAAGGGCATGTATAAAGAAATCACAGATCATAGATCCTGGGGATTATTTTTTCCAATACATCCCACCTGCTGACACCACTTTAAAGAATCGTGGACTGATATCTCAAAATAAATCTCTCTGCTGGCACCAATATGATTCTGGCATGGAGTGTTTAGATTATTGTTGAGCTAACGTGTATACTCTGATAGAGTTGCTGCCACCACCCAAAGTAATTTGGGAATACTAAAGATGTTGTCCCTGGGGTAAATCCCTTCCTGCCCACCAGCTCTCCCTTTGGCTCTCTGAAATGACTGAGATGTAAAGATGTTAAAAATCACTGGAATTATTCTCACAGAATGAATCAATACTGAGGCTGCTCAAAAGTTGAACTAGAGAAATGTCTATTAATATATTTGAACAAACAACTAACTTCTTTAACGAGGTGCACAAGCTTGATTGGTTACAGAGGCACGATATTCTTAATGGTTACTAAAATAGGTTTCCTAACTTAGATATGAGCAAGACTCCTCACTCTACCCTGATGCAGTAGCAGCGAGTTCCCCAGACAAACCTAACCCAGTTGTCCCCAGAGCAAATAGCTACACTCTAGACAGAGTTCTCTAACAGCTAAACTACTCTGACCCCAGAGAGCAAACCACTTGTGTAACAAATCCAGCACAAGCACACAGGCATCTACTTTGACCCTCCTGGCCAAATAAATGTAGAATCGCCTGTCCCAAATGCCCTCTGACAGTAAAAATCTTTGCTCACCAAAAATTCGCCTCTCTACTCTGTTCCCAAAAATCACCCTCTTCCTTCAAAGCCAAAAATCAATCTCCCCCTTCTGACAAGCTGACAGCTTTTCCCTCTCAGGGCTAAACTCCTCCCATCTGCCTTAACCAATCCAGAGAGAGCTCCAGCTCCTACCCTCTTCTACTCTTACACTCCCAAGATGTCTGCCTCCCTCGTTTACACTCTCAAAATGGAGGCCTGCTTACTGACATCTCAGACTCCTACTTCAGCCTGCGAGGTAAGAATCATCACAGCATGGTTGGCTAGCAGGGGAATAATTTATTCCCTAGGAAATGTAATTGATGATATTCACTTCTAACTGTTATTGCCTCCCCCTTTCCACTTCCTATGACTCCTGGGCACTGGAGCACATGTCTCCTGGAAATGGGGGGGGGGGTGGGGGTGGTGGTGGCGGCTGCAGAGTGGTTTGAAGCCAGGTTCCATGGTTAATGTAATCACTTTCCTGACCAGAAACCCGTTCCAGATCTGTCAATCTATTCCCCTGTCCTGTGAAGCCATTTACTCCTAAACTGGTTCCAAGCTGCATTGAAGTGTCTGTGTAGATGTGTCCTTAGCTTCTTTACAAATTATTTCAATAGAACTTTCATTATGAGATTCATGGATTTCCTTGCAGGAGTATACTCTATGTTTAACACTACTACCCTTCTTTTTTGTTGGATCTTTCCTTCTTTCTCTCTTTTTTATTGGCAATGCATGTTCTTTAGTTTCCATATTCAAAATCTGAATTTCATCCAAAAAGTGTTAGTAATACTTCTTATATTTTATTATATTAAGCTACCAACATCAAGATTTCAAGTAGACCATTTTAATCTTCTACATTCTGCCTGTTAGGATATATAGCATAATGAAGTTCTGCATTTTCTTTATTTTGTAGTTGCATTTATCAATAACACTAGTAACCATATCATTTATTTTCCTTCCTCCTTTATCACACAATTGTAGAATTCAACCTATTTTTCATCAGGCTTTAGCTCAATAGCTTGTCAATCAGTCTTTTGAAACTGCCAAATTCATACTACTAGTTCTTGTGAAAAATAGTCTTCACCTACCAGGGGTCCATAAATGCTGCATGATACGCAAGTCCTATTGAACTCCAGAAGGCTTACCATTAAGTAGATAAGCCTACAATTCTATTATTATACGTCTTATATTAAGGAAATTGCCTTTATGATCTGTAACTGCTGATTTAGATATGCATGTTTCAACAGTTTGGGCATTATCTAGCATCTCCTGGAAAACTTTTCACTGCTGAAAATGACTATGCAATTTAGTGAAGACAGTTACTATGAAACTTATGTTAGGTCTTCCTTGAAGATCTATTGCAGCATTCAGCTGCTTCCACTGTAGCAAGCAAATAAATAAATAAATACATTCTTCTGCAGCATCAAAATTCTAGGCACTGTGCCAGACACATAAAAATAGATAAGGGACATACACTCTGCTTTCAGGATTTTTTTTTACTGGAGGGGGAGAAGTGCAAAAATAATTAGAAATTAGATAAATTTAATAATGTCAGGGTTTTTTTTGGGGGGGGGGATAAATACCCCCAATTAAACAAATATTTACTAGAATAGAACTCCATAATTTTAGAGAGAAAAAACCCAATAAGAGATAAAGTGGAGAACAGTGATGTATATGAAAAAGTTTAACCAGCCCTCATGCCCACCCACAAATAAGCAAACATTATAGACAAACAAAAAACATGAAGAAAATAAAAACAAAGAATTTGGCATGAAATATGAGCATGAATATATTTGAAAGTAAATAAGAGAGGAAGCCAGAAAAAAACCCCATAGTCCTAATTAAGTACAGAAGCAAGGCAATTGCAGTGTTTCACAACACACCCCAATACAACAGTGTGATTGTAATGGTGCTTCTTCTCCAATTAGACTCAACAACTGAGAATGTGAGTATATAGGATTGTTGACTTTGTCATAGCTGCAAGCACCATTGAATCTAGTGTCATAGAAAGACTTGCAAAGGAGTACAATTGTGGATGGCATGGTTTTCATAATGGATGTAATGTTTTAACTTTTAATGTCTATTAATTTTAATCTTAATTTAAATGTTTATTTTAATTGTATGTTGTTGTTAAGGCATTGAGTAGTTGCCTCTATGTAAAGTTGCCTTGAGTCCCCTTCTGGGTTGAAAAGGGCGGGATATAAATTTGGTAAATAAATAAATGGTAAATAAATAGACACATTGTTTTGACACTGAGTCAACACATATACGTCATTGATCAGATGGAGACTGATGGCAGGTTTCGAGTTACAGTCTTGCATCACAAGCAATTATTTTCTGCATTTTATTGCTCAATCTCTTGTTTGCGTATAATAGCAGTCTTGTGGTAAGATGGTATGAACATTTTAAAAGCAATTTTGCTGATTGTATAAGATCTTGACAGTCCTATGGGCCCACAGTTATGGACAACATGAGCTTTCCAAAATATAAACCATTGATTTCCCCAAAGATTTTGCATTCTTTTTATTAAAAGAATCTATGCAATAATTGGCATTCTTCCTAAAGATACAGCATTCACTGAGGTCAGACAGTGTATATTTGCTGTTAAGTGCCATCTTTTTGTGCTTGAAAAATGAGCAGCGAAGAACAACTGGCTCAGCATATTTACAGGCATTTAAACATAAATATGTTTTATTATAGTTGGCAATAGCAGAAAGCCAGTGCAGAGCATTATCTCAGAAGCACCTTCATGTTATTGGTTCCACAGATCTTCCTGCTAGGCGGCAAAAGGGGGCAAAATCCATCAAGCAAATATTTCCCATGCAACTCCATTGATTCCAGTGCTTTAAACCCTATATGCACCTTTGCATAAGGCATCTGTCTTTTAGCTTAACATGTGAAGGTTTGCATTATTAAAGTGATCTGGTTAATAATTCATGCTGAAATCACCTTATAAGATATCATAAAAAGCCAGAGAAACAGCCCCATCAAACACCTCCTTAATGAAAAGTTGTAAAGGTTTGGTTTTTAAAGAAATGAAATATCGATGTTTCAGATGACACCCTGCTAAATTATGAGGAAACAAAGGGATAATGAGCATCCCTGTAAGAAAGTGAATGACGTTTGCTTTCTTTGGCAGAAAGCAATGAGATCCAAAATACTAGTGCCCAATATGCAACATTAACTGGGGTTTATGGCATGTTATCTCAGAAGCATGCTAATCTGGGACAACCAACTGTGGAATAAAATGAAGTCCTCTTAACAGCACTATACTACTGCCTAGCTAAGCAGATTATTAGGTGTTTCAAAGTGGTTCAGTAGACTAGTGCTGGGTTTTTTCCCCCCTGTGCTTTGTGAGATGTGCACCTGAATGATGATATATTAAACAATATGAAAAATAATGTTAGCTAAAACACATTTTGGTGCCTCAAATGTTAAGCCTGTTTCTGTGTATATTTGATATGATGATTCAAAACATGGCAACAATTTTCTCCTATCGGCTCTAGCTTTTGAGATATAGAACATATGCCATCTACCAGTTGCCATCTGCTCGCCCACAGGAAACCATGCTAACTCTATCTAAGAAACTAGAACTGATGTGGTCTATCTAATGCAATTTTCTGAATCAGTGCCTCAAATAATCCCAGAAACCAGCTGAAAAAGTAAGACATCACAAAATGTTTTGCTCACCCATGTAATGCTTTCCACAGGGGAAAATTGTTCCTGAAGCTCTAGGTCCACAACTGAGAGACCTCCTCAGTACTCATCCAATTGGGGAGGGAGGCACATGTGGGCTTCCACCTGCTGTTGGACTTCAGCCCCCATAACTCGTAAGACCTCTTCACATGTCTGGCAGCAGGAAGCATGGAAAATCCAGCACCCCACATTTTATGTTGCCTCAACTTGCCTTGCCTTTCTTGCTTCGTCCACCAGCAGGGCAATCACATGAGGGAGAGCATGGAGCAATCATAGTGTGTGTGGTTTCCCCCCATAGATTAGACAACACGGAAAGCCTCCTGGGCAGTGGCAGCACACTGGTTCCACCACTCTGAACCCACCGACTTTGTGTGAATGGAGCTGACTGGCTCCGTGGGTGACCAGGGCTAGATCAGCATTTGCTGGCGAATCTAGCCCCGTATGATGAGGTCACTAGTCACCAAGACAGCCAGTAGTGCAGGGGTTCTCAGCCTGTAACTCCCAGAAATCCCAGACATGTTACCAGCTGTTAGGATTTCTGGGAGTTGAAGGCAAAAACATCTGGGGACTGACAGGTTGAGAACCACTGCAATAGTGAGATACAATGGGAGCCGACATACCAGCTTTTTGGATGATTAAATTTTCAAAACTGTAATTGAGCCCACACTATTAAATTAGGCATAATTTCAAATGCCTAATTTTTTTTTAAAAAACCATCTGGATAGATCTTCTGAAAAAAAAAAAAAACAACAGGTTTTTACTACTGTTTTAAATTCAGATAGTGTATTCAACTGTTAAATCTCTTATGTCAGGTCATTCTATGATTTGAGCAACTGAAAAAAAATCCTCTAGGTGACCATTGCAGGCAAAACAATTAAATGGCCACATGGCAATAGTTGTATCTACTGAAGATATATTTTTCATGACCAAAACTTTATTCAGTTCTTTCGCCTCACTATTGAACGCAAGCACAGTTTCAACACAGGATGATCTAAAGAAAGCTTTGCTTAGACCTCTTGGCTGCACTTCTCTGATTCTACCCAAGTGGAGATTTTTAAAGATAAATTAAAATAAAAGTGCAGTTACCTAATAAAAAGCCTTCCCAGGAATTACCTTACATTTATATACCCCAGATTGTTACTCTTGTCAAAAGGCATAGATATGAAAATATGGCACAATGCAAAGGGCAATATTCTAATATTAAGAGGTACAGGATGAAAATGAAATAAAACGTTTGTGTTATAATTCCTGCACTCTCCGATTAGCTTATATTGTAAAAGCATTGCACAATGTACTTCTTTTGGTCTTCATCACTTTCTGTTTGGTTCCCATGACTTTTAATTAAAATACCTTCCTTCTTGCTAGTAACTGTGATATAATCATATAAGCCATCATAATTACCTGCATGATGAAGTCAATGAGGCAAGCACAGGTAATTCAGAATGAGGGCAGATTTGCTGTTCTAGATAATGACATCATGTTAAGAAGAAAGTTGCAGGAAAGTATAAATCATGATGTAGCAGCAGCTAATAGGGAGAGCAAATAGCTGTGAACTACTGAGCACAGAGTATGATTTGAAGAATTTTCAAGGAAGATTTCAGGATTTGAATTTTGTATAAATCTATATTTGTTCATACATGTTCAGTGCAACTCAGAACTAGAGACAATCTGATTTCCTTAAGATGGACTTTTGGGGCCTTTGAATTATTTAGTTTAAGAACTAAATAGGAGCAAATGTTTGATTTGCTGTCATTCATTTGGATGATAAAGATCAGACAGTTGATAAATGTTGCAAACAAATTTTACCATCAAATCTATATTTTCATTTGTTTTGCACAATAGTTACAGATTAATTAAATCAGACAGATTTCTAATGAAAAATTCTTACCTATAGTGCTCTCCACTTAGCTGGAAAACAGAAGGCAGAGCAAACAGGAAGTCTTTAAACATGAGTGCTTTGACTAAGTAGAAAAGGGGACATTTGTACTGTAACCACTGATGCAAATAATGTAGAACATTTACACCCTCCCTATTTAGAACCATAATTGCCTTGGACTAAGCATTGGTAACACATAAAAAGTGAGCATGTAATCAATATCAAACTTGTAAAGCATGTTACAAAAAAGGTGAAAAGGGGTAAAATAAATTATAAGCTTGACAGAAATGAATGTTGATTTTTAAAAAAAAGTCAAATCTCCTGATAGTGTGAAAAGAATGCATTTCCAAACAGGCAAATAAAAGAACTGAACCTTTACTAAAGAGCAATCATTTGCAATTCCCTAATCATCCACTCCACAAGTATTTCTAAACAGTATTGAAACATAGCCTCTGGAGATAGCTTCATTTGACACAAATGTTGTTAGTTTTATGGAGTTTATACTTAGTTTTATGGAGTTTTTCCTAAGCTTGTGTGGGATTTATCCAACTAGAGAATTTAGTTAGATTTCTGAGCTGGGCATAACCAGTTAGCAAATAGCTGACAGCAATACCATCCAAAAATATTTACTTGGAGCATTCTGGTTTTAATACCTAAATGACCCAAAGCTAAAACACAAGAAAGAACAAAATGGATGATGTTATCCATAAAGAAAAAAGTACAGCTGGAAGAAAGCCTGCAGAAATGAATCCATGCAAAATTGAGGGTAATGTTAGGATTGTATTGCACATCTAAGATCCTATTTTGGTATCATTGGCAACTTTTTCCAATTACCCTTTTCATAACAAATCCAAATTCCATGTTTTTATTATTTTTATTTTTATTTATACCCTGCTTTTTCTCTCTAAAACAGAGACTCAAAGTGGCTTACAATAAAACCAATACAATAGAATACAATACAATTTAAAACCAAAAAATATATACAAACATTAAAATAGATGCTGATAGCAAGGATCATGGGGTAAAACTTCTGGAAGGATTTGAAGTATCAAATGGTCATTCTATTGAGTATAATAGCCCTACTAAATGCAGACAATCCAGGAATTTTTTTCTATCTGAAGCAAATCCACATGTAGCCTACCTACCCAACCAAGTCAAGAAGCACAGTTTGAAAAATCAGCCAAGTTATCTTGGTAAATGAGGCAGAATTTATGCAACCCTTTTAAAATGACACACAATCTGCTGCCTGACCAAGATGCCTAAAACTAAGGCCAAACCTGGTAAAGGATTGCTTATTTGGAACAGTAATTTACTTTTGAACCCCCAACATGAAATAAAGTCAGACACAAGGAAATGAATCTAAAGGGTCATGTTCTGATTTATTTATTGAAATAACGTGTAATAAGCTGTAGAGGGAAAATCTGTAAAAATGCAAAATATAACTCATGGCTTAATGGCCACCTAGTGAGCCTAGTCCCTGGGCCAGGTGTCACTCCCTCTGACCACCTCCAAGGACAAGCGTGCACCAAGGATCCCGAGGTCCAAGCAAAATTCTTTGTCTGCACCTCTCAGCTGAACATAGTTGGAAGGCCATCCTGAGGGCGCGCCCTCCCAAACCTCAGAGTTTTTCAAGAGTGAGAACCCTCAATCCAGCCCAAGGGTAGCTCCCATTTTATGAAAACTTATGGGGACTTTTGTGGGAGTCCACCCTTCACCCCTAAGGCAGGGGTGCCACGGTACCTACCATAACCATTTAACCTTTAACATGCCATGGAAACTTATTAATACTCAAGGAAACCTATTTAAATGACACCACCCCAAAGCCAATTACCACACCCATCTGAAACAGTATGGGGTAAGCGAAAAAAAACCCAATGCAAACTTGGGGGGGGGGGATTCCTACCTGGCCCATGTGCGACCAGTCTACACTCACACTGTCCATAGGGAAGGAGGGAGGGTGGGTCATGCTGTCAAAACGAAACTGAAAGAGAGAAACAGAGCAGCCTCACCCAACTTGCTGCTCTGCCCCTTCACAAGCATGGGCCAGCAAACTAGCTGGTCCGAACCAAGTCTGCCTCCTTCATGGGGTAATTCAAAATGCCCCCCCCCCCCCCCGCATCTTAAGCTTTGCTTGGCTGTGGGTGGGGCTACTTAGATAACACAGAAAATAGTTTAATGTCAAATTTTTGTATCCCTTCTTCCCATAGAAAATATATTATTCCACAATAACAAAGGAAATAATTCCTCAATTAAGAAAATTACTATGCAGGTTAGAGGCTATATTAAAACAGATTTGGTTGATTTTTATAATTAGAATTCTCTAATCTCATGATAATTCTATTTAGTAATGAATCGTTATAAGGGTGAGCTTTGCTAATGTATCATTTAATTATATTCAAAAGAAAAACTCAGTGCTGCTTTTCCCTACATACCTTTGGTGCACAAATTCATTTGCATTCCCCAGGCCAATTACACTTCTTTAAAACAATAGAGAAAATGAGAAGCAAGAGAACACATTGAAAACAAGAGTTTGAGGGGAGAAAAGAGATCGCATTCTGCACAGAAGGTGCTACCAGTTAGCCTTGGTAAGTGGCATAAGTCTAGGAGTTTCTAAACTAAGCTGCCACCCCTAGTTCAATGAATCACCATTGAGTGGAGTTACAGGTATTTAGCAGCTCCTCGCAATATGACAGAACCTTCCTCCTCTTCCTTGTCTGTATCAGCCCTGAAGAGGATAAGAAGTCAAACCTGGATGTCCAAACAATATCCAAGTACTTCTGGACCTTAACATGGGTGGTAGCGCTAGGTAGTATGGATTTTAATCTTGTGCCAAGCAAAGCCCTACACTTTTGACTGAGTATGGACAGTGCAGGGGTGATGAGGAAATCTCATTGGGAAGGCAAGAGTATGGGTTTTCAGAACAAATGGTTGTGATTTTCTGTAATCAAGCTTTGGATTTCAAATAAAGTAATTCAATGTGTACACGTATTTTTGGGTTTCCGTTTCCACAGCAAGCCAACTCTCAGCTCAATTGAGACAATCAGAGGATAAGTACCGGCTTAGTGGAAACCTCCTTCTGGTCTGTGCACACACACACACAATGAATCTTTGACTGTCAACTTTGTTCAAAAGATTTAGCCCAACCAACATGTTCAGGAAATTCCTCAGTGGGGTCAAAGGGGGGCAATGACCTTGTGACTGTCTCTGGCAGTATACATATATATATAACACAAGTAAAAAAAGATAAAGATAAAATAGGAGCAAAAGCTGCATAGAATAGATGCAATGTATGCAGAAACTATAAAGATACATTATATTAAAAGGTTGGAGAGCTGTTGCCTTTGCAAGAGAATCACCACTGCAGATCCACTCTGTATATTCTCTGATACAAAACAGTGCATAGTGTGTGTGTGTGTGTGTGTGTGAGAGAGAGAGAGAGAGAGAGAGAGAGAGAGAGAGAGAGAGAGAAACAAGACTTTGAGGGAGGTTTACTGCTGGTTGTCCATTACGAGGGTTATTGAGACCTGGCAGGAAAGGGAAAAGAAATTATTTCATCTTTTTTTTGTTTAGGTGTCCTTTATGAAATATAAATCATCGGGGTGGGAGTGTCATGTTCGACAACATTATGCCCCACACTTCTTTACCATAGAGCTTGGGGTAAAAACTCCACATTTGTCATGTGAGCCACATGGGAGACCACCTAGGGGGAACAGGGGCAACTGTCAATTTGTTGCCTTTATTTATCCAGGTTTTATATAAATTTTGGTCCCATCAACTGCATTCTTTTACACAATTGGCTGACCCAGCAGACAATCTTTGCCTTTTCCACCTCTGTGACCTCACAAAGGTCCACTCTCTATATAATATAATTAATCCATTCCATGTTCTCAGGTTCATCACTGAATGGGAATTATATCTAGAATTATATTTTTGTTATTCTTTATTTGTATCTCACTTTTATCTCTATAGCTGGAACACAAAGTTGCTATATTGAACTCTCAAATTCCCTATTTTCTTTAACCTTTTATAAAATAAAACTCAGCCTTCCAAACATTATGAAAATTAAATTCTAGAATATGCAGAAAGTATCAGCTTTAAAAATGTACCCTCCTTTAGCTTTGCTGTCAAATAATTTCCAATTTCATAGTTTGCTTGGGATAGAAATTTGGTTTTGATCTTGATGTACAAAGGAGATCTGTTTCAAAAACTTAACTTTTGAATTCACAGCAAGATCCAGCCAAGAAAACGGCAAATTAAATTACAAGGGAAAGGGGAATAGAAAAGAAAGAATAACTGTTTTGGAAAAAAAACAGCCCTTTTATATGCCAACTTTCCTTAGAATTGTAAATATAGGCTTTGAAAGTGTCTTTCAATTTTTAATCAAAGTTAGAAAATGGGACAAAGTAGAATGAATGTTCTCATACATTCTTTTGTCGGTTTTATTGATACCCCGAGATATTACTCCTGTTTACCAAGTTTCAAAGCTTGTCACAGCCATATCATCATAAACTGCTAATGCAAATACATCACAAGCCTCTCAGAAAAGGAACTTGATACCAAGCCACATCTTCCCAAGAAGGCATGACTCATTGGTTTATCCTTGGCACTCTTACAAATGATGTTCAAATACAGGCATGGCTTCAAACACCACAGTTCCTGTTACTAATATTTATTTCAGGCACTTCTTTTGCAACCCAGGTATTAAGAAAGAGAGGAAGAAAACAGATTTGGAGTTGCTTCTAAGCAGGTCACTTTTATTCCCTCGATAAATGTCTGCCATAGAAAAAAGCCTTGTTCTATCACAGGCTGTTTCTTAAACAAGAATGAAAAATAAGATGATCAATACTAACTTTTTGTTGTCAGTTTAATATTCCTGGCTGATATCTTCTTTTAACCTATTTATCTATCTTAGTCTATTGGTCAAACAAACCCACCAAGTTCAATGTAGAAACTGGATTTCAATGGAGACATTAACCCAGGGGTTCTCAAACTAAGGCCCAAGGGCTAGATACGGCCCCCCAAGGTCATTTACCCGGCCCTCGCTCAGGGTCCACCTAAGTCTGAAATGACTTGAAAGCACACAACAATAACAACAATCCTATCTCATCAGCCAAAAGCAGGCCCACACTTCCCACTAAAATACCAATTTTACATTTTTTAAAATTGTTCATTTCAATTATTGTATTGTTTTAAAGTGTTTTTGCACTACAAATAGAAATTCATAAAAATTCATTCATGTTTTTTTCAAATTATAATCTGGCCCTCCAACAGTTTGAAGGACTGTGACCTGGCCCTCTGTTTAAAAAGTTTGAACCCTGTTTAATCTGGTCTGTCTCTTTCTCAGGTTTCCCATGTCAGTATGAACTAATTCTCTCAGATTTCAGAGCTAAAATTTGAGATGGTCATGGTGATCATTGTAGTTTCTTGTGATATCTTAAAAAAGATTTACCCATTTTGTGCCACAGAGACCAGGCAGACAAAGGTTGGGACATAGACTGGAACTTCTTCTTGGCCAGCGGATTGTGGCTGAAAGCAGTGAGCCTGGAATTTGGTTAAAATCTATTGAATGTGCTGAGAAAAGCAAGTCTTTTTTCAGCCATTGCAAATATGAGAAAATGCACCAAGTTATTGCAAAAATTTCTAGCATTCCCATTAGGTTTTTCCCCTTTGTATCTCAGGGAAAGATTATGAGTGAATAGATTACATTGAGGTCAGCAGCCATATTTTGTGTACAGCTACAACATACACATCCTTCTTCACAGAAGCCAACAGTTCACTAATAGGAATACACAGTTCACTAAGACTGGCTGTAGTCTAGTCTCAAGGGGGAAACAACAAAATCACATAAGCAAAAGGCATCTTTGTTACTTCTTTTGTGCAAAAACCCTACTTGCCCATTCTAAGAGGACAAGATACCTGATGGAGCTTCAGCAAGGACATCCAAGAAGTGTCCCTGTTCTCCAGTCAGCAAATAAGCCAGGAGTCAGATGGTTGTAAGACAAGAGCTGCTGGGTAGTGAATCCAATCCAGGTAATGATAAGTTATCCAGCAAAATGAAAGGAGAAACAAGATGCAAATTTGCAGATGCTCCAGAAGTCATTACAGCAAGTGAGTAATCTAGATAAGTGAAGCCAGCAAGTAGTAAAACATAGAATCATCCAAAGCATGCTAACACTAAAGTACTACTAGTCAGGAATGGTTGCAAGCAACAAAGACAACAGGGAAATGCTAGGAGATTTATATGCAGCTGTCTCAATATTTCCTATTTAACAGATGCTGGGATCTGTTCATTCTCTCCTTTATCTCTTTTGTGATCTTCCCAGCAGGAGTGGCAGGTGTTTCCTCAGTTCCTGCCCCTCCGGTGGGGAAGTGGGCCTCTGAGCTGACTCATCTTTCATCTCATCAGCTTCACAGGGTCCACCATTATCTGAAACAAAGAAAACTCATGACAATCTGACTTCTCTGTGTCTCCTGATTGTGGTCATGTTGTGTATGACAGTACATTAGAATTCCAGCTAATCTCATCCTAGTTGTATCATTCAAACAATCCCAATCTGGCAATAATGTACAGGCCCAATTAACTGAATCAGCGAGAACCGACAATTTTAAGGCACTGACCTAGGGGAAACTTTCCTCACATACCTGCAAGGTGAGCTCTGCTGCTTCTATCATTTTCAAAAGTCTGCCTTCTTGCTAGCAGAACTGATAATGCTTATTGGTTCCTTATGGATGAGTCAAGTTAATGAAGAAGCTGACTATTTAACAATGGAAGGCAACTTTGCTGTACCCCACCATTCTTAGCAGTATCACTTGTCTCTGTAACTGGGTGCCCAACCCCCTATCTAACATGTCACTGGCCATTGATGCATTAGTGATAGGTATACCATAATACTGAAATGTCTACTACTGGATTGGAATGTGTAGATGTGGGTGCCTGAGCATTTATACCACTTCACACACAAAATCAAACTTCTTACCCTAAGAAGTCAAAACCCTGAGATTTTGACTGGCAATCTGACAAGTTAATAATTCTATCCTGCTCCCTTGAGATAGGAGTGCACTTTATCCAGGCTAGAGCCCCCTGTTCATTTCTCCTGGGGACTTTTCACACTCTATAATTATAACATAATTGTAGCATTTAATCACCACGGCTTCATCCTGTAGAATTTTAGCACTGGCAATTTAGGAAGGGGTATTTATAAATCAGGAGCCCCTGGCGCCACAGCGGGTTAAACCACTGAGCTGCTGAACTTGTTGACCAAAAAGTTGGCAATTCAAATCCAGGGAGCAGAGTGAGCTCCCACTGCTAGCCCCAGCTTCTGCCAACCTAGCAGTTTGAAAACATGTAAATGTGAGTAGATCAATAGGTACTGCTTTGGTGGGAAGGTAATGACTCTCCATATAGTCATGTTGGCCACATGACCTTGGAGGTGTCTACGGACAATGTCGGCTCCTTTATCTTGTATTTATAAACCTGAGTAGAGAGCCTCATCAAACAACAATCCCCAAGATTCCATAGAAAGCAGCTATAACAGTCAAAATTGAAATGGTGCTGCTATAATAATAAACTAAAAGAGACCCTTTGTTTTACTGTTCCACTTCTCCTACTGCTTCATCAGCATCGGCTAATATGACCTTGCCATAATATTGCCCAGAGTTCTATTTCTCTCTTGAATAAGATTTCTAGTGTTATTCTAGTATTATCTTTACCTTTCTCAAAGTGGGTGAGTTCATATCTGGGAGAGAAGTGAAACATAAGATTTAACATCAAATGTGTGAATGTGGTGTGTATGTGTGTGTGTGTGTGAGAGAGAGAGATGTAAATACACATGCATGCATGCGCACACACACTTTCTGCCAAAGAGCCTTATTGTTACAGACCATGTTCTACCTACACCATCATGTCTACAGATTACCAGAAGTTCTTATCCAAATGAAATTTTATTGTTAATTTGGACAAACCAACTCATGGCATTTCCAGTGAACCTGAAAGGACTGAAAAGCATGTTAAAAATAAATTTCTTACATGAGTCCTGCACATTTACACTTAATTCTTAATTCTTTGGTCATGGCTTGCAGCTCATCTTCAATGACTTCACTACTGAGATCGTTCTGCCTCTGTCTTGAATGAAACTTCTTTATGAACTTTGACAGGATGCTAGTGCTAAAAAAATTATCTATACCACTTGATTACAGTAATGGGATGCTACTATAAATGGCATTATTCCATGCTACTAATATAAACGTGTAAAAAATAAACAGGAAAAGGGATGTATAGTATGATCATATAAAGAAACTTTAAAGGTAATGTGATGGAGGGAGGGAGGGGGGGCATGGACTTTTCACACTGATAACTCTATTGTGCAATATGGGGAAAGAGGGTGGGGAATCTTACCAAAGCAATCTAATGAGAGTACTTATGAGCAAGGATTATGTAAAGCTATTTAATTTATATAGTCATTTATTTTCTCTAAAATTGGTTTGCTAAGATTGCAGATTATGAAATTGCTTTGAGTGAAGAGTAGTCACCTGTTGTGTGTCATTTAATGTGATTGCTGCTTTTTAAATCTTTTTTGAACAAATCTTTCATTGGCCCTTCTTATTAATTGATTAATTTGGTTATTTATTATTCTGTGTTTGTTTTAGGTACAAAAACTATTATCACCACCTGAACCATCTCTCCAATTTGTCATTGCTTGGTGATATATGGAAAGTGGTTGGTCAGAGTCAAGACATGAAAGGTAGAGTATTGCCTGGGACTGCTATGAGAGGGAAGTTAGATTCCAAGATTGTTATCTGCCTTCACTTTAGGAAGATAATGAAGAGGTGAAAATTTTTTAGCACTAGCATCCTGTTAAAGTTCATAAAGAAGCTTCATTCAAGACAGAGGCAGAACAATCTCAGTAGTGAAGTCATTGAAGATGATCTGCAAGGCATGGCCCAAGAATTAAGAATCCTCTGAAACTATAAACTAGCTATATTCTACCCAAAAGTTTAATAAAAGCAAATGTGACAAAGCTGTTGTGAGAAAGGTATGCAAGAGGGAAGCTTCTAGAGGCAGTCTACATCACCAAATATCCTAAAGGGTCTTGGGATATATCAGGGAAATCACAGGAGTAAAGCATCTTATAATTTTCTTATATTCCAGTACTGCACTCTGAATCTTCCCAGTTTAATTCCATCATTTGGACTCCCCCAATAAAATCCCAGACAGGTCCCGAGATATGAGCCTGGCTGGATGGGCCGTGAGATTATTATTTACATCTGCAGTTATAGCCAGGCACTCCTTGTCCTCCCTGTTGTCCTACAGGTAGGAATGGTCATGAGTGGGGGAATTCAGTGATTCTGTATTAGGCTTTTATTGTTGCCGTATAAGGAACATCTCTGCAGCATCCAAACATAGGGTATGGGGTTCACTGCACAAAGACTATGCAGTAACAGGATATCGGCCTTTCTGTGCAAAAATGTGGTTTTGTACATCTCTCCCCATGTATCTCTGTGCAGGCCCCTCAAAACTCTTCGGAACATTCAAATATGAGAAAATGTACTAAGGTCTCCCTACTACATTATTTTTCCAAGAATATGTTTTCAGCTATTGAGAAAACTACTTTTTCAGCCCGGAAATAGAGAGTAGAAATGCTTCTTTCCAATCCTATTCCTACATCTATGAACTTTTGTAGGAACCTCTTTCCGATAAATTTACACTCATTAGAATGACATTAGTCACTGTTTATTTAAATGCAAATCACATTTCATTGGTTTTTTTTCCATTTGTGGGTAGAAACAAACAAACTTACAATAAGATTTGTGTGTTGCGAAGGAAAGGTGAGAGGAATCCAATGTTTCACAGTAATATCTCAGTGAAATGCCAAAGGAAGCCTGATCACAGCTGAAAGACTACCCAGCTTTTAAAAGTTATTTATATTTCAATTACATAAAGGTCAAGGTAAGGATTTATTCTTGCAGCTTGACAGTAACTTTCTAATTAGAGCTGATGAGTCTGAGAGAAACAGTTGATTAGCAAAATTGCTTCTTTATTAAAATATTTTCAAAGTTGTCAAGCTCCAAGTATAAGAGTGGAACTGTGTGGGGATGCAGTGACCTAATGAGCCTCATGTTTGTGGCTCTAATGACCAAAGTCAAACAAGAGGGAAAACAAACACTTACATTTGATATTTGGGAGCTTGTGGAACTGGAATTTGTCAAAGTATGACATTCAATTATTTGTGCTTGTATTTTTTATGAGTCAATTATTTTTTCAGTGCCCCCTCTTGCTCTTTCCATCTCCCTCTTCCTAGAAATGTACCTTTAAAGCAACAAAAGATTAAATCTTTAGATAAATTTGTAAAACCAACAGTGATGTTCATTTATTAAGGAAGGGAACAGGGGAACTCCACATTCTTAGACTATACCTTGATCAAGAGGTCTGAAGCTAGCTTGAATACATAAGTGTGAGAAGATACACAAATGACTTCCAGGATAGGCTAGGGGGTAAAACTGACAAACTTTCAAATAGGAAGGTGATCGCAATCATGCACCACTCCAACTGTCACTGTTAGGCATGCCCTAGAAGTCAAAGTAACATTTCTAGGAGAGGGGGATGCTGAGAATAACATCTAGAGAACTTAGTAACATTTCTAGGAGAGGGGGATGCTGAGAATAACATCTAGAGAACTTAGCAATATGCTTAAGAGGAATTATGAAGGAAAAGTATGGCTTTCGTAATTGATAGTTGGTTCTTTGGCCTTCAAAAAAATCAAAGGTATATCTGAAACCTCTGAAGTGAAATGTATGAGATAGCTAAAATCATTAAAACAATATTGTTCTTTTTAAAATATATATTTTATTAAGGTTTTCAAATAACAATAAAAGTGGGGGAGTATATGGTTGGTATAGGAAAATAGGAAAGTATAGAGTCGGGATGTAGGGGGAAATGGGTGAAAAAGAGGAAGAGAAAAAGAAGGGGAAAATATAAGTGAAAAAAATGGTGGGGTTGTGGTTGGAATTTGGGTTGGATGGTTGGTTTGACTTCCAGTCTTCTTAACCTCGGATAGGTCCTTATTTTTTTGTTTGGTCATCTGATCTCTGATGGTTATTTGGCCAGTTTCTTTCCATATTCTCTCTTAAGAGCTTTTGTTGCTTATCTTATATCTATTAACCATTTCAGGTTTTCTTGGATTATAAAATACTTTATTGGTGTCCAGTCCGTTTTGGATATTTTTGAGTTCTGCTTTACGCTCATCATTTGGGTTAATTTGTCCATATTCATAATATCTATAATTTTCATTGGCCATTGATCTTGGGATGGGCGTTGTTGTAGGTTTTTCCGGGCTATATGGCCATGTTCTGGAGGCAATTTTTCTCCTGACCGTTTTGCCTGCATCTATGGAAAGCACATCCTCAGAGGTAGTGAGGTCTGTTGGAAGTAGCAAAAATGGGTTTATATATCTGTGGAATGACCAGGGTGAGACAAAGGACTTTTGTCTGCTGGGGCTAGGTGTGAATGTTTCAGCTGATCACCTTGATTAGCATTCAATGGCTTGGAAGTGCCTGGGGGGAATCTTTTGTTGAGAGTGATTTTATGTGCCTGTTTGTTTCCCCTCTGTTGTTTTGCTGTTGTAATTTTTGAGTTTTTTAATATTGGTAGCCAGATTTTGTTCATTTTCATGGTTTCTTCCTTTCTGTTGAAATTGTCCACATGCTTGTGGATTTCAATGGCTTCTCTGTGTAGTCTGACATGGTGGTTGTGAGAGTGGTCCAGCACTTCTGTGTTCTCAAATAATATGCTGTGTCCAGGTTGGTTCATCAGGTGCTCTGCTATGGCTGATTTCTCTGGTTGGAGTAGTTTGCAGTGCCTTTCGTGTTCCTTGATGCATGTCTGGGCACTGTGTTTGGTGGTCCCTATGTAGACTTGTCCACAGCTGCATGGTACATGGTAGACTCCTGCAGAGGTGAGAGGATCCCTCTTGTCCTTTGTTGGATTTTCTTGGTGGGTCTGTAAGTGGTTTGTATGTTGTGTTTCCTCATCAGTTTCCCTATGTGGTCAGTGGTTCCCTTGATGTATGGCAAGAAAACTTTTCCTCTGGGTGGATCTTCATCTTTACTCTCGTGGCTTGTTCTCGGTCTTGCAGCTTTTCTGAAGTCTGAGGTGGAGTATCCATTGGCCTGTAGAGCCCAGTTTAGGTGGTTCAGTTCATCTTGGAGAAGATGGGGTTCGCAGATTCTTTTTGCACGGTCTGCCAAGGCTTTAATTGTGATAATTAAAGATAAAAGTTTATCTTTATTTAAATCCATTTCAAAGTCTATTATTCCTAAAAGGAAATATTCCGATTTTTGTTCAAACTTCATGTCTAGTATCTTTTCTATTTTTCCATGGATGTTCTTCCAGTATGATATGGCAATTCTGCATGTCCACCACATGTGATAAAAAGAACCAGTTTGCTCTTCACACTTCCAGCATTTCTCATTTGTTTTTGGATAGCATTTAGCCAATATTTGAGGTGTGATGTACCATCTGTACATCATTTTTAGCCAGTTTTCTTTTAAGTCAAATGCATATGTTTATTTCATTTTTTCGTTCCACATTTTCTCCCAATATTCTAAGTTAATTGTATGTCCTGTGTTTGCTGCCCATTTAACTATAGTCTTTAATTAACCCTGTTTCTGTTGACCATTCTAATAGTTTCTTGTATATTTTCGTTATTGTTTTATTTTCTGAAGTCAGTATTGTGTCCCAAAAAGGTCTCTTTATCTATAAATCCAGTTTTTTTATCCTTTGTATAGTATTCTCTGATTTGTCTATATTGGAACCAAGATATATTTTTATCTAGAATATTTAATTCCTCCTGCATTTTCATTATATATTCCTTGTCTTGTTTTTTTTTTTTTTTTTTTTTTTCAAAATATCTCTGTATGTTAACCATTTATCTTGTGCTGTTTCTCTTCTTTGGTCTGCTTCTTGTGGAGATATCCATCTTGGTACTTTTGTATAAAATCTTTGTATTTTTCCCATATTTTTATAAGAGCGGATCTAATGAAATGATTTCCAAAGTTTTTCTCTGTTTTTCTCTTATTATACCATAAGTAGGCATGCCATCCAGCTCTTAAATTGAATCCTTCCAGGTTTATTATTCTGGTTTTCTTAAGGGTGGCCCACTCATTTATCCAAATCAGGCCTGCTGCTTCGTAATAAATTTTTAGATCTGGTAGTCCAAATCTTTTCTTATCATCCATTAATTTTGTTAGTTTTATTGTTGTTTTTCCCCCCATCCAGATGAACTTTGATAGGTCTTTGTTCCATGTTTTGAATATTTGTTAATTTCAGGTTTTGGAATAGATATAACATTTTGGGTAAGATATTCATCTTTATTGCTGCTATTCTTTCTACTAATGATAAATTCAGATATCTCCAATTATCTAAGTCCTTTTTAATCTCTTTCCATTTGTGAGTTTTTAGCTGTCAGGGTGATACCAGTGTGATTTGAATTTCAGTTCTTTCTTGTAGTTCATCTTGATTTTTTGTATGTTTTTGTTAGAATCTTTGTTTTTGATTTATTTATTTTTAGGCCTGAAGCTTTTCCAAATTCTTCAATTGCTTCTAGCCAGTTCTCTATATTTTCCCTTGGATTTTCCACTATACAGACCATGTCATTTGCAAAAGCTTTTATCTTATGGGTATCTTTCCTTATTTTTGTTCCAGTTAGCTTGTTGTCTTCTCTTACTTTATTTAATGGAGCCCCCGGTGGCACAGTGGGTTAAACCCCTGTGCCGGCAGGACTGAAGACCGACAGGTTGCAGGTTCGAATCCGGGGAGAGGCAGATGAGCTCCCTCTATCAGCTCCAGCTCCTCATGCAGGGACATGAGAGAAGCCTCCCACAAGGATGATAAAAACATCAAAATCATCCAGGTGTCCCCTTGCAGACGGCCAATTCTCTCACTCCTGACACGACAAAAAACAACTTTATTTAATAGTATCTCCAAAGTCATAATAAAAAATAATGGTGATAAGGGGTATCCTTGTATTGTCCCGTTCTGTATTCTGATTCTCTTATCTTCTTGTCCATTTATATTTATTGTAGTATCACACCTCAGAGTAGAACCACCTTGCTTAAGACACCAAAGCACACACCAGCAGTTGTCTTTGTAGTTTTATTTAAAATAAAAGATAAAAAGTTCAAAAAGCAAAAGTATATTTCAAAAGATCAATCCAAGGTAACGTAGGTAAACAAGATCCATGAAGGCACAGGCAAGGCAAAGTCCCATAAGTATAAGGCAAAGTCATAAAACATGAACATGGAAAGCTACAAAATAAATCCCAAAGGCTCTTGGTTAAAGCGTGAAGTTGCTCTGACACTGAAGCACATCCAACCAGATTGTTTAATACCCTTGGGCCAGCATGAAGGGGTTCCTATGGCCTCGGGCCTCACGGGCCTCTCTCTCTCTCGCCTCCCGGCGATCCTGAAACTCCTTTGCACTTTCAATTCCAAGCGATCAGCCCTATCTAACTCACCGGCCCTATAGAGGTCAAATCCCTCATTAGCTGGCTGAGAACTATCCTCCCTAATTCCTTCATCAGGAACCTGGCATTCAGTCTCAGTAGTTTCACATTCCCCATCGTCAACCCTTGCTGTGGGAAACAACTGAACTCCTGCCCCCTGATCCTGGTCTTCCTCATCTAACACAGGCACATCCTTGCTTTGCAACTGATTTCTGAATCTGAATCTCATCATCCCCATCAGAATCATTGACACCATCACTCTGTGATTCCAGCTGAGTCACAACATGTAGCTTCTTGGTTTGTATAGATAGCTTGTATGGCATTTATAAAGTGATATCCAGCATCCATTTCTTTTAATAGAAATTTTATAAAGTTCCAGTTAACACTGTCAAAAGCTTTTTCTGCGTCTATGAATATCAATGCTAGTTCTTTTTGATGTTTTGTTTCATAATATTCTGGTATGTCAAGTACAGTTCTGACATTGTCTGATATTTCTTTGAGGTAAGAAACCTGTTTGATCTTTTTTAATCCAATCTTTGAGGTACGATTTTAGTCTTTCCGCTAAGATGTTTTTAAATATTTTATAATCCAAATTCAGTAAAGAAACAGGTTGATAGTTCTTCACGTCTTCTGGATCTGTATTCTCTTTAAGAATCGTTGTTTCCATGTGTCTGGTATCTTCTTTTGTGTTAGAGCTTCATTCATTATTTCTTTCAGATGAGGTCTTAGTTCATCCTTGAATACTTTATAGTAAATTGCTGTGAAGCCATCCGGGCCAGGTGCTTTGGTTACATACAATTTTTTATAGCCGCATTTATTTCTTGATCAGTTATTTCCTTATTCAGAGTTTCTCTTTGTTGTTCTGTTAACTTTGTTAACTTCTGTTTTTCCAAGTAATGAATTACTACTTCTTTACTTATGCAATCCTCTGAATAAAGTTTTTTGTAATATTTATTAAACTGTTGCAGTATTTATTTGTCTTTTAAGTAAGTTTTCCCCTCCATACTAATTTTCGTTATATGTTGTTCTTGTTTTATTTTTCCTTATTTTCCTGGTTAGCCATTTTTCACATTTATTTGTGTTTTGAAAATATTGATGTTTTTGCATATTCCAGTTTCTTTGAGAGTTCTTCAGTTTCCAAGTATTCTTTTTGTTTCTGCAGACTCTCCAGTTGATTTTTCAATTCGTGCCTTTGGGTTTTTTTCTTTATTTTTTTCTGTTTCCATTAATGCTGTCATTATTTGTCGTATTTCTCTGTTTCTTGCTTTATTTTTCTTGTGTTTTGTTGAATTAAATAACTTCACATCAAAGCTTTACTTGCATCCCAAATTATTTGATGGGAAATTCCTTCAGATATATTTAATTCAAAGAATTCTCATAAAACGTCTTTATTTTTCTGTATATCTTCTTCCTTTCTCAGCAAATCTGTATTTAATCTCCATTTTCTCTTGAAGACTCCCATGTTCCATTTAAATTCTACAGGACAATGGTCAGAATTTGTTCTTGGTAAAAAAATTATCTTTTGAATCTTGGTTGATAAAATGTTTGTTGTCCAGATCATGTTGATTTTTCATCAAGTTTGGTGACGATCTGAATAAAAGGTAAAATCTCTTTCTTTAGGGTTTCTACTTCTCCATATGTCCTGTAAATTAAATTCTTTCATCAGATTGGTGGATGTTATTGGGAGTTCTCCAGCCTTCTTTTCTTTATTATGTTTCGTTAAAATGCTTCTGTCCAGCTTATTGTCCAGAACTCAATTAAAGTCTCCCATAATGATAAGTTCATCAAATTCTTGTCTGAATATCTGTTCTTTTAGATGACAAATTTCATTTTTGCACCATTCAGTGCATAGATGTTACATAGTAATATCTTCTGATTATTCATAGTTATTAGAACTCCAATGTATCTTCCATCTTGATTTTTGAATGCTGTTTCTGCCAGGATTTTTGGGTCTATGTATACTACTCCTCCTCTTTTTTTCATTTGTAGAAGCATAAAACTCTTTTCCCAAGTCTTTTTTTTGGATAATATGGGATATATGTTTTGTTTGATATGAGTTTCCTGTAAAGTAACTATTGTGTATTTTCCTTTTCTGATTTAGTTGATTTGGTTGAAGATTTTTTTCCTTTTTGAAGGGAAGTTTAACCCATTTACATTATTCACAAAGCATTTGATCTCCATATTATATTTCCTCTTCTTGGTCTGGTTCTACTTCTGGTTCTTGTTGTTGTTCTTCTTCTGTATGTGGTGCCAATGTCACTGTTTCCAGTCCAAAATGCATCTCGTTGTCTTCTGGGGACTCTTCTCTTAGTCTCTTGCTTCCTGGTTGTGTCTGAAAGTCTTCTTCTTTAGGTTGTTTTTGTTTTTCAGATTCTGGGATTTTATCCTTCTTTTGATCCTTTGTCAATATTTTTGTAGAATTCTTTGGTTTTTTCTTCTGAAGTTATCCAATAACTGTTCTAAATGCAATTGTTCATTTCAGATAGAAAAAGATCACTTAACAGCTTTTGTATAGATGTAGACCTACCATTCAACAACTGAGTGAATTTACATTGAATCCAGTTTGAAATGCTCCAGAGCTGTTCTGATGTATTCTGGGAGAGTTCCTGAAGCTGTTTGGCTATCCTCGTGGTGGGATAGGATGACAGTGGACTGGATGGGAGTGGAATACTGGTGGGATGGGGCTACCATCATGCCAAAACATCCTTGCCAGTAAGCTGCTTTTGCTCAATGGATTGCTGCTGATGTTGCTTTTCTGGTCACATGGCTCAGTGTCTTGGTGTGAAATTATCAGAGATGTGATGTGGCTACAAAGCACCAGGAGGAAATTGCTTACTAATAGTAACATAGTGGCGGGTCTGTTGGAGCTACTGAAAGTGAATCAAGCCATATTCAGCCTGCTCCAGCTGTCTACGGCTCTAAAACTCTGAGATTACTCTTGATCTTACTGGAAGTTTGGGAGTCAATATTATGTTCCCTTGACATAGCTTCATAGCTGGAAACAGTGTTTCTGCTATGAATCCAGGTGTAACAGAGCTGTAGAGCAGTGAGTTCATGTTATTTGACCATGCAAACATAGCCTAGATGCAACCATCAACTAGATTTAACCTGCTGTAGATAACGTCTGCTGGAAACACAGGCACATACTTATAAGAAAGAACTCTTGTAGCATGAGGAAGAATGGATTCACTTCCTTTTTGATGAGAATATACTTAAAGTTATATTTAGGATAGTAATTACTTGAGGCTCTTCTCGAGAAAAAAAATACCCTGCACCTACAAAAAATCAAAACTGATAAATTTGTCCATCTAGGTAGAGAAAATTAATGCTCTCCCCCCCACCCCAGAAACCATGCTCGAATGTTTGATTTTTTTCCCCAGAAACCATATTTGTCCTGTGCACCTACAAAAAATCAAAACTGATAAATTTGTCTATCAAGGTAGAGGACTTTAATGCTTTTTTAACCCATAAACCATGCTCAAATGCTTGATTTTTTTCCAGAAACCATGCTTGTCCTATGCTTTTCTCTGTGGTTTTGATCATTCACATCTGCCTGATATGTAGGATATATATATATATATATATATATATATATATATATATATAATTTAAGCAACCCAAATGGGAGCTTCTTCATTAGGATTTGATGGCTTCAAATCATGAATGCAAGAGAAGAGTCAACAACACTGACAATTTTGAGACTCCGTGGCCAATTTTGAGACAACTGTGGACAGCGAGTGAAGAGGGGAGGCTTGGTCTCTGAGAGGTCCCCTCTATCTTGTGGGGTTCCTCAGGGGGCCATTCTCTCCCCTCTGTTGTTTAACATTTATATGCGACCACTTGCTCAGCTGGTTCGAGGTTTTGGGCTTGAGTGTTACCAGTACGCTGATGACACTCAGCTGATGCTGAGGATGGAGGGCAGACCGGACTCTATACCCAATTATTTCCATCAGTGCCTCGAGGCCGTTACTGGATGGCTGCGTGCCATCAGGTTGAAGGTGAATCCAGCAAAGACGGACATCCTATGGCTGGGTCAACCGGGCAGTGGGGATATCCAGCTACCTACCCTGGATGGTGAGGCGCTACGCCCGTCATCATTGGTAAAGAGTCTGGGAGTCCTTTTGGACCCTCTGCTGATGATGGAGGCCCAGGTCTCCGCCGTTAGCAGAACTGCCTTTTTTCATCTGCGGCAGGCTAGACGGCTGGCCCTTTACTTGTCCAGGGACGAACTAGCTACGGTGATCCAAGCCACAGTCATCTCAATACTGGACTACTGTAATGCCCTCTACATTGGCCTTCCTCTGTCAGTGATCCGGAAGCTCAAGTTAGTACAAAATGCAGCTGCTCGGCTTCTTGCGGGAATTCCGATGAGATGCCACATAACACCAATCTTACTACAGCTGCATTGGATACCAATTGAGCACCGGATCACTGTCAAAGTGATAGTACTTACCTTTAAGGCCTTGCATGGTCTGGGGCCGATGTACCTGAGGGACCGCCTCACCCCCTACCAACCCCAGAGATTCCACCGTTCTGAGGACCAAGATTTATTGGAAATTCTCAGTGTCAAGACCTTGCATCTAACAGCAACCAGATGCAGAGCCTTTACAGCAGTGGCACCATCACTCTGGAATAATCTGCCACATGAAGTCTGTGCCTTGCGGGACCTATCAGCTTTCTGCAGGGCATGTAAAACATATCTGTTTTGACAGGCCTTTGATCTTTGATATTGTTGTTTTAAAATTGCTTTTAAATTGTTTTAAATTGTTTTTAAATTGTGTTAGATTTTAGCCTGTTCTTGTAAGCTGTTCCGAGCCCCAGGGGAGTGACGGCATATAAGATTGAATAATAAATAAATAAATAAATTTTCCTCAATCCTAGTTGTAAAATTAGGAATATAAATTACTGATTTTCTTCTTAAAGACAGTAATGTGAAAGTTCAGCAATTTTCTTCTCAATGTGAAAAAGACTTCAAAAGTTTCAATTATCTACTCTTCAAAACTTATTTTGTGCTAAATTCACATATGGCTATTTTTCATAGAAAACAGAACCACTTTAACAGTCCTCCCTCCCCCCCCCCCACCTCTCTCTCTCACACACACATTCCATTGTAGTCAGACTAGGTGTTATAGTCTGTCTGGATGAATATTTGGATTTTCAACTATTCAGAGAATTAGTTATTTTGTTTCATTGCCAGGAACTAGTCTCTCCAGAGTTCTGCAACTTGAGAACATTGCCCTTTAGCCATTTCTACATTTTGAGAAACTGCAGATGTGTGTGGCACACGTGCATACTACTAATTGAATTTCTTTTTTAAAAACTTCTGCAAAGGGATGGAATTATCATTTCATCAGCTGTTTCTTCTCTGTGGCATAACACAGGAACAAATGCAGTTCTCCTTTGATATCTCCTTTGATATCTTCGAAAAATTATTAAAGAGCTTGCATTTTTAAAAGAAATCAAAGAGAGGGATAGTGGTGTTAAAACCTTGGAACATTATCAACATCACTTTGGTTCACACTATCATTATCCAACAGGGTACAAATATGATGCTCATAGGATTCACATAGTAACAGGGGCCATAGTCGTCACCATCATCATCATCATCAGATATCACTCGCAACCGAGTATGATTGCCTTCCAAGTGTAGAGTCTTGGTGGTGGGTCCATAGATGACTATAGAGACCTA
The DNA here is from genome assembly GCF_037176765.1 of Anolis sagrei. Lineage (NCBI taxonomy): Eukaryota > Metazoa > Chordata > Lepidosauria > Squamata > Anolidae > Anolis > Anolis sagrei. Next base: position 121,902,972 of record NC_090025.1, on the reverse strand, counting down.
TTCAGGATCTTGCATGTTCTATCTCAGTTAGAACATTGATTTCCAGATAGAAGGTGGTCCTGACAAGGTAATAGCTGACCTCCAGTGTCTATGCCACAGTTTTTAAAGTTAGCTTGAAGCCCATATTTAAATATCTTTTGCTGCCCACCAACATTCTCTTTTCCATTCTTGAGTTGAGAGTAGAGTAACTGTTTTGAGAGATGGTCAGGCATTCTAACAGATTAGGCATTCCGACAATGTGGCCAGTCCAGTAAAGATGACGGCAGAGGATCATCACTTCATAGCTGGTAGTCTTTGCTTTTTCAAGAATGCTGACATTTGTCCACCTGTCTTCTCAAGGGATTTGCAGGATTTTTTGAGGCAACACTGATGGAATCATTTCAGAAGTTGTGAGTGACATTTATAGATGTCCATGTCTCTCAGGCATATAACAGAGTTGGGAGGACAGCAGCTTTATAAATAAGCATCTTGGTATCCCTACGAATTGTCCTGATCCTCAAACATTCCCTGCCTCATTCAAAAAAAAAATGCTGCACTTGCAGAGCTCAGATGATGTCTTCCGGTGTCAATGTTGACTTTTGTGGAGAGATGACTGCCAAGGTAGCGGAAATGGTCAACACTTTCTAAAATTACACCATTAAGCTGGATTTTTGACATTGCAGAGGAATTGGCTGGTGCCTGATCGTAGAGCACTTTGGTTTTCTCAGTGTTCAATGAGAGGCTGAGCTTTTTGTATGCTTCTAAAAAGGTATTTAGAATGGCTTGTATGTCTTCAGCATAATCAGAGTAAGCCTTTTTATTCTGAAAGCTATTAAGAAAAGAGCAGATTTCCTGAAAGAAGAACCAGGTAAATAAGATTCTGACTATAAATAGAAAGTCAGCTGCTGTCCTCACCTTTTTGCCTTGTTTTTTTTACTCGTGTTCTATTTTGAAATGGTCATATGACTAATCAAATAAATAAATATTATTATATGTCTTCTTCTGAATGAGCACAGACTACATTATCATCAGTATATTGGAGTCCTATAATAGATGTTGATGTAACCTTGGTTTTGGCTTTCAGCCTGCTGAGGTTAAATAGTTTGCTATCTGTTCAGTAGGTGATTTCCACACTAGTTGAAGCTTCCCATCCACAAAGTGCAAAATCATAGCTATGGAGATGGAAAATAAGATTGGGGCGATAATACATTCCTGTTTGACAACTGATTCCACTTTAAATGGGTCACTTTGGGAGTAATTCATGTTCAAGACTGTTGCCATCATGTCATCATGGATGAACCTCAGGATGTTCAACCAGAGAGCGTTGCAATTCACTGTGTCGAATGCCTTTGCAAGGTCAATGGATGCCATGTACAGGGACAGATTTTGTCCCCTGCATTTTTCTTGGAGCTGTCCTGCAGAGAAGACCTTATCAACTGTTCCTCTGGAGGGGTGGAAGCCATTCCAGGATTCAGCAAGGATGTCTTCAGAGATCAGTAGAAGTCAGCTTGCAAGGATTCTTGCAAGGATTTTCCCAGAGAGAGTTAAAAGGGAGATACCTCGATAGTTTCCAAAGTCTGTCTTTTCCCCCTTTTTGAAAAGGGTGATGGTAGTGGTGTCCTTGAAGTCTGCTAGGATCTTCTCAGTCACCAAGACTTTTTCAGTGAGCTAGTGGAGGTATTGTTTTAGCTCAGGTCTATCTCAACAATAGAAATGACTGATTTAATTTAAACAGTGATTAGATAGATAGATAGATAGATAGATAGATAGATAGATAGATAGTTTTTAGAGGGCAAATAGCTTTTAAATTTTTATTAATACTCATGTTATTTTAAATTGTACGAAATGATAATTTTTAATTGTTATTGTTTATTATTTACTGTTTATATTTTGTTGCTTGCTGTATGCCTCCCCAAGTCCCTCGGGGGAGATGGGGGTATAAAAGCATTATTATTATTTGAAACACAAAAAGCTTAGTACACAGCAAACAAAGTCACTCTGCTTGCTATTTTATTGGATCTTCCCAAGCGTCTAGGGCTGTGTGATGCATTGGTGAATAATGCATGCAGATCCTATTATTATTATTATTATTATTATTATTATTATTATTATTATTTGAAACACAACAAGATGAGTCCTCAGTAGACAAGATCACTCAGTAGACAAGATCACCAGATATGTATAGGCTTCAAGCTGATTGCATTTTATGGTTTGTCCGTTTGGCATCTCTATGCCCTCGCTGTGAGTAATTTTCCCTTTCTTTAATGCCAGGGCACTGTGACCACAGGAGTAAACAGCGAGAAAACAAGGGAGGCTTGTGCATGTGGCAAAAAGAGTGAGGGACACCGCCGCGCATCTCTCTCTGCTCCTCCTCTTGTTGTGGTGAGAAGAGAGAAGGCACCCTGGCCCTATGAGGAGGAGGCATTCCTTGGTCTTCTTGCTGCATGCGCTCTGGCATCAGCAGCGGTGGCACCCCAGCCCTGGGAGGAGGAGGAAGGCTGCAGTGATGCAGAGGCCCACACGGGGAGTGCAGTTAAGCACTGAGCCGGGCCCCCACCAACCAGGCCCAGGGCCAGAGCTGGCCAGAAATAGAAACTCGAGTATAAGCCAAAGGGGGCTTTTTCAGCCCTAAACAAGAGCTGAAAAACTAGGCTTATACTCAAATATATACAGTATACAAAACGTATCGATTAGATATGACTTACTAATTAAAATGAAATTTTGCACACCCTAGTAGTTCATATATTACTTTCTTCCTAAGGCAGGGAGGATGTGAGAAAAAAATAGACCAAATAAGTAAACCAAACATACATCTCCATCAGAATTTTCTGCTTGGGCTTGAACTAAGAACCTTTGTTAGCTGTCATAGATGGCAGTCCTAGGGCAACATGCTGCAAGATCTTCCTCAGAAAGAAAGGTAAGATCCTTGGACCCTGGACTGACACTGTTAACAATTTCGATGTCTTCACCCTCCCCTTTAACTTTGTGCAAATCTTTTGTGTTCATTTTTTGTCTTCTTAATATTCAGCTATAATCCTGCTTTTGCAAATTCTTCCTTAGCTTTCCTCAGTATTTGTGCCAAGTCTTTACTCCCTTCAGCCAGTAACATGGGTTGATCTGCACATCTTAAATAATTGATATTCCTTTTTCCTCTATTCACGCTCTCGCAATTTGTGCATTCTTACTTTCCATATAATATGTTCTGCATGTAAATTAAGGAAATAAAGTGCCTGACACCCTGGCCAATCAGAAACAATTCTGTTTCTTCCCAACATCCTATTGTCCACAGTATAGGTTGCACATTAGGACATTCTTCTTTCTTTCTTCAACAAGAAACTTTCTTTCTTTCAGAGAAAGTTTCTTGTTTTCATAATCAGTGAAAGAGTTTACTATTGTTTATGAAGAACAGAGTGATTTATTTTCCTGAAAATCTTTTATGCATTCCATTAACCAGGATAAGTTTGTACTAAGATTTTTAGTGCCACTTCCTTTTCTGAATCCACCTAGAATATCTGGTATTTTGTCCCCCATGTTTAACAGAAATCAACTGTATATTGTTTCCAGTTTATGAACTATTGATTTACTGTATTGAATCTGCTGGCAGATTCATGGTAAAATTTCAACGATTATGTCTGTATAATTCAGTACCTATACCTGTCCATGGTGATTCACTTCTTCTAAGCCTTTTTGAACACAACTTCTACTTTATTCTTACCTTTCTGTCCATCTATCTATGTTTCATCAGAAGAAGCAGGATATGCAGTCATGCTATGTATTAACCCGTTGTTACATATTTATGTAAAAAAGCCTTTAGCATATGCCATTTGTATGAATTATACCTTTATCTTTCCTATTTCCTATGAACCCATATCTTACATGTTCTACTTCCTTAACTATCAAGGAAAGTTGTAGATGTGTAGTTGAAGTGGACGCTGAGGTAAGGTAAAGATATCAATATGTTCCCTCAATTAAGCTTACACTTTCCTTTCAATGTTTTGATAATACTTTGAGTATCTCATTAAAAAAAATCAATTTATTAAGAAAAAGTTCAAAAATATTTTCTCTTGGTAGTGAAATATCACACATACATATAAACAAATTATTGGCTGTGTTGCAAATCTGAAACTTACTTTTTATGTGAAAAAACTCAAATATAGTTGTGTAACATTTGCTGTTAGTTGCACTGACACTATTCAGGAAGTTAGCCAAATACAATAATAAATTTTATTTATAGCTATCCAATTCTAAATTCCACTTGCTCGATGAGTATCATCTTCCAAAAGATAAATTAGAGGCTAAGCTGTATGTTCTGGGATATGTTCCAACTTCATTTTTCAAAAGTCAGCTACCTGACAATTAATAGCTCAATTAAGTAGGGACCATGGGTTTGACTTTGGTGTCAAAAATGTCTGTTGGATGGTAAACAATGGGTAGCAATAATGGCCAAATGGCTGGAGGAAATAAAATGAAGGATTGCTATGTTGTGTGCTTTCTGCTCACCTTACAAGTGAGCCAATTAAACTGCTTTCCCATGTTGTCCCAATTCCAAGCCCATCCAATGTCTGTTGTGATCAGCAAGTGTCCAGGGCTGTGCCTTTTTGCTGGCATGTGACCCAAAATAGCCTACAAGAATTTGAAAGGAAATTCATCTAATATCTCAATAAACAAAATAATTTTAAAAACCAAGTCTATTAAAAACATTTTATGAAAACATTTGACAGTACAAATGATGATGAGGAGAACAAAGCAGCAGCAGCAGAGGACATCAGGCTTTAGTTCCTGATAGGAAAACCTCAGAGTCACAGGATATTATTGAAATCCATGCTTCAGAGTAGATAAAAAGATGCATAGCTTGGTAATAAAGTCTGTCCCAGAATGATTCCCCACTGAAGTATTCAACATTAAATATGTGAAGGTAAGTCATAGGGAGGAGGGAACAAGCTTGCTTTCTGCTGCCCTGGAGACTAGGACACAGAGCAATGGCTTCAAACTACAAGAAAGGAGATTCCACCTAAACATTAGGAAGAACTTCCTGACTGTGAGAGCTGTTCAGCAGTGGACTCTCTGCCCCGGAATGTGGTAGAAGCTCCTAATTTGGAGGCTTTTAAAGAGAGGTTGGATGGCCATCTGCTTGTTGTTGTTCATTCGTTCAGTCGTCTCCGACTCTTCGTGACCTCATGGACCAGCCTACGCCAGAGCTCCCTGTCGGCCGTCACCACCCCCAGCTCCTTCAAGGTCAGTCCAGTCACTTCAAGGATGCCATCCATCCATCTTGCCCTTGGTCGGCCCCTCTTCCTTTTGCCTTCCACTTTCCCCAGCATGATTGTCTTCTCTAGGCTTTCCTGTCTCCTCATGATGTGGCCAAAGTACTTCAACTTTGTCTCTAGTATCTTTCCCTCCAGTGAGCAGCCGGGCTTTATTTCCTGGAGGATGGACTGGTTGGATCTTCTCACAATCCAAGGCACTCTCAGCACTTTCCTCCAACACCACAGCTCAAAAGCATTGATCTTCCTTCGCTCCGCCTTCCCTAAGGTCCAGCTCTCACATCCGTAGGTGACTACAGATGTGAGAGCTGGACCTTCTGCTAGGGTACTTTAAATGAAATTTTCCTGCTTCTTGGCAGGGTGTTGGACTGTATGGGCCATGAGATGTCTTCCAACTCAAGGATTATATGATTCTATAAGAAACTCATGCACCAAGTTCAGGAATTTCTCCTTGCTCGTCATTTTGAGATATTGCAAACCAGACCCTGCTTTATGAGGTGTTCTAAGTAGTATGTTGGAAGAGGATATGTCTAGTGTGAAATGGAGGTAGAGCAAAGGTGATCCAAGTTGTACTCCCTTGAGTCATTCATTCTAATGAGAAAAGGAAAGTAAATTAGCTTTGCTGACCAGGCTTGAAGCAGCAGTTCCTTCAATGTAGATTCACAGCTGAATCCACAGGGTTAGTGTGATGAATTGCCTACCTTCCAGAATAAGCTCAGGAATTAGGCCCAGGTTTTTTTGGCAGCCATTTTGTATGGTGCCTGAAGGAAGCAGCCATCTTAGGTTAGTCATTTTGTAGTGGAGGTGGAGCTTAGAAGCAGCCTGGGGGGGAAATGTGGAGAACCCTTGTGATTGGCTGGGAGAAAGTGGGCGGAGCTTGGGTGAAGTGCAGAAAAAAATAGAGCCTTGAAGTGTGCTTTTTGAAATCTGACAGTTAGTGAGGCTCAGGGTTTTGAAGAAGACAGTTGGGAGAGAGTTAGGAGGAGTGGGGAAGCCAGTGAAGCCGAAGAGTTAGATTCGAGAGTTTAGAGAGCTATTAAGGAAGAATAGTTAGTTTAGTGATTATAAAGAGATCCCAGAAAAAGGACTGTTTGAAGCAAAAGGAATCTAGTCAGGAGGAAGTCTGCTAGTATTCCTGAGGGAGTTAAGAGTTGTTATTAGAAATCAAGTACTGAACTGTTTTAAAGCAATCAAATAAGCTTCATCTATTTCTGGCAACCATTACGCTTAAGTGATGTGTTTTTGAAAACCACACAAATAAATATCTTTGTTCTTTTTTATCAAACAACTGTCTCAGTGTGCCTCTATATGAAGAAGTAATCTTAACAAGTTAGGGAAGAACCTTTCCCATTCTGGCAAAGCTGGAATGGGGGAGGAGTTTGCCTCCTCCCACGAGGAGAGAACAAATTAGTTCCAGTTGGAACTATACTAAAGGGGGCGGAGCCAGACCTTCTGCCTGGCCTTTCCCCTTTCTTCATTCTGGAGCCAAGCGTCGACCCACCTCTCCTGCCCATTAAACAGTATATTAGGGTTGCCGTTAACGGGCCGGGTAGGAATTTTTTCCCCTCTAACGCTCTAAGAGGGTTTTTTTCGCCTATCCTATACTGTTACAGGGCAAATTGGGACGGTGTGTTATTAAATAGGTGATCACGGTAAACAGTTAGGAAGAGCTAAAATTTGGTATACGCCCAAGACACCCTCTTCAGGGGTGAAGGCCATTGACTAAAACACTCACCTAAGGTTCAATTTGATGAGGTGAAGGGAATTCTAATGGCCTAGGAATGGGGAGAGTCGGGTCTCAGATACCCCGAGAGGGACTTCTCCCACACATTTCCCTTAGAGGTTGCCCACATTAGGTTACCTGGGGACCATGGATATTTCGCCCTAACTAGCCGAGGATAGGCCAGGTGGGGATGCTACCTCAGTTTTGCCACCAAGTTCAGGATCCATAGTTTTAGATCCAGTCAAAGTTTAATAGGTAACAATTAATAAAGTTGCCCATATTTAAACCCATATACTGGTGTGTGGTCTCGTTATTCGGGGGTTGGCAGGCAAACAGAGTTTCCAGGTTGGTGGCAGCAAATACTTAGAAGAATCTCAGTATTAACCACCTCAGTGTTCTGCACCCTGATTTCGAATTCAGCACCATCCAACTTACTTTCAATACAATGGTTCAACAAGAAAACTAAGAACCCCTTTTGATTTTGGTGGTAGCCTGTTTCTATAATCAAAACACCTCAGAATAATATTAATTGGTGGCAGTGTGTTACATTAATTGGTGGCAAAGGCCAGAAGATTTTTGAGTTTGCCTTGAGTGTGTGGATTTAAAAATTCAAAGTGTCTCTTCACAGTTAGCTTATAGTTAACACATTATTTGCTTTCTTGTCCAAACAACTTAGGGCTGGGCGGTTTCGTTTCGTTAATTCGTAATTCGTTAAAAAATTCGTTAATTTTTCAATTACAAAACAATAACAAACCAGTCTGGAGCAATTTTTTTAAAAAACGAATTTTTAAATCGTTTCGTAAATGTTTTGTATTTCGTTATTGTATTCGTTTCGTTATCGTTTTGAGGTCGTTTCGTTACTATTTCCGCATGTCTGGGGCATGTTTTATAGTTGTTTTTGGTTTTCTAAGGGTTTTTATAGTTGTTTTTGGTTTAATTAAGCTTCAGAAGTTCCCCCTGTCCCATTTGGAGGTTTTTTAGCGTATTGCGCGGTCGCGTCCGCCATTAACGAATTGATTCGTTATTGTTTCGGAAATCGATTCGTTATTGTTTTGTAATTTTTTTCACATTTACGAAATTTCCAGGCTCCCTTTCAGTAGTTTTTATATTAAAGCACCATGGAAAGGTTCTCACATTACCATATTGCAAAACCAGTTGAACACATTGGAATACGGTGAAGAAAGAAAAAGAAGAAGAAACAGCTGGTAATTGAAGAAATAGCTATTAAAGCTTCCTTGCTTACATTGTCTTCGTAACAAAACAAAAGCCAGTCTTCCGCTGGAAAGGAAAGAATATATTTTTTTAAGAAATAAAAACGCTCTCTACGTGGGGTTGCCTTTGAAGACAGCTTGGAAGCTCCAACTAGTCCAACGCTCGGCAGCCATGATTTTAACAGGAGCGGAACGCAGGGAGCATACAACCCCCCTGTTGCGCCAACTCCACTGGCTACCAATCTGCTACTGGGCTCAATTCAAAGTGCTGGCGTTGGCCTTTAAAGCCCTAAACGGTTCCGGCCCAAGCTACCTATCCGACCGCATCTCTGCCTATGAACCCACCAGGACTTTGAGATCTTCCGGGGAGGCCCTGCTCTCGATCCCGCCTGCTTCTCAAGCACGGCTGGTGGGGACGAGAGATAGGGCCTTCTCGGTGGTGGCTTCTCGGCTGTGGAACACCTTTCCTACTGACATTAGACTAGCACCATCTCTAATGGTATTCCGCAAAAAAGTGAAGACCTGGCTGTTTGAGCAGGCGTTTGAATAATTAGTGCAATGATTGGTTAATGAACACTGGAATGGAACAATGGATGACGAATCTGGAACATGTTTTTGATGATGAGATTACAGTGAATGGGTATTGTAGTAACTGTTTATTAATTGTGTAATGTGTTAGGTTGTTAACTGTTTTTATACTGTAGCGCTGAATTTTTGCTGTTTGTATTTGTTGTGAACCGCTGTGAGTCACCTTCGGGCTGAGAACAGTGGTATATAAGTAAGGTAAATAAATAAATAAATAAAGTATTGATTTTGTCCTGTGGGAGTTGTAGTTGCTGGGATTTATAGTTCACCTATAAAGAGCATTCTGAATTCCACCAACAATGGAATTGAATCAAACTTGGCACACAGAACTCCCATGACCAACAAAAAATACTGGAAGGGTTTTGTGGGCATTGACCTTGAGTTTTGGGAGTTGTAGTTCACCTACATCCACAGAGCACTGTGGACTCAAAGAATGATGGATCTGGACCAAACCTGGCATGAATTCTCAATATGCCCAAACATGAATACTGGTGGAGTTTGGGGAAAATAAACCTTGACATTTGGGAGTTGTAGTTGCTGGGATTTATAGTTCACCTACAAACAAAGAGCATTCTGAACCCTACCAACGACTGAACTGGACCAAACTTCCCACACAGAACCTCCATGACCAACAGAAAATACTGTGTTTTCTGGTGGTCCTTGGTGACCCCTTTGACACCCCCTCATGACCCCCTCAGGGGTCTGAACCCCCAGGTTGAGAAACACTGTCCTAGCAAATGGATAAGGACAAGGGGATAACTAATCAGGACACAGGTTGGTCAATGTTTGGCTATTGTTCTTATTGGCATGTCCAAAACTTGTGACCGTTTTGACTCCAGCAATATGTAATCTTAGAATCTTGTCTTTCTTTTGGCCTTCCATCCTTCCGCTCACTACTGATGTTTTTCCCCCCTTTCTTATTATTTTAAATGTGTAGATCTGTTTACAAATGCACACATGCACTCACAGAGAAAGAATTAGGGGAAATTAGAATTTTGGAGATAAAATAAGAAAAGAAAATTATCTACTTTTTGTTCCTTCTTTTTTCCATAACAACTCCATAAATCTAAAATGTTTTATGAAATAAATAAGCAAACCTAAATCCAATGTGATTGGTGAGAAACTGGCGATTACTCTCTCTCTCTCTCTCTCTAGCTATTTTTTCATTGAAGATATATAAAATATGATGTAAAAGACATTTGTCAACTCAGCCATTACATTGGTTAAGTGATTGATCTTCTATACACATTCACACTTTGTAGTTGAACAGCTAGCATTTTACAATGTACAAAGCTTCAGCAGTCAAATCATGCACCACTGATTGTTTATACTGTAGACTGAGAAGAGTAATTAGAATTTAGTCCTATGTGAGTAATGTGTGTTGATTACTTCTAGCTGACCAGTGAAATGTGAAGGACAACTTGGAGCTGGCAACTATGATTAAAACTGATAACCTGGACTTTTGTAAAGATTGAAAACATATGAGAATGTTATTCTCAGTCAGGCTTTATCAGAAACTGATACTAGTCATAGGGCCCTCCATGAGATATCTAAAGAGAACAACTCTCTGCTGTGGATTATCTTCAGGGCATGCATGTCTCTCTTCTTACTTTTCCTCCTCCTCCTCCTCCTGTTGCTTGGGCTAACATCAAACATCTCATTTTTTCTGGAAAATATTCTGTCCATCCATTATGGAACTTTTTACACAAATATTTAAAATTGTAGTGTTTGTTTGTTATTTAATAAATGTATTGATGCTGTGGCTATAGCTGAAACAATTGCTGTTATTACTGCTATTCCTAGTAGACAGATTTTAAGGAAATAATACATGAATTTCTATTTAGCATTGCTGATGTTTCTGCTAATATTTTTAGATGCTACAGTAGTAAAATTCAGGTTGTTCAATTTAGTTCAGAGCTAGATTAGTCATTTGGATGAATCTCTGATTTGATTCAGATCAATTAGGATATAGTCCAGCCTGCTTCAGATATAAAATTTTAATCAAGCCTCAGAAATCCAAACCTTCTGGAGTCACATTTTTGAAAAAACACACACACACATCCACAAATATTTGAATTTGAGGTGTGATGGCCTTTTTGGATGTGAAATTTGAGGAAACCTTGTGCCATCTTTGGTGCCTGATTTTCAGCTGCCCCCTTTCTGTTTTTCGGGAATGTCCTGAATTCAGATGGGCTTTTTTTGTTTTTGCACCTATTAAGATGTGGTTCATTGGTGCCAATGGGTGAAATTTAGAGTCCCATTTTCCCATCGTTTTTGGGCTCATCAGCATGAAATGTAACTCACTTGCAGGCCACATTTACAACTGTAAGCCTGCCAAGTTTCAGAACACTTCACCAATCCACAGACATGGGGGGGGGGGGTGGAATAAAGAGATAGGGGCAAAGTAGGGTCCTCTTTGCAGAACATCTAGCTTGCATCATATTGGATAATATCCTGGAGCACATAAAATGATCTCCCAGGTTCAGAGTATGTGCACAGTTGCACTGAAAAGCATAACTAAAGTAAAGAAGCATCACTGAGGAACACTGACAGGCTGAGTTGATGGGCAACAAGCAGGTAAAATCCTGTTCCTATCAAATAAATTTACAAAGAAAAGGATAAATGTGATGGATAGGTAGCCTGTATAGTGGTCTCAAAAAACTTCCCCAGCAGCCAAGGGCAAAGTTTATATTCTAGAAACTAGAACTGTCACTGTATGAAGTTTGGTTTCTCTCCTCTCTTTCTCTGTCCGTTCATCATATTTTCTTGATATGATGTTGCAGAATACCTTCTGACTGGCTTCCCCCTGGCCAAAAATGTGGTCCAAATCCATTCAAATAACTGGACGGAGACAATTTAGTGCCCCAAATGTTTCTGGATATATTTCTAAGTGTATTTGACCTGCTGATCCAAAAATGGCACCAGTTTTCCACTATCAGATCTAGTTTTTGAGATACAGAACATACACCATATACCACTCTAGATACGTTCACCCATTAAAAATTATGCTAACTGTATCGAAGAAACTAGAGCTGATGAAGTCTATCCAATGCAACCTTCTGGATCAGTGCCCTAAATAATCCCAGGAACAGTCCTAAAAACCAAGTAAGCAAGAAATATATATATATATATATATATATATATATATATATATTGCTGTAGTACTATGTTATCTAAAGAGGTTCCCTGGGCCTAAGAAAAGCTATATATGAGCAAGTGTTTTAGATGAATAAGGGACAAATAATCAAGGCAAATGCTCCTTGAGTCATGGTACCTTTCCATGAGCATAGAAAACTTTAATGTTTTACCATGAGAGTAGGGCTGCTCTGTTATCCGGTAGTTTTGGAGTGTGTGTTTTAATCTATATTGCTATGACCTAATGTTGACACAGTTTAATAATTATTGATTAACTGTCATATCTTAGGGATGTCATGAAGTTCCTATTGAATCTAGGGTGACTTTAACAATGGTCATATTGCACACTGAATGAAAGAAAACAGATTTGTCACTGAAAGCATTTTAAAAAGGGAATCACAACTAATCCAGTTTTAATGACTGACAATGTTAATGATAATACCATCCACATGATACACAACATCTGCTAGCAGAAATGCCTTACCTTCATTTTTTTACATTTTTTAGTATAGACCTAAATATATGCAGTGTGAAAAGAAGTCCTCAACTAATTTAAATCCACTAATTAGAAAACTGAAATATGGGATTTAAACTGTTGGCACCTTGACTATATACTAGGGACATTGCAGACACGATGTTTAATTGTTTCACTCTAATTTTACGTTGCATGTTTCTGGATCCAGGTAGCTGGTTTATGCCTGGAACTGTTGAGGAGTAGAAAGGTGGCAGTAATTGATAAAAGTTGTTTGGCGGGTGATTACCAATTTGCATTTAAAATCCAAATCCCAACACAAGATGTTTATTCATTCTCTCCTATGCAGTACCAATGAGCCTCAGTTATAATGAATTAAATTCCACAGTTCTATTATTCAGCATAATATTAAACACTCACAAATAGGTTTTGTTAAAAGTGTTTGGGGAAATGGAATAACATATTATAATGAAAATAACAGAATAGAATTTAGTAGCAGGGCGGTGCAACAAACCTACATTTTAAAAAAGAATAGCTTGAACACCAACTGCACTTCACTGACAAGGACAATACCAAGACTTTAATAATATAGGAACAAAAAAAATACACTGTCACCATTTACATACTTCTACTAAAATATTATCATGGTGCCAGCACGGATTACTTAATAAAGCAGTTTCAAGTATTTATTAAAATAGAGAAATAATTTGCACCGTCTTGGTGCATCTGATAACAACAGATATATTATACACTGTTGAATTAATGCAGTTTGACATTACTTTAACTGACAGGGCTCAATGCTATTAAATCCTGAGATACACACACACACATATATATCCCACTTTATCTCTTCTGAAGGACATATTTACATCATGGCACTTAAAGTGGTGTCAAACTGCACTAATTCTATAGTTTAGGTGCAATCTAAATAATAAATGGGAAGCTGAAGTACGAGTTGTGTTTAATTGAATCTAGGGTGAGGGGAAGCAAAGCTGGGGAAATGTATACTTGGTAATTAATAATTGTTGTGTGATTCAAGTTGTTTCTGACCCATGACAACACTAAGAGTTCTATCTCAGATATTTCTTGACAAGATTCATTCAGAGAAGGGTTGCTTTTGTCTTTCTCTGAGGCTGAGACAGTGTGTTTTGCCTAAGATTATCCAAAGAGTTTCCTGAATGAGTAGGTCTTTAAAACCTCATCCTCAGGCCCCTTCTACACAGTTGTATAAAATCCACATTGAACTGAATTATATGGCAGTGTGGGCTCAAATAACTCTTTTCAAAGCAGGTATTGTGGATTATCTTCCTTGATATTCTGGGTTATATGGTTGTGTGGAAGAACCCTCAGAGCCATCATCCAATAATCAAAGCAATCCTCAATGGTGGCTTTTAGTCCATCTCCACAGTACATTACTTTTGAACCACTATATTTTATAGAGGAAATACTTCATTAACTAATTTTTATCATCTTCTTATTGCATTTTTTTTAAAAAATGTAATTCAAGATTCATGTTCTGCAAAAATTTGCATACAATATATTTGTATGAACAACAGCACTATCTGGCTAGAAAATAACATTTTTGCAAAGAAAAAGAAGTATCTCTTCACAGTAACTTTCTTTTAGCTGGAGAAAATGCTGTTTCCAGAGCATAGCATGATATTTTCTGTGCAAAATGTGTATATTTTGTGAGGCAGCATATTCTGTACAGCAAGCAGTCTTTTTTGTACAATAAGACTGTTTCAAACACAGAAAACATTGTTTTGTACACAAACTGACCATGTGAAAATTTTGAGAAGAATAAATTATGAAATAAAAATATGGTCAGTCAAAGTTACTTCTCATTAGGAGTTTTTTTTTAAAAAAAAAAACAGACAAGAAACATGTTTCTGCTGTTTTACTATTATACAATAGTTTTCTAATTAGTGGATTTAAATTAGTTGAGGACTTCTTTTCACACTGCATATATTTAGGTCTATACTGAAAAATGTAAAAAATGTGGCATTTAAGGCACAATGAGTCAAAGCAAACACGGCTGTGTGCCTATATAAGGGCATGGCAATCAATGTCACAAAAAATTCTCTCTTTGCAGACAACATTGCATCCACAATGAACTGTCCAGCCAAACTGTTTCAAATGGTCAGAAGGTTGTTAAATCCCACTCGCAAGACAGGATTCCTGATAATTCAGCAGCTCGCTGTGAAGCATTTGCACGGTTCTCTGATCTGTCACTCCGATCTGCTCTGACCTGGATGCCATGTTAATGGCAGATTCTGAAGATGTAGCATGAAACCTTATTGTTCATTTTAATCAATTCATTTCAATTTGTGCAGTCTGAAGATGTGGACAATATCCTTGGAGAGGCGAGGGCAACCACATGCATCCTGGACCTCTGCCCATTCTGGCTGATAAAGGAAGTCAGAGGGGATTTGGTGGAGAGGGTGAAAGTAGTGGTTAGTGCCTTCTTACAGGAAGGCAAAATTTTAGTCAGCTTAAAAGAAGCTGTAATAAAACCACTTTTGAAAAAAAAAATCATTGGACCCCACTCAATTGAACAACTTTCAGCCTGTTTCCAATCTCCCCCTTTTGAGCAATGTCTTGGAACATGTGGTGGCCTTGCAACTCCAGGTGTTCTTGCGAGAAACAGATTTTCTAGACTCATTGCAATCTGGCTTTAGGATGGTACACAGAACTGAAACAACCTTGGTCTCCTTAGTAGATGATCCGCTCTAAGGGGGAGTGTATCGTTGTTGGTTTTCTTAGACCTCTCAGCGGCTTTCAACACCATAGACCACGTTATCCTTCTGAGACACTTAGTGGGAATGGGGATTGGGGCACTGTTTTACAGTAGCTCCAGTCCTTCTTGGAGGGCCGTTCTCAGAAGGTGTTGGATAGGGTTGCACTCCCCCTGAAGATGCAGGTTATCAGCATGGGTGTGATTCTGGATTCTGGACCCCAGGTGTCAACAGTGTCCAGGGGAGCTTTTGCACAATTAAAACTTGTGCACCAGTTGTGCATGTACCTTGAGAAGTCAGACTTGGCCACAGTGGCCCATGCTCTTGTTACATCTTGTATAGACTACTGCAACACACTCTATGTGGGGTTGCCTTTGAAGATGGCCTGAAAGCTTAAATTCATCCAGCAGGTGGCAGCCAGACTACTAACTGGAGTAGTGTATCCCTCTGTTACATCAGCTCCACTGGCTGCCAATTTGCTACCTAGCCTAATTCAAAATGCTGGTCTTGGCCTATACAGTCGTAATCGGTTCCTGTCCAACTTACCTATCCAAGTACAGATCACAGGATTCCATAGTATCAACCCACAGTGTCACAGCTTAGACTCCATTTACAATTGGGAGGTCCATTCTGAGTTACAAATCAATTCCAATAGAGTCTAGTTTCAATGATTAACCCAAAATCCACAATTAAGAGATCACCAACAGCATGAGGTCATGGCTCTGAAGGCTGACGGTGCTACCAGCAACAAGGTACTACACTTGAGGACCTTATGCACAGGCTTTTCAGTGTTGCTTTTTTTCTTGGCTTGATTTGTTCAAATTACTCAGGGCAACCAATCCAATCAACTTTGGACTTGAACCAGACCAACCAATTGAGGTTTGTCCAATTTGCTTTTCAATTCAGTCAAATCAAACACACCATCAACATTTATTCACTGGTGTCATACCATTCCCAATCAGCAAAATAGGCAGGCATAAAAGAGGAACTGTTGGTAGTCTGTGTATGACTTTTTATATGACCAGTATATTCTAACCTATGAAATGCAAATCCATAGGAATAATTTACTGTTGCTGCTGTGCAATCGAGGATAAACCACACAAGGATTGAAAGTTGAAAATATCCTGGGCCTTTCATTGAGATAAACAATTCACATAGTATTAAAGGAATGACATCACAAATGGAGCAGACTGGAATTAAAGTGGAATGATAGATATTCTATGGAAATTTCCTGCTCACAGCTAGGCAAATAGAACTGAAAATGGAATTTCACCTGCAGATTTCACATATATACCTATCTCTATTCTATTTCAAGGAAAATGTACATTAATAGCAGAACAATTTCAGCTCCATAATCAAGATATTAATGTCTGTTCTTACTAAATCCCTTCCCTCTTTTTACAAAATATTTCTTGCAGAGGCAATAATATTTGTTATTAATTTAGCAATTCATTTCTTTTCAGCACTGAATTCAGGTCATGCCATGGACAGACTTGAAATACCGATTATGAATCAGTAATAAAGAGATATATTCATTATATGTTAATACGGCAACATTAAATATTAAATTTCATTATAATATTGATAATCAGAACATCATTTATGTTATTTTAAGTAGCCTACTTCCTAGCATATCTGCAGGCCTGTTAACCTAAAAATACTTGGATTTATGTCCATTTTGATCTAGAAGGGTCAATGAAAGGAGCAGTCTGATTATTTGATATTCTGCTTCACAACATCATCCTTTGGATGGTGTATACCAATAGGAATGCAAATGTCATGCATGATTCACAGTACTATATAGACTAGATCCAGTGAAATTCTTCTGCTGGGGAAATTGGGAATAAGACAATCAAAGCTCTTCCCACAACCCTCCCATGTAACAACCTATCTGGAAGGCTGAGAAATCCTTGGAAGCACATATTTACTATTGGGGAGTATTGCAGAGAAAGGATAGAAACATCTTAACATTAGTGATGTTGCGGAACATAATTTAGTCCACTGTGTCTGGCCACAATATATATTAACTTTTCTAAACACTGAGAGAAGGCGTATCAGTCTTCCTTACTCAGTCTTACAGGAGTGTGCTCAGGTGGAACTAAGAAAAGGATGTAAATAACCTTTCCAAATTTTCTTGTCCTCAGTGCGAAATGATGCCTTCACATATTGTGATATAACATCAATAAAAAATGACCACAATTAGGAAGGAAGAAAAGAGGGAGGTTGGTTATTCCTTTAATGGTGCCTTGTCTTTTGCACAAAATAATCTCTGAAATCCTATATAGGCTATTTAATTACATCTGTGTAACTAAGTAATATTTCCTAGCCCACCATACATGCACACACACCTTAAGGACTGCCTGCCATATTGAGCGAAGGAGTTCCATTCTGATCCTAAACAAGATGAAAAGATTGGAAGGGAGGATGCCTCCACCAGTGTGCAAAGTATAGTCGCTGCCTTGTTCCTTCACTCAATCATATAGTCTTTTTGAAAACAGAATAGTTATGGATCCAAAAGTAAGCAACAAATTCTGAACTGCAATGTTGAATATCAGCCAGTGGGGTTTTTTTCTCTGTAGAAAAAAAAAATACTTTTTAGCTCCCACAGTTGTAGCAGGCAAAAAAGGTTTAAAATATGTCCAACCCCCCCCCCCCCCCCCAGTGGAAAGGAAAATAATGTTCCTTTTTTTTTGACTAAAGGAAAGAGAAAAGCAAAACATTACTTCTGGAAGTCTGTATAACTTGCTATGCCATGTAACTTTACATATAACTACTTACATAGCAGAGGCACTTTGTTGAATTGCGAAGGTGAGTAATGGGACTCTGACAAGACACTATTGCAGAGATATTTTTTTTTAAAAAAAACACCTTATTGCACTATGTATTGAGAAGTGATTGTGTGAGTGAGAATTAAGCAACACTAACTGAGGCAGCCAATCTCAATGCAAAGAACTCTGAAGGGGTGGGTCTGTGAAGGAAAGGAAAATTTAAAGAGTAAGTATCTCTGATAGTTGGGGGAGTCTGTGAGTCAATTCAGGGGTGTGGATGACTAGATAATGTGGAGTGAATGTAGGGAAGGAATTCTGACAATACCTAGTTTATACTCTGGTAGCTGTGTTGGAACTAACCACTTGAACTTGTCAGACCGTCAGTTATTCTGTCTGGTACAGTAAGTAAAGTAGAACTACTTTCATTATCTTTCAATACAATCCTATCCAACTTTCTTCACTCTGAACACAGAGATGGCCCTGGTGGTGCAGTGGGTTAAATCACTGAGCTGCTGAACTTGATGACCAAAAGGTTGCAGATCGTCCAGTCGTGTCTGACTCTGGGTGTTGGTGCTCATCTCCATTTCTAAGCCGAAGAGCCAGAGTTGTCCATAGAAATCTCCCAGGTTATGTGGTCAGCATCTGGAGAGCGGCGTGAGCTCCTGCTGTCAGCATCAGCTTCTGCCAACCTAGCTGTTCAAAAACATGCAAATGTGAGTAGATCAATAGGTACCACTCTGGTGGGAAGGTAACAGCACTTCTTGCAGTCATGCTGACCACATGACCTTGGAGATTTCTATGGACAACGCTGGCTCTTCGGCTTAGAAATGGAGATGAGCACCAACACCCAGAGTCAGACATGACTGGACTTAATGTCAGGGGAAAACCTTTACCTTACCATCAAAGAAACAACTTTAAAAGTAAACATGTCCATATTAAAGTTACTGGGAAGCCAAGGAGCCAAATCCAAGGAGGGATTTTATAGGGGTACCCTAGAGAAAGGTGAAAGTGGCAGTCTTCAAAGGAAACATGGGGTAACCTTGAGAAGGCACTTGTTACATGTGCCAGTGTGCATTGGACACTTTGATAACTCTTCTGCATATGAGAGTTCTTCAAAAAGGTCTTGTACTTTTAAAACCATATGTATTAAGAATTTCAAAAACAAATTGCATCACTTTTCTACATACTCACCTTCCTTTGCAATGTATTTTCCCAGCACCATACCAACATTTTTTTGCCATCAGCAAAAATGTTTTATGGTTACAAATCAATTCCAGCTTTCTTTCTTCATTCCTTGTGGTCATGGCTGTAGCTAAACATCCAGTATGTGTCAAGGGTTGCAGCCTTTCTTCCAAAGTGTGATCAGAGGCAACCCGGTATTCAAAGCCGTAGTCTGTCCAAGTAACAGGAGCAAACAAATCAAATTCCAATGTCCATTCCAGAAAGTCCAAAACATAGCATCTAGCTAAGTCCAAATCCGATATCCAAAATGCGTAGTCCGAGGTTCAAAATGCAGGGTCACCAAAGATTACTGGCTGTAGCACCAACACAACAATTGCTTCCAGCAGTGAACTGTTACAAATGCCAGTCCTTTATGCTGCTCCTGAAAAGTCCTTACAACTGCAAGATTCCCTTTTGAGTCAGTCGATTGGACCTCTGCAGATGACATCAACCCTGAGCTGAAGCTGGATGGGGAGAGCTAACTCCTGCTCTTTTTCCTCCTCCCACTCATGGTCCTTATCCTGCTCAACAGTAGCTGTATCAGGCCGCTCATCCTCCTGGGGCTCAGAGTCTGCTGTTGGGAGAAAACCCTCCTCCCCATCATCCTCATCTTGCCCCATGGTCCTGATATACCACCATTTTTGAACATTTCAGTCCACTCAAAGACAACTCTATTAGAAAGAAATTTATCCCTATACTGGGTACACATACAGAGGTAAATTTGTACTCCCAGCCCACAAAAAATGTATGATAGAACACAATGCAATTATTTATTTATTTATTT
The DNA here is from genome assembly GCF_037176765.1 of Anolis sagrei. Lineage (NCBI taxonomy): Eukaryota > Metazoa > Chordata > Lepidosauria > Squamata > Anolidae > Anolis > Anolis sagrei. The sequence continues at coordinate 121,883,095 of NC_090025.1, read as the reverse complement.
ATTTATTTGCTTTATTTCTATACCGCGTTTCTCAACCTAAATTAGGTGACTCAATGCGGTTTACACAATATTAACATAGCAATAACAGTTAAAACACATCATACACAGAAGCAAACACACAACAATCATACATAATGCCTCGATCACAAATGAAATCCAATCTCATAATCCTTGAGCCGTTCCTATGTTCAGTTTACCGTCATCCTATGTTTAATTGCGCTGATTAGCCAAACGCTTGCTCAAAGAGCCAGGTTTTAAGCTTCTTCCGAAATGCCAGTAGCGAAGGGGCCTGTCTGATGTCAATGGGTAGGGCGTTCCATAGCCGAGGGGCCACCACCGAGAAGGCCCTGTCTCTCGTCCCCGCCAACCGTGCCTGTGACGCAGGCGGAACCGAGAGCAGGGCCTCCCCGGACGATCTTAATGTCGGTGTCGGTTCATAGGTGGAGATACGTTCGGAGAGGTAAGTGGGGCCGGAACCGTTTAGGGCTTTGTAGGCTAGCACCAGCACCTTGAATTGTGCCCGGTAGCAAATTGGCAGCCAGTGGAGCTGGCTCAACAGAGGAGTGGTGTGCTCCCTGAGAGCAGCTCCTGTTAGCAACCTGGCTGCCGAGCGCTGGACCATCTGAAGCTTCCGGGCAGTCTTCAAGGGCAGCCCCACGTAGAGCGCGTTGCAGTAATCTATACGGGATGTGACCAGAGCGTGGACTACCGTGGCCAAGTCAGACTTCCCGAGGTACGGGCGCAGCTGGCGCACGAGCCGGAGCTGTGCGAATGCTCCCCTGGCCACCGCCGAGACCTGAGGTTCCAGGCTCAGCGGTGAGTCCAGGATCACACCCAAGCTGCGAACCTGCGTCTTCAGGGGGAGTGTAACCCCGTCCAAGACAGGCTGTAACCCTATACCCCTCTCGGCCTTTCGACTGACCAGGAGTGCCTCTGTCTTGTCTGGATTCAATTTCAATTTGTTTGCCCTCATCCAGTCCGACACAGCAGCCAAGCACCGGTTCAGGACCTGAACAGCCTCCTTAGTAGCAGGTGGGAAGGAGTGACAGAGTTGGACATCATCTGCGTACAGATAACACCGCACCCTGAAACTCCGGATGATCTCTCCCAACAGCTTCATGTAGATGTTAAACAACATGGGGGACAGTATAGAACCCTGCGGGACCCCACAAGACAATGGTTGTGAGGTCGAGCAGTTGTCCCCCAGCAACACCTTCTGGGTACGATCCTCTAGGAAGGACCTGAGCCACTGCAGAACAGTGCCACCAAGGCCCATTCCCGCGAGGCGTCCCAGAAGGATACCGTGGTCGACGGTATTGAAGGCCGCTGAGAGGTCCAGCAGAACTAACAGGGACACACTCCCCCTGTCTAGCTCCCTGCGCAGATCATCCACTAAGGCGACCAAGGCTGTCTCGGTACCATGTCCCGGCCTAAAGCCAGACTGTGCCGGATCCAGATAATCCGTGTCTACCAAGAATACCTGGAGTTGTGAGGCCACCACACGTTCCAGGACTTTGCCCAAGAAGGGGAGATTGGAAACAGGCCGATAGTTGACGAATTGAGTGGGATCCAGTGATGGTTTTTTCAACAGCGGTTTTATTACAGCTTGTTTTAAGCTGGCTGGAATTTTGCCTTCCCGAAGGGAGGCATTAACCACCACTTCCACCCACTCGGCCAATCCCCCTCTGGCCTCCTTTAGAAGCCAGGATGGGCAGGGGTCTAGGATGCATGTGGTAGCTCTCATTCCTCCAAGTATCTTGTCCACATCCTCGGGTTTCACCAATTGAAATGAATCCATCAAAATCGGACAAGCAGATGCTCGTGTTACATCCTCAGAGACTGCCGTTAACATGGTATCCAGGTCAGAGTGGATCAAAGCGACTTTGTCCGCAAAGAACCGAGCAAATGCTTCACAGCGGGCCGTCGAGTTGTCAGGGTTCCCATCCGGAATGGTGGGGTTCAATAACCCTCTGACAACTCGGAACAGCTCCGCCGGACGGTTCTTTGCGGACGCAATATTGGCTGCAAAGAAGGCTTTCTTTGCCGCCTTTATTGCCACGGCGTATGCCCTGAGTAGGGCAACAAACCGTGTTCGATTTAACTCGCTCGGGTCCGAACGCCACACGCGCTCTAGTCTCCTCTTCCTTCGCTTCATCGCTGCCAGCTCCTCGTTGAACCAAGGTGCTGGTTTAGCTCGGCTACTTGAGAGGGGACGTTCCGGAGCAATCGTGTTTATGGCCCTCGTCATCTCCCCGTTCCAGAGAGATACCAGGGCTTCAACAGGATCACCAACCGAGGTGGCAGGAAAATCCCCAAGAGCCGTCAGGAATCCATCAGGATCCATAAGCCTCCTGGGGCGGACCATCTTAATGGGTCCCCCACCTCTGCAGAGGTTGGGAGGTGTGGTGAGTCTAAATCTGACCAGATAGTGGTCGGTCCATGGCAACGGAGAGGTGGATAACTCCTCGACACCGCCACCTTGGTCCCATCCCTGACAGAAAACCAAATCCAATGTGTGTCCCGCACAGTGGGTGGGGCCAGATACTCGTTGGGACAGCCCCATGGTTGCCATGGATGACATGAAGTCCTGAGCCGCTCCTCCTAGGGTAGTCTCGGCATGTACATTGAAGTCCCCCAGCACAAGGAGCCGTTGAGACTCCAATGTCAGGCTCGAGACCACCCCCGCTAGCTCAGGTAGGGAGACCGTAGTGCAGCGAGGTGGGCGGTACACTAACAGAATCCCTATTCTGTCCCGGTCACCCACCCTCAAGTGGACACACTCAAAATTGGTTGACTGTGGGATGGGGCCTCTGGTCAGGGGGATAGAATTTTTGTAGACCACCGCAACTCCGCCTCCCCGCCCTCCAGGTCTCGACTGGTGCTGTACGGAGAATCCTGGCGGACAAAGCTGGGTCAAATTAACTCCTCCAGCTTCATCCAGCCAGGTCTCCGTAATGCACGCCAGATCTGCCCGTTCCTCCAGGATTAGATCCTGGATGAAAGATGTTTTGCCATTGACAGATCTGGCGTTCAGCAGCACCATCTTCAACCCAGAGGGACTGCCATCCTGGGTACACCCACTTACCAAGTCAGGAGACCAATTACAAGTGGTTAAATTTTTTCTGCTTCTCTCCCTAGGCCGAATTTGGGTTGTTAAGTTTTTACTATATCTAGGCCGAATTGGTGGTCTCCCTTTCCCGTATCTCCCCCTCCCCGTTATGAGTTCTATGGGCCCCCCCTCCCGGACAATGGAACACCCCTCTACTACCATATTGCACTTGGATTTCGTAATTTCAACCCATAATGTGTTCCAGATTATTTGTTTTTGCCACCCAGTCTTGATCTGATTCTTTCTTACCCCAGTTATGCTATTTCCAGGATCCTCCCACCCGTTCCACCCTTTATTGTCTTCCCATTCTACCAATAACACAATAAGCAGACACCAAGGGAAGAATGTTGACATTGGTGAACGGAGTTGATACAGGGTTAATTTAGGTCACTAGAATTCACGTAGCAGCAGGTCTTATAATACTAGGTCTTAAAGTGCTAGTTGTTTAAGTTTAGAGTTGTTAAAGTGCACACAGTAGCGCGTTGTAAGAGACTAAAGTGCTATGGTGGTAACTTAATATCATTAGATTACATAGGGTTAAAGTGCAATTTGTTGGTTAAAGTGCTGACAGTTGTATAATTTAGCAGCGATTGGCCCAAAATAAGGTGCTAACAGTTGGAAGAATTAGCAGCAATGGTACAAATAAAGTGCTGGTAGTTGGAAGACTTAGTCGCGTTGGCCCGATATAAAGTGCTAATAGTTGGCAAAATTAGCAGCGTTGGCTCAGGTAACAAATTAACAGCGCAATGATTGTACAAATTGATCATATAGTCCTCAGTCCTCAGTCTTATTGGTAGGTGTTAAATCCAGTTAATTCCCTCACCCCCTCCCCCCCCCCCCAACTATCAATGTCAGGGACGGATAGGATAGGTTTAAGTCTAGTGGGATTCCTACAGTTCCTACTGTTCCAATGGCTGAGGGCCTTGCAGTGGGATGAACGGATCACTAAGATGGCCGCAGGAACTGTTGATCACTAAGATGGCCGCAGGAACTGCTGATGAGATGGATAGTTCCGGAAATGGAGGCAGTAACGCGATGGATGGCGTTACAAAATGGCAGTTGATCACAAACCACGTAACAGCAGCTATGTAACAGGATATATAGATTCCAGCCGACCCGGAGCCAGTCTAGCAGTCGTGGATGTCAGCGTTGCTAGCTAAAAGATCGCGATCGGCGCGTGAGATCTTAGGGAAGGCGCTGAGTCATCGCTGGCCAGGCTCTCCCTGGAAGGACGCCGAGTCACCGCCGGCTCCCAGAATCAAGGTCGCCCCAGCGGTAGCGGGGAGGACTAGCCGGGGGGCCTCCGGGCCTTGGGCAGAGATGGAACAACGAGCCCCGCACCAGTTGGATCCACGGAGGAATCGCACCACCGAATGCGGGAGGTCCAGCCTTACCGCGGAGGGATCGAAGCAAAGACACGCCGGGGGTGCAGGCGGTGATGCGAGATGGGAAACGCTGCCACCTGCAAGCCTCCCTCACACTGCCTCTCACTGCAGCGTCTGGGGCGTCTGGAGCGTCTGGAGCAACAGCCAGCAACCACAACAGTTCTCAGCAGTTCTCCCAGCCGGCAGACCGGCTCAGGCCGCCATTCAGGCAGGCACAGGTTGCAACTTGAGCCGCGGTCAAGTCAGGAGCGCGTGACACTGGCTGCAAGCCGCCGAGCTCCAAAGGACGGCCGTCTCAGCTTCCCTCCGGTAACCGCAACAGCGGGATGGCAGTTGGCGAGTTGGTGAGTTGGATGTATCTTGCCAAATCGAGCACGCGGGTTGGGAGGGAGCGTACCAGGCCGTAGCGATGGTGGCGGCCCTCGCTCTACCTCCTTCCTCTCCCTTCTTCTTCCCTTTCTCCCTGGTTCCTCCCAGTCAACCCCCCCTAAGACCCCCTCCGGGGTCCTGAGGAGATGCCTGTTCAGGAGCCGATGAAAGGAGATCGGAGTAGGGGTGGATGGATCAGATTAAGCTCAGATTAGGAATTTCGCCTTACCCGGACGGGAGGTTAGCTGTTAGCATGTCGCCATCTTAACCGGAAGTTTATACGTTTTGCAGCCATCTTCACCACAGCGTGACATACTCTTATACTAAACTGCAAGGTCAGCCTGCTTATCAGACAGACTATTCACATGACATTCTCAGACATGACCAATTACTACTATTTCCACCCTCAACATTTCCAACATAACATAAAGCAGCTCTCTACTGGATATGGACATTATACAACTGTCCAATTCTAATTTTTACGATTACTAGTCCACATACAAAGACATAAGGTTACAACAGGATTCTGGCATATATCCCTAAGGAAGAGAAACCTAAATGCTGCCTTGAGCTGGAGGAAAAGTAAGAGATGCCATCAATAGAGAAATAAGTAGTAATAAAATGCTTTCACCCAGGTGATCTGGAGATCTAGGTCCATGTTCTATTTCTCTTTTCCCTTCAAAGTATTCCTTGCATAATGGCCTCACATACAGAAAAACCTGTGAAAAGAATAGGTACATGATCTCAGTTTTAAATGCAAACACCCATAGGAAAAAAATATCCAGAGGGGAATTATATGGATTTTGATCCTCTCTGAGATTGGGCCAGCTGTCACTATATGGGGAATTAACTGGAGATAGAATAGCTGACAGAAAGCTGTCCTGAAGACAGAAAGAAAAGTTCAAAGTTGAGCTTTCCTAAGAGACTTTTATGGTATACAGCTAAAACCACAGAATAACAATTCTCATTTAGTGGCATACATCACTTGGAAATATTTATAAGGATTGGCCTGAATTATCATGCACACTAAAGTTCAGAGTTACAATGGAAAAATACTGTTCTGTCAAAGTGTCTATATCCCAAAATATAAGATTTAAAAGTGCTATCCAGTCTGTCAGTCATATAGAAAGATATAAAAGCAGCAATATTAAAAATGCATGTCACTAATGTTTCAAATTATCTGCCTCTTTCTCTCTTTTTCTGGTTGTCTCTAACTTTATATCTAAGGTTCCTTCCACACAGCCATATAACCCAGAATATGAAGGCAGATAATCCACGATTTCTGCTTTGAACTGGGTTATTTGAGTCCACACTGCCATATAACCCAGTTCAATGTGGATTTTATATAGCTGTATACTAGCACAAATTAACCTGTTTTTTTTTAAGAATTAGAATTAGAATTAGAAGAAGAGGAGGAGGAGGAGGAGGAGGAGGAGGAGGAGGAGGAGGAGGAAGAGGAGGAAGCACCCCATACATGAAATTAAGAATATCTCATCTTAGGCCCCTTCTACACTGTCATATAAAATCCAGATTATCTGCTTTGAACTGGATTATATGACAGCGCAAACTCATATAATCCTGTTCAAAGCAGATAATCTGGATTATCTGCTTTGATAATCTGAATTATATGGCAGTGTAGAAGGGGCCTTAGGCTTCTTCTCCACTGTCCTTATATCCCAGGATCTAATCCCAGGTAATCTGCTTTGATCTGCATTATTTGGGTCTCCATTGCCAGACAATTTGGGATAATCAGATAATCTGACTTCAGATCCTAGGATGTAGGGAAGTTTAGAAGGAGCCTTTGTCTTCAGTTAAACTCTTTGGACTATGACAATACTTGATACAGATTTGCATGTTCCAAGAATTTGAGATAGGGAACAGTGACATAAAACATGGCAACCATTTGGGATGTACCCAAAATGGCTTCCCATTGTCTATTTGGAATGTGTTGCTGTGACTGCAGTTGTTCTTGTTGTTACTGTGACACTTCTTCTCGATGCACACTATGCAGCAGTTGATGATAGCCCTATAATTAATTTTCTCTGTAGGATTCTTTGAAGACAGGCAGAGTCTAACCTGTATATGGTGACACAAGATTTCCACGTGGGGATTCATCCTATTTTATTTATTAATTTGTACCCCACCCTTCTCACCCCAAAGGGAACTCAGAGCGACCTTATAAAGGCAACAATTAGATGTTGCACAATTAAAACAATTACAATAAACAAATATATTAAAATCCAACAAATAAAACATCAACTTCAACATTAAAACCATCATTAAAACCATAGAAGTTCTCTGAGTCCCAGTCCAACATGCAAACCATTACTCCACACTGAGTCCATGTTATAGATTGTAATTTATGCAAAATGATTCTCAGCATCATACTGCATGCTAAAACATAAAATTGTGCATATTCCATTTGTAACACACTGAAAAGAAAGGTTTAAAAATATCATTGCTATCATAAGGAAAAATACTTTTAGTCATTTCTTTCATATCTTGGGACTTAAAAACATTAAAAGACAGAACCATATTATATGTTGATTCACTTTTTTTTACTGTTAAGGAAATATATAAGCATATACCTTCAGCACATCATGAAGATAACAGTTTTAAAGTGGGGTGGAAAAGATGTTCTGGTTGGCATAGTGAACGTCTGAATTTCAATAGCTTATCAAGTTGAGAGAACCATTTAAAACCGCCTTTCCATGCCCTCATTTAATTTTCCCCTTGTGAATGATCAAATGAGCTGTATAAGAGCAACAACACAGCTCTACCTAACAGTGTTATTCATACAATATTTCTTTTCTTTGCCAGTATTCCTCCTGTATTTCAGAACATCTTCTGCTCTTTTAATAGGTGGTGCAGAGATTAAATGGCAACTGAGTAGCCTGTTGAGAACAATTAACTTGAAGCAGATGGTACTACAAATATTGCTCTTCAAGGCCTTTTCCTCATCTAGGATTTTGGCTTTCATTGTTGGTTTTGCCCCTCGGGTGTATTAAGGTCTTTACTGATAGATTTAAGATGTTGCTGACATTTGATTAAACAAACTTCATACTGAGATGGTATTCAGTTTTAATATCTGCTAGAAGTTTTTTTTTTATCAGATGAATAGTACATTTTTATTGGATGCTTTAACCCTAGGTCTAACATTTAATGTCTCATCAAGAAAAAAAAATCATGCTACCATCATGCAGATGAAAATCATCAGCAAGTGATTTTTTCCCTACAGTTATCTTAAGGTCAGCAGCAGTATTGTGAATAAGTACTGATAGCTATAAACAATAGACGTGTGCATAATTTTAGAATTAGATCGGAATTTGGATGTGGACATACGAATTTGGACATTCAAAGCAAGGAAAGGTGGGGTCAAGATTTAGAATTTGAATAACTTACCATTTTTTTCAGAAAAATTCTGTAATGTTCTAATGTCTCCGAAGGTTACTCTAATTTTCACAACCATTATGCAACTTTGGTAAAGCGAAGGGAACTTAATGTATATCAGCTCAGTAGCCAAATTATGTCTGAAAGACCTCAAAAAATAGCTGTTTGTAGCAGTCTCCATCAAAATATAAAAACAGGGATTGAATCTACAAAAAGGTCTAAAACAAGCAAGCATTAAGCAACCTTTGCAAAGCCAAGAGAACATAAACTGCTTAAAAAACCAATAATTTTACTTTGGCCTGATTGCCAACTCAGTAGAAGAAGCAGATGATTGTCAGGAGAGTTTGGATTATGCCTTTCTGCCCAGAAGAATGAGGTCAGTCTAGATGTCCCTTGCTGGGCCTTTAGTATGATTTCTGTTCTCCACCAATTTAACACAATTTGTGCCACATAAACAAAGTTTCTGGAAAAGAACAACTATTTTCCAAGTAAAGAGCATGCAATGCAACAGGAAATAACACTTTCAAACCAGGAACATATTTTTCCTATTATTAAAAAAAATGTTTTTATAAAAAAAATTGAAAATTCGCCAAAAATCCATGGATAAGTCAAAGGTTCTGAAATTTAGTGAGCTTTTATTTATCGTGTCATCAGCAACCATTGTATTACAATTCTAACAGAGCAAAACAAACACAGAGATTAAAAAGAAAAAAAAGAAAGAAAAAAAACCACACAGATTTTGCAAATTTGGTATTTGGTTAAATGTCCTTTGACCAGTATCTGGCCACTTGGAGTGCCTCTGGGGTTGCCGCAAGAAGGTCCTCCATTGTGCATGTGGCAGGGCTCAGGGTGCATTGCAGCAGGTGGTCAGTGGTTTGTTCTTCTCCGCACTCACATGCCGAGGATTCCACCCTGTAGCCCCATTTCTTAAGATTGGCTCTGCATCTCGTGGTGCCAGAGCGCTGCCAGAGCGCCAGAAAGCACCAGCACCCCCTACTTTTGAACACAGTTTAGAATAATTTTTATCGCACAATTGATGCCTAATAAACAATGGTGTCACTAGAGACATACAGAGATTGCGCTCTGGCACAATTTAGTGAGCTAACAGTGGTTCATGTGTTCTACCACTGTAGCAAGTTTAAGTAGGATATCTCAAACAATAAGGGAGAGAAAAGCCCCTCAAGTTTCCACACCAATAGGAATGTTTTCCTTAATGTGCATGCACAACCAACGTTAATGAAGTATTTACAAAGATTTGGAAGTTTCTTAAAGTTTTGAATTTTTTATCCCCAAAATTCAGAAGTGACTTTAGAAATGAAGCACCAGCACCCCCTACTTTTGAACACAGTTTAGAATAATTTTTATCGCACAATTGATGCCTAATAAACAATGGTGTCACTAGAGACATGCAGAGAGTGAAAACCATATCATATGATATCACCAGAGAGTAATGGTACCCAAATGACTGTCTATACACATTTTCTGTAGTGTTTCAGCAGATATGTATTTTATTAGAATTTCCCTGTCGTCAGATATAACCACAAAAAGATATTTCATAAGTCCAGCCCACATGAACTGTATCAAAGATCTATAAGGGTAAAGCTCTGTGCTAATTTTCTACTTGAATTTTCTGATGAGCATGTGGTCTGGTTTAGGGTGTCATTATCGCCCAATTGCAGTGACACTAAGAATCATATGGTTCCATCTGCATGTACAAACATGAACTGCTGTTTTCATTGCTGTTAGTTTTTTTGTAGTTACTGATTTTGTCAAATTTTCTGATCCAATATTGTGGTATGATCCAATAGAGGAAGAGATCTGTTGTGTGTGTGATGCAACTGGCTGTAAATGTTATTCATTGCCAATCAAATACAGCAGAGGCAGACTATAACAGGATTGGATTTTTCTTTTAAAAAAATTCAGCCCTCTTTTACTGAAAGAATGTTTGATTGAAAATATTATGCTCACTTAAGTAATTCTGTTTATGGTCAATAGCATGCATTATTGCTACAGGTTGACTGGCAAAGAACAAAGTTTCTGTAATTACCATGATCTTATGGTTATACACCATGCCAGTTCTGTGCCTCCATCTGGGGAATGAGTGTGAGTTACAATGCCTGTGTAGATATGCTCTTAATTTAGGTCACTGCTTACCTAAACTTAGATTCTTCATATATATGTGGTTCCTCAAGAACTTGCTTCATTCCATTGTCTAGCAACTGTCAAGTAGTCTTGACTTCAAATCAATTTGAGAAAAATGGTTTGTACTGTTCAGTGAGCCATTTTATGTAATCTCTGAAAACAGAACAAGGAGCAGGGAGCTAAAAAGCCCGGAAAAACAGATCAAAGGAGCAGGATTACATCTGGTTCCTGAATAGGAAGGTGTTAAATCTGCAATATACCTGAGGTAGGGATCTGCCGCATCTTTTCTCCCTCCCCAGCAGCAGTGTCCTTTCTCGAAAGTTTTCTAGGCTCGTCCTCCAGAGAGAGTCCTGATGAAAACTCACTTTCCCAGCAGCACTTGCATAGGGTGGGCATTGAAAAGTCACCTTTTGGAGCATGATGGGAGTTGAAGTTTTTCTCTCTGTGTTTCTCAGCCAATAAAAAGCCTGGTTGTGTCTATACTCTGATTGGCTGGGAATGTTCACAACCAGTGACTACAATTCCCAAAACCCTCTCTTGTGGTTTGTCTTACTTTTAAAATGTTATGGTTAAAACTTAAAATAATTCTTAAAAAATCAATGGATTGGTGAATTGTTTTGAAATTTGGCAGGCCTGCAGTTGTAAATGGTGTCTAAAATGAGGTAGGTTTCATACAGATAGGCTCAAATGACTGAGGATTGAGTCTTTAAAATTTCCCCTTGCAGCCTATTGGCTGAATCTCTGCAAAATAAAAATGACAACACCCCTCCCCTTTTGAGTAATTTCCCAGTAAACAGAATGAAGGTTCAGTTGACAATGGACCCTGAAATGGGATGCCTTTTGGCCGAATTGCACACCTCTACTGTCAAGCCCCATACTGCTGTTTCCTACAGCAGTAAGTGAAAATGTTGGGCCAGGAAGTGATACTAATTTGTTTGCCTTTCTACAAATTAGATTTGGGGAGTCCATGATGAGTTTCACTTTTTTCTCTCAATCTATTCCTAAATCATTTAAAAAAAACAATTTTGATAGCAAAGAAAAAGGGATTAAAGCCACCTTTCCCTTACCTACTGTTTTGATTATCAATAACATGTTGAGCTTTTCACCTTCAGGGAAAGTAGTTCTCAATGGGGGGAAATAGTGGCACAATTGCCATAAGAGATCTGAGTATCATCCAGATCTTTATCTTTGATCTTTATCTTTGTCCAATGTTAATGGATGTCATTCTAGGGTCATCCCAAGGTATTCATGCAAGTCATGGCACCTACAGTCCTAAACTTCATGTTACACCATAGCTGGCTAGATACTCTTTGAGTTGCTTGTGCAGCGTGGTCAGGGTTATGAAGGCACATCAGCTACAGAGTTGTACTCATACAGAATCCCAATCATTGGCTCCTGTCTATGTTTTTAGCTTTCTTTTTGATGAGGACCATTTATTTTCTTGTCTCGAGATGTGTAATAGTTACTAAATGTAAGGAGAAGTTTGACAATTGTCTACTTAACTTCTCTAAAGATGGCTGTAAACATCTTGTACACTTTTTTATTTGTCTTTTCAAAAGAACACTTAAAGGGGAGAAATCTGTTGCAATGAATTAGGAAATAGCTGTAAAGAAGAATAGGATACTTTGCTTTGAAGGTCATTTCACCCCTCAAGGTTTTGAAGATTGCTACTGTCGCCTGGCACATTAAGAAAAAGTTTCATATCACTTCAAACTCTGAACTTGTTTACCTAGATATAAGTGGTAAATATGTAGTGTATGAACATAGCAGATGGGATATGTTTCATATCATATCCGTTGCAAATCATGATAGAATGACATTGTCATAGACATCTGGGACAAATTGCTAAATTTGCACCACCAATCCTATTTAGCAAGCTGCAAAATAATGTTTTTCTATCTTCTTCACACTATTAAATTTCATATGGATTGTCATCACCCCTATAATGTTAGTAGCTCTTATTTAATGTTGCACATAGTGGCAACTTGGGTATTTATGGACTTTACACACTCATCATTGGATTTTAGAGAACTGTACACACAGAGACTCTATTGTACTCCCCATAATTTTAACTGAAAAAAACCCTCAGTGTAGCCACCTCCATTGGTTATACTTTTTGTATTGAACCTTTAAACAAATTGGTGTGTTTCTTCCAAACAATCCAACACATAAATTATACATAAAAACCAAATTAATTTCCAGTTGAATCCAAACAGACACACAGAAAACAAGTTGTTTGAAGGTAAAACAATTGTGTGTGTTTGAATCACATTTACCATAATACTTCGAATAAGGGCATTTCCACACTGAAATAGATCAGCCCTGTCCTGGCTAAATGCCACATTGGGCTGTTCCAAGTTAATCCAGGGTAAGATCACCTTAAAGTGACCTTACCCTAGGTTAACCAAAGAACTCCTGAGTTAAGGGGAGTCAGGACAGTTGAGCCAGTACCCAGCTAGAATGGGCTGCAACTTTCCTGACTGCCATTGAGTGGCTCACAGCTATGGAATGGTAGTCCCCTGTATCCCCCACTCCATCTTGTGGCAAAGCACAGGAAAGAAAGTAGGTGCCATGTTCTTGCTTGACACCACTGCAACACGGGAAGAGGATGTCCAGAGTGGGCAGTAGGGATTACCTCTGATGCAGCTGAGGGAGGGCCTGTATGGACTCCATGCGAACCCAATCCAATATCCAGTACACCAGTTTGGGCCCACATTTTGTGTTGTGTAAAAGGGCCCTAATTTATCAAAGCAATTTATGGTGGAGAAAATGTGCCTCCTTACTTGGTTAAGTCTTGACTAGCACACATGCATGCACTCTATAGCTAAAGATCTTTATTGGAAATCTGGGGAGCTCCCAGATTGGGGAAATTAAATGGAATAGTTAATACCAGCACTAGGGTCTTGCAAGACACAATTTAGAGTGAGTTATGAGTGACAGTGTCATTACTTTTCAAGGGTGCCATAAAAACCGAGCCTAGGCTTATGTTTTGGTGTAATAAATAGTGTTTATTTGTTTGTCCTAAAATGTTGCTGTGATATTTGGGACTGTCAAGACATTTTTGCATGTTTCAGTGTTATTTTTAAAAGTAATGTAAATTTGTGGCAATGAATTGATAATGAAGTGTGTAACAAGTTACTTTTGAATAAAGAGCAAAGAGTAGATTAACAATTTGCATTTGCTCAATTTTTTAAAAATAAAAAGGAATGCATATAAGAAACAATTTAGTTTCAAAGCCTGGATGCACACAGAAATTCCTCTTCAGATTCTCTTTGGAAGGAACAGTGTTGAATGTTTGTGAGTATTTAAATTGAAGTTACCTGGCCATGTTCTTTGTTCAAAGATATTTCCAGACATCAGAATATGAGTTGCAAGTTCAGTATACTATACACATTTTTTTAAAAATTTGGAATATGACAATCATTTTGCTGTCTGTAAAATATTTACTTTAGTTGTTTTGCTTACAGTAGTCACATGTTCAATAGACTGATGGTAGGGTTGAGGTGAAATGAGTCCATAAAATGCTACATACACAAAATGCTATCTATGAATATGATAAGGTCAGAATTGTTACATCTTTTTCACATGGCCAGGGAGCAGAAACTGAAAAAGCAGTGATTGGATGTTATCTTGGATTGGGATACATTGGATATGTGAAAAATTAGCAGGTTAAGTAAAGAGATTATTCAGAAACCTCATTATTCTGGAAATGTTTTTAACAAGATTTGTACAGCAAAGCATGATATTAGCTATGTATTTCATAGTACTGTGTTACATCCACAAATGTGAGTTTATATTCACAGAAGTTATACAAAAAATAATAAAAACAGTTAGGACTTTCGCATCGTACAAACTCACTGTCCTGCTACAGTTACATAAGCAGTAGATACACATCAAGTTGAACACCATCAATTACTGTAATCACACTGAATCACCATTCCATGGTCCCTTGGTCAAACTTCCGCACCACTTTGTAACCCTGCGTTCATGCACTACTGAGTTCTTTTATTTTTTTTTAAGTTTTAGCACATTTGTATAATTCCAGTGTTTAAAAACAAAAAAAAGAAGATATAAATAATAAAAGGAATGCAGCCAGATTGGGAATAGTGAGGTGGAGATAGGAGGAAGGGAGAAGGATAACTCTCTGATAGCACTTTACTGGTTGCATATTGGTACATGCGCAGAATGAATCCATCACATCAAGACAAATGACAGGGACATTGTGGAATTGACAGTTTTGCCCATCAATGAAAATGAATGTAAAAAAGTCACTGGGGAGTGTATAGCAAACCAGTAGTGTGTTTGCGTACCTTGCTTGATAGCCTCCTTAGTCTTAAATATGCTGTCATATTTCTTATTCTCTTTTCCTGCCCTCTCCTTCCTTTTTTTATGCTGCAAGGAGCTAACTTAAATATAGTTAACTCTTTGGAAGCTGCACATTGTAGGCCTTCTGATTTTATTTACCTTCTTAATATTGAAATGGTTAACATGAAAGTCAAAGGCACTGCTTGATCAAATATTTTGCACTCATCAGGCATCTTAGTACAGGTCCAGAGCTCCTAGCACATACTTTAAATGTGATGTTGATTTGACAGATGTAAGGCAAGGAATTGTGGTTTTTCTCTTCTCTTTTTTCCCCAAGCAGATGGAGAACTGACAATAACTCAGTGTTGAAGACATTAAGAGACAGTTTATTACAACTTATCCACCCCTGAATCTCCATCAAACACTTTTGAAGTGTAAAAATAGGATTTGTCAAGATATTATCAGCATAAAGAAGCAATAAATCTGTATGTAGTCTGCATAACAATGATATTTAAAGGCATTTTAAATATTAATGTCAATCAGCATAACTAGCAATGGGGAGACTGATGCAGAAGTAAATTGTCAAGGCAGTATGTAGGAGTGATGCACACAAATCCCTTTAGTAATAATCAGTGGGATTTGCATGCTTATCTTTCAGGTCTCGTCCTTTCTGATATTTCCTAAAACGTATGTAGATATATAAGGTGTAAGACTGAGAAGAAAAAAAATCACATAAAAATAAGGAGATAGAAAAATTCTTATGGTAAAAGCTATTATTACCCATTCAAGAAAAAGCCAATACAAAAATCTGCATGAGCAATATCTAAATAGGAGAGTATATTAAAAACCAAAGAAAATGAATTGAAGAATTAAGACCTGGCTCGAAGTCCTAGGCAAATTGCTCCAAATGGTCCCTTCCTTCTGTGTATGTGTCTCTCCTCTCCTATGTCACTTCTACTAAGGCCCCTCCCAAACAGCTATATAAAGTCCACATTGAATGGGATTAAATGGTAGGGCTGGGCAGTTTCATTCGTTAATTTCGTAATTCGTTATTGATTCGTATTTAAATTAGCTTACGATCCGATATTGAGCCATGCAGGAGCAAATAAAAATCGAAACAAATTTTTAATTTATTTCGTAATTGTTTTGTAATTGGTTCGAAATCGTTTCGAAATCGTTTCAAAATCGTTTCGTTATTATTTCCGTATGTCTGGTGCAAGTTTTATAGTTGTTGTTTGTTTTATCAGTGATAAAAAAATAAATTATCATACCAGCAGTCAACTACAGAGGGAGAGGGAAGCTTCAGAAGTTCCCCCTGTCCCATTTGGAGGTTTTTTTAGCGTATTGCGCAATTGCGTCCGCCATTAACGAATCAATTCGAAATTTATGAAATTTCGTAAATAACGAAATTTTTTAAAAGAAAAATTCGGAATTTTTTTTAAAAACGAAACGCAATGGACCCCCTAAAAACGAAACGAGTTTAAAAACAAATTTTTCCGTTGTTACCCAGGCCTATTAAATGGCAGTGTGGTCTCAGATAATCCAGTTCAAAACAGATATTGTGGATTATCTGCCTTGATATGCTGGGTTATCTGGCTGTGTGGAAGAGCCCTAAAACATCTACTCTATTCAGCTTCAAGCAAATAAACATTTCATCCAGGAGAGATGCTCCTTGACAATCAAAAAGAATATCAGCGAATAGGAATTCAGTTTATGCTTGATAGGGTTATACTTCTCGTGAAATCTTAGGCTGTTCTTCTGGATTCAGCTATGATAAAAAAATATATCCAGATATTTGCTTTTGTACAGTTTAGACCAGTATACCAATGAATTAACTGAAGACACACACTATCAGTATCATCTTAGTATCTCATCTAAATTTCAAAGATCTGGTTCCATTATTGAAGTTACAGTGAAGATTGTCCCTTCTCCTTTTCTCTCCTTCTCCTTCTTGATGATTTTGTGAATCGAAACACCCATTCAACCCAATGTCTATTTTGTGAAATCACTTTGTTATTGCTTTTGTTCCTTAACGGTCACATGTGACACATTCCCATGAGATTTGTTGTGATACAAAATCCTTTTTTTATCCAGAATCTTCAAATGTTGAAATCATTGATGTGCTACTTTGATTCCTTTACCTGTAGTTTTCCTTAAAGTCAGGTGCAGCATCAGCAGTAGATTCTATAGAAAAGGACACTGGCTTCCAAGTTCATTGGAAGACAGATACCTTATAATATGGGGATAAATTTCATATAATAATTCTCCCTATTACTTATGAGAGGAATGAAATTTTGACCTCTGTGAGGGAAACCTAAAATGTATAATGGGAGGGAATTCTTGGAATAGTTTTGTTATTTGTTTACCCTGGAGAACCATAATATAGTCAGAACAAATATTTCTGAAGCATCTAAATTGTTATTTACTAAATTGCTAGTTGGCAATCAATTAGTATTTTCTGGCATGTTGGTAAACACAGGCTAATTGCAACCAATTAACAGCTCGTAATAGGTTCTAAATCCTAATTTAGACAAAGCTAATCGAATTTTCTGTCCATATGTGTGTGTGTGTGTGTGTGTGTGTGTTTGTAATGCAAGATGGAAACTTTGGATGGTTGTTTTAAGACATCAGTCTGCCAAAATTATTTCTCTTAGAAATTACTATATACTTGAATGGTGGATCCAGCAGAACTAACTAGCACCACTGGTGTTTTCTATGTGGTCATAAATAGAGAGTTTACAACCTTAAAGATTAGGAATGTAATTCTTCACTAATTTCATTCTCAACATGAACCACATTTTTAGCAATTTTCTTCCTGCTATGAAAAAGTCTTCAAAAGTGTCATTTTTCAAAGAATATTTGCTCTTCAAGATTTGTTCTGCATGATAAAAATCCATGCAGCCTGGGGATCATTCTGTGCAAAATTAACTAGCCTGTCAGGTGGAGGTGGGGAAGAGAATAATTTTATTTGAGAACAGTATTGTATGTGTAAATAATATCTCTGCGCAAAAATATTATTTTCTGTGCAGACAAGGCTGTTTCCTGTGCAGAAAATACTGCAGTTGGGGACTCATTTTGTTCCAAAATTAGTTATTTGTGTACAGAAAACAGTACATAAAATTCTACTATAATAGACCATTTCTATAATAGACCATTACTGCACCAAAATGTTTTGTTTTCTTTGCACATTTGGTTATACAAAGCTAAAACATAGGGTATACTGAATGGCAAATGTCACTACTATGTTCCATGACAGTTCGTCCATAGCAAAACCATAGTTCTGAGACTCTGAAACAAAATGCACAAATTTTGGTCACATTGTTATAGAATGCCACTATTTTGTAGGAGAGAGTGTATCATTCCCAAATACAGCTTAATGATATACCAGGCGTCATTTTTTAACATTGACATTCCAACATCACATTCTTGATAATCAGCTCTGAAACCAGACATACAATCAATTTGTTTTCATAATACACAGGCCCAAATAAATGGGTTCAACTAAAATAGACCCACTGAAACATAATAATCTTATCAGTACACTTATGTAAGTTCCATTAATTCAGTCGGCCTACTCTGTTTGAGACCAGCGGTAAGATTTAGATTCCAAGATTTGTGTTGATTATAAAAGCAAAACCCAATTGAGTTCTGTGAAACTAACTAACTGGTTATAGCGAACAAAACTAATAGGCTGAAAACTCGTGCATCATATGCATTTCATACCTACGTTACATATAAGAATTGAGTATAACTTGTAAAGGAAGCCAGGATGGTGTTGTTTGTTTGAGAGTTGGACAAGAGCTCTGGAAGATGAGAATTGTAATACTTGATCAATCATAGAAACTCACTGGGTGACATTGGCCAAATTACATTCTTTTGTCCCCAGAGTAAGGAAATGCAACCCCCTCTCTGAATGACAGGATTGTCATAAATCAGAATTCAACTGAAGGCACACAAAACCAGAACAACTATTACTACTGCTGCTACTAATGCAGTGCAATGTAGTATCATTGTGTTTCTTGGCTGAAAGTTGGCCTTGTCTGTAGTATTCTATAAAGGATTTGAAATGATAAACAGCACTAATTGCCAATAAATTACCATTTGAGTACAGTTTTGCAAAAAAATAATAATCTAAGTGCCCTTTGCTCCTACTGTAATTTTGAAGTTTAAAAGTTAAGGCTGAATGTTAATGTCTTTCAATTTCACCTTTTTCATGTTCATCACAGGAAAGACTCATTGTGTTGACTTGTTTATTTGCAGTAGAGTTTATTGGTTTTTTCTTAATTTTATCAGGGCTGGTCCAATTTGTTTGTTGTCCTTGTTCTGTTGTCCTTGTTCATATATAATGTGTATAGTTATATATTTTTTAAAGTAAATGATGCCACAAGGCTAAATACAGTGGTATATTATAAGAGGGTTTATTGTTCAGAAACAGGGCACAGAATTCAGATGCAAAAAAATCCCAGCTTTAATGTCAACATGTCTAATTTTAAAAAACCCTGTCCATAAAGACTAGGAAAATTATTTCCTAAAACAGGAGGCATCTTCAAAGGACAGCAAGCTTGGGCATTCTACAGGGCCTCAAGATGCACAGGGGACCCACCACTTATATTATGACAGTATATTCATTGTATATGGACTATCCCAGAATATCAGATGGAAACTCTAGCTAGGGTATCATTCTATTTCTTCCTGGTAATGAATGCCCATGAAAAGCTTCCAAATTTGTCAGCATTGCTTTCTGAAGATTCTATCAATTCAGATAAACAATACAAGGGACTCTCCACACCAACACAGTTGGTGGGGAGAGCGATTTGCCCCACCCCCTGAAGGGAGAGATGGGAGGTTCCTCTTAGAACCTCCTGGAAGAGGGGAGGGGCTGGCTGGTCACGTGAGCCAGCCCCTTACCTTCAGTCTTGTTAGACTTTTCGAAGCGACAAGACGCGTTCTTGGATTGCTCCAGGTCGGTGCGGGGCTCTTGGGGAAGGAGGGCGACGCTGCTCCTTCCCCGGCGGGCCTGGAGGTGTTGGAGATCTTCGGGGCGCCGAAGGAACAGCGGTCGTCGTTTCTTGGGCGGCCCCCACCTTTTTTCTTTGGTTAGGCCGCAGGCCGAGAGGTGTGCGGCGCGCGCGGGCCTCTCGCTAGGCCGCCGGGGTTCTTTCCGGCTGCCTGGGCGCTGCGGTAGCAAGCCGCTAGTTTTGCGGCGGCCTTGGGGCCGGGCCGCGGCTTGTGCGCTGCCATGGGCGCTTGGAGCGAGTAGCGCAGGCATTGGGTGCGTGTTTGCGCGCAGCCGCGTTGCGCTCCTTTTTACTTCCCAGGGGCGTGTGTTGGCGCGTAGCCGCGTGTGTTGGCGCGTAGCCGCGTTGCCGGCCTGCTAGTTTATTTTATTTTGTTGAGTGGCTAGTAGCCTGCTCGAGGGGGCCACGGCTTGCAGTCGGCGGCGACGGAGTGGGGCGGTCGCCATTTTGTTTTTTTTCAGGGTTTGGCGCGAACGGACGCCATTTCGTTTTTTCGGTTAAGGGTAGCGGGCGCCATTTTGACTCGTTTTTCGGCCTCGTCGGCGGCGGCCATTGGGAAGCGGCCTGGCCTTTTTTCGAATTGGGGTTATTCTGGGGTTGATGGTTGCGTGGGCCTGCAGCTGGCAGCGGGGCCTGGTTATGGGGTTGGATTTTGGAGTCCTTTGGGGGACTAGGTTGTTGATGTAAACTACACAAGCATTTACACAAATGCATATTAGATATATATATCACGTAATTTAATATAGCCTATGATTTATATAAAATGAATAAATATATGCAGTAAAGTTAAAATGAATGAATAGGTTACAAACATTGTGCTGTTGATGATGGTAAACTTTATTGTTAAGTGACCTTGCATCTATGCAGGGGGCAGTGTAAAATACAAGTGGTAAATTACATATTCCCCCCCCCCCCGTCCTGCTTTGTCACTGTATAAGGGAAACAGGGGCTCCCAAGGGGCATAGCAGTTGGGCAGTGTCTGCCTAAGTGGGGCTGCTATTGTGTGGAGGCATGATACATAATAATAATAATAATGCAAAAAAAAAAAAAAAAAAAAAAAAAGGAAACAAGTGGGCTAAGGTGGATTGGATAATTTGAATAAGCAATTCAGGGCCCCTATGGGGAATGTGGATTGCCGTGGACTGCAGGGTATAGTGCCAATGGCCTTTGTCGGGGGTATTGTGGGTATAAGTAACATCCTCCCCCCCCCCCTAACACTGTATTGGAAACTGACACTGCCAATAGATAGTTGTGGGGCTGTGGCCTGCCAATTTGTGTGTGCTGCTCTTGGGTGGAGGCTCATTATGGGAGCGTATCTTTCAACTCTTTGATTCTATTGGGTTATAGGGGGGGAGGGGTTATTCCCCTTCTCTTCCTGATGCAGCTTTGGGGGGTCTTTCCAACTCTTTGATTCTATGACTTTAAGGCGGCTTGGGGGGAGGGATGTGGAATGGCGCCGGGGGTGCCTTTCACCTCTTTGATTCTATGTTTATATGGGCGGTGGGCTCTCACACTTAGCTTTAGGGTGGTTGGTAGGGCTGCCACCAAGGCAATGGTACTGTGCGGTGCTGGTTCTCATTGGTGCCTTTTACTCCCTTCTATTTCTTAGAATGCCTTCAAAGAAGAACAGAGGGGGCCCTAAGGGGAAGGGTCCCGCGGAGAAGTCGGGTCACAAGCGGCCCTTGCGACAGGACGGGTCATCGTCGGACGAGGATGGCGTCTCTTTGGAAGACTTAGAGGCCCTGTTGCAGCGTGTTAATCAAGTTGAAAGGAATAGGGGGGTTGGTTTAGTTGGGGCTAGTTCATCTGTTCGCCGGGCAAGCAAGAAACAACTGTTCAAGTCTTTGTTGTCCCGTGTTTCTATTTTAGAGTCGGCCTCGAACGTGGGGGCAGAAAGGGCGGTCCGGCTTCCTGACCAAGTGGCTGCTCCGGAGGCTGCTGGGAGTTCTTCTCTGGTGGCTTTAGCTGTGCAGACCGCTACCAGCACCGAGGCGTGTCCAGTTGTGCAGGCTGCGTCCGAGTCTTCAGCGGCTGCTGTGGCCGGACCTAGTCAGCCCGTGGCATTGGCCTCTGGGTCTAGTGCTGCGGCCGGGTCCACTCAGTCAGTTGGGTCGATGGCTGCTTCCTCTGGTGTCGGTGGGAGCGAGCAATTGGTGTCTGCTGTCCCGGCAGGTAATTGCACCACACTAACATCCACATCTCCTGCACTTACATCAGTTAATACGGCTGCTTCAATTGCATGGCCGTGGGGCCAGGGACGGGCTCAGTCGGTAGTGGGGGTGCAATCACAGGGGACTGTTGGCAATCAGTCAGAGGGTGGGGTGGACCCCAAGACAGGAAAAAAGTCGGAGGATGCCACCTCTCAAGGGATCAAGCCAGCTGCTGTTACTTTAGAGTCGGCACGAACTGGGGAAGCTAACAAATTCTGGGGAACGGCCAAATGGCCTCCGCAAGCGACCCCTACCGTTAGTCTTTCTGGCTTGGGTTCACATTTGGCTTCAAAAACAATGGAAAAGATTTTAAGGAACGAATATGTGGATATCTTTTCCCTGTACTTTAGGGATATGGATAAGAAAGAGAAGGATGAGCTAGATGAGGACAGTAAGGAGAAGATCAAAAAGCGCAAGGTTGAGCAGAATTGGGAGAATTGGCTCCCTTGCTTTACAATGTATGCGAACCTGCTTTCTGATGCGGCCCCTGAAAGGGCTACAGCTTTGTGGCAGTATCAGAACATCATTAATAAAGCCTATGTCAGCGGCCCTCCTAATGCTTGGCTGGAATATGATAGGCGGTTTAGGACCGAGGCGGCTTCCCATCCGGATAAGCGTTGGGATTTGATCGATGATCAAATTTGGATTGAGGTGATGAATCCATCTAGGGCTTCCTCTGCCTTGAAGGCGGACAGTGGGCACACTATTCAGAACACAGCGGGACAGCCCTCTCGGCAGGGGGCTCCCCAGCCGCAGTCCCAGGGCCAAAAGCCTTTATGCTGGGAATTTGTGGCTCAGGGAGCCTGTTCACGTAAGGACTGTCGATTCGCTCACTCGTGTGCCATTTGTTACGGGACTCACCCATCCCGAAATTGCCCCAAGGGGAGAGCTGCGAGAGGTAATACGAGGGACACTCAGTTCGTGAAGAAACCTTCAGGACAGGCCGCGGTGGCTCAGGGGCCTCAGCCTAATTAGGTTAAATCAGTTGAGAGTTGGGGTGGATCGTTTCTCCGTTAAGGGGGCAGTTAAGTACCTAGGGTCGGGTTTTAGAGGATTTTTCATATTACTGTGTTGGGTCCCCGGTCTCACATTACACCAGAAGGAACGGTTGAATTGGATAATTTGGCATTCATTCCTTTCATATAGGGGTGGCATCTTTGGGAGCTCGCTAGGGTTATAGTGTTATGGCCTTTAAATTACTGGGCGGGGGGAAATAGGTTGATTACCGGCGATAGGTTCGCCCTGCGCTTGTGTTTGTCGTTTATTTTGCAGGAACTGCCAGGCTGGTGCTTAGATGGAGAATCCTTGTGGTGGGCATAATTATGTCCACTGGGCGGAGAGATACGCCAGGAACTCTTCCTTTGGCCAGCATCTGGGTGCGCTTCCACTGCATTGGCGAGTGGAAGGGTGTTCGCGGCCTTCGCTGGGCCGGGTTGCGCTTCCGCTGCATTGGCGAGTGGAAGGGTGTTCGTGGCCTTCGGTGGGCCGGTGCTCCATATCGGAGGTAACGTTCTGGGCCTGCTTAACAGCGGGGCCCGGTATCTACAAGCCCGTGCTGGCAATTTTAGATCTGGCAGGCATGGCCCCGGGTTCACATCGCTTGGTCGGCCATCATTCCACGCCTTCGGAGGCAGGAGGCGGTGATGTCAGGAAGCTCGAGAAGGCCAGAAAGCGTGTGAACCGGGCCATGCGCACGGCTTTAGCACGGTGCAGGGGGTCTTACATTCCTCATAGGGACATCATACATGACAAAAACGCAATTTACCGTTCTGATGGGGTACATTTGTCGGATTTGGGTAACGCACACTTTTTAACTGATTTGCAGTTAGGCATTCAGGAAGTTTTAAGGGGCTTGGTGGGGGATGGGGGCGAAATGGACATTTGCCCCCAATCTGTGGCGTAAATAGTTCAGGAAAACACTGACATGGAGGTATACACATGGCACCCATTAAGGGTGGGGGGCACTGTACAACAAACACTCACCTAGAAGTCAACAAATGGGTGAGGGGACATCCAGTGGCCCAGTAAAGAGAGAAGCTGATATCAAGAATCGGACGCAGGCTTCTCTAGACTTTTACCTTCAGGTTGCCTGGTTGGGGATCCAGGGCACACTGACATCACACACGTTGTGGCTGGGGACGCTCCCTCAGCTTGCCACCAAGTTCCTTGACACTTAGTTTAGTTCAGGTAAAGTTAAATAGGTAACATTCAATAAAAGTTGCCCAATTTGAATCCATACCTTTGTTGTCTGTCTCGTTATTTCAGGGGTTAAGGGGCAAGGGACTCTCCACACCAACACAGTTGGTGGGGAGAGCGATTTGCCCCACCCCCTGAAGGGAGAGATGGGAGGTTCCTCTTAGAACCTCCTGGAAGAGGGGAGGGGCTGGCTGGTCACGTGAGCCAGCCCCTTACCTTCAGTCTTGTTAGACTTTTCGCCCGCCACTCCCGCCCATTGACAGTATATGTTGGTTGCCCGTTTGGAGCCGGGTAGGAATTTTTTGCCTCTCATGTTCTGGGGGGTTTTTTCGCCTACCCTATACTGTTTGTTAGGGGCTAGACGGAGTGGTTTGGTTTAAATAGGCCAGCGTAAATAGTTCAGGAAAACACTGACATGGAGGTATACACATGGCACCCATTAAGGGTGGGGGGCACTGTACAACAAACACTCACCTAGAAGTCAACAAATGGGTGAGGGGACATCCAGTGGCCCAGTAAAGAGAGAAGCTGATATCAAGAATCGGACGCAGGCTTCTCTAGACTTTTACCTTCAGGTTGCCTGGTTGGGGATCCAGGGCACACTGACATCACACACGTTGTGGCTGGGGACGCTCCCTCAGCTTGCCACCAAGTTCCTTGACACTTAGTTTAGTTCAGGTAAAGTTAAATAGGTAACATTCAATAAAAGTTGCCCAATTTGAATCCATACCTTTGTTGTCTGTCTCGTTATTTCAGGGGTTAAGGGGCAAAATAGATGGACCAGCCACCTAAATATTTCCAGCAGCTTCATATGTTTTCTTTGTTTCAAACCTTTACCCCCTGGTAAGTATGCTAAGCAAGGTTTGGATTTATTCATGAATCTGAATAAATCCAAATCCAACAGGGAATGACATTTAGTCATTCACTGTTGGCATATTCATTTCAGCCTATGTTCACCTCAGTTTGTGAATATGGGAAAAATTCATGGGGTAAAATGAAGAAAAAGAAAATGCACATTAAAATATAAAAATCACGATCCAAAACTATTATTAATGATCCAGGTTTTTTTCATGGTTGAAAAAGAAATGCTTTGCTATCTTTGGATAGAGAGAAGAATGGAAATTAATGACTAAATTCACAATTGTAACTTTTGAAATAAATTTTACTGCTAGTTGTTAAACATCTTTTTATTTCAATGTGTAAATATAGACATTTCTTTTTTATTGTTATTTGTTGATAATATTCTTTATGGAAGTGATGATCACAGATAATATAGGTAACTTTAAAAGAAATAATGAAGATATTGAAATAATTTCATACTTTGGCTCAGTCACTAATCAGAATGGAGATTGCAGTTAAAAAACAAACAAACAAAAAGACTTGAACTTAGAAGGGAATTCAGACAAAGTCCTGAAATACAAAGGTATATCATTGAATCATAACATTAGGGTGGTTCATGCCTATTCCAATTCATTTGTGTAGTTGTGAAAACTAGAAACTGAAACAAGCTGATAGTAAGAATTTTTACTCATTTGAAATAGGGTGAAATTTACAGTGTATAATATCTCTTACCTATATTTGAAAGAAAAATAAATAAATTCCCCAAGTTTGACCAGAAGTTGCTTCTGGAGGATGTTTAGGAAGTTCAAGTGGGTAATGCAGGGTATCAGAAGTCTGGAAATGCTCCAGGATTTTGGTGAAACCCTGGAGTAGCCCCACACTTCATGGTAAAGCACCAATAGTCCTGGTTAGGATGACAATTGGGGGGGGGGGGCAACCTCCCTGAACAGTCTCAACTCCATTTTTGCTTCTGCCTCAGCTCAGGGGAAGATCATCTAAATAGCTCCATGAAATCTGGAGTCAATCTGAAGTAGCAATGCTTCATAAAGACCCTAGATGTCAGTGACCATGTAGATGAGCCCTGGGACTATTGTGTTTTCAGCATATCATGCGAAAACATGATTCACTGGCAGGGAAGGAGAGACCCGGAAACATATGATGGCTCTTAAAGAGGTATTGAAGCTGCCAGGAGTTGTCCACCCCAAGGCATGACCAATAGCCAATAGCATCACAGCAGCTGTTTGGGGCTCAATGTCTGCTCTGACCAGCTGGTCCTGTTCAACATGCCACAGAGAGGTCCTGTTCAACTGTCCTGGGCTCAGGCCCTTCTCTCTGGCAGTTGTCACGGGACTTGGACCATGTTCAGAGATTGGCGAATTCAAGGGTTCCATCAGGGAACTCTGGTTGGGATGTGGTTTTCATGAGGTCCCCAGCTGGTTGGGGGCAAACCCAGACCACATCACATATATGGGGCCTGAGACAGATTGCAATTGGAGTAACCGAGCAGGTTGTCTCGGGCAGTCATTACAGACAATCAGACCCAGACCAGTTATGTAATGATATTGGCTAGCAAATGTGTCAGTTGACTCTCAGATCCAGACCCATGTGTGGCAAACACCAGTGTGCTGAGACATTACTGTTTGGTAAAAGAGAAAACAGCAGGAAAAGAGGAAGGTTGCATTGCAGATGCATAGATTCAATTGAGGATGTCAGGACCCTGCACCTGCAAGACCTGAGCAGAGCTGTTGATCATAGGGTGGAAGTGAACTTGATGGCAAGTGAACAATATAGTGATTTTATGTTTGATAATTGTCATGCCCCATGAAGATCCTCACTGTTTACTCCTAGTTAAGTCCTTTTTAGTTAGAGGGATTAATATTTTATGTACAGTTTCGGGGGGGGGGGGCAGTTAGTCTAGATAGCCTCTTTGCATTTGAACCTTCTGTCACCCTGCCCATTTAATAATCCCCTCAGGGGTGAAGCCTCAGGCAAGGCACTTCTGGTTCTTGGAAGTGTCAGCCTTTTGTGATAGCAGAATAAATCCACTATCTAATTAATTTGCCACAAACCAGGGTTTTTCCTCTTTTGGGGTGAATTAATTGCGGGTTGCCCAGAACATCATCTGGACTGCCCCCCTTTTATTGCAGAAGTTTCCACAATAACAGGGATATCTGGATGTGCCTCCAGATTACCTGGTTTGAATTGGATTATTTGATTCTATACTGCTATATAATCCAGTTCAAAGCAGATAATTGAAATTTTATATGGTAGTGTCGATGGGCCTCAGTTGTTTGGTTTCTGTGCCACTTTTACTGGTTTCCACATAAGGGAAGAGTAGAGAATTGAAATTTGAAATGACAAGACTTTAAAGACATTGAATTTTAATACTCTAGATAAAGTAAACCCTTATACATGACCATCCACTGACAAGATAGATAAATGATCAATGATTAATCAAAACATCTAGAGTTTTCTATCTTAGCTTAAACAAAATCATGGTGAGATACTGTTTATTGCTAATATTCTTTATTATAAAAACGTTTTGGTCTTATGAGTATAACCAACAATTAGGCCCAAACACAGCTGTTTGGGCCTAACGAATAAAGCTAACAAAATTGATTAGTGAAACCATGTATCTGTGAGAAAAACTAGCTGTTCTGAGTTGTGTATGGCAGCTTCTGGTTATTGTGCAGTATTGAGTGACATGGATATTAGGCCTGGGTAACAACGCAAAAATTTGTTTCTAAAATCGATTTGTAATTGGGGTTTTTTTTGTTTCGATATTTAAAATAATTACAAAATTTTCAAAAAAAAAGTTCGGTATTTACGAAATTTCGTAAATATTTACAAAACATTTTGTAAAGATGGCGCCCTTTTTTTTCAATATTTTTAAAATATTTTTTAAATTTAATTATTAATTTAGTAGAATAGGGAGGAGAAATTAAAATTATTATTAAGGAGGGAAGGCAGGCACTCACTCTGGCGGGCCCTCTCGCTCGCCGATCGCTCGCTGCTCACTCGCCCCTCTCGCTCGCCCTCTCGCTCGCTTGCTCAGCCGGCGCCGAGAGAGGAGAGCTCCCAGCAAGCATCGGCAGGCGGCCATCTTACGTATTTCCGAAATGGACAGAAATACAAAATTTTTTGGCGCCTGCCGTTTCGATATTTAAAAACACTTCCAGGTTAAAAAAAAGTTTTGTAATCGTTTCGTAATTCAAAAATTAACGAATTTTTTAACGAATTACGAATTAACGAAATGAATTGACCAGCCCTAATGGATATTACTGCAGAAATTTGCTTTCCCCTTCCAGCAAGCCTGGGAGTGAAGGGTTATTTGCCTCTTCAATTAATTGAGGCAAGCAACATAAAATAAGTTGGGGGTGGAGCCTGTTCAGGCTGATTGGTGCCCCCATTTTACCTCTTTATTCCAGCTTGGTCCACCCATCCCACTCTTTAGCAGTGTACCATGATAGTAGGGGGCCACTTCAGGGCTGGGTAGGACTCCCTCCCCCCTTTAATGTTTTTTTTTTAACATACTATACATTGTTGAGGTTTTTGGGAAATTGGATTGGGTGTTGCCTTAAATAGGTCTTCATGGGCAAAACGGGGATGTAATTTAATATGTGCACCCAATGGCATCCATTTTGGTGAAGGTCAGGAATGGGAACCCCCACCTCTAAATTCACTCAGCTGAGGTGAGGGTAACAGAAATGGCCTTGGAGCTGTGTTGGGAGTTCTAATCCTGGAAGTCTCACAACTGAGGGTTCGAATTCTCTATACAGTTTCCCAAGAGTTTCCCTGGTTATGACTGAGGTGAGTTATGCGAGGAACTCACGTTTCTCACCCAAGTCAGCTTAAGAGTGGGTCTGAGATGGCCACTGCTTTGGCTTACACAACATCAAGTTCAAACCCCCACTTTTAGCTTGTTGCAGTTCATGAAGAAAATTTAAATAGGTAACAATTCAATAAAAGTTGTCCCTGGTTATCCCAACTCAGATGTCTTGTCTCATTTCGTTGTGGGTGGGCAATATCAACTCCGGTCAATTTTGACTGTGTGGGCTTTTTTTGTAAGACCAATGCTACATAAACAAGGCAGCATGTTGCTTTTGACTCTTGCTCTGCTTTTGAACAGTTCAGCACTATTGATCATATAATTCTATCTCCTACCCATAAATAAAAGAGTTTTCCTTCACTTCCTTATAGAGGGTATGAGCCAAAAAAGTGTCTTTACATTTTAAAACACAGGACAAGTAAGTGTTGATCTTGCACTTATCACACAGGAGTTGTTCAATACAGGAAGAAACTAAATAAGGTCTCTGTCTTCATACTGTCTCAAAATCGTTTCAGGCTGTATTAATGTTTTGTACTTGAGAAGGTGCAAAGATTTAGCAACATGCTTCTGTCAAGATGGATGCTGTCACTCAAGTATAGCCTACTGATAAGGAAAGAGAGAGATGGAAGTTATTTGTTATTGAAGTTCTATTCACCCTTCATGTTAATCCACAAGCTATTTGAACTCTGGTAACAGGAGGTATTCCATGTAACAGCCTGATAAGAGAGAGAAACTGGGAAATGCAGTTATATGCTTTCAGAAAATGATTGGAATTTTTATATTTTTATTTCTTTCAAAAGTCTACAGCCTATGTGTAACAGACCATTCTTTATGTTTTATAAAATGTGGCAAAATATAATAAATATATCTAATTTTACTTTTAAAAGTAGAACAAATGAAACATAATTCCTATTTCTCTCCTAGCCCTATTTCTAGTAAACAAATAAAGGTAAACAATGGGATTCTACTAGTAGAGTTTTGCTTGGGTTGATGTCAAGGACACCTGGATACAAATGCAGACAAAGTTAATCATTTTTAACTTTCACCTATTTTAATGGGCAAGTTAGTTTTCCCCTCCATCCTCCTAAAATTTTGTGACCCAGTAAATCATCTATCTAGATGCTTTTATTAATGACACATTCTTGTTGAAAATTGATCCTGGGAAGGTTAATTTCCTGCCCTCACACTATCTTAACTACTTTGTAAGCTGCTGAGTCTCCTTCAGGGTGAGAAGGAAGGATTATAAATAAATAAATAATACTTGGAAGGTAAACTGGCTGTGCAGGGAACAGGTCAGAGACTTTATAGCTGAATCAAACAAGAATTTACTAATTGGCAAGAATTTTAGACGTTCTCTCCTCCTGAGTCTCTCTACAAAGTCTTTATGGGGAGAGGTAAAATCTTTGAGAAATAGACACAGTTCTGTCCAAACTGAGTCTTTTGAATCTTTATTTCTTCTTATTGTCTCTTTCTTGTATGGTATTCAACTGCCTCTAAGATGGTCTCAACATTTAACTCTGACTGGAATTGAACACATCTCCAGCGGGACTTTACACCTCTGACTGGACTTGAATACAGCTCCAACTAGATGTACTTCCTCTCTCTTCCCTACTTCTGGTGTCCTGACTGCAGTCCAGACACAATTCCCACCATTTTCCAGACTAAAGTAATTCGGAAAACTGTGGGAATCCCAACTCCCTCCCCCAAAGCCCTAAAATCCCTTTTAAAAGTAAGAAAAACTTACCCAGCCTCCTGTAGAGTGTTGCCAGGACTCTCCCAGTGCATAGAAATGATGCACCAAGAGAGCGGGGGGAGCGATTCCCCCCCTCCGCCGCTCTCCTAGCACATCTTTCTATGCACCCGGAGAGCTCCGGCAACACTCTACTGGAATTTTCTTTACTTTTAAAAGGGGTTTCACGGCTTTGGGGGAGGGGGGCATTGAGTCTCCAGGTGTTTTCCCGGGTCAGTCCCAGAAGAATATCTGGACACCCATCCCAGAAAGTGTGCACTTTCTGTGGTATGTGCAGATAGGGGCCCAGGAACATCCACATTTTTTAAACGTGGATGCTCCTGGGATAAAGCGGTGTGTGGAATTGCCCTGGATTATCCGCTTTGATAATCTGGATTATATGGTAGTGTACACCCAGCCTGAAAAACAGACCTTCATAAAGACATTTATACATTACTGCAAGCATGCCATACAAAATGTAGTCATCATGGCTTTTTGGTTTGAGTTATTGTGGGAGCAGAATAGTCAAGTATAATTTAAAATAAAGGTTTTATGACACTTTTCCTGTTCTTTGAGACATTCCTAATTCACAGGGATTTTGTTTAAAGACATCAGGCTAAAACATTTATTTTATGCTTAGTGACTGTATAAAAATTAGTGTATTATCTCAATCTGGGGTTCAAATAGGCTGCTAGAGAGAGTGGGAAACCAAAGATGAATCAATAATAAATATGTGGGCAAGCCAAAGGACATTTTCTTCAAAGCAAGCGTCCAATAGAATATATTCCTGTAGTAGAGTGAGTGAATAGCTGTCTAATCCTACTAATTATCTTATCAACCAAATATATCACTTGAGTTGCCACCATTGGTCGACACAATATCAGTTAGATAATTCTCACATGCAAAAATGGATCAAAATGATTACACATCTGCTATTTGCTTCCCGCTTCTCAACACACATAAAAGTAATCAATTTTGCTTTGGTGTACATTGCTCAGAAAGTTACCTGGGTTTAATATAATAGAGTATCTATTTTGTTCTTTTTTAGTTTTGACAGTCATTTTGTCTATTTTCTACTTTTGATTCACAGGTTTCCACTTGGTAAAGTGAGATCAAGCTCCAGCCATAAGCCTGCTTCGTCCCCTGTGTCAAAAGGATGGGAGTCTGCTGTTCAACAGCAAAGGAAACACAAAAGCCTAACCTACCTTCTAAATCTCCACAACTTTATGCCTTAACTCTAGATTACTAGCATTTCTTGCTACTCTTTCTGTAACTGCCAGATCAACCCCATCCTCTTACAAAATACAACAAAATACCAAATTCACAAACAAGTGATGCCTTTATTGGCCAATGGAAATGAAAAAATACAGCATGCTAGCTTCCAAAGGCAAAAAATCATATAGGAGACAAAAAGTGATGTTAGAGATTTAGGTCTACAATTTATCACATATGGTTTCCTATGGTGAGTTAAGATGGTCTGGAAGGATTTCAATGCCATCAGAGGCCACTTCTTTTCTTGGCCATGTGAGGACCAGGGACAAAGAGCAATAAAAGCACTGAGCCATGGCAATTAAAGTGGTGGCAAACTGCATTCATTTTACAGCATTGATGCTCCCTAGGTGTGCCTTAAAGAAAGGTCCTCTCCCAGAGAGTACCAAAACATACAGAGCTTTCCTTGGACCTGATTCATATAGGAATTTATGGATCATGGCAAGCACCTTCATTTGTGTAGAGTTGTGTGGCCCCTATACCCAGCTCTGGTTAACAATCTGCGTGCAGGTTTAAGTGAAGTTTCCAAAACTAAAATAGTTATATTTTATTAAAGCAGAGTTGTAAATACCCAAATACAACATTATTTGTATATGCCCATAAAGTTTCTAGCTTTCTGGAAAAGAGCCACAATTATTCAAAGTAGTATATTAATGCCAAATCTTAGGAGTATGTTGTTTCTTCTTAGCCTCTATCCAGATTGCAGAAGTATAGTTGGGTTGTTGTAGGTTTTTTCGGGCTATATGGCCATGGTCTAGAGGCATTCTCTCCTGACGTTTTGCCTGCATCTATAGCAAGCATCCTCAGAGGTAGTGAGGTCTATTGGAACTAGGCAAAAGGGTTTATATATCTGTGGAATGACCAGGGTGAGACAAAGGTCTCTTGTCTGCTGGAGCTAGGTGTGAATGATTCAACTGACCACCTTGATTAGCATACAATGGCCTGACTGTGCCTGGGCAAACTTTTGTTGAGAGGTAATTAGATGTCCCTGCCTGCTTCCTCTCTGTTGTTGTGCTGTTGCAATTTTAGAGTTTTTTAATACTGGTAGCCAGATTTTGTTCATTTTCATGGTTTCCTCCTTTCTGTTGAAATTTATTTGAGAACACAGAAATGCTGGACCACTCTAACAACCACCATGTCAGACTACACAGAGAAGCCATTGAAATCCACAAGCATGTGGACAATTTCAATTTGCCTCACTACAAACCTCACTACCTCTGAGGATGCTTGCCATAGATGCAGGCAAAACATCAGGAGAGAATGCCTCTAGATCATGGCCATATAGCCTGAAAAAACCTACAACAACCCAGTAATTCTGGCCATGAAAGCCTTCGACAATACAGAAGTAGTTTGACACCACACTAACTGCTATCACTTAGTGCTATGGAATTTTAGAATTTGTAGTTTTATGGGATGTTATTTTTTACCCTTTGCTGTCAAATTACTCTGGTAAAACTACAAATCCCAGGATTTCATAGAATGGGGCTATGGCAGTTAAAGCGTGGTCATAAATGCTATAATGCTGAAGTGGGGGTAATTCTACATCTTATAAAGAATACACTACCATGGCCAGACCCCAAATCTTTGGCATTAATAGTGCAAAATGGCAGGATGTGAGCCATACCTGACAATTTTGAAACCAGAAGGAACTGAGAAGCAAAACAACATCTTCTGTTTAAAAGAGAATCTGAGATAACTAGAGTTTTGATAAGAAAAACACATCCAGCTGCTGGCCTTTCTTCACAGTATTTATAGTTACTAGAAATGTAAAAGATTAGGATTCAAATGGTTGAAACTAAACATTTCTTCGGGGTTCCATTGATTTCACACTTTTTACCCTGAGGTGCAAGGCAAATATAAACAAATAGAATGTCAGATAGGATGTAGTATTGTGCAAGGAATCAAAATATAGTAAACATGCAGTCACATTTCTGAGTCTGAGTTTTTATTTGCAGTTTTTTTCACATTTGTGGCGGTTTTGTGACCCTAATCCTAACAAATGTGGAGGGTTGATGTATTTCATTGTAGTCATACCTTGGAAATAATGGATAACAAATAACAATGAAACGTGCATCAAGTCAGGAGCAGATAATAACATGGGTATCAGAATATTTATTTTGCAAAGTTACAATGGACAAAGCTGTTATGTATTTATTTTGTGGTGGTGGTGGTAGTGGTCAATCGCAAGTAAAGACTACTCATCATTAGGAAGCAGGATAGCATTACCTTATGAAAATTGCTGAACAATACATGTCTAATCTTTTAGAGTAAGATCCCACCAAAAGGAATTCAGGAGGATTCTATTCACATTTCCTAGAATGAAGATGAATGATGTAGAAAAATGAGTCATTACATGACTCAATCTCAAATCTTAAAAGTCTGGATTTGAATCTCTGTATACTCATTCTTGGTGGAATGGAGAGATGGATGAATACAGTTGCTATACTTATCCTTCCTCTTGTCCCAATAAGCTCTCCATCTATGAAACAGGAAAATATAACAACTATTCATTTCACAGGTGCAAGGAAAATGAGACTTTTGCTTGTATTTTTACATGTTAAGAAACTGATCAATATACTCACTATACAAGTTAAGAATAGAAAGAACTAGAATTTTAAAAACCTGAATTTATTTATGTATTTATGGCATTTCTATGCTGCCCTTCTCACCCCGAAGGGGACTCAGAGCGGCTTACAGGACATATTTTCATACAATATATATTATTAGCATAGTACAATATCTGTATTATATATTACTATATTGCACTATACCATTATATTGTAATATTATTAGTAATATTACATGTAATATAAATATATAAATATAATTATAATATTATATTATTATTACTAGCATTATATTGTATTACATTATCATATTATAAATATTACATGTATATACAATATACTATATTATATTATTAGTAAAGACAAGATGAATGAGGGCAAAAGTGAAATAACAATTTTTTCATCCATAGCAGCCAGTGGCACTTGAGGTTTTGAGTTGATAGGAATAGGAAACAGAAGATAATAATAATAATAATAATAATAATAATAATCTTTATTTATACCCCGCCACCATCTTCCCCAACGGGGACTTGGAGCATCTTACATGGGGCCAAGCCCGAACAACAAATTACAGTACAAAAATACAAATTGCAGTAAAATAAACAACATAACAATAACGTATAAAACATCAAAGCATATAAACAATATAAACAAAACATAGAAACCAATCATAATGACAGAGAGTGGACCGCATGTACATAAAATGATTTTAAAACTCAGGGTGAGATAAAGGGGCAGAACTGCTTGTAAGGGATACAAGAGGGGGGGAGAGATCCTGGGACAAGAATGTTGAGGGATCAATAGCATAAAATGATGTGATTACTCTCCAAAAGTGCAACGGCAGAGCCAGGTCTTGAGACTCTTTATAAAGGTTTCTAAAGTAGGGGCTTTCCTAATCTCTCCAGGCAATGGGTTCCAGAGTCGGGGGGCCACAGAGGAAAAGGCTCGCTCCCTTGTACCCACAAGGTGAGCCTGAGAAACTGGCAAGGGTAAAAAGGAGGGCCTCCCCCGAAGATCAAAGAGTTTGGGCTGGTTCATGGAGAGAAATACGGTCACGAAGGTAGGCGGGTCCCAAACCATTTAAAGCTTTATAGGTAAGAACCTGTACCTTGAATTGGGACCGGAAGATGAATGGTAGCCAATGGAGCTCCTTAAACAGGGGGATTGACCAGGCCCTGTGACATGCCCCTGTTATTAATCTGACTGCCGACCATTGGACAAGTTGTAATTTCCGGGCCGTCTTCAGGGGTAGCCCCACGTAGAGAGCATTGCAATAGTCCAGTCTAGAGGTAATTAAGGCATGGACTACCATGGTCAAGTCAGACTTCATGAGATATGGTCGTAGTTGGCGCACAGGTGTTAATTGTGCGAAGGTTATCCCGGCCACCGTCGATACTTGTGCTTCAAGTGTCAGCGCTGAGTCCAGGAGAACCCCCAAAATGCAGACCTGAGACTTCAGGGGGAGTGCAACCCCATCAAGCACAGGTTGCCATCCAATAGCCCAGTCAGACGAGCAACTGACCTGGAGGACCTCTGTCTTGTCAGGATTGATCTTCAGCTTGTTCCTCCTCATCCAGTTCATCCCAGCAGCCAGGCACTGGTCCAGTATGCTCGGGGCTTCCTTGAAGTCTGGTGGAAATGAGTAGTGGAGTTGG
Source organism: Anolis sagrei (assembly GCF_037176765.1). Classification (NCBI taxonomy): domain Eukaryota; kingdom Metazoa; phylum Chordata; class Lepidosauria; order Squamata; family Anolidae; genus Anolis; species Anolis sagrei. The sequence goes on along the minus strand of NC_090025.1, from coordinate 121,847,082 downwards.
GTGTCATCTGCATAGAGATTTTACTTGCTTGCTTGCATGTTGCAAGTCGCTTCTGGAGCGAGAGAATCAGCCGTCTACGAAGACGTTGCCCGGGGGATGCCCGGATGTCCCTTGTTAGGGTATCAGCCAGCACGTCAACTACTTAAATCAAGAAATAGTTTTCTAAGATCTACAGAGACACTCACTGGAGCACCCCAGCAAGCAAGTCCAAAAGTGGCAAGCTCAAACCCAGAACCTCAATCAATGGCTGATACCAAATGAGAGACTCCCCCCTGGGCACACAGAAAACTGGGTGACTTGGAAGGTGCTGAACAGACCTACTGCGCTCTGGCACCACGAGATGCAGAGCCAATCTTAAGAAATGGGGCTACAAAGTGGAATCCATGACATGCAAGTGTGGAGAAGAGCAAACTACAGACCACCTTCTGCAATGCAACCTGAGCCCTGCCACATGCACAATGGAGGACCTCCTTGCAGCAACACCAGAGGTACTCCAAGTGGCCAGCTACTGGTCAAAGGACATTTAATCAACTACCAAGCTTGCAAATTCTGTGTTTCGTCTGTCTGTTTGTCTGTTTGTTTTTGTTAGAAATGTAATACAAATGTCTGGTTGCTGATGACACGATAAATAAATAAATTCATAGAGATGGCACCGTACTCCAAAACTCTGGATGACTCCTCCCAGCGGTTTCATGTAGATGTTAAAAAGCATGGGGGAGAGAATGGATCCTTGTGGGACCCCACAGGTCAATGGCCAGGGGTCTGAGCAGGAGTCCCCCAGCTTCACCGACTGGGAACGACCCTCTAGGAAGGACTGGAGCCACAGAAGAACTGTGCTCCTGAGTCCCATCCCAGCGAACCTCCTCAGAAGGATACCATGGTTGATGGTATCGAAAGCAGCTGAGATGTCCAAGAGAACCAGCAGGGTCACACTCCCCCTGTCCAGTTCCCTGATCAGCTCTTACCATCAAGAAGTTCTTCCTAATGTTTAAGATGAATTTCTTTTTCTGTTGTAAATATTAATTCTAACACGAATCATTTCCTAAATATTCATGGAAATTCCATTGATTCAATAAGTCAATGCTAACTTTAGTACACCTCTTCCAGCAAAGTACCCATTTTTGGTATAAGGATCAGAGTTGGGACACATTTCTGTCAAAGATTTCCATCATCTTTTTAAGAACTATACAGAAGATCAAATCATTTTTATAGGCCATGTAATTTCGTATCCCTTCATCTGCAAATGTTCTTACCAGATCTTTAACATTTCGAGTAAGAGTCCTATTATTTCAACCTCTGCAAAGTGTGTCTCACATTTTAGGGTGCTATAAAACAATATATGATAATAACATTCTGTACTTATTGGCCTCCTTTTATGTAATCCTTGACATAATCTAAAGCTTTCTTATGGAAAACCTTGCCTGCCCTCCACAGGGTTGAATTCCCTTAGGGTGGTTTTAAATTACACCTCATTTTTCTAGCTTCAGAGACTATGGCCTACAGTTTGTAATATTCAACATCATTAATCTACTTTAATTAAAACTCAGCTGCAAAATTCATCCCTCCCTCTGTTCCCTGGGAACCAGTGAGGATTTACATCAGTAAAATAATTTGGCCCTACATATACCAATGCAGCTTTGAACATTCATTCATTTCCTTCTTCCAGATTGTTTTGCGTGGTTTGAAGCCTCCTTTAATTGGAGAGGAGTTTGTGTAACTTTTTAACAAGTCATGTTAGCTGTGGTGCTTCCTCTTCTTTACATATTTAACTAGCCAGTTCTCTCCCTATATCATTTAACATTTTGAAACCAGCAATCAAGGGCTCCTGGTGTATCATTATTAATGGTAAACATACAGAACTCAAGTCACCCAAAATAACTCATCTCCTGTGAATGTAATGGAAGATTGCACACTTTGGCTTTGCACACTGCCAACCTACTCATCAACCATTTGGCTAAGCTGAAAAAGCCTTTCTTTCTAAATGGGAGATTTAGGCTATAACATCATTTATTTTCCTTCTTCCCCCACTTCCCTCCCTCCATCTTTAAATACTCCATGGCCTTAAGGACTATATTGAATTCATGAGTTGCCACCCAACTGTCACATACTATGAATGTCTAATTGAATGTGATACATCTTAATTCTATGTGATAATACAATTCTGTATGCATTTCCACCTAAGTCAGAATAGGCTTTTTTCTTCTATGTGCATTGCATCAAAGACTTAAGTGTATAATTTGTTTGCATATATGCTGCTATCTCAAAAGAGTTTTGGAACAATACAGGGAAAAGGGATTTTCCTCTTCCTTCTATGTGGCACCATCTTAGTGACTGCTTTTCTTTCTGTTTATTTTTTAGCAAGGGGTAGAACTACCTCTGTATTAAGTAGCTCAAAATAGCTGTTCTCAGTTCACAGGCTAAAAGAAGATAGAAAAATAAATGTATTTACAACTATAGTTTGGAGACTTCTACCTCCTTTCCTACACAACAGCAGATTTTCTTCTCCATCTATTTCTTCTCCCAAGTTATTGAAATCTCTTTTAGCAGATTCTCCAACACTCAGAATGAATATGAGGGAAATCAGTTTTGATACTGGTGTTCCACGACATGCATTCTTATTTCCTTATTTTATTTTTTCCCCAAGCACTTTTTAGCAAACCCAATCTCTGCTGTGCCCATAAACAAAAACAAATTGGAAGGTAGGTACAAAAATATACCTGCCAGCTCAGTTGAATGTTCCTAAATTTTGTCAGGCGCTTTTTTTTATTTTGAAGTGGGAATTCACCCAGCTGCCTAGAACAAAAATAAATAAAAAAAACATTGAAGAGAATTTGATTTAGAACTTGTCTATACTAGTAAAAAAAATCTGTCTGAACTTATCCAAAACAGGCCTTTAACTGTCACGATGACACGCAGTGGCATCCAGTGAGTATCACAGGTATCTTCTTTTTTGAGGGGAGGGCAAAATCAGGGGATATTCTGGTGCTGGCTGGAATTCCCAATTATCCCACAGGTTAGGGTGGCCTGGACAGTAGAATCAGATCCAATTCAGCTGGATCCACTGTTCGGACTGGACATCAGCATAATCATCATTTCCTTGTGCTCATCAACAGATGGATTGTGTCCATGTTGTTTATGCCTGTAGACAGCTATGGAGCTCTATCCAAGATCCTGGATGTCGTGGGTGCCTCTTTTGATATCAGAATCTAAAATCTGTACAACCAACAAGAAGCAACAGGAAGCAACATTTAGAAAACACAGCATGAACATCAAGCACAAAATATCTGCACGCAATAACATCCTGCGGAAACTTACTGGTAGCAAATGCAGAGTAGACCCAAATTTAGTAAGAACATCAGCCCTGGCCTTGTTATATTCAACTGCTGAGTATGCCTTCCCTGTTTGGCATAAGTCGGTTTGTGCAAAGCACGTGAAAATAGCACTGAATGAAACATGCAGAATAATCACAGGATGTCTCAAACGCACCCCTCCCCGCCCCCGATGTGTGATGAGAAGTTGCTGTTAAATGTGAGAGAAATAAAGTTGAACAATGTGAAAGCCATCCAGTGCATGGCTATCAGCCTCCTTCCAGTAGACTCAAATCAAAGAAAAGCTTCATGAGAACCACCATTCCTCTTGATGTTCCTCCAGAAACAGCAAGAGCATCCCTCTTGGCAGCTAAACCAAGAAATTCCAGTGAAGGTCTGCATCCAGGGGCAAATCAAGAATGGCCAACTTGGAAGTCCCTGAACATACTCAGAAGTGGAGTGGGCAGATCAAAAGACAGCCTGGCAAAATGGAACTACCTAAAAGTATCCTCCATTTTGTCTGATTGTAGAGCAGAACAAACAACTTAGCACCTTTATGCTAGTCCACAATGCCCTGCCTCATGTACAGAGGAAGAATTGTTTAAAGCTACAGAAAATGTGGTTGCTGTTGCCCGGTTTTGGTCAAAAATTATTTAGCCGCTTGTGCTCCTATTTTTACCAGGTTCCTGACCTGGTTAATCTCAGAAAAAAGGAGCATCAGGGAGAACACTCTGGCCAAATTGTAACAATTAGACTATTTATTTAAACACAGAACAGCTTCCCGTATAATTTGAGTCAACTGCTGATCAACCGGTAAAGAGTCAAAAAAACAAAAACAGAAAAAAATCTCTATCAGCATATATGAACTATATATCTGTCTGTCTCTTTCTCTTAGCAAAGTCCAATCAGATTCCTGCTTCTCAACAAAGCTTAAAAGGAGCTTCAGATGTCCACATTCTTGAAAACCACCTTTGAATGGCTGCTCTTCTCCTCCAAATTGTAATTCATTTACAAAGAAACACAGGGCTTCAGCATAGGGGAGAAGAGAGGTATAATTTTCCTGCAGCACAGTAGTTTGTATGTGCATGTATTTCCATACATTTGGATAGGACTCTCAGTTTGAGGTCAGTCTACACAGTATGAAGCATTTCTGCCTATTGCCTTTATGTACTAATTTCCCCATAGTAAGCATGGCATATTATTCCTGAAATACTATCCAAAACTTCCCAATTGGTCTTTTCTGTCAAACCATTTATTTTCATAAGCTCACAACACACATTACATTAAAGGTGGAAGAACCACTACATTAAAAAGAAATCAGAAGAGTCTACAATACAATACTATTGAGCTATTCCCTCTCTCTTTTGAAACATTTTCCCCAAAGATGTGAACTACATGACAAAATAAGTTCCCCCTATAATATTAAGCACACAATATATCCACCTGACAAAAACCGTCAGTTTTAAGATGTTTTATTATTATTTATTTACATTACCTTTGCTAAGCCAGGATCCTCATTTCATGCTTTGGTAAGTTTAAAGTTGTTTATTCCACTGTTTTTCTTATCACCGAGGAACATGTTGAGAATTCCTGTCACTTATTTGTCTTCAAGGACTTATGTACTGGACCTATGTGAGTTTTTAACAGAGGTTAAAATACCTTTGTTTCATACCACCAGAGAGCACTGTTGGATTGTAAAGCCTGACTATTCTTTTTTTCCCTTCCAGACATTAACTATAAGTTATAAGAATAAGGAAGACAAATAAAATGAAAGCTAAATATTCTTTCTTTTGTACCATATGACAAGTGTCAGTGGCATAGAAGGCATAATAAATCAATTGCTCTTTCCTTTTCCTTTCCCCCCTTCTCTTTGGAGGTGTCTTGAGCTTGGCATTCCTTTGACATTCTCCCCGCTTATAAATAAATGAAGAGTCCAGTGCTCCCAAGGTTGTAGTTAGCAACTAAGCTTCCACCATACTTTCAGAAATGTTGCTTTGTTTGCTAGCCCAGTGGTATGGCTGTATGCATGGGATCCCTAGGGAACTGGGTGTCAACATCTCCTCTCAGGTTGCTCCATCTTAGAGCTTTAGAGAACACATAAAGGCCGCAGAGGTAATAAGCTTGGAAGCACAAGGACATGCTGTGTGAGTTCTTGGTTGTTGCACCAATCAATCCACCTTTGGAGAAATCATTTGTCTAGGCTACTAACATAAGAGGTAAGTATCACTTCAGTGTTCACAAAGGTCAAGAAATTTAAGATGGAATTATGAAAAATGATTCTGGAGAGTCAAGATGGTCAAGGGGAAAAGAGAAATTGGTACTGGATGGATGGTTATCTGATAACCACTTTAGGAAAATCTCTATTGCACCCAAACAAATACGTGTGGAGGATTAGATACTTTAAAAACTAACGATTTGAACAAGATGTGTCTGCATTTTAATAAAAAATTAAACCCTCAGCTTAATCATCTTAAATGATTTCATTTTTTATCTAGTGATGCACTGATAGCTCTGAAATGAATGCACTTGTCACTTCAGCTAGAATAAACCAATGAATTAATAGATTTTACTTACATGTTCACTTATCAAGATCTAATTGGGTTTCCTCCTGGAAAATATTGAAAATCACACACATTCATGTACTTGCCCAGACACACGCATGTATATGGAGCTCAAATCCCCCAAGGTAGATGTAAGAAATTAATCCTTATTAAAGAAAATAGATATGTTGCCTAATGGGGGGTGAAACATAAAGATCGATATAGTAGCTACACAACCCTGCTATCTGAAAGAAATGAAAATAAATAAACCATGCCTTTCATCTGTTAGGATGAAATACAGAATGCAACAGTCTATGAGAAAATATTGGAAAAATGGAATTCAAAGGTGTTCTCTCAAATGGAGGAAACAGTAATTTTAGACTTTTCTTCACCATGCATCTTGTACAGCAAGCACAATTTGGTACAGAGAAAATACAAGTCCATAAAGAAAAGAGGCACAGTGGATAATTAGTACACTTCTATGCACATCCACTCAGATGTTAGCTTTGTTAAGTTTAATAGTAGTTATTCTCAAGGAAGAGTAGATAAGGCTACAGCCTTATTTACTTGGAGTATATATGAATTTTCTTACTGCTCAAAAACACCTGCATTGGAGTGTACTTTATAGAACACCTGAAATAGAGGATCTTTTTAAAAGGCCAAGCACATATTAGCAGAGATGTTTAAATTAGCAGATTTAGAAACGATGGTAGGTGCTCCTGCAGGGATGTCTTTAAAAAAGCTCTTGTTACTGCAAAAGCAAGAAATATGGTAATTCGTCTTCTTTTACTTGGAGGACTGGAATTTGTGAAGAATGTAATTCATCAATAATGAAGTTGGAGCCTTGACCAGCTCCCAAGTAGTTATATCTTTTAGAAGGAGGTATCTGAATTCTAGGGAAATACCCAACTGTTTATGAGCTGAAATGGCCACTAATTAGTAAATAGGCTACTAAGAAGTTCCCCATTGGCTGCATAGTGTCACTAGGCTAGCTGCCTTCATCCTCCAATGTTGTACTTACTTACTTACTTAGGTGATCCCTTTTTGGACAAGTAGGATAGTCTTCCAGGATCAGTATTCTTGTGGATCCGTAAGTGACCGTGGAGCCCTATTCTTGACCTGCATCTTTTACTGCAGTGAGGGCATTGATTTCCAGGTGGAAGGCGGTCTCAGTCGGGGTTGGCTTGATGCACCTTCTTCTCTTTCACCCTCCATTCATGCCTCTTCAAATTCTGCAGCACTGCTGGTCACAGCTGACCTCCAGCTGGAATGCTCAAGAGCCAGGGCTTCCCAGTTCTCAGTGTCTATGCCAGAGTTTTTAAGGTTGGCTTTGAGCCCATCTTTAAATCCCTTTTCCTGTCCACCAACATTCCGTTTTCTGTTCTTGAGTTCGGAGTAGAGCAACTGCTTTGGGAAACGGTGGTTGGGCATCCAGACAACGTGGCCGGTCCAGCGGAGTTGATGGTGGAGGACCATTGCTTCAATCCTGGTGGTCTTTGCTTTTTCCAGCATGCTGATGTTTGTCCGCTTGTCTTCCCAAGATATTTGCAGGATTTTCCTTTCCTGCCTTCATCCTCCAATGCTGTGTAAGTATGCTGGTGGGGCCTTTCATTCTATCAATATTAAATATGATCTCGAGCCTAGAGTTTAACTATCTCTCTCTCACACACACAAACCTCAAACATAATAAACATTAATTAAATATAAGAAGTTTATCTTCACAGTTCTTTTGAACTAACACACATGAATCTAACTTGTTTTTTTTAAAATGGAATAAATATATATCCATAAATAAAAGTAAGGAATAACTAAATTGATGGAAAAATGCCTAGACTATACACACTACTTTTTGATTAACCCCTGTTGGTTCTCTTGGATCTCTCAGCGGGTTTTGATACCGTACACCATGGTATCCTTCTGGATCGACTCTCTGGAATGGGCTTTGGGAGCACTGCTTGGCAGTGGCTCCTCTCATTCCTGGCCATTGACTTATGGAGTCCCACAAGGTTCTATTCTTTCCTTCATGCTTTTAAATATCTACATGAAACCGCTGAGTGAGGTCATCCGGAGTTTTGGAATTCAGTATCATCTATTACTCTTTTACTCATTTACATGTTAATCCAAGGAAGCTTCTTGAGTCCTGGACCAGTGCCTGGCAGCTGAGGGCTAACAAACTGAAACTTAATCCAGACAAAACAGTCATGAGGCCAATCAGGGTATAGGGTGGCAACCTGTGCCTGACAGAGTTATGCTCCCTTTGAGGACACAGGTCCACAGTTTGGGGGTCCTCCTGAATTCAGTGCTGACCCTGGAAGCTCAGGTGTTGGCAGTGGTTGGGAGGGCTTTTGCACAATTAAAACCTGTCCGCCAACTGTGCCCATGCCTCAAAAAGCTAGATCTGGCCACAGTGGTCCATGCTTTGGTTACATCTCATATAGATTACTGCAATTATTCTACATGGGGCTGCCTCTGAAGATGACTTGGAAGCTTCAATTAGTACAAAGATCTGCAGTCAGTCTGTTTACAGGAGCAAACTATAGGGAACATACCACCCCAATATTAGTGCAGTTTCACTGACTGCCTATATGTTTTTGGGCCCAATTCAAAATGCAGGTTATTACCTACAAAGCCCTACATGATTTAGGTCCAGTCTATTTACATGACCACACCTTCCCCTATGAACCTGTTCAGGCCTTAAGATCTATCGGCGAGGCCCTCCTCATGGCTCCACCTTCGTCACAAATGCAGTTGGTGGGAATGAGGGTGAGGGCCTCTCGTCAATGGCTCCCTGGCTTTGGAACACCCTCCACAGAGAGAAAAGGCAAGCACCCACACTCATGTCCTTTAGGGAGGAATGGAAACCTTGGTTTTTAAAATAGGCCTTTGATAAGAGAAAAATGTAAGAATTCTTAATAACCACCAAATGGATTCCACGGCATATCTTTATTAATGCAGTGGTTTCAATCCTAAATGTTGTTCAAATTGTTTTATATAATAATTGCCTATTGATGTGTCAGTTGTATTGTGTTAATTTTATGATTGTTTTAAATTTTATTTGTTATTTATTTTGTTTTATATTTTTATGACTACAAGCTGCTCTGAGTCTCTTGTTGGGAGATGAGACAGGGTGTAAAAAGGATTATTATTATTATTATTATTATTATTATTATTATTATTGATTTATCTTAAAATTTGGGCAAAAAAGTGACCTTGAAATCCAGGCAGTTCTTCATGAAAAGTATAGATTGGGCTAAAAATCTACAAGATTGAGCAAAGTCCATGGTGTTGTGCATAGTGTATCTTTAACCCAATGTTAGCAGAAACAGCTTTATAAGATACACCTTCAGATGAATAATTGTTACTAATTTCTAAATTATTTTATTGCATTTAATTAATCAAAGGTGGAGCAGGAAGTGGGGTTGCCTCTATAGAATTGCACTCTGACAGCATTATATAAAATCTATTCAACTTTTAAGAGCTTGTCTCCTATGGTTTGTACAATAGTTATTGATATAATTGAATGACTTTAAAGAAGGCTGACTCTTAAAATAATGTAGACGATCAGCTCTTATGCTCTCTTTACCCACTGTCTGTGATTATGATATCCCTTCATCTTCGTATCTCCAGCCTGAATAGCTCCCATTCCCCTCCGTAATTATTGGCTCATTCCATTTCAGGTCCCAACTCAGTGCTGTTATTGTACCCTGTGGGGTTGATAAGCTTGTGTTATAATGACTTCTTTCTCCTTTGCAAGAATCCTTTTTTTGCTGTGGAGTTGCATTGACATGAAAATTTTCCTCCACATCACTTGTGGAAATCAAGCATTAACAAGAATCTTAATAAGTGCAATCATATTTTAATCCAAAACCATTCTGAGCTGAGTACTTTAATCAAAACTCCTTCCAGTGCTTGCAGAAAAATAGAGTACTTTGATGAAGTTATTCAAATTGCTTCTCTTCAAAAATAGGTCATTGGGGTGCAAAAGAGGGGAAAACCACGCAGTCCCTAATTTCAGAAATGTTTCCTTTGAAACTTCTATCTGAAGTTCTATGTATGGAACAGTGTAATTCGTAAAGCATTACTCCCATGCAACCATATAAAATTAAGTAGTTTTTTTTTTGCTTAGGAACAAGTGTTTGGTGGATTGACACTCATTCTTGTATTGCTATGTAATTTTGTTTATATTTATATCCTGTTTTTTCTCATAAATTACAGAACAATTAGATACCAGGTCTTATATATCAATGTCTACCAAGGATATAAAGATCTTCTTTGGAAATTTTGTCCATGCGTAAGCCACCTTGAGTCCCTTCAGGGAGATGGAGGCGGGATATAAAAATAAAGTTGTTATTGTTGTTGTTGCATTTGTGATAAGTAGTTTTTGCTCAAATTTTACAATTTGATATCTCTCTCAACTGGAAGAGCCAATGCATCATTGCATAGACTTTTAAAAATCAGAAATATGAATAGATGTTTTGCATCCTTTAGATTAGTCAGCTAATCCCTCTAAGCTTCCTGTGTCTGAATGCTTTGCTCAACAAAGGGTAAAAAACATTTGTTTTGTGCAGCGACTTTTTTTGCACAAATTGTTGAAACCGTGATAATAAAGGTTTCATCCTTATGTTGGAGGTCATAAATTTCATGAAGTCAACAATGAGAACATCAACAAACTGTCATAAGAAATGTCAACAGACTTTAAACAGGATTTCTCAACATCTTCAACACTTTATATGGGACATGTTGAGATACGTCTGTTTGTAAATAAGTGATTAAATTTGAAATCTTTATATCCTTGGCAGTTATTGATATATAAGGTCATAATACAGGGACAGAAAGTTAGGAAATCATGGGAGACAGTGATGTATTGAATTGACCCGGTGTCTAACTGTTATCAGATGTTTTGTATTACATTAAATACATCAATGATATACTACTATCATTTTAATGAAGTTTCTGTGCATGTGAATTTATTTTATATATACTGTTGGTTAATTTGGACCTTTTATGAGAAAAAAGTGCTGGTTTAAATCTTTAAAGCCCTAAATGATTCTGGCCCAGTTTACCTGTCCAAACGTATCTCCTGCTATGAACCATCACGCAGCTTAAGATCGTCAGGAGAGGCCCTGTTCTCGATCCCGCCACTCTCGCAAACGTGGTTGGTGGGGATGAGAGACAGGGCCTTCTCTGCAGTGCCCCCCCATCTGTGAAACTCCCTCCCTAATGACATCAGGCTGGCCACTTCCCTCCTGTCCTTCTGGAGATAACTGAAGATCTGGCTGTGGGCCCAGACGTTCGACTAGAGCCATTGTCTTGAGGACAATGGCAGCTTGGAAAGGAAACTTGAACACTATGACATTGTGAAATATGTTTTTTTCCAGACCTTTAATGGAATAAAATGACCATTTGTTCTTTCCCATCTATTTCTGAAATGAACACTGTTATGTTCATCTTTTTATACAACTGACAAGTAATTCTCTGATGGCAGGACTTTCCACTTCTCTTGTTCACAAATTAATTGCTCCGAAGTAGTTAGATCTGAATACAAGGCATCATTTCAAACATTAGAATTTATGAAAGAGCTTAACTGATTATATTGCAGCCAAAGATGGGTCTGTCCTAATTTGTATATAATACATAGAGATGTGCAAGCTTCATTAGTCACCTCTTGTACAAACCTATAAATATTGTGGCTAATCCAATTTGAGACCCCACCAACTAATATAATGGTATCATTACAAATAAATGATGAAGGCAAGGAATTTTTCAGTAAGAAAAATTCTTAAGGCTCCCCTAAACCATCATTACAGCATTAATACATTGAGTGTAGTTTGCTGGCACTTGTATCTGAAATTCTTTTTTACTTTACCACTTATAAATTAATGATGAACTATTCTAAACCATTTCAAAGAAGCAGTCTATGAATACTTCTTCAAGAAAAAGGTTATGCATACTATAGGATTCCCTGATTGGTTGATCCTAGGACAGTCTGCCTGTTCTATCACTAAAGACTTATCAAGGGAAAAGGTCCAGATCTTAATTCAATCTGAAGAGTACAAGAAATAGCTGTTACCAAAATGTTTCAAGTATGTGAGCAGTGACCCATTGTTGTTGTTGTTTTTTACCTATTTCTTGTTCTAGTTGAAATCTTGCGGCATTTTATTATAAATGTAAATGTGAATTGTTATTGTTGTGTGTCTTAAAGTTATTTCGAAATGCTGATGATACTAAGGTACCCTATGATGGAGTTTTCTTGGCAAGGTTTGTTCATAGGGATGTTTGCTTTACCTTTTTCTGAAGTTGAGAGGGTTTGAATTGCCCAAGGTCATCCAGTGGCTGAGTGCTTAACCACTATGCCACCGTGGCACATACCTAAAATGTATCTACAGGGTTAGTCAAAATGAATAGGCCAATAAGAAAATTAATTTTAGACGAATGTATGTTTATTGTAACCAAACTACAGCTACGTATCGACAGATAAATTATCAAAGTTTTGTCTCACCTTCAGAGATGTTCGATATAGGCGCCCCGTGTGACACGGCAGACGTCCAAGCGATAGTCCAGTTCATTCCACATCCGTTGCAGCACATCCGACGTAATGGCATCGAATGCAGCACACGCGGTCGTCCTGTGGTTTTACCCTTGCATAAGCAGTCCGTCTCCTCAAATTGCTTTACCCACCTCGCAATGGAATGTCGATGAGGTGGTTCCTTGCCATACTTGGCTCGAAATTCTCTCTGGACCATAATTACTGACATTGTTTTAGCAAATGTCATCACACAAAACGCCTTCTCTTTGCCTGATTCCGCCATTTTGAAAACAGCGACTCCTAGCGACGCCTAGCGGCATTAACGTACATGTGTGTTGCTCAAAAAAAACTTTGATAGTTTATCTGTCGCTACGTAGCTGTGGTTTGGTTACAGTAAACATACATTCGGGTACAATTAATTTTCTTATTGGCCTATTCATTTTGACTAACCCTGTACTTAAAGCAATAACCAAGCTTTGATGCCAACAGAAGGATCACATACACAATAAAAGGAAAGAATGAGGGAACCAGACTTGAATAGAAGTCCCAAAGCCTATGAGTGGCCACCATCTCTTTTGTCCTCAATGAATGTGTTCCCAAGTGAGGTAGTGAGGAACCATAGTGAGCTCTGAAGATTTAGTCAGACATGTAAAAGAATATAGCCTTTCAAATAACATGGCCCCAAGACATGTGCAATATCATAAGTGTGAGTATAGGTGATTGTGTCTAGAAATAGACAGTGCTGAAGCAGGAGTATCATATACTCCTTGTAATATTAGTATCGATTTGTGTCAAAAAGCAAAATCAAAGTTATTGCCAGTCATTACTGATTGTATGATTAAGAAGTTCCTTAATAGCTACCAAGAAAACCAAGAAACTATCACTCCTTCCCCCCAGTATAATTTGTGCAATGATTTGTAGAGCTAAAAGGTAACCTCTCCATTACAAATTTCATTGTATCCATGAAATTAGCATCTATTATTAGGCCATATGGATTAGTCTGTGTTTGATGTCAGTGTTGCTTTTCTTAAGAATTAAATTAAACCCATATTGTACATGCTGATTAAATTGGTGCTGCTGATATGGCTTCTTAGTAAATTTATTGAAACAAATTATTCAGAGCAATGTAAACTGCAATAAAATGCACATTTTCAAAACAAAATGTTGGCATTAAAAGTTGCAATAAAAGACTAGTAAAATAACAACCCACCAACAGCCGTTCAAATTATTTCATGATCTATCACTGTAAAAGTAGCCATATGAACAATTAAATAACTGCTACAGTGGAAATTCTCTACAAAAATAAAAAAGATTTGAATGGCAGTGGTTGGGTTGTTATTTTATGACTGGGAAAGATAATGATTCTTTGGTAGTCTCTCTCTTGATTCTAGGGGAGGATTTGTTGACCAACTATGGAATAACAAGACCAGACAGAGAGGATAGAGTTAAACAAGGTCACTTTATTTGGCCTATAACTCTTTAAAAAAGAATTTAACCATAAGAAAAGCAAGAGGAGGGGTACACAAATATGGGATCAGCTGAGGCCAGGTGTCACCATTGACAACTTCCTCAGCCTTCCCTTGGATGAAACACCTGAGTTGAAAGGGCAATCCAATAATGGGTTGGTCTCTGGCCAGCTTTCTACTGAAGGCATGCAAGAGCCCAGGTCCATTTCAAGAACAAATTTCTTCCTGAGCTCTCCCCCCAGGACACAGTACCAAAATAGGCAATCCCAAAGACCAGACCTGCCCTTTACCAAAAGGGTGCCAAGGTATAGACCAAAACTCCCCTGTTATCTGCCATGCACAAGGATGAAACATTTGCTTACACCAGTGGTTCCCAACCTTTTTTAACCAGGGACCACTTTGACCAGGGAGCACTCTCCAACATTAGTACCAAAAGGGTTACGGATCAGTTTTTGGTCAACTTTAAATTCGGTTTGGTTATTTTGGGTGGTGATTCAGAAAACTGCATTGGATAGACCACATCAGTTTCTGATACAGAACATATGCCATCCAGTAGTCGCCATCTGCTCACCCCAGAAAACCATAGTTAATAAGCCTTGGCACTATAAGAGGGTTTTGCAAGACCACCCACTCTCATTGCAATGGTGTAATCATGGTGAGGCAGTGAACCATATTTTCGTTCTTCCAGACCACTGGTGGTCCACAGACCACAGGTTGTGAATAACTGGCTTATACCCTTTCCTTCATCAGGCCAGCTAATGCAGCCATCAGTGCAAAAAGAGCATGTTGCACACTTCTGACAAATCCATGCCAACAGCTCTGTAGAGCTCTGGCTATTGAAATACTTTAGTAGGATTTGATATAAAGTGGCCTAACCCCTACTGCAATGCATTCCAAACCTTCTGTTTACTTTGCATGTTGGAGATCCCTCAGCATATTTGATGAGGCAAAATAGCAGAGCATATAAGGATTATTCCTGGCCCTCTATGATGTATGACTTGGAGATTATGTAAAGCCTGCAGAATAAGAGACTTACTCTTTAGCAAGCCAAAGTCATTCCATATCATTCCTGGCCTTTCAGCCATGGAGGACATATTTCCAATAATAATAATCGTCATCATCTTTATTTATATACTGCTCTATCTCCCCTAGGGGACTCAGGGCGGTTTCCAAATAGCAAAACACCAACATACAAAGTATTGAAAACATAAGCATAGAATTATCAAAACAACTAAAATACATTAAAAACCAACCCCACCCAATTCTTTGTACAAAAATTACTGTTAGGGCAATAATTTCAAAATGGGCCTAGGTAAATTAAAAGGGCTGGATCCAGGACTGCATTTGTGGAGTGCTGGTAGTGACATGTTAATCTTTCCCTGAAGGATGCATCCTCACTGCTGAATTAATGTAGTTTACACCACTTTGACTACCATGACTCAATGCTATAGAATCCTGGGATCTGTATTTTGGTGAGACACTTGCACTCTTTGGTAAAGAAGGCTAAAGATGTTGTAAAACTCCCAGGATCTCATAACACTGGGCCATGGCAGTTAAAGTGACATCAAACTTCAACTGGGCTCCGGCCCAGTGTACTTGTCCGAACATATCTCCTTCTACGTCCCACCTTGGAGTTTAAGATCTTCCGGGGAGGCCCTGCTCTTGGCCCCACCTTTATCACAAGTGAGACTGGTGGGGACGAGGGACAGGGACTTCTATGTGGTGGCCCTTCGCCTGTGGAATGCACTCCAGGAGAAATTAGGTCATCAACATCCCTCCTCTCCTTCAGGAGGAAGTTAAAAACTTGGATTTGGGACCAGGCCTTCAGGTAAGCTGGCAGATGGACAAAAGACAATGACAACCAGAGTAGGAAAGGACAATGACAATGCTGGATGGATTATGGATTTATAAATTGGCGAACATTGACCACAAGATGATTTTATTACTGTTATTGTATTGATTTGATTGTTTTAACTAGCAATATGTGTTGATGTTAAATTGTAAATTGTATATTGTATATTGTGAATGGTTGGGCATTGAATTGTGCCTTTTGTAAGCCGCCCTGAGCCCCCCCCCCCCCAGGGGGTTGAGAAGGGCGGGGTAGAAGCACTCCAAAATAAATAAATAAATAAATAAATAAATTAGTTCTACAGTATTGATGCATCACAAACTGGATATGCAACCAGACAACTAAACAGAGAAAATTAGGCACATACACTATCCAATCAAGCATTAATAAAGCGGGATTCTTTTTAAGGCCATTTGAACTCAAGGAGACATTTTCTCTGCTTTTTCTTCTTCAGGTTTCCATTTCTTCTTTGTTAACAACCTTCATCAAAAGACTTGAACTGTCATCTATGCAATTTTAGCATCTTGTTAAACCACTATTAAAGGTGGCATCAAGAGTAAGCAAATGCATTGTTATATTCTGCTGAGAACAGAACATATGAAGCAGCATAAGATCTGGGGAAGTGATATAAATGTAAGATGCACAGATGCTGGAATCCAATGGATTCTTTCAGACTAAAGAAATAATTGAATTGTTAATAAGAGCAGAAATTGACTTTCTTGTCTTTATAAGGCTCAATGTTTTATAACAATGATTAAACTGCACTGAGAAATTCTGTTCTCATTAACTCTTAGTAAGTTGTTTGCATGTGCTGTACATTTTTTACTTACAAGAAAGATTTTTTAAAGTTCCTACTGAGCAACCAATCTCGGACCAAACTAAAATCATTGTATTAACTATTTGAATGTTGCCTATACAAAAATTATACTTTCAATATAGGAAACGAAATTTATGTGCAGAAAATTCCACTTTTGTGTAATATGCAGTAGTGTATGGAACAGTTGGCATATATGTGTGTGCTTTACACAAAATAAGCCTAACTACAAATATTCTCTTCTGCCTTGACACCCCCCCCCCCAACACACACACTTTTAATCTGAGAGTTGAATTTATGTGAATACTCTTTCTGTTCATACTTAAAACACATCAGCTTTCCTTATACTTCACCAAATACTGAATGTATTTGGTGAATACCTTCCTGTATTGAAATGAAATAGAAAGTATGTTCATGTAGAAACTTGTACACTAAACAATGGTTTGGAATTTATAGGTATAACCCAATCTTAATATAACCTAGTGTACAAAGTTCGCTTTTTGTTCACAATTTCATCTTCTTTTTCAGATAATTAAAATGTTTTTATCTAACCTTCACGAAGAATGTTTGTTTATTTGCTCTCAGATTTCAGTGTGCTAATTCAGACCATTGAATACTACTGAATAAAGATGGCATCCAGCTACAGCCTCACTAAATCCCCTATGCTTTATAGAGATGAGAGAAATCTACAGGCATGTAAAATCTCACTGCTATGCCATGACTGGAGTGTGGGGTTTGGATACAAAGGACTCACCTTATCCCAGGACTAAATCCCTTTTCAGCTCTGAAGCTCATTAACTTGTCGTAGGCATGAAACTAGGTGAAACCAATTCCTTGAGGAAGGAAACAAATGTAACAAAGCAAAGCCAAGGTATTAAATTACATGCCAAATTGTACACAGTGTATTACTGGGTATACAGTATGTGATTTCTTTAAGTAATTAAAAAAAAGAATCATGGGTGACTTATAAATATCTGGATATGGAAACCAAGAATTTTGGAAGTGATGGCTTTTTATCTGTGTTTATTTAATGCCATTCTTGGTTATGGGGGAGCCTTTTACAAAACATAATCTTGCTTGACATCTTCAACTGGTCTATCTCCAGCATGATCAAAAGAGAGAAGGGCAAAATAGACAGTGTGTACCGCTACTCTTGATTACTTCTCACATCACTGAGCAAATGAATCACAATTTTTCACACTAGAGGCTGCATTCAATATTGCCTTAAAGAATGACAGATGAATTTCAAAATTCACATGCACATACACACAGACATCTGCATAATATTTCCTTCGTTTGCCCACTGAGATACCAGAATTGACCCTTCAATTGGTCCTCATTGAGGTTACAGTTCTATTAGCACTGCTCACACCAGTTCCAAAAAAAGGATGCAAAAAAAAAGCAGGACTAATAGGGATTCTGTGAGTCACCTTGGTGGGGGCAGGGAGTCCTCAATACCCAGCAGTGCCAAATCTGGTCTGGGCAGGGACTCAACTGCCATCCCTTCCCCCTGTGTCATTGCTAGCTGCAGCAGTAAGAGGGTGACCAAGCTGATCCCAAGAGGGTCTTCTTCCTCCTCCTGTGTCACACAACTTTTTTTTTCTTCTAGCTGCCTTCATGAGTAATGCAATAGAGGAGGAAGAAGAAACCTGCAGGATCAAGTAGGTTGCCCTCATGAATCATGTGACACAAGAGGAAGAAGCCCTCAGGATTACATAGGTTTCCCTCTCACTGCTGTAGACAGCAGTGAAATGGGAAGAGGGGGCATAACGGGATAGGCATCCCACATCTCTGAGTCACATCAGATCAGAGAGAATATACCAGTTTAAATGTTGAGTAGAGACATGCATTCAGTTTTCAGAACACTTTCACCTACTTTCCAACAATATTTTAAAAATATTCATTTTAATACAAACAAAGCAATTCACAATCAAATTAATATACATTCAGTAACAGAAAAAGAAAAGGCAAAAATAAGAAAGGAAACCATAAAAAAGAAAAGAAATAAAATTCAACTAAAACTAAAACATATTACTAATACTACTAATAATAATTTCTACCACTTGGAGTACTATGTCCCGTTCTGGCCACCACAATATAGAAGGGCATCAACAAGCTGGAACATAGCCAGAGGAAAACAATCAAGATAGTAAAGGATATAGTAAAAAATCCTGGGAGAAAGTATTCAAAAATTGGATATGTTTAGTCAATTGACTTAAGTAAATATCAGAGATGCTAAGAAAGCCAGTTACTGGATTGTGAAGAGTGCTTGGTTTGCATTGAAAGCCCTCCATTGTCCCACTGTGTATTGGTCATTTTGATGGCTATGTTACATAATTTTTAAATCACAGTATTCTACCATATGCAGATATTGTGCATCATTTTATTTCCTGCACACATACCGTATATACTCAAGTATAAGCCGACCTAAATATAAGCCAAGACACCTAATTTTATCACAAAAATTCGGAAACCATATTGATTCGAGTATAAGTCGAGGGTGGGAAATGCATCAGCTACTGGTAAATTTCAAAACAAAAATAGATACTAATAAAATTACATTAATTGAGCATCAGGAAGTTAAATGTTTTTGAATATTTACATAAAACTGTAATTAAGATAAGACTGTCCAACTCTGAATAAACCATTACTCTAAACTTCTTTGATGTAAATGTGCTTACGTATCCTTCCAATAATAATAGAGTAAAATAATAAATGTAATAATAAAAATAATAAATAGTAAAATAATGTAAATGTAATAACAATAGAGTAAAATAATAAATGTAACAACAGCAGCAGCAGCAACAACAGGGTAAAATAATAAATAGACTTTACTTGAGAATAAGCCAAGGGGGCTTTTTCAGCCTAAAAAGAGCTGGAAAACTCACCTTATACTCGAGTATATCCAGTAAGTCCACTTGTGAGTATGTGATGCCTCAACAGGATTCTAGTAAACATTATAAAATAACATCTTTCAATATCCAAAGGGATGATAGAGTCAAAGAATTCTATAGTTTTTCAGAGGTTAGGGCCTGAGCTAATGGATTCAAATTACAATACAGTAAGAGTTGCTCAGCAAAGAAAAAAAATCCTTGGAAGATGATGGACTGTTCTTTTTCAAAGATTTTCAAATACAGGTTAGATCACCACCAGTTATTGATGCTTTGGCTGTGAATTCCAGCTCTAGCAGTGTTTGTAATAAAAGACCCTTGACCTCTTTCCATTTCTATGATTCTACAATTTTGAGGTCTCTCAGGAGATTGTATGGGTTTCCACAAGTGTTCAGTGATAATAAATCCTGACACTAGCTCAGTACTACTTAACAGTGGACTTAGACAGTATTTGTATAATTTTCATTCCTTGACTGTATTAGTAATGCATCAAATACAATATTATTCTGCTAATGTATTCTGCTAATAGTTGCCTCTAAATTAATACAGCAGATGACACTGAATATATTATTTCTCCAACATTATTCAGTAGTGAACTTTCATGTTACTTTAATGCTGCTGTAATATTGAATTTTTTCTTCAATTCACCACTATTTGTTTTCAAGTATCCATAACATCCTTCAATTACCATTTCATTATGATGGAAAGGATGTAACAGACCAGTGGCATAAAAGAAGACAGCTAAGAATACTTCAAAGAACAGCATCAAAACAGTATCAGCATGTTCACAACAAATACTGACAGTTGTTGAAAAATAAGGCAGCTGTTGACTCATGCCAGCAAATACCAAAGAAACTGAAGCTTTATCTCAACCTTATCATACAAGTATGTATAAAAATGTTTTAAGATATTTTGATTAAACCATAATGTCTTGCATCTCATTTATCTGATTAATCAGAGAGAAAAAAATATTGAATCAAATGTTCAATAGTGAGTGGACATGCAGGTAAATCCCAAAGGTTGAATATGTCAGCTCTAGTGGAGTAACAATGACATTAACATTAATAGTTTACTTGATAGTTAATCAGTAAAATATATGAGATGGGAGGCGAGATGGGCTAGAATTTCATTTCAGTTTGGTTTTGATCCAAATTTTACAAAAATTTCCATATGTGAGAAAGTGAAAATGAGATATTTCCCTTTAACTAGCAGTTTACCCCCATTGTAGTAAGTTTTAAAAAATAACTTGAAATACATATCAAATATTTCAACTTTACATGTTGACTTTTAATACCATGGATTAAGATCCTTCTCAACATAGACTGAGAGCATAGAATGCATGATGATAATATTTTAAAACCTAATTGCTCTGTTATACTTTTTTATTATCCAATCTCTTTCCTTTCATAGTAGGAATGAATGTTCTACAGGTTAGGACCTATAAAGGCATATCAAAAAAGGAAACTCAATAACAAAAAATATACTACTATCAATAAAGGAAATGAATTACACATTCAGAAAGTAAATGTAAATATAAGCAGAAATTTGAGAACTAAATAAAGATAATGTAAAGAAATACCTATTACATGTAATGTTATAGCTGTTGCAACCTTATAGCAGGTTGTAACATACAGAACCTGGAGGGAGAAAAAGTCACAGTGTATAATACAAGAGTAGAAGGGAAATTAATTAAAAACTCAGATTGAGAAAAACAAATCAGAAAACTGGTGGTAACAGGGATTTAAATAAGCAGAATTTATACATCATAGCTTGTATAAACTCATTATTTAACCTAAAACACTGTACTCCTAATTGTAGAATTCAGAATATAGAATTTCAGACCTCAAAGATGTACTAACTCCAGTCCAAACTGGATTTAGCCCTGAATATTTTCTATTTGTTTTTTTTTTTTTGTGTGTGTATATAACCTTAAAAGCCCTGTATGACATAGTTGCTGGTTATCCGAAGAACCATATGCGTCAATAACAGCCTGACCAAATTTTGATATTTCCTTTCTATCTTACCCTCCTTCACAAGTACATCTGGTGTGAACATGGAAGTGAGCCTTCTCAATGTCTAGAAAAGCTACTCTGGCGTCCTGTGTGATATGTCCTTCTTATGGCAGGCATGGGCTTTGGGTTTGTTTTGACAAACTTTTGGGAACTGATTCTTCATGAGAAAGGACTTTTAATAATGTGCTTTATTATCTGCTGATGATCTTTTGAAAAAAATAAGTAGGTATAGCAAGGAGTGGCAGATCACTATAGCTGCTCCAGCTCTCCACTGCAAAGAGAATTGCAGTGGTTCTTTGAGGTTCTTTCTTAACAACATAACAATGTCTCATATACAGTTGCTCATGAGAACACGTCATGAAAAAAATAGCATCAGAAGCAACAGAACAACATAGAAAGTTTAAAGGAAGCAGAGAGGGAGTTTTAGTGCCTTGGCAGTAGGCTTTGAGGATTCTTCCACTGCAGCCCAAATCTTTGATAATGTAGTTCATAGGAGAGGACTGGAACCAGCAACCAAGCTAGAACCAGTGCCAAGATGAGCTCACCAGCTCATCCCTTTGGAACCAAATGAAAACAAGGAAGAGGTGGGCCAGACATTCAAAGGAAAATTAGACAGGAACACTAGGACTTGGGCCATCGGGGCTTGATGAAGGCAATCTTAAAATATTTTTGTTAACCCTGGAATCAGGGCTATATCAAGGCAACCTCTTAACCTTTCCAGTTCTGAACCCAGTACTACTTAATGCCTAGCTTCTGCCAGTTCACTTCACAGGGACAACCCCAAGGCCAAGCCAGTCCTACTTGGCCATCCTGCAATAGGTTCCTGGGTTCACATACCTACCTTAAAAATTTGCAACTTTTCATTTAATCCTGCCCTCAATTCCTTAAATGTTCTATTTAAGGGGCCAGATTGAGTGATAACTTACCTAAACTGGGGGTGAAATCAATAAATACATACCATCAGCAAGGATACAATCCTGTGATGACCCGCTGACTTTAGATGCCATAGCCTGGAATAGTTTACTAGCTATAACAGTTCAGTATAGAGTCATCTCACCAAACTCTGAAGTGTCATACCACCCATCTGTGCCTAACCCTGCAGATAATGATCTCACATCTGCCCAATTGATTCTGCTGGCTATGATTGTGGTTTTCTGACTTCTGCAACATGACTTATATGTGAGAAGAAAATAAAAGTCATACAGCCCAGAAAACTCACAGCAACCCAAAAGTAATACACCTAACATTTATGGCATCCCAAAATTAATAAAAGGCTATAGTCGTTGTTTTATAATACCATTCAATGACCACCTCTATGGGGAAGAGACACAGATAATAACAATATGCTTTTCAATCCCAGTTCTCTCTGTGGTACTAAACTAGGGTTTCCAGCTTTTCTTTCTCTCAAACAAGGTCTTTGCTTTTAATAGGCAGAAAGACTATGTTGCCAATAGCTGTATTTATTTTTTCCACTCAGTTTTTAAAAAAATTACTTTGCAACTTTCTTGCAAATATTCTTCATAGTTAAGGCAGACAGTTCTTGAGAAAGCCTTTTTCATATAAAAGAAATAGCTGCAGGAAAGAGCACAACAGGCACATTACCCATCTCTGATATGAATTTTATAGCAAGAAACAGAACTGTCAGATCACTCTATTGGATGTCATCCACTTTCTACAGCTGGGTAATTAATATCTAAATACGCTCATATTTGTTCCTTAATTAAGTTGCCAGCTTGTCAAACCATTTTGCAAGTAGACAAAGTAGGGTTTTCTGTCTTTCATATCAGTATGCAGTGTTTTTGCTTCCAAAATACATGACCAAAATTCTAAAAAAAAAATGAGATGAGTTGCAGAGGAAGAAGAAGAAAAATGCTCAACTTTTGATGCTGTAGAAAAGACTCTTAGTCATGGTGTCAAAAACATCTATTCTGAAATTTAGAAATGAAATGAAAGACTGTCTGAGATGTAACTATATTCCATTTCACATCATGGGACATAACCACACTTTGAATTCTATCATTTATAAATGGCAACTTTACCAATTTTAACTGTCGGAAAATATAAGAACTTTTCTCATACTTGATCATAACAAATTGAATCAGTGTTGGCCAGTCTATGAACAGAAGGACTTGTTTTAGTTACAGGAGTCACCATGATGAAACACTGTCACTGTTGCTGCTGCTGCTGTTTGCTAGCCAGAAGCAGCTCCCTGGCAGAGCCTTTCTGATAATGTCACCCAGCCATGTGATCATGACAAGTGACATTACCAATATGCCGGAGAGCTGCTACTGGCTGGTGAAACTAGGATGGGTCTTTTTGTTGTCTGGGCACTGGATTGCCCCAGAATCCAGCCCAATTCAGCTGTCTACATGTCAAAACTACTGGGGATCACTCTGGAATAACCTGCAGTTCTTCTTATGATGAATTAACAACTGGAAACAGTACTTCTACTGTGGAACTGGCCATGCATCATGGATACTGCATGCAGCAGTTTCAAGATGAGTATTTTATTTAACCTTCATAAACTTGCTCTGATAGTTCAAGGTTTTTATGTTTGTTTTGTTCCTACTCCATACTGTATCTGGGGCACTTTTACAGTTGGCTAGAGTGGCAGGCAATGGGGGAGGGAGAAGAAGTTAAGAGTTTGGAATTCACCTTGGCACCCATTTTTGTGGGTAACATACAAAGGAATGTAACATGCAAAAGTATTTAAAATACACACAGTTTGACTCAGACTTGGATAACATAATTCGGGCAGAGTTCTGCTATTGATTTATAAATATTTGTGTTCCCCTATAGAAATATTTTTGTCCATAGCAGAGCTTCTATAAGTATATTGAGGTTTTGGAAGTTGTGCATATGGTGTCATTGCATAAACGTCGTAGATTTGGTTATGCAACATTACAATTTGCTAATTAGATCATATTACACAATTGCAATGTAACTATCAGTGCAAAGTTATGCTCCATTCCTTTAATATTGTATCTTACAGATGTGTTTCAAAAATACCCATGTCAATTTCCAGTGTTTCTTTCAGGGATGGAAAGTGCTTTCTTTCAAGAAGATAAAGTAGAGGGGAGGAAAAAAAGAGACAGAAGTGGGGGTAGAACTAGGGGAGTGGGTAGAGAAGCACAAATTAAATTACATTCATTACAGCATTTAACTGGTTTGACTTCATATTTTAAATGTTTTTGCAATACTGCAGGGTATGCACATGAAAAATTGCCTATAGGCTATTTAAGTCATCAGTCTCTTTATTTACAGCATTATGATCAACTCTAGGGCCACTGAAAAGTGAACAAGACATTAAATTATCATTTTTTTCCTCTTATTAAGAACACCTTTCCATTTTTGTGGATAAAGATACTGCACATCATAAGATTGCCTGGAGAACTTGGTAGATGCTTCATTGAACTCTTTCTGCATTGGTGAATCTTCAGACCAACTGATAGATAACAGTAAATTTATAGAAGATAAGTGCACTGCATACATGGCCTGAAAATGAAGAGGCCAAAAACAAATCTATACAATTACCACAATTTCTTATTGAAAGAAATGGGTTGCGGAGGTGGGGGGAGGCAATCACTGTCATAATCACATATTGTATGGAACTGAAACTAGCCTTTCTATATATACAAAAGCCATTTCATGTTGTACAACTTATTCACATGTTTCTACTGATATCTACCAGTGCACAGTTACAACAGAATAGTATTCAACAATATTTACTCCCTATTAAAGTCTATTTTTATGACTGCATAAATGTATAAATGTATGCACTACTGACATAAATAAATGACATAAATGTATACACTACTGTCAAAGCTAAGCTATCTGGATAACAAGGATTTTTAGTATACAATTTGGGTCAGTTTTAAATTTGATTATGATTAACAATTAATATAGAAAAGTTTACATATATGTATTATGTATTTATTTTGGATTTTTTTCATAGCATTATATTCTCAGGCCTCAATGTGGAGGGGGAAATAGCTGCAAGGGAGACTGCACTGCTGCAAGCATGGATGTCCCAAGACATTTTCCTACTGAAGGTGGAAGCTGACTAAACTGCTAGTTGAAACTCACTTAGTGATGGGATAATATCTTTGATCATATTAGACCAGTGTCAAGAACAAGTTGTGTAGCACACATAGCTCTGTCCTCCAAGAGTGGAGAATGACCAGGGGATTGAGTTCGAAGAGTGAGAGGTCCATTGCTACTGCCTGCAAGCATCTAGACCAGTGGTTCTCAACCTGTGGGTCCCCAGATGTTTTGGCCTTCAACTCCCAGACATCCTAGCAGCTGGAAAACTGGCTGGGATATCTTGGAATTGTAGGCCAAAACACGAGGGGACCCACAGGTTGAGTACTACTGAGCTAGACAGTCATCTCACTCTGCTTAATGGTTGGGCTGGCATGCCAAAAAACCTATTTCATACTGCTAAAAAATATAAGATTTTTTTTTAAAGAATCAAAGCATAGATAAGATACTACTTTAGAAGACTAGGATTCATTGAATATGACTGGCCATGCTGCTGGGTATTTCCAGGAATTGTAGTCCAAATAATTAATTTTTCCAAGTCTTAATTTAAATCCAACTTGAAATGTATTGGTGTGTGTGTGGGGGGAGGGGGGAATGGGAGATTGTTACTCATTCTGCTCCCCCCATTTTCTTTTTTTAAAAAGGACTGATGAACCTCATGTGAATATGAAAATCCATGAATGATCAAGTCCTATTGCATACAATGATAAAGTAAAATGATGCTCCATGTATAAAATGACAAAGTCAAGGTTTGCTTTTTGAATCCCCCGCCAAACCCTAGTTAGTTGAGTCTGTGGATGCAGAATCTGTGTATATGCAGGGTCAATTGTATAACCTTAAATATTAAAAGATAATAATGCAGCATCAACATTTGCAATCATAAAATACAGCTGTGGAAGCTTAAAGCACTAAAGGATAACCATAAAATCATATGAATTCTAAACTTGCATAATTGCACAATCATACAAAACTCAAATAACTGACAGAAATACAACTTTATAACATGGTAAACATACATCATTAAATCATACGATCTCAAAATATTAGAGGATTACATTAAGTGTCCAAGGCTATGTGGTTATATGGGTAAGTATGCCACTTGTTATTTCACAGGCAGAAAGAAGATACTATTCAAAAGTTGGTCAAATAGAGCTATGGTACAGTATTCTATTGTACTGTTATGCAGTAGAGTCTTGCTTATCCAACATACCTTGGCTAGCAGAATGTTGGATAAGCGAAAATGTTGGATAATAAGGAGAGATTAAGGAAAAACCTATTAAATGTCAAATTATGTAATGATTTTACAAATTAAGCACCAAAACATCAAGTTTTACAACAAATCAGGAGAAAAAGCTGTTCAATATCCGGTAACATTATGTAGTAATTACTGTATTTCCAAATTTTGCACCAAAACATAGCAATGTATTGAAAAGATCTACTACTGCTGTGCCCAACAGAAAAGGTCTGTGTCGGGTTGATTCTCACCCCTCCTGGCAGGCACCCAGTGTGCGGAGAGGCCTGCTGCATGTTGCTGCCTAGAGAAACAGCTGTGGATCAGAGCAGGAGGCAGACTGCATTCGATAATACAGAATGTTGGATGAGCGAATGTTGGATAAGCGAGACTCTACTGTACTACCAGTCATACAACAGACACTATGGCCGTGCATGGTTTCATTGCCCAAGAGGCAATCTAACTCCCTCTTTACTATTAATGATGACAGTAACAGCCTTCCTAAACCTGCCCACTGGCTATGCTGACACAACAAGTCTAGGACAATCTAGTTCACCTTTCTGTACCCTCATTGTTAATGCCACCATTTGCATAATGGAATTTATACCTATGCAAAGGAATCCAGGATTCCAGCCTCTGAAATAGGTAAAATGCATTTTATATTCACAATATCAATAGGTGCACTACCTGAAGGAAGGGAAGTATTCTCCAAATAACAGATGCAGAATTAGAATTCAAAAATATGCTGTTCAATAGCATGTCATGGAGTGAGTGTGTATATGTGTGTATAATATCATGACAATCTGGATCTCATATTTTTATATGTTGAAAGGGGGCACATTTATTGCTGAAATCAGTAATGGCATGAAAAGATATAAAGCTGCTGTCACTTGTAGAAATAGAAGGGTGTATACACACACACACCACTTTGTGTATGTTCAGCCTGTCTTCATCAAGATGACAGTCCCTGAGTTGTGCCCTTAAAGGCAATCAATGACAAAAACCATTTCTATAGTCTTTATGTGTGTGAGAGTGTGTAAGTTTTAATTCTAGGTCACCTTGTTTTCTACATTATTTACTTGATCTTTGTAAGCTGAAGCAACTAACATTTGGACTTAAGCCAGCTGATTGTATTGAGTTTGTATATCCTATGTGATAAGTTGGCACTAAGAAGGATTTTGATCTCTAATCTGGTTCAGAGTATTCTAAGACACACTGATTGTAGCCACAGGCAGTACATGCTCTAAATAAGATTGGAGAGCAAATTAAAATAAATAATGTTTCAGTAAATCGCATTGTCCTGGGTAAATGCACTTAGCAGTTTCATTTTCCCTTGCTGAGCTGGTTTCAAGGAAATTAGCAATCAATTTAGAGAGAGGGTTTTTTTGACGGAAGAATAATGCATCTGCTTTCACAGGTAAGCTAAGTATGTTAAAGCTGTGTAGCTTCTTTGTGTATTACAGCTGCACCAAAGCTCCTTAGATGGAGAGCTCAGAGGGAGGAAAACCAGAGCACTGTAAAAATATATCGCAATGTTTATTGCCAGGGGCGAAGCATGGTAAATTGGCTAAGGCTTTCTTAACAATCAGAGTTCACTTGAGTAAGGATGTTAGGCCTTTTGACTGCTCCAGCTCTTGCAACCAGACAATAACAACTTGGCATTGTTTGCTTTGCTGTAAGGAAGAAAGTGAAATAACGAATTAGGAAAGGAATACAGCAAAGCAGCAGGGTCCTATTTGATCCATTTATTGATATGATCTATCTGTTCATTATTCCAGTTTAGACTCGAGGGTGGCTTTTTGTTTCTCAGAAAGATTGGGAAGACTTCAAAAAACACGATACACATGCATATAGGCAGAAAATATCAAGAAAACGGATGCATATAGTTAAAGAATACTGGCCCAAGGAAACAAATTTAAAAAATAACTGGGACATCTCAGGTTAACAACCAGGTTAATCAAGTGGAATGTTAGAAACCCTTATCTAGGAAAAATGCTGTAGGGGTGTTTCTAATGTTTGTTCAGCTCTGAAAAGAAGATCAAATATATGGTGATGATTGTCATTAGAAGAATATACAAAGTCACTTTCAGAGGTTATGAAAGAATATATGGAGGGGAACACAAGGCTAGGACTGCAAGAATTACTTGCTGCCTCTCCCTCTTTCAGATCTATTCAAGGAGAAATTCTGTCCAAGCAGTTGTTTTGAATGTACCTGTTGGTCTCCTCTCTTTTGCACTCATCACCAGTCAGTGAAAACTGGAAGCAGCACATAGTTTCTGTGGACATATAGTAGTTGATTTGAGCCCCCTACTTGTCAGTGAATAAAAATAAAAATATAACTGACTTCAAATGAAACTATAAAACATAATACTGCTGCTCAAAGGAACACCTTAAACTGATAGAGATAACTTATTAAATGCTGTTTTCCATAATAATTTATGTTATATAATATACACAGTAGATATTCTAATCTGTTCTCAAGGTTGGTATTATTTTCACAAGGATCCTTCCTATCCTTCATTCATTCATACATACACATCCTTCATTCATTCATACATACACACATACATGATCCTTAATAAAATGAGATCCTTAATAAAATGAGAATCAACCTTTAGCAGCCACTGAAATAGAGCCATGAGCTAGATAAATAACTACCATCTAACAATTGTATTAGTAATTCCTAGGGTGTACAAAGTGGATGAAATTAAGAATCTTTCTTTAGGATCAAGAAAAGAAGGCAAGGCAATAAATACTAATCTTTATTTTTAATCTGGTTGCAACCATAAGTATATTGCTATTCGTATAAAGGATTTCTAAATATCTCCCTTCAAGTTAACCAGATAGCATTTGCTCTATGAAGTTATGAGCATGTCAATGCCTGAAGATAATATAGCCTTCTGTGATTCTTTTCCTGTGGATCTTGAGAACACAAGTCTTGAAAGACCATGGAATAAATCCACTGAGGACTTTATCAAAAATTTCTGAGGATAATTGCCTTTTTAGTGTGGGAATTTAAAATATCTGCATCCTAATTTCTTTAAAGTTCTTCATTGTTTGCATAGTTAGAGTATTTGGGCTTATTGCCTCAAATTGCCTTCTCCCAGAGGAAATGATATAGAAATGTTGATCAAGTTTCAAGGGTACATGTAAGTTACCAGTCGATTTTTGCTGAAACTCCTGGAAACTTCATTTACAGTGGTCAGGTCCTCTATGTCCCAGTACAATCATGGCTGTTATCTGTATACTTTGTATGACCAAGCTTCCAATGAAGAAGACTAATAAACATGAACTTGATACGGAACAGTAGGGCAACTTCCAGACAAGCTCTTGGTCGATAGTTGGTCTTCTCTTGCATAAACTTAAGTAACATAATAGTTGCTCTTTGCCAAATAATACTCTAATAGACTAAGCCCTGAGCAAACTCTGAGATGACTCCCTTTCTAATACAGTTAATGAAGATGTTGATAACTAAAAATATCAATATAACAAAAACCCAACCTGCATACAAAGAACTCCACTCTCCAATGCTAATCTTCCATCTTCTTCACAGTCAAATCAAAGGTTTCCCCTTGAAAAAACTTGCAGTTTTCTATCTTTGAATGTTCTTTAATATTGTTTCATTCAGTTAGACAGTGTCAATATTCTTACAGGTTGTCTCTTCTATATGTTTCTCAATCAAAGAATTAGAAAATTCCAGGCTAAAAAAACTGCAAGTTCTCATAAGCAGCAAAAAAAAAAAAGGTAGAAAAATGATGATGCAAAGATAAAAACCTTCATTTTGTATTATGCTTACAGTATTTTTTCTTTTCCTGGCAATGTTCCACACCTATGGTTAAGCAAAATCACAAATCTAAAAGGCTACATTTTAAAATTCCATTGTTAAAATATTTAAATGAAATTAATTACTTCATGCACTACCATCTTCCCCCCACAACCCCAGGTTAGACATGGTAAGTCCAAAAAAGTAGCTCTTCCCAAAACATCTTAGGAAATTACTGTTGAAATTTTCATGTGTTAAATTCTGCTCATTTTTTTCCTTCCCAGCATGTCTCATCTGAGAGTACTATAGTCTTAATTTAATATAAGGAATAATTTATTAGTTTCTACAACTATAAAAACAAGAAGGTACGGGTTTGTGACCTTTCAATTTTTAATTTTAATAGCATAATGTAAGCTTTATGTACTAAACTGAGAGGAAGAATAGTTCCAGGGCTAAAACATGTTGCTGATAACAAGAACTCCTCATATACAGAGCATGACTGCTAATATGGTAGATGGTAGCAAATTATTTAATATAATCTGATTTTATCATTAGTTTATTTTAATTTACTTCTTTTCATCATAAAACCTAAGTCCAGCTCTTGTGGTTCTATTCCAACCACATGGCAAAATCTGCTAGTCCTCCCCCTGCTCCATTTTCTATATACACACATGCACACATTGTCAATGTTAAATTAGTAAATTATAAGAAGAGAGAAAAATGTTACAATGAATGTATTAGATTATGCACTTATGATATGCTGAAAGCATGAAATATAGGCAAGTTACAGCAGTGAATAGTCATGGGACCTTAAATTTTAATAAACTGCAGTGGAAGGCAAAAATCTAGCAGATGTAAGAACTGATGAGAAGGAAGGTAAACTGCTGGTGGCATTCATTCGAAAGGCAAAAGCAATGTATGGATAAGAATATTTCTTCTTTTTTATTACTGAAATATTTCCTAAAGTGTCATCTAAACAACTGTTGTAGATGTTAAAGAAAAGGAAAAGGGATTTGTAACAATATGTGCCTGCACCTATGCTTCAAATTAATGCAAATGATTCTGTATGTTGGTATTATGTCTTATTACCAAATCTTAGCAAGTCTTCAATTATTTACAGCAAAGATCTGTTTCTTTCTATGAAGCTTATCAGATGCAGAGAATAAGCATCTTTTTCATGTTTTTCTACTTTGCCAGCACTGAATTCTCTGAAGCCCATCACATGGCACAGGGCTACATCTGGCAGGATTCTGTGGGGCTCAATGCTGGCAGCGTTGCAGCAGTGGAACCCAGAGGAGTCAGGTGAAGAACAGAAGTGGAACTGAAGAGGAAGTGGGAACAAATGAGGGAACGTCATGGAAAGGGAGACTATGGACCTGACGGCTCCCTCTGCTGTTCCACAATTGCCCCAGAATTTCCCCCGCTGTCCCCCACTTTATCCCGGCCCATTTGATAAGATCCTATGTTTCATGCTTATCCACTGTCCCATTGATGGAAAGCCCCAACTTGCAGAGTGTTCCAATATAGATTTCAGAAGTCATCCAGCTGGAGAACCTACATTAGTTTGTGGCTACCATTCTGGCACATTATCCTGGACACCATAGGGAAGATAAAAACACAGAACACAAGTGGAAAAAAAATGGCCATTGGGTACAGCTGAGAAATATTGTCATGGCATAAGGTCAGATCCAGGTATTGGTTTATTTGCCTGTAATGTGAAACATCCAGCCCACACACTTGGGGAGGGCACTACCCAACAAATGACAAACTGGAATCACATGGGAATAGTACTACTGTGTGATTCAATACCATTTAGGAGCGAGGCTAGTTTTTGGTCCCATAGCCAAGACTTACCACATTTGCGTGAAACTGAAGGTCCCTTAAGGCAGGAGTGTCAAACACATTTTCATAGAGAGCCACATAGCCTTATAGTTGTCTTCATAGGACTGTTGTATCCATGACAGAGAATCCATAGATACTAGGTCTGGGTAACAACGCAAAAATTTGTTTCTAAAATCGATTTGTATTTGGGGTTTTTTTTTGTTTCGATATTTAAAATAATTACAAAATTTTCCCTTAAAAAAGTTCGGTATTTACGAAATTTCGTTAATATTTACAAAACATTTTGTAAAGATGGCACCCTTTTTTTTCAATATTTTTTAAATATTTTTTAAATTTAATTATTAATTTAGTAGAATAGGGAGGAGAAATTATTATTAAGGAGGGAAGGCAGGCACTCACTCTGGCGGGCCCTCTCGCTCGCTGCTCATCCTCTCGCTCGCCGCTCGCCCTCTCGCTCGCCGCTCGCCCTCTCGCTCGCCCTCTCGCTCGCTGCTCGCCCTCTCGCTCGCCCTCTCGCTCGCCCTCTCGCTCGCCGCTCGCCCTCTCGCTCGCCGCTCGCCCTCTCGCTCGCCGCTCGCCCTCTCGCTCGCCGCTCGCCCTCTCGCTCGCCGCTCGCCCTCTCGCTCGCCGCTCGCCTTCTCGCTCGCCCTCTCGCTTGCCCTCTCGCTCGCCGCTCGCCCTCTCGCTCGCTGCTCGCCGCTCGCCCTCTTGCTCCCAGCAAGCATCGCCAGGCGACCATCTTACGTATTTCCGAAATGGACGGAAATACAAAATTTTTTGGCGCCTGCCGTTTCGATATTTAAAAACACTTCCGGGTTTAAAAATAAGTTTTGTAATCGTTTTGTAATTGCTAAAATTAACGAATATTTAACGAATTACAAAATTAACGAACGAAACCGCCCAGGCCTAATAGATACAGAGGGCCAACTATAATAATTTTCATAATGGTTGGTGCTCTTTACTTTTTAGCCAGATTTTTTGAACAACTCTCACCACTTTATATTATCTGCCATGCAGGGTGAGGATAATGGGAATTGCAACTCAACAGCACTTGTGACTCTGAGGTTAAAGAAAGGACACTTTAAAGTCAGATATCATGTTCACAAGCCTTGTATATAAATCCACACTCCACTATCCTGACTAAACAGAACAAATTGTAGCCTTCCAGATGTGACTGTATGAAAACTCCTATCAGTTCTAGCCATAATATCTAATGATGAGGAATGCAGGAGCTGTAATTTAGCAGCCGGAGGGCCACATAAAAGGACATGGTGGACTAGGTTTGGCCTGTGGGCTTTGAGTTTGACACTTGTGCCTTAAGGAAATCCTTGATGAAGAATAGAGGTTATTATAGACCATCAATTCCTCAAAAACTGGATTTTATAGTGTAGATGCACCCTACACTTCACATCACTACCATGTATTTGTTTGAAATAAAAACCTAAAGGAAAGTGGCAGCTAAAATTCATCACAACAAATATGTTTCAATATGTAGTAATTTAAATCAGTTAATTTAAGAGGTAAGCACTCAATATGCTTGGATGGGAAAATATATTTTCTTTCATATGCACCTTTATTTAAATCTCATTTTTTCCTATCAAATTATTGAAGAAGAAGAAATAATTATGATGAAGTTTTTTAAAAAACAACAACAATGAACCAAAATTAAAATCTCAAATGTCGCTAACTGGGATAAGCGGAATAGAATTAAATGGGACTTACTTCTAACAGGCATGCATATTGTGTCTTTTCTGTCAAGAGCTGAAGGAGTTTGCATGCCAATAAAGGCAATCTAATTTGTAGCATATTTTAGACTGTGCCAATGAAGGGCAGCTTGCAAATGTGCATCTGATGTCAATTTATGAATATCGTAAGAATCAGTGAACAAATCATTTTATATTCAAGCTTTGTGTACAATATCACATGAAAAAAGTTAATTCAAGTGTTATGGTGTTGCTATGGCAGTTAAAGTGGAATGATAATGCTCTAATTGTGTCGTGTGAAAGACACCTGATTTTCCACATTTATATTGAGAGAAAACAGTGAAAGAGAAGCAAGAGTTGAGCATTACCTGAAAAAAAGAGAAATAATATCTAGAGAGTTTGAAAACATATTAAGGATACATTTGGTTAAGATTAATTGTTTTTTTTAATAAACCTCATACCAAAATATGATTTCCTCTCTTGCAGAAACCTGAAATCTAGCTTAAAATCAGAATGTTTTCTCTGCCATAGTGCTCTTAGTAATCCATACCAAAAGATATAAATGGTATTAATTAAAATATAAGCAATGTGTTCTGCCTCCTTCAGGTTGTGATTATTATTGTTGTCATTTACCAAGGCAGTCAGAGAAGTCTAAGAGTAGGAAGCAAAAAAAGGTGAAATATCTCATCAGTAGATAATATTTCTTCCAGTCACAACTTCCCTAAAGCAAACTCCCTATGATTTCCACAATAAAAGACAATTTGTACTCAACTGTCAGGCTCATGCTATGAGGCTAACAGAGAAAAAACAAAACACAAAAGCTTTAAACACAGCTTGCATACAAAAAAATTTTGAGACACCACGAGGTTAACTAGGACCAAATATGAAATCAAATGCAACCTTCCTTTGTTCTTTTCTTGGAATCAAATAGTACAACAGCAAAGGCCCAGATTTAATAATTTGATGTACAAGTTTGATCGTACATTCTCCTTTTCATTTCTCAACCACCCAATGAGTGTAGAAAAAAAAGACTCCATCTTATTTCTTATTTAGTTTTTTATCATTTATTAATTAAGCACTTTATTTTTTACTTATTCATTCATTCATTTACTTATTAAACAAATATTTCTTTCTCTCTTCTTCAATAATGTGTAGCATGTTGTGTTGTCCATCTACATGACTCACATGTGCCTGATTCAATTTCTCATACTTCCCTTTTTGTACATGTCCAACTCATGATTTTGCAGCAACACACAATCATCTCCTAAATTAACACAAGTCTGAAAACCAACCAATTGCACATATTGAATCCATGTTTTAATTGAAATACAGTGATGGTCCTTAGTCAGCCCACAGCTTGGAAATGCTAGTGCTGAATGCTTAATTTAAATTTGACCAGTTGGACACTGTAAAGTGAATTCATTATTTGAACTGTTAGTTACATGTGAGACATAACTTTTATTTTTAAAAAAACATTCAGACATTGCTAAAATGGTCTGAAATAGACAGTTTACCTAATTAACCCCAAAGTAACAAATTAAAATAATGCATAAAGTTAAACATTTATAAACTGTTAGTGATGTTAATGCTAAATTATTAAAACAACTACTTATAAAATCATTGTTCAAATTATCATAATTTATGTGAAATCAATTAATTTTCATAAATTAATTCCTTGCTGTGAGTTAACAAAAATTCATCCTCAATGTCTTGTGCAGAGGATCATAAACTTGATATGGTTACATATCATGTATGACGTTTGAATTTCCACCATGAAATAAAGAGATCAGACACAAAACATGGCGCTAAAGGGCCATTTCCAAACCTATTTATTTATTAGAACATCTGTGAGAACCTGTAAACTGTGTTAACCCGTCAAGGAAAAGAACTTGTAAGAGAAAACAATTTGTTGTCAGCCATCTGGGGGAAATGTCCTTCGGCCAGATGTCACTTCTGTTGACCACCTCCAAGGACCATCCTTGTACCAGCAACAAGATCCTGAGGGGTACCCCAAGTTATTTGGCTGCGCACATTGGCCAATTTTAAGTGGAAGACCATCTTCAAGACACTCCCTCCCAAGCATCAAATTATTTTTTAAGAGTGAGAAGCTCTAATTCCATCTCCAAGGGGAACCCCATTTATAACATCTTGAGCCACAAAACCTAGAGGGACTACAAAGTGAAGGAAAGTACTAGAGGGGTGGACTAATCTTAAATAGGCTCAACTCCACCCCTTGCCATGTGACTGGGGCCAGTGAAACCAACTGGTCCCAACCAAAACTGGTCTCCTTCATGGGGGGCTTCAACTGCCTCCACCTGTGCGTCATGGGCTTGCCCTTCGGCTATGGATGGGGTTAATTATACACTTGGCAAATAGGCATAATTCTATTTATATCAGGGGTGTCAAAAGCCATATCATCCTAATGGTTGTGTTCAAAGAGCTGGTCATAATTGTAAGACTGTAAAATGTAACTGGTATGTTGCCCTGGCACTGAAAGCCTTGCAGGGCACACAAAAAATGATGCGGTGGGTCAGATTTAGCATATGGGTTTTATGTTTGACATGTGTAATTTATCCAATAAAGATTTAGTTTTTTAAATCCTTATATGTTTCTTTTCCTAAACATTATTTCTTTGAAACATTATTTCTTTGCATAAACAGTAATACAAAGCCCATTTTTAATATATATATATATATATATATATATGTACAGAATAGATAGATAGATAAATATCAAAAGAACATTTTCTGTATTTCTTTTGGTTCAATAGGAATACAGAAAACTTTCATTATATATATATTCCTTACATATGTAAAAATGGGTTTTGTATTACTGTTTATTAGGCTTGTTTGATCAAGGAAAAAAATGGTTCAAAACCCGTTTCGGATCTAGGGGGCGCTGGCAATTCAGTTTGGAAATGATTTCTGAAATTTCCCAGAAATTTTTTTTTGGAATTTTCAGAAATTTATTTCTTTATTTATTATTTATTTATTATTTGCACTTGTTAACCGCCACTCTCAGCCCGAAGGCGACTCGTGGCGGTGTACAGAACATAGAACATAAAGACAACAGTTACAGTAAATCAGGACCATAACACACATCTTACTAACACACAGCTAATTAACTAAAAATCCGCTTCGTCTTGTTTGGGTCATAATCAATCTCGTAGTCATAGTCCATTTCGGTGGTCATTCTAAAACATAGCACTTAATTGAAGGCCTTTTCGAAGAGCCAGGTTTTCAGGCCCTTGCGGAAGGCCATGAGGGAGGGCGCCTGTCTAATTTCAGCAGGGAGGGAGTTCCACAGCCGGGGGGCCACCACCGAGAAATCTCCGAATTGCTTCGTTAATGGCGGGCACGATTGTGCAATATGCAAAAAACTGCAAATGGAACAAGGAAAACTTCTGGAAACTCCCTTTCCCTCATTTTTTGACCAGTACTGACAAAACTTGCCACAGTGAACAGAAATTTTGAACAGATAAAATCAGATTTGTAGTTTCCACAAGCAAAGTGTGTCTCCTAAAGCAGGGACGCCTCAAGGCAAGTAGTGTTGGGTGGTTCACAAAGGCAATTTTGAACAGATAAAAGCAGATTTCTATCTCCCACAAGCAAAAAAGTACAAAAAAGTACAAAAAAGTAGTTTGCAACCCCAAGCAGCGATATTATTATTAGAAATTATTATTACAAATTATTTGAAATTGTTAGCAGATAAGGGGATTTGGGAAGTCCAAAGGGACTTTCTGGGATCCCAAAATCCAAGGTCTCTAGAAAGTTTAATTCAACTGGCAGACAGTGGCAGGCAAGAGAACACTTCTCCCAGTTGCCCTTTTGTGCTGTCCTGCCCTGCCCTTCTTCCCTCCCCAAGCAAGCCTCGCAGGCAACGGGCCTGCTACCAGCCATTCTCTTCTCCCCAATTTGTTGTTCCCTTCCTTCAAGATCGCTTCACAAAGGAATTTAATCTGAATTTAATCTGAATTCTGAGGATTCCGAACAGACCTAATCATGCCTGCTGTTTATGCAAATATATAATGTGTCTTTTCAGTTCAATGAAAGGAGCTGCAGTGATGCAATGGGTTAAACTGTGAGATGGGATGAGCTCCTGTCTGTCAGCTCCAGCTTCCCATGTGGGGACAAGAGAGAAGCCTCCCACAGGATGGTAACACATCTGGGCATCCCCTGGGCAACATCTCTGCAGATGGCCAATTCTCTTACACCACAAGTGACTTGCAGTTTCTCAAGTCGCTTCTGACACAATAAAAAAAATGTTCAGTGGGAATTCCTCCTAGATATATCTGCTTACAATTGCATTCTTTATAAGATTAACAGGTAAACATGTGAACTCTGAATAAATATAGAGGTTGTACAGTATTAAAAACAGAATTGTTCATTTTTAAAAAACACAAGAAGGTAGAGTCATTCAAGTATTCCAATAGAGCATGACCTTTCAATGGCTTTAAACCTTAGGTTAATGAAATGTGAGATTTTTTAGTTCTTCTTAGCTGTGATGCTCAATAAATATAAACAGTTTTCAAGATGAACAGAAGCTTGCATTTATGTGGATGTGATAGCTCTTTATAGAAATTTTCAAAGTTGGGATACAACTGGCCCCAATAGAAGCCATCTATATTCAAATTTTAATGTGAAGGCTGCTCACACAGATGAAAATGTCCTGTAGTTGATTTGACAGAACTGGTATCATGCCCTGTGTGCTTTAAAATTAGAAATGTTCCTATGATGACCTGTAGAATCTCTCTATCTATCATCTATCTATATTCAAAATTTAGGCCATAACACAGAGCTTTCCAAACTGTGCCACAACACTTTAGTGTGTCAGCTGCAGTGTGTAGGTGAATCGCAGGAACACGAGAAACCTCTGAATCTATGTGAGTCTATGTGAAATAAGCAATAAATCATATATTTTAAAAAGTACAAAATGGATGTTTTTTTTAATGAGCCATGTTGTATCCCCATAAATTTTGTTGTTACAATTTCATGTACGTGTCCATACCTCTTATAAAGGTTAGTTTAACCTCTGGTTTGCTAGTAAAACTAAACTAACCTTACTGTGTCACAAGATGATGCATGTTTGGAAAGCTCTGCCATAACACCATGCTTATTTATTTAAACCAGAATTGACCCTAGATACACAGAACCCATTAAGTGTTGTGTATTGAGTGATAATAAACCCTTATTGTTGACAGAAGCTGGAGCTGACCTGAAGGCACATAATCACAACAAATCTATTGATACGTTTGCTTCTTTAGTGGTTGTGTTTTGATTCCATTTCATATAAAGTAGTGGCAGATTTTTTTTAAAAAAAGGAATAAATGGGGCATATATTCCTGCTATTATATTTGAAAATGCCCTAAACCTTATTGGAAATATGTCATAGGCCAGTAGAAAAACAGAGATGCTTCTTAAAGGTTGTAAACTGTGTACGGAATTCAGTGCCCAGAGAGACCTGCATAACATTGCTATCATTTTAGCACCAAGCAAAATCAGTTGGCATTTTCCTGAATATTCAAATGCATTTAATGTTTATTTTATTATGTTATTTGTTTATTTGCTTGCTTTTGACATTTTAAACTGCTCCAAATGTTCTGTTGATGGTTGGAATACAAATCTATAAGATTGAGCAAATGCATAATTTGCTTCACTGGTGCAAACAAGCTAGGTTTGACTGTGTGTTACAACTATCTGGTAGTTAAATCACATATCCTTTCTCTTGTTCCTCATAGACATGGTGTACAAATTCAGTCCCTCACTAAATATTTTAAAACAGCAAGTTTAAGTGATGGTGAACATTTCTAATATCTTTCTCAGGAGAGAAACATGTTTCTCTTGAAAATGTATGCATTTCTACATTTTTTGTGGACATGTTTTTGTCCATTAGTGCACACATTCCATTCTAAAAGGAATAAATTAAAATAATGTATTGCAAGATACACAAAAATAGCTTTTATAAGACTAGCAATTTTAGCATTGTTAAAAAACCAATTCCCCTTTGTCATTAAGCATTTATCTCCTCTTTTATATCAAATGCATTATTTATTGTGTCTGAACAAGTTTTGGGTAATGATGAATTGGATTTGCCATATTTCTTGTTTTGCAAATAGCTATATCATCCATATTTATTTGTAATGAGAGCAAAACATTTGTCAGTTATTTGAAATGATCATATATATGATTTGATTCTAATTTCTTTCCATATAAAAGTGGGCTCCACATTCAGTCTTATGTTGGAAAAGGTCAGAATGTATCATTTGCCACATAAGGAAAAAAAATCTTAACGTTAGCTGGAGACTCCATTCAATTTTGGTTCTTTCCATCACATTTTTTCATTGTTTCTCAGAAACAATATCTTAAACAATTCTCCATTGAGAGCATCATTACTCCTGTTTGATATTCTACTACATTGGATTTACTATATGAAAAGAACACACTGGATATGAACCCAATAATGTTAAAGACACTTTTGAGTGCCGCAATACCATATCTCTGGTAGATCAGGAATACATCACACAGAAAGGAGAAATAGCAACCCACTGTATATGAGGATGTATGTAAGAGCTAAGACAAGAGAATAAGGATAAAAATCTTCAATACATTTATTTTTGAAGGTAACAATGAGTGATCTAAGCAAGTTATCTCCCACGGCAAGACAGTCTTTGAAAACTCATTTTCAAAGTTTATTCACAGTTCAGAGTTAATTCTGAGCAAAATTCACAACATGCATAGGAAAAAGCATTTTATGCACATATTACAACTTTTTGTGCTTGGAAAATAATATTTCATTGCATAAATATTAATTCTTATGCACAACATTAAGGAGCCCCTGGTTGTGCAGTGGGTTAAACCACTGAGCTGGTGAACTTGCTGACTGAAAGGTCACCAATTCAAATCCAGAAAGCAAGGTGAGCTCCCACTGTTAGCCCCAGCTTCTGCCAACCTAGCAGTTCAAAAACATGCAAATGTGAGTAGATCAATAAGTACCACTCCGGTTGGAAGGTAAAACAGCACTCCATGCAGTCATGCCGGCCACATGACCTTGGAGGTGTCTACAGACAATGCCCGCTCTTCGGCTTAGAAAGTGAGCTGGACATCAACCCCCAGAGTCAGACATGACTTGATTTAATGCCACGTGAAAACTTTTACCTTTACCTATGCACAACATGCCATTTTCTATGCTAATCAACCATGTGCAAATTTTGTGTGAAACAAACCCAATTGCAGCAACCCCCCCCCCCCTAGTTTTGTGAATGAATTGATATGATTTATGCATTGAAATATCGCTTTTCATGAAGAAAATGTTCTTTCTTGTCCAAGGGGTGGGGTGGGGGAGGGGAGAGTACATATGAATTCTGTGTAGTTCCAAAAGGCAAAAAAAAAAAAAAATCTCATCAGCCTAGATTTCTTTTTGCCAAGAGTTTTCAATACCAAAAACATGTTTTGGACAACTTTTGAAATATTTCCAAATATCATTTACATCCTAAGGAAGGGAGAAATAGATAAAGAAATCTGCAAGGTATAACAGCATAATCAGTAGGTTCCTGCACTTGCTCATAAAAGAGATTTTTCTTCCTAAGTATACATGGTTAATTAGTCCCTAGAAGACCATAAAAGGGGCATGGCCTTATGTTTTTCTGCAGGAAGTCATCTTGTTTCCAAGCTATCAGAAAAGTACTGTATAAGAGGAAACACACATAATATTGTAAGGAAGCATTTGCATGAGATCCCAATTGTTATTAGCTGCTAAGCTGACTCTGACTTATGCTAACCCTTCTAATGGGAAACCTCAAAGTTACCCTTTCATAAATAGTCCTGCACAGGTTTTACAGATGCAGAATTGTAGCTTCCCTGCCTTACAGTCTTCCTCTTTTTCTATTGTTTTCTATCTTTCTAAACATTATTAACCTTTCTAGTGATTCATTTCTTCTTATGATATGGTTAAATTACAACACACTCTGTCTAGTCATCTTGCTTTCTAGGGATTGCCAAGGATCGACTTGTTCTTGGACTTATTCACTCATCTTTTCAGCTGTCTATGGCGCTATAAAGTGGAGTCCATGACATGCAAGTGAGGAGAAGAGCACACCCCAAACCACTTAATATAATGCAGTCTGAGCCCTGCCATATGCACAACGAGGGCCTTCTTACAGTGACACAAGAGGCACTCAAAATGACCAACTTCTGGTCAAAGGAAATTTAGTATCATGCCAAGTTTTTAATTTGGTTTGTGATTTTTCTATACATTATAAAAGCATTCTCAATTTTCATCTGACATGATACTTAAATAAAAAGCTGTCTATGATATCAGTAGAAATCTTCTTGAGCATCACATTTGAAATGACTTGATTTTCTTCCTATCTGACTTCTTCACTGTCCAGCTTTCCCCCCATACATAGAAATTGGGGAAAATGATGGACAATCCTAACTGTAGTATGCAATGATTTATCTTTAAGCTCCAAGATGTGATCTGGTTCATTCATAGTTACCCTTCCAAGACCAGGTCTTCTTCTGAGTTCTTGATTGCAGACTATATTTCAATGAATGACATAGCCAAAGACATTAGGACAATAGTCTGACCACTTTTATCACCACAGATGCTTAGACTATTCCCCTTAATGGAATCCAATCAAACTTCACTGAAAAGAAAACTAGTAGGTTGCCAGTCTCAACCTTAAATCATGATTGCTCATTAAGAAGGAGGCTCACTAACAACAAATTGTTGTTCTACTTAAAACTTTGTTATACCACCTTTCATCTTATCAAGGACCACAAATCCATTTTATATACTGAGACAAACAATTCAACAATAATGGGATAAAACCACATACCCCATAGCAGAAGGAGCTAAGTTTAAAGAAATCACTAAAAGGTAAAGAGAATAAAACTGCTAAAATTGCATTGTTTCATGCCATTCTATCTCCCTCTAACCACATGAGAATCAAGAAAATCTCAAGAAAGAACTAAGACGTTGGACAGATAGCTCCATAAACTAAAACAAAAAAACATATGAATTGAGTACTCTAGCTTTTGCTAGAGTTTGATACATCAACAAGGAAGTAGGGTTAAATATACATTTGTGTAATAAATCCACATACATATGAACTCAAAATCTAGTTTTATCAAACGATATTGAAAGTGCTCTCCAGTTATTTCAAAGTAGTGGAAAGCAAAATTTAATAAAGTATACTGTACAACCCTTGTATCTGTGGGAGAATATCTTCCAAGACATATGTTGCCCCCCCTCCCCAAGATGGAATGGATTTATGAAACTATGGAGAAGAGTGAACCATATTTTTTATGCTACTTGGGCTGGAAGCGTACCATAGAATACCAGAGGAGAAACTAGAGGGGCCCACAAATACTTCTGGGAGGGATGATTATTTGAAATATAGTTAAGCAAAACCATGAATATTGAATCATTTGATAGGAGGGTCATACTGTTTTGAAATTAAATTACCCCTTCTGAATTCATAGAATTCTCTCATATGCTTAAAACTACAACTCTAGAGAGACTTACTTGGGAGTAGATCCCAATAGGTTTTACTTCTATGTCAACACTGTAAAGCTGAGTTGTTAGTCATTACAAAAAGCATTTTGCAAATTCTATCTGCATATTAAAAGGGCTGCATAAAGTGGATATTATAGTATATTTCTTCTTGTTTATTTTTCCCCTCCCCAAAGTTCACTACTGAGTCTCATATTAGCTACAGGATTACAAAACCTAATCACTGTTGCAATACATCCTGGCTTAATTTTTTTTGTTTACATGCATTGTTAGCCCCAGTTTTAAAACTAACTATGTAGATCTCATTCATATGAATTGAAAACACAATGACAGTAAATCCATCACTGTTCCCTTTGTGGTTTCACTTGCTTTTGGTTATCAAATATTGCTTTCATATCACCATGTTGTATTAAGCCACCATGACATGTGGATTAAAAATGAATTGCTACAAAATGCCAGGATTTCCAACTTTGAACAGAATTAAATGGAATGCTATGATTGAAGCCTTTTCCTTGGTGCTTAATATAAAACCTAAATACACACTAATCTATTTTGACACAAGACCACAAAACAGGATCTAAAACATGATTTAAAAAAATGGATTGACAACCCATCTCACTCACAGTTGGATCCAAGGTGATTTTAAATTTAAATACATGGAATGCCAAGGAAGAGGGCAATAGAAAATAAACATGCAGACTGCTGCTATGGAAGGCAACACCAGAGATTATGGAACGTATGATGGTAAAATCATTAGAAACTTTTATGGCAATCTTGGAAAACAGTTAGGAAGAACATGGTCCACTAGCCACAGTGGTAATTCCTAGAATTGTTGTTCAAAAAGGTAATTTCTCCAAACTCTAATTATTTGTCACTGAAGTGGTAAATATGTAAAGAGAGAGAGATGGAGAGAGAGGGGGGGAGGGAGAGGGAGAGGATATTTGGTCTATTAAGTTTCATTAATCATCATCATCATCTTTATTTATACCCCGCCACCATCTCCCCGATGGGGACTCAGAGTGGCTTACATGGGGCCAAGCCCAGACAACATATTACAGCAAAAATAAAACCAAAACATAAGCAACAAGCAACAGCATCAAATTACATTAACAAAAAAGAAAGAAAACATATGATTGCAGTAACAAAATAACATACAATAACACAATTGCAATGA
Organism: Anolis sagrei; assembly: GCF_037176765.1. Taxonomy (NCBI): domain Eukaryota; kingdom Metazoa; phylum Chordata; class Lepidosauria; order Squamata; family Anolidae; genus Anolis; species Anolis sagrei. Next base: position 121,802,409 of record NC_090025.1, on the reverse strand, counting down.
CAATGGGCGAGCCACATGTACAAAATAAAATGTTAAAAACATGAATGAGATAAGAATAGGAGCAAGTTATTTGCAGAGAGCACATAAAGAAACACAGGGTTTGAAACTAAACTTCCCATTTGGGGGGGGGGGGGAGCGAAGGAAGGAATGGTCCAGATATAATGTGTACAGAAGTGGGGTCTGGTTCTTCTACCTTGCTCATAAGAGACAATATACAACAGAGCTTCCTTAAAAGACCTACATGCTGTGAATCCATGCATGCATGCACACGCACAAACACAGAAAACTCCTTACACAACCAGGGCTTTCTGATTGGCATCACACTGGAATAAATCCTTTGGATCTATGCCTACCCACTAAGTCACATTTGGAGGGGGATGATCATAACACAAGGGAATGCATCTTCTCATATCCAGCACCTGGGATCACCTGGGAACAGACGCCGTGCCACGTGGGACACACTAACTCTGATAGTTCCTTCTGCTTCTGCTTTTTTACTCAAAGTGCCAGAGGCAAAAGGCACACACCTGAGATGGCTTTGCATCAGCATTACTGTCTCTCAGAAACAAGGCTGCTATTTAGGGCAAACACTCAATCTTCACAAATCCACATGCTCACCAGGCTTAATAATTTTGATATCCCACCAGAAGTAGTAGGCTCGCTTTGGAAGGTGCACTTTCAACACACAAAAAGACTAGCCTTTGCATCTGGTCTAGGTCTTGTGAAGACTGTTTAGTTTTTAAACATACAAATCCATGTGAAGAAGACAAACTTAAAATAATATATCTATCTGCTGCGAACTTACATAATTTTTTCAATCCGATTGTATCCTCCTTAAAAGTTTTGATTGTTTTATATAATTTAAGTTGGTTAAACTTGTAACCCTGTTATTATATGATATAGGGCAGGAAACAAATAAATGAATGGATCCTAAACACATTTAAGAAGGAACTAATTAAACATATTCCTTTTAAAAAGTAATTACCCCAATGAATTGTAGGAAAAAGAAAGCAATTCTCATAAGTCTGAATGAAAAAGGAATTATACTGAAAATTATAATATGTATATAACAGTGGATGGCAAGAAATAGAAAGCAATCCTCCTAAGTATAAATAAGACAAAATTATGCTGAAATATATTATTTCATATATTATATAAGCACAGATCATTCTTATGACCTCTAATTTATTCAGATGCTATAAATTCAATAGGGTCAAATAAACATGGCTTTCCATAATTATCTATTCTTGTACTTCTCCATGGTCATGCAGGCACTTCTGCTGATGACAGCATGCAGCACCCTCAAAAACAAGGAACTTCCACAGAGTTCTGTGGCCATTTAGCAGTACTGACCACAATGACACAGGGTCAATATGTCACCTTTTCCATACAATGATGAGCATATAGAAAAGGGAATGGCCTGTGTGGAGAGAAGGCCAGTTTGCATTGGACCTTTCCTGTTGTCCATACTGTCCCAAGCAAACTCCAGATCACCCCCCCCCCAACTTTCTTAGCATGAGGCTAAATGGGGTTAATGCTGTGACAAGCACTGGAGGTGACAGAACATCATAGTGACAGCCAAAAATGACTGCATGATGAGTACAGGCTATTAATCCCTTGTAGATGAGCTCTGACATTATTCATATGAAGAGAAATTGGTTGAAATGGCCCCAATTCCCACTTCTCAAATATCATGGCATCTCATAAGATTGTTATAAGGTTGTTAACCCTGTAGTCTTACAAATCATTTTTGCAGCATACTGTGTAGACCTGGCTATCCTTTTGATTCCACAACCCCTTCTATCCTTCCCTTTTATTGTGGTTGGTTGTTTTCTTCAAGCCATTTCTGACATATGGCAACTCTAAGGTAACCTTTCATAGGGTTTTCTGGGACTGGCGATCACATGCCATGGGGGGGGGGGGGAGCATAAATTACTGTGGCGCTATGTCCCACTGTGTTAGAAAACTAATCATATTACTTCTCAGGACTCATCATACATTGTTGTTTTTTGTCTTTACTTCCAAAATTATTTGTTTTCAAGTTTATCAAACAAGCAAGTACAGTTCCTGCCCATTTTATGGTTTAACTTTGCAAAGAGATTTATTAAGGATGCACCATGCCATTAACTGGAAAGCGAGAACTTCACAACAGGAAGGACAAATAATTTTACAGGATATTATGTCTCCCAGTATAGTAACAATATTTCAAAAAGTACAGTTTTCCATGTAAGAAATGTAATTTTCACTATTGAAATCATCACTTTCACAAACCAAGAAATATGAGAAATTGTAATTCTTTCAGATGTAATATTATGGTACTTATTGTTCAAGTTTTTTAATGGATCTCTTACTCTAGTTTTAACAAGGGGGAAAGAGAAATGCAGGAAAAGTGCAATTTTGAAAGGTTAGAATCAAGCGAAAGCAAAGTAGCAATCTCCTTAAGTAGTTCAATTTCTAATGAACACATTCATTTTTTTAAAAAAAAAATACCATGCAAAGATCAGGCAACTAGATTTTGTGAGATTACCAGGGCATCACTGCTTCACTGGACACCACTCATAGGTCACCAATGTAGGCAAATCTGACATGTCTTTCACCATTTCCTCCCTTCCAGGAGAAAACCTAGGATCAGATCCTGAGATATAGGGCCTGTTTGGAAGGGCCCTGAGAGTGTGTGATTTGCTCAACTAATTTATAACACTGAGTGAGGAATCACATCCTAGCTTCAGATTTGTAGTCCAGTGCTAAAATCATTACGCTCCACCAGTTCTTACACTTCCCTTACTATAGAACACCCCTCCTCCCCCCCCCACCGACACACACACACAAATTTGGTAGGGTAAAATAAAGCAACTTCGATTCAGACTGTGAAGGCTGCATTTCACAGATGTTAAAATCCATTCTATAATAAGATTTTTTTCTATATTATCTCAAGGTAAAATTTTGGATTTAATTCTCCCAAAACTTAGCATTCTGAAGACATATTTGTGACCAAGGGACTCTTATTTCAGTGGTCACTGTGTACTACATGATTTTAATATGACTTCAATGTTTTATTATATAAAAGGGACTTTTGCTTGAAAATGTAATAAGGCAGCAAGAAATAATTGTCATATTAAAATTAAATCACATGATATCCTGAATACCTAAGTCTGCATCTACATTAGAGAATTAATTCATTTTGACTAATGCTATGGATTAGTGGAAGTTGCAGTTTTACATGGTCTTTAACTTTCCCTGCCAAAGATTGCTGGTACCTCACCAAACTACAGATCTCAAGATTCCATAGCATTGAGCTCTGGATGTTAAAGTGGTGATGATCTGCATTTAAGTCTACAGTGTAGGTGCATCCTATATTAATAGACTTTACCTGGGGAAAATAATAATGTTCTTCTTTATTTCAGGAGTTAAGTTTTGCTCAATGCCATGTTTCCTATATACACGTGAAAACAAGTCACAACCTTTTTTCTTCTGTATTTGTACTGACTTTTGATTTTCTGGAGTAGGTCAAGCATGACAAATATAATTGTAGGGAAATTAATGTATGTCAGAGTCTAGTTTGGTTTTAAATAATTAGGATTAAGGCTGTTTAATAAGCTGAATGGGCTTCTAAAGTGTGTCTCTGAGGACAGAAGGAAATAATGTAAAAACAAAATGAATTATTCATTGGCCTATTAAACACAATGAGATGAAGATAACTAATGGACAGTCTAGTTTTATACATTCTGTACCATAAGCACAGTAAGCAAATATAACTCAATTTCCTCTTTGTTCGAGAAATCCATGTTTAGAATTGTTGCACAATCTGTTGAACGGGTTTAACTACTGAGGAACATGCTCTATTTATAGACGACAGATACATTATGAATTGACATTTTTTCTTTATATTTACAGGTCCTCTGGACATTTAAATGATTTACCATATCTGTTTATCTTTTCATAAGCATGTAACATTGGTCAGCATTGGGAAAGAATTGGAAACATAGTGATACTTCCCTATCTACTGGACTTTTTCAGATCAACCATGGAATAACAAGACCAGGCACAGGCAACTGGGTTTAATAAGGACCATGTTATTTACCCCAGAACCTATTTAATTGTGCTGAATTGGGAAAAGATCAAGAAAGCAGCAACCTTGTGCAAGATAAGCTGATGCAGTTGTAAACCACTGACCTCCTTCTCAACCTTCCCTTGGATGACACACCAGATACTCAAGGACAAAATGGCATATGATGGTGAGCTTGAAGCATTTCTTTTATATCCTTCTTCCCTCTAGTGCAGTGGAGATGGAAGCTTGGAATAAACTCTAGATATAATTCCTTTATTTTCAGTTATAATAAATTAAAAGGAAACTATGCATTGCTATATTGTCTATGTATTTTTTCAACAAATGATAGGCAAAATACCTATTAGTGTACCGTTAATGAAAGTTTAAAAATGAAGAAGCAAAAATGGAATAATAAAATCTGTTATTGATCGTTGACAATTGCAATTAAGCTGTGGTTATGATTTGCTGAGCCCTCTCAAAGCAAAGGACAACAACAAATGTGTTGCTATAAGGCACCAAATCTGCATAACATATGTATTATGCACACCAGGCATAATTGAATATATTGCAACCAAAACATATGCTAAAACCTTTGCCCGTTTCTTGTAAACTTTGATTGATTGTTTCTATTTAACTGATGCCCTTGTGTATATCTTCTGAAAACTATGCTGAGTTTCAGCAGTATTAAATGCTCTGTGCATTTATTATTCTACAACATCATGTTACATCCTTAATAAATGAAGCCTTAGTTCAAATGAAACCATATTGTTTTTACCTACTCCCCCCAATCCCCAAAACCCAGTAATTAGATAGAAAAGGCGATGCAGGAGCTCTCTAACCAGAAAAAAAAGAACCTGACACTAGCAACACCTCTTCTTACCTGAGGATATTTGTCATCTATTTTTAAGGACCATTTTCACCAATATCATTTAGCATATTGTTCCAAACATAAAACTTTGATAATAGGCCAATTTGAAAGACATTATAAAATGTTGCTTGAAAGACTAAAGGACATAGAATGAAACTGGAACACATTTTAAAATGCTTCTAAAGAGACATGCTACATACATAATTACAGTTTCATTTAAAATATTTTGAAAAACAGCTTTTACAGATATATAAAATTTACTTTTACAAAACAGCAATATGTAGTTTCTATTTCCAACTAGATGCTCTGAATCAATGGTATTTACATAACCATTAACTTACATAGGTTCTACAATTGATCCTGCTTGGTTCATTGCCTGGATCAAACAGGACTCAACAAAAATTCTAGATCTTAGTTGTCTCGTAAGAAAATGCTAAGAAATCATATAATAAAATAAATATGGTAATACATCTAAAACTGTTTTGGTTTCCACCTTCTTCACTAACAGATTTGAAATGATTAATTTGCGATTAATTTAAATACACTCTAAAGAGATAGTTCAAAGACACATGGGATGTTGTAAAACTTTGAGGCTAACTATAAGAAAGAAATTTGGAATATAACCTTCATATATTGTGTCTACTTCATCAACTACATCTGATGAAATAGTGTCAGTGCACAAAACCTTGTGCTACAGACTTCTTTCTTTTGGTCTCAAAAATGCTACAAGATCCTTTTGCACTCTAAAAAAAGAGGTACATTGAAAAGTGCAACCCAAGAGCGGATAAAATTATGTTGATTGGTTGTGATACTCCTGTTGAGAAGTACCTTTTTCTTGAGACATAAGGTGATACATTGGGGACTTTGGAGTACTCTATAGGCACCCTTCAACATTCACTGGGGTTAGGGGCACAGAATCCCCATAAAAGTGGGAAACTGTGAATAAAACACTATTTTTAACCCAAGAGAAAAGCACCCTAGGAATCTCTAAGTCCTCTCTAAGCATCTTTATGGTCAACTTCCAATAGAATCATTTTGGAGGACATTTACACTCCTAGAGAAGTGATACCTCTAGGAATCTCTAGATTTTCCAGCATGACCCTATCATTAACTTCCACTAGAAATCTATAGAGCTTCACTGGAGGATCTAGAAATTCCTAGATAGAAGATATTAATCAAATTCATGAGAAATTCAAATCCACAAAAGTGAAACACACAATTATGAAAGACTCCCTATATTGCCTGTGGGTCAGACAGTCTCACTTTTTAAATTAACAATAGACAGTGTACAGACAGGTCACAATCTTGGGTTTCTTTTTTTTTTCGAGGAATGTTGTTTGGTTTGTTTTAGTAACACTAGGTGGTTTTACAAAATCAATAAGATAGAGCAAGTGTGTATTGTTTTTGTAATTGTATGTTTTGAAGTCATTTTCAACTTCAGACAACCCTAAGATGACTCATAGGGTTCTCTTGGCAGGGAGTCTGCCTATGGTTTCCTCTGAGAGTGTGATTTGCCCAAGGTCATCCAGTGGGTTTTCATGGCAGTGGGATTGAAACCTTAGTATCCCAGTGTCCCATGCCAATACTGAAACCACTGCACTGTGCTGTCACTAGAGTGTATATATTGCCCATTAAGAAATATACTTGAATGTATTTTCCATCTGATTTAAGTAAAGCAAGAAAGCCCTTGCCTTCTTAATCTAGATAAATTTACAATTTCAATCTTTCTGCATGAATTCTGATTTCAGAGGTTAATTTATGATGACAGACTGCATGACCAAGGTCTAAAAGCCACACCAGTGTAAACAGACACTTAACACAGTGTAATGTATTCTGAATCCACCCCTTAAAGCAGTATGTAATATCTAGAACCACGTGTTTTTGCTTAAACATGTATTAATTACCACTATCAGTGTATTATTTTCTCTTTTTCTCTCAAGTATAACTATAGAATTGATAGACATTTTCCTGACACATGGTATGCTTCATCAAATATCTATTTCCTGATTCAGAATACCTTAAGATTTCTAATTATAGTGAGATGTTCATGGTAGAGCACTAATGATACTCAGAGCAATGTCTGTTTTAAGTCATGAATAGTTCCTTCTCAATAAAAGCAAAAATTGATTGGCTTTTGGAAGGAAAAGGGCTATTTTTGCTCTTTTCTTTTTAAAACAGGGAAAGGTTGGGGGGGTTGCTCTATCCTTCTGGAAATTTGAAATAACTGAGCAGTTAAAATTCATGATCTACATTTTGTGTCATTATTATTACATTAGCATGAAATTATGGCCCTAGTTAGTCATAATTATGCCCATAATTATTCAATTTATCACTATAGATCCTCCTGGAAATTTTATTGGAGGAGTTATTAACATTAATAAATTGTTTTTCTTCATATCCATATTATTAATTCACCTCATGTGTGATAGAAACTCTCAGCCATAAAATTAATACTAAGTCTTCGCTTTGTATAACTGACTTAATGAAGGATAGTCCAATAACCTTTTGCCATTATCTTGGTTTGCTGTTTATTCCTGTTCCATCCGAAGCAGAAATTGTATTCATCTATATTAACTTGAATACATTGTTAGAAATGCACCCTGGACTTCCATGAATAAGTGGTGTATTGGTACATATTGTCTAGTATGTCCTACTTGCAGTTTTGCAGTTCAGGAAACAGAAAATATTTTTTTGGTTTATTCTTTTCCCAACAAACCAGAGTATTAACCCATAAACATGGTTTATTTCTCAGGTTGGAGGACAGGCATGCTAGAAAGACAGCTTCTTTCAGATGCAAATAAATCATAGATCTAATGTACTTGAATTGTGCAGCTGTTCCTACTATGATAAGGTCAGATTAGCCAACACCTGCCCTGTCTCATATGTTCAAACCAGATTTTTTCTTGAATTCTAGCTTGTTGGAATCATAAAATAGGGAGTTACACCAGGTTCAACATCACAAAAATCCATTTTCAAACCATAAAATATAATAACCAATAGATCTACACACTCACCTCTTTCCATTCATTAACTACATTTTGGTATAAAAGTTCCAAGATGACATGCTCCCAAGATTATTTTCTAACTGGGGCTAGAGGATCTTTAGTTCATGTCAAAATGATGCATGGCCCTGCAATCAATGAGAATAAGACTCCAATTAAAATGCATTAATTTTGCATTATTAACACTGAGGAGATTATATAGGTATATGCAATAATCAGAATACAGCCTATCTCTATCTTTGAAGGCTCTGACTGTCAGATACAGCCAAAGGCCTGAAGAAGAGTGAGAATGAAAAGAGAGGATTTAAGTTGAATGAAACCAAAGTGACAGATCAGGGCAGAGAGAGAAAACAAGAGCAGGTTATGTGACAGAGAGAATGGAGACTTTGAATCTGAAGGAGGAGTGATACTGTGAATGGAGTCTTAACAGGGGAAGAAAGTTAAAAAAAAGAGATAGAGATTTAGAGCAGGACCACGAGAACATAGAAAAAATAAGGATCTCATTACATATAGACACATAGAGGCACAGTCACACAGAGAAGTCACACAGGGAGCTAGTGTGGTCTAATGTTTTGAGTGTTGGATTCTGACTCTGAAGACCAGGGATTGAATTCCTTCTCAGTCATGGACAATTACTGAATGACCTTGGACAAGTCATGTTCTTTCAGAATGGAAGGAAGGCAGAGGTAAACCCTCTCTGAACAAATGTTGCCAATAAAACCCAATGATATGATCACTTTTAGGCTAAACATAAGATGGAAATGACTTGAAGGACCACAGCAACAGCAATCACATACATACACATAGAGATAGCATGCTTACCTCCCTGGAGGTATGAAAAAGTGATATGTATACTATTCAATGCATACATTTCCATAGCTTGGTTCCATGAAAATGGTCTTTTCTCCACTGGTCCAATTCACTCATGGTGCTTTTATTATCCTACCTCTTTGATGTCAATATGTTGGGAAATCATCCATTTTAACAAGTGTGTTCTGGTTGCTTTGATAATGAAGTATGATAATGTGTTAGGATGCTTACCTAAGTCCCCAGTTGGCACTCAGTGTGCCTCTTCTGAAAGGTGTTTAACTACTTCATCACATTATATTGTCAGCTGTCCCATTTAGCTTTCTGCCTCCCCATCACACACATGGAAACTTAAGAGCTGGCAACACATTCCTCTTACATTCACCACAAGAACAGTATCACTTTTTTGTTTTTAATCAGGAGAAACATCCCAAAACCAATAGCTCTATTACCCTGCCCAAACCCCTTTACATTAAAGGTGACTGACACCAGTTTAAAACCATTTCTTTCCATGGGATTCTATGGTTCTGCATCAAAGCCCATAGGATACAAGAGATAGTGATCCAGTTTAAAAGCATTTCTGACGGTTGGGCAATAAAACAGGATGGGAAACTATGATGGCTCCCATCACACCTGTTTTTCAGTTGTAAACATGGCAGTGAAATGTGATAAGAGGTAGGAGCTCTGAACGCGATTGTTGGCCCGTGTTCAGTTTTCCTTCCTTTCAGGATATTTCAGCCTCTTTTCAACCCTGGAACATGTGATGAGCTTAAAAAGAGGCTAAACTGTCATATCAGGAGAAATTTCTCAATATGATGAGGTTGATTGCTGGAGTTCCTTCCTTTCAGAACATTTCTGTCTCTTTTCAATCACAGAAGGTTATGCATGACAGCCTGAAGTAGTTTAACTCATGTGATGAACTCAGTGCCTTTCCATGCTTGAAAAGAGGCTGAAGTGTCCTATGACTGAGAAATTTTCTCAATGTGATAAGGTGGCAAGACACATGTTTTGTAATTTTGATCTTTGCAGGTACATTTCTGAGCTAAACAGAGTCACATTAAAGGTTCCTCCCTTAATTCAATCTTTTGGAATGACCAATATGGAGAGTGCTGTTTCCCCCTCCTTTGGCTCTAGGGCTTGCATTCCTTCTTTGTCTATATACACAGACTATAATCCATCCTCAGAGATCAAACATATATTTCTGAGCTTGTGTTGTTTCAGCTAAAACCTTGTGATGATTCAGACTGTTTACATATCGTTCAACACTCTTAGACTGCCTAGTTTTGGTTAAAACTTTCTCATACCTCTGACACAGAATGGTGTTCAATAGCCAAATGTGCCTGTTCCTGGAGAAGTCAGATCTGGCCACGGTGGTACATGCCTTGGTTACATCCTGATTGGACTACTGTAATCTGCTTTACATGGGGCTGCCTTTGAAAAGTGCCCAGTAACTCCATTTGGTCCAAAGAGCAGCAGCCAGACTGCTAACTGGGGCTGACTCCACAGAGCATACAACTCTTCTGTGCGACAGCACCACTGTCTGCCAACACATTTCTAAGCATATTTCATAGTGTTGCTTTTGACCTACAAAGCCCTATATGGCTCCGGTCCAGGTTATCTGAAGGACTGCATCTCTTTCTATGAACCTGGGAGACATCTATGATCTACTGGGGAGGGTCTTCTCTTGGTCCCACCACCCATTCAAGCATGTTTGGTAGGAACACAAGCAAGGGGCTTTTTGGTGGCTGCTCCCAGGCTGTGGAACTCCATCCCATTAGCAACCAGAATGGCCTCATCCCTGCTAGCCTTCCACAAGAAGGTCAAGACCTTCCTCTGCAAACAGGCTTTTGAGGAAGGGTAAGAGGAGGCTTTGAGGAGAGTGGATGAGATTGGGGGAGATTTTAATGTATTTGTTGTATTTTAATTTTGTTTTTACTACACTGTTATTGTTTTCTTTTAACTTTTGCATTGCTCTTTTCAAACTGTGTGGATAGACGTTAGCTACCTTGAGTCCTCATGGGGAGAAAGGTAAGATATAAATAAAGATGATGATGATGATGAGAATGATGATGATGATGATGATGATGATAATGAGTTTTCAGAGCCATATAATCCAGTTCAAAGAAGATAATCTGGATTTTAAATGGCAGTATAGATGGTGCCAAGGTTTTGAGAGAAAAGCAAGTTATTAAATCAACTACTGTATTTATTGGGCCCCTGCTGACACAGTGGGTTAAACCACTGAGCTGCTGAACTTGCTGACCAAAAGGCTGGAGATTCAAATCCAGGGAGCGGGGTGAGTTCCTGCTGTTAGGCCCAGCTTCTGCCAACCTATCAGTTTGAAACAATGCAAATGTGAGTAGATCAATAGATACTGCCTTGGCAGGAAGATAATGGTGCTCCATGTAGTCATGCTGGCCACATGACCTTGGAGGTGTTGATGGAAAATGTCAGCTTTTTGCCTTAGAAATAGAGATGAGCACCACTCCCCAGAGTCAGACAAAACTAGACTTAATGTTAGGGGAAACCTTTACCTTACTGCATTTATCAGCATGTCTACTTTGGAGCTTAGATGGTCATTTTTAATAATCTTTTCACTTGGAGTTCTGTCTAGAGTGTATTTGGATGGGAATTTTGGAATTAGATATCCCAGTCTGGTTTTGTTCTTTGTTTCTTTTAAATTGAAGGTAGGTATGCTCCTTTGCCTTAGCTCGTTTTGCATTTACTTGCCTTTTTTTCTTTGCAAATTGAGCTTTTGGAAGGTTACCTTTAATTATTGTTTCACCTCCTGGTTCCTATGAAAATTGGGGGTAGTATAGGCTGCCAAGGATGTAGTTGGATTATTATTTTGTGCTCTTTGCTGTTGCTTAGAAATATAAGACACACGCAAAAACACACACACTGACACACCACTTGCTGTTATTGGCTGCTCTAGTCACTTTCCTGCCTGATAACTATTCTCCGAATGAGGCTGTAGAAATGAAGTGTCCTCCAAGATGGATGATCTTCTTTTCCTGCTTACCCTAGCAGCTGTTGCATTGTGTCTCTCTGGGATGTATTTTGGACCTAGCTCCAGGGTATGTATAGCAGAGATTTGCAGTGTTTTTATCTGAGAGTTTCTTTACTTTTTAATAGAGCAGAACCAGAATATAACCACAGTTCTCTGAGTAACACAATAAATAGAGCCCATAAAACATGCCAGACATTTATTAGATTGTCCAAACAAATATGTTCTTGCTAAATTCAGGTATACAGAAAAAAGCGTTGTCTAATGAATGTATCTTTTAATACCATAACTGAAAGATTTTGTCTTTAATGATTCCCTCTCTTTCCATTATTTTTCTCTGCAAAAGTCTAGGTGTGAAGATGGCTTTAATTATCGAAATCAAACTGAGATGAATAAGCTAGTGAGCAAAACAGCTGGGACACTTGGAAAAAAAGAGCCAGGTTTATGGAAGAAAGGTATTCATAGGTAATATGGTACTTCATGAACATGAACTCAACCATCTGGGGTTGTTTATGAGAATCTGAATCTCTAGAATTAAAGATTTTTCCCCTCCCCAAGGCCCACTTCCAAGTCCTACTATACCAAAATTGCTCATTGTTTTCAAGTGCCATGGGCATGTAAAGGAAATCTTTAAGACTGTTCCCAGCACCTGTAAAAATACAATGACCTTCAAAAGTTAGAATGTGTTTCAGAACTAGAGTTCTGTTCACAATTGCTAAGTTTTCACTAAAATGCAAACATATTGCAATCAGGAATTAAAAATTTGGTGAGATATATGTCTGAGAGAAAAATCTAAAAAGAAACGGGGTGACATTTCTAGTGAGAAGAGATTAGCAAACAAAGTCAAATGATAGCAAAAATTGATTAAACAATATCAGTAAGACTCTAGGGGAAAACTACATAACCATAATCCAGTTTACATTCCAAATACATAGGCAGATGAAGAAGAAATTGAAAGACACTATGCTGGAGTCCAGGATGAATCAGTGCCCCAAAATAAAATCAGGAACAGACCAAAAAAACAAGCCACAAATATTTTTTGTTGGGGTGTGTTATAGGTGATTGGAATGCAAAATAGAGCAAAATCAAAGGTTTTAGGAAAATTTGCCCTAGGATCTTAAAAACAGGATTGTCCATGTCATTGTCTTCCACTTTTATATGTGTGAGTGAAAGTTCCATAGTGAAGACAGCTGGTATGAAAAATGTGGGACTGGAGAAGGGTTTTTACAGATACTATAGATGTGAACTCCTCCTGGAAGTTAATAAGGCTAAACATGGTCTTACTTTTGCCATATCATGTAAGGACATAGTTCACTAAAAAGACAATAATGCTTGGTAATATAAAAGGCAGTAGAAAAATAGAAAGGCCACATTTCAGATAGATGGGCTCAATCAAGGAAGCCACGGCCTTGAATCTACAAGATCTGAACAGGCTGTTGATGTTAGGATGACATGTAGGTCTATCAGTCATAGGGTTGCCATAGGTTGAAGTTGGCAAGAGTTACCAATTAATCATTCTAGGAATAATGGTACCTCTTGAAGTTACCTAATGAATAAAATGTGGCTACTGTTTGAAAGCTTTTGTAACTCCTCACCACAAAAACATCTACATTTTTAAGTCAGATATTCCAAAAAGTTGTCAAATAGTGTGTCTTTAAAAGAAAAGTTGTAGACATTTATTAAGCTATGCATTTTCAGGAAACAGCAAATAATTAAGACCAAATGAAACAAAATAAAGGAATTTGTTTGTTTGCAAATAAAATCAAGAATTAGAGTTCACTGCACCCACATATTTTTAGGAACATAGTCCTTTTAATGCAAGTACATCTCCACACTTATTAAAAGCTATGTCATTAAATGAATCCATTTTGCTGCCTTTTCATTTCTCATTACTGTTATTGCCTTGAATAAAGTTGTCAGACATCGGTTTTTGGAATTAGTCACTCTTGGCGCTTTGTGAGTCATTTTGCCACCACTGATCTCTAGAAATATAGGCAGTAGCTTCCAGTAATTATAATTTAAATAACAGATTTCAAAATGAAATACCACTTGCTGATCATTTTATGGATTTTTCCCCTTCGAGGTCAAACTGTATGTGATTGGGTAGGGAAGCGGAAAGGGACTTGGTGGGTCTGTTCATTCCCCCTGTCATTTGAGTAATTCTACTCCACTTCTTCTGTGGATTGTCATCTCCCCATACCCCTCCCTCCCAAACCCATTTTGTAGTTCATGGATTGGTGATAGTTCTGAAGTATGGGATAAGGATGTAAGGTTTGATTATATTTGTCCTTGAATTGCTGTGAAAACAAAATGAATTTTCTTTATGGAAATAAAATGTGAGATTTTCCGGTTGCAGTTATTTTTGAGAAAAATTGTGGATTTTATGGGATGAATTTTGAGTCTTTAATAAAATGCAATACATTGGAAAATAAGATAAATTGATATACAAGCTATCTAGCATTACGGTCATCCTATAGAGGAGGGATGGCATATTCCGGAATCTTGAAAACCTTACCACCTGAGGAATATCTCAAATCTGCCAAAAAAGGTCATTGAGGATTCCAAGGGCTATAGTGTATATTAGTCCACATGATTTACATCCCTTTTATAGAGATATCCCAGCACTGACTTCCAAGAAAGTACCCTATTCATATTTGTTGTGGCATAATGTAGATTCAATACATCTACATAATGTAGATGTATTGAATCCATTGTAGGTCTCTACAAATTCTAGTTAAAGGATACACAGATTGTCGGGTTTGCAAAGTGATATTGCACAGATGCCCCACCCGCAGCCAAGCAAAGCTTGAATTGAATTACCCCATGAAGGAGGCAGACTTGGTTTGGTCCAGCTAGTTTGCTGGCCCATGAATATGAGGGGGCGGAGCAGCAAGTTGGGTGAGGCTGCTCTGTCCCTCACTTTCGGTTTCCTTTTGACGGCGTGACCCACCTTCCCTCCCTATGGACAGTGTGAGTATAGACTGGTCACACATGGGCCGGGTAGGATTTTTTCCCCCAAGTTTGCATTGGGGTTTTTTTTTCGCCTACCCCATACTGTTTCAGATGGGTGTGGTAATTGGCTTTTGGGTGGTGTCATTTAAATAGGTTTCCTTTAGTATTAATAAGTTTCCATGGCATGTTAAACATTAAATGGTTATGGTAGGCACCGTGGCACCCCCGCCTTAGGGGGTGAAGGGTGGACTCCCACAAAAGTCTACATAAGCTTTCATAAAATGGGAGCTACCCTTGGGGCTGGATTGAGGTTGTTATTATTATTATTATTATTATTATTAAACTTTATTTGTACCCCGCTAGCATCTCCTGAAGGATTCGATGCGGCTTACACAGGCCGAGGCCTCAACACACAACACAACAATACAATCTAAGCAAATCAAACAATTAAAAACAGAATAAAGCAAAATAAACAACAGGCACAATACAGTACAACAGGCACAATACAGTACAACAGGCACAATACAGTACCGGTTTCTCAAGAGGTTTCTTTTTCAAGAGGTTTCTCACTCTTGAAAAACTCTGAGGTTTGGGAGGGAGTGCCCTCATGATGGCCTTCCAACTATGATCGGCCGAGAGGTGAAGACAAAGAATTTTGCTTGGCCCTCGGGATTCTTGGTGCATGCTTGTCCTTGGAGGTGGTCGGAGGGAGTGACACCTGGCCCAGGGACTAGGCTCACTAGGTGGCCATTAAGCCATGAGTTATATTTTGCCTTTTTACAGATTTTCCCTCTACAGCTTATTACAAATTATTTCAATAAATAGGTCAGAAAATGTCCCTTTAGATCCATTTTCTTGTGTCTGACTATTTCATGGTGGGAGTTCAATAATTTGTGCAATGTATAAAAATGCATAAATACAAAAAAATGCACCACAGCTTTGCACCTGAACAGAGATCTCCTATGAAGGTGTAATAAACCACTCTTTGTATAGTCTTCTCTTGTCAGAATGCCCAAAGTCAAGAAAAATCTTATAAATAGTGAAATTTTCTTTCGCATCTCAAGTATGGAAATGACCACAAGACATGGCTGGCCCCTTCATTTCTGTAAAACATTATGGTTCTTCTCATTTGTCAAACAGAATTCAAATTTATTGATGGGGAAATGAGTACTGCTATGAGTATAAACCACAATTCAATATAAACCACATAGCTAATTGAGGGTAGTTTGGTTTCAAGTTGGTGGTCATGACAGTGTCAGGGAACTCATAAATCACTTTGCCATGAAGATGGACTGGACCAATTAGGAATCTATAATTAAAAACTTTTTTAAAGGGCAAAAGCAAAGAAATATCCTGTTTACTTCTGATTAAATTGGGGGGTGGGGGGTGGGGGGGTGGGGGGGGTTGATACATTTTTTTGACTCTATATCCGGGTTGCTTTTGTTGGGCTGATGAGAACCTATGTTTCTGCTTTGCAAAGAAAGGAGGCAGCATTTTTTGTTATATATGCCAAACAAAAGAAAGACAAAACAAAGAGGGAATTTCAGCAGGTGAAGTTTATTAGATAAGTGACACCTGCTAAAGTTCCCCCTTTCATATATCCATTCTATGTATATTAGGTACAATAAAGTATCAATTAAATGTACAGTTTATTTCACCTGGCAACCCTAGTCCCAATGCAATACATGATAGTATAAACTTTGGAAAGGGGCTTCCATGCTATAAAAGTCTAGACTTCCTTGTATTCAATGCTGCTGCTAAGCTCCACCCCCACCTACTCAGTTGTTTGGTTCAGCTCAATGTGGGATTATTTTTACCCATTCCCTTATTATGTATGGCAATCTTTGCTTTTTTGTCATTTCATCATCATGTGGAATATTGGTTATATGGTGCTGTGTTAAATAGTCACAGTGGCAAGGCCATTGGAAGGGGAAGTAACATGAGTTATTCAATAGCATGAAGAGATACATTTATAGTATAAGGACCTTATCCCACAAGCACTCCCCCCCCCCCCCATTTTAAGCAGTTGTAATCCATTTGTGGAATGGAAAGCAATGCAGTCCATCCCAGAACACAGAGGAACTACCCGTTTGCACCTGTAAAGCTCTATAAGGTAAACGTTGAAAACAGTGTTTCAAAAAAGGGAGGTGAAGATGATCTGAAATCATCTCAGAAGCCTAGGTTGCATGACCTTTAATTTCTAAAGTGCAAAAAACACATGGGATGGGAGCCATCAGAATCCTACGCATTGATTCAAATAGGATGATGTGAGCAGATGGGGTGTCCTGTTGATGGTCTCCTAACCTGTGAGTGTGCCATTATGTGTGTGTGTGTGTGTGTGTGTGTGTGTGTGTGAGAGAGAAATATTGCAACTTTGTAACTTTGTTAAATCACTAAATTTCTGTTCCTTTAAAATAATCTTTTAAATTTTTGATGTTTTCTGCTTTTTCCCCTCCTTTTAAAATGTTGATATCATGAACATAACCCCGGGATAAGGATGAAAATAGTTAGCAATGGAGAAACCAGCAAATTATGAAGACATGTGATATGTATTAAATAACAGAACATTTTGATTTCTATTGCTAGTGAACTACCCCCCCCCCCCCCCCAAATGGGATAAGAACCTAAGTGATGCTGTCCAGATACAATTTGCCCTTTAGGATTGGAAAGGAACAATCTTTGTGGCATCTCCAGGATATTCCATCTCTCAGGGTATGTTTTCCTAGGCAAAAGGAAGTCAATATCAGGTTACAATAGGCTCATCTTATTATTTGGCCCAGAAAAGGAAGCCTTTTTTAAAAAAACTTTCTTTTTTAGCCTAATACTTCTGCATGATGAGATCTCACCAGATATCTTTTTAGCTAATAAAACTGTGGTTCTTGTTTATCCAGTTCCTGTGTCGTACTCACATTTATTGTAGTGGACATATTAAAAGATTTTATAAAAAGCATTCCTGATTCAAACATCCAGCTTTGGAAATGGAAGAACTTCAATTTTCAAAATTCTTATTTTGAACATATAGAGGAAGTTAGATCTATATATGGCATGCAACCTAAAAGTACATGTTAATGGAACTAGGGCCCAGAAGTCATCATCAGAAATAAATGATAGAGACCAATGTTGGTCCATGAGCCATCAGCAGCTGACCCATGCAAAGTTTCCATTTCCAATCAACAAAAAGGTCATTCAGAATAAATATTGTATCATTTCACAATGTGTGAAGAAAATGCCTCATCAAACCTCTTAAAAATCACTGATAAAAGGTTTATGGATAAAACATTTATTAAATAAAAGAATGTTGGAGGAACCTGCCTCAAACATGTGCCATGATTCCATGTACCTTAAAGTTTCCAATAATGTAGATGTATTGAATCCATTGTAGGTCTCTACAAATTCTAGTTAAAGGATACTCAGATTGTCGGGTTGCAAAGTGAATTAGTCTTCACTACTGCACATTTAACATATGAATATTGTTCAAATCAATAATTGCTTATAGTGTAAGACTCATATTTTCCTATATTAGACTACTAAAAAATTACACACACATACATCTGATGATAAACTCCTCATAAGCTTTTCTTTATAAATCTTATATAGTGTACAGAAGCTATAAGGACTGAGCAACTGGTATCACTGTAAATAATTTTAATGAAAGGACAGAAACATTTGGTATGACAGATAAAGCTAAAAACATTCCGTTTCTACCGTCATACTAATTACTTTTAGAAAAAGTATTTGTTTTTCTAAACTATTCATAGCTAAAAGCAATTTCCAGTACTTGAGTAGGATGTATCCCCTATGATTTTCATTATTTTGGCAAAACAGAAAAATATATTATTTAAGATAATGAATTATACAGAGGGGTTTTTTTTCCTTTGGAAATGCTGTATGCTGTACGACATCTGTATGGATGCCAAATAATTTTTACTCTGTTCATTATCACAATGGATGCTAAAGGGCATTTACTGTAATAAGAATAATCATAATGAAATTCAATTTAGGCTGAATTAGTAACAACAGGACATGAGTGCTTCTGCAGAAAACTGACAGGCTAAAAGAATCAAAATATGGCAGAAAATCTGTTTCTAACACATATTATGTTAAATCAATGGCAAAATGGTTATTGATTTTAAAGGAGCTAAACTCTATTCCCAATAGAAGTTAGATTACTTGGGAGATTTTAAGGAAAATGGATGCATTTTTTCCTGAATCACTAAAATGAATATAATTGTTCAATGAGTGTAGTTAGAAAAAGGAGACTGTGTCCACAGAGCAAGACTAATCCTTCTAAAATAAATCCACAGACACTGATATACATTGAAACAAGTATTGTCTATCGATTTATTTTGAAAGGATCAGTATTGCCCTGTGATATCCCCTCTATTCTGCTTTGGTTAGACCACATCTGGAATATTGTGTCCAATTCTGGGCACCACAATTCAAGAGAGATATTGACAAGCTGGAATGTGTCCAGAGGAGGGTGACTAAAATGATCAAGGGTCTAGAGAACAAGCCCTATGAGGAGTGGCTTAGGGAACTGGGCATGTTTAGCCTGAAGAAGAGAAGGCTGAGAGGAGATATGATAGCCATGTATAAATATGTGAGAGGAAGCCACAGGGAGGAGGGAGCAAGCTTGTTTTCTGCTTCCTTGGAGACTAGGACGCGGAACAATGGCTTCAAACTACAAGAAAGGAGATTCCATCTGAACATTAGGAAGAACTTCCTGACTGTGAGAGCCGTTCAGCAGTGGAACTCTCTGCCCCGTAGCGTGGTGGAGGCTCCTTCTTTGGAAGCTTTTAAGCAGAGGCTGGATGGCCATTTGTCAGGGGTGATTTGAATGCAATATTCCTGCTTCTTGGCAGGAGGTTGGACTGGATGGCCCATGAGGTCTCTTCCAAATCTTTGATTCTATGATATGAAGAAGAAGAGGAGGAGGAGGAGGAGGAGGAGGAGGAGGAGGAGGAGGAGGAGGAAAAAGAAGTTGCCAGTCTCCCGCAAACACACCCCCAATCCTCTGAAGGGACCCCTTTCCCGTGAACAATGGAATAGGGGCACAGATCCTCCAAATCTCAGAACCAGAACCCATTCCAACCATGCCAATCCATTCCCCTGTTGATGCCATTTGGATTTTGCCTACAAAGACATTTTTGAGAGCTGTTCTCCATTACCATTGGACTTTACTTGGATTTTAATGCTATTTGGACTTTCCTTTGGACTTCATGATTCATTGTCTGTTTACTTTGAAAGGTTTCTTCATTGAACACATATCCCTGAAGCCTAAATATATATGGACATCTATCAGTCTAAGACCTGTTATGTTTGAGAGCGGTTGCTCCTTTTCACTTTGCTTTATGCCACTGTATTGGGCTGTATTTTGAGAATTTTGATAAAATTATATACTCTATGCTGTTTGGATATTATACTTTCTCCTTGCTCAGGAGAAAGTATAATATTCTTTGCGATTGTTCTGAAATCTTTGCCCCCCCCCCCCCAGGTTGTGATGAATACAATTAAATTATACCACAATAAAATAAAATTATTTATTTATTTATTTATTATTTATTAGATGCACTTATTGACCGCCATTCTCAGCCCTTACGGGCGACTCATGGCGGTGTACAGTACACATAAAAAGACAGTTACAGAGGCCAGTATCAACAACATATGACTATACAACAATATACAAACTACATAAAAATCCGCTTCATCTCTTAGTAGAATCATAGCCAGTCTCATTTTCCTTGTACCATTCCAGTTCTCATTACCGTAATGTTGTTGCTTAGCACTTAATTAAATGCCCTCTCGAACAGCCAGGTCTTAAGGCTTTTTCGAAAGGACATGAGGGAGGGCGCCTGTCTGATGTGTGCCGGGAGAGTGTTCCACAGCCGGGGGGCCACCACCGAGAAGGCCCTCTCCCTCGTCCCCACCAGCCATGCCTGTGATGCAGGCGGGATCGAGAGAAGGGCCTCCCCAGACGATCTCAAGGTCCTCGTGGGCTCGTAGGCCAAGATGCGGTCTGAAAGGTATTTTGGGCCGGAACCGTTTAGGGCTTTGTAGGCCAAGACCAGCACCTTGAATTGGGTCCGGTAGCAAATCGGCAGCCAGTGGAGCTGGGACAACAAGGGCGTTGTGTGCTCCCTGCTACCCGCTCCAGTTAGTAACATGGCTGCCGCACGCTGGACCAGCTGAAGCTTCCGGGCCATCTTCAAGGGCAGCCCCACATAGAGAGCGTTGAAGTAATCCAGGCGGGATGTGACAAGAGCGTGTACCACCGTGGCCAAGTCAGACTTCCCGAGATACGGGCGCAGCTGGCGCACGAGCCTAAGCTGTGCAAATGCTCCCCTGGTCACCGCTGAAACCTGGGGATCCAGGCTCAACAATGAGTCCAGGGTCACACCCAAGCTGCGAACCTGCGCCTTCAAGGGGAGTGCGACCCCGTCCAGCACAGGCTGTAACCCTATATCCCGTTCGGCCTTGCGACTGACCAGGAGTACCTCTGTCTTGTCTGGATTTAGTTTCAGTTTGTTCGCCCTCATCCAGACCGTTACAGCGGCCAGGCACCGGTTCAGGACCTCGACAGCCTCCTTAGTAGCAGGTGGGAAGGAGTGACAGAGTTGGACATCATCTGCGTACAGATGACACCGCACCCCGAAACTCCGGATGATCTCACCCAGCGGCTTCATGTAGATGTTAAACAGCATGGGGGACAGTATGGAACCCTGTGGCACCCCACAAGTCAAAGGTTGTGGTGCGGAACAGGAGTCCCCCAATGACACCTTCTGGGTGCGACCCTCCAGAAATGACCGGAGCCACCGCAAAGTAATGCCTCCAAGACCCATTTCCGCAAGGCGCCCCAAAAGGATACCGTGGTCGATGGTATCGAAGGCCGCTGAGAGGTCCAGGAGCACCAACAGGGACACACTCCCCCTGTCTAGCTCCCGGCGCAGATCATCCACTAAGGCGACCAAGACCGTCTCGGTACCATGCCCCGGTCTGAAACCAGACTGTGCCGGATCCAGATAATCCATGTCTCTCAAGAATACCTGGAGTTGTGAGGCCACCACGCTTTCCATGACTTTGCCCAAAAAGGGGAGATTGGAAACAGGCCGAAAGTTGTCCAATTTAGTGGGGTCCAGTGATGGCTTCTTCAACAGCGGCTTTATAATAGCCTGTTTTAGGCTCGCTGGAATCTTGCCTTCCCGAAGGGAGGCATTCACCACCACTGTTACCCACTCGGCCAATCCCCCTCTGGCCTCTCTCAGAAGCCAGGATGGGCAGGGGTCTAGGATGGACGTGGTGGGCCTCATTCCTCCAAGTATCTTGTCCACATCCTCGGGTTTCACAAACTGAAAAGAATCCAACAAAATAGGACAAGCAGGTGCTCTCGTTACATCCACAGAGTCTGCATCTAACGCGGCGTCCAGCCCAGAACGGATCAAGGCGACTTTGTCTGCAAAGAACCGAGCAAATGCTTCACAGCGCGCGACCGAATTGTCAGGGCTCCCACCTGCAGAGGCGGGAGTTAAAAGACCTCTGACAATCCGAAACAGCTCCGCCGGACGGTTCTTTGCAGACGCAATAGTGGCCGCAAAGAAAGTTTTCTTTGCGGTCTTTATTGCCGCGGCATATGCCCTAAGAAAGGACACAAACCGTGCTCGGTTTGACTCGCTCGGTTCCGAACGCCACACGCTCTCTAGTTCCCTCTTCCTTCGCTTCATAGCTGCCAGCTCCTCAGTAAACCAAGGGGCTGGTTTAGCTCGGCTACTTGAGAGGGGACGTTCCGGAGCAATCATGTCAATAGCCCTGGTCATCTCCCCATTCCAGAGAGCCACCAAGGCTTCGACATGGTCACCTACCGAGGTGGCGGGAAAATCCCCAAGAGCCGTCAGGAATCCATTCGGATCCATAAGCCTCCTGGGGCGGACCATCTTAATGGGTCCTCCACCTTTGCAGAGGTTAGGGGGCGCAGTGAGCCTAAATCTGATCAGGAAGTGGTCGGTCCATGGCAACGGAGAGATGGACAACTCCTCCACATCGCCACCCTGTTCCCATCCCTGACAGAAAACCAAATCCAATGTGTGTCCAGCACAGTGGGTGGGGCCAGATATTTGTTGGGACAGCCCCATGGTTGCCATGGCAGACATGAAGTCCTGAGCCGCGCCTGTGAGGGCCGTCTCGGCATGGACGTTGAAGTCTCCCAGCACAAGAAGCCGTTGAGACTTCAATGCCAGGCTCGAGACCACCCCCGCTAGCTCAGGTAGGGAGACTGTAGTGCAGCGAGGTGGACGGTACACTACTAGAATCCCTATACTGTCCCGGTCACCCACCCTCAGGTAGACGCTTTCGAAATTTGCGGTCTGCGGGATGGGGCACCTGGTCAGATGGATGGAGTCCCTATAGACCACTGCGACCCCGCCTCCCCGCCCTCCGGATCTAGGTTGGTGCTGCACGGAGAAACCCGGAGGACAAAGCTGGGTCAGATTTACTCCTCCAGCTTCATCCAACCAGGTCTCCGTGATGCACGCCAGATCTGCCCGTTCGTCCAGGATTAAGTCCTGGATCCAGGTCGTTTTTCCGTTGACAGATCTGGCGTTCAACAACACCACCTTCAGACCGGAGGGTCCGCTCACCTGGTTACACCAATTTACCTTAGGAGACCGATTTGGAATTTTGATTATAGATAAGTGGTCCGAATTTGGCCGAATTTGAGGTCTCCTTTTCCCGCATCTCCTCCTTCCCACCACGACCTCTATGGGGGCCCCTCGGCTAGTGGAACACCTCCCCTCCTCCATGCCGCTATTTCTGGCTAGGGTCTTAATCACACTTTCACCAGCTGTTTGGGATGTTGGCGTTTTATCTTGCCAATTGTGCTGGCCTTCTTCATCCCCCCTCCTCCCCTCATTGTTTCCCACAGGTTCCAGCCCACTACCTCCCCTGCCCCTTCCACCAGATAATAGTGACAGAGACAGTAAGCATAGGAGGGTGGGGGACCACATGGATGGAAATGGACACTTCGGTAGATGAAGGGTACCGGAGGCAAGCGTTAGCCGCGAAATAGGATGGTCCTTGAATACTAGAGTCTTAAAGTGCAAAGTGCAAGGTAAATTCCGCGGCTACCGAGTAATTCTTAAGGTGCAAGGTTTTTAAAGTGCAACAGGATATTAAAGTGCAACAGCCTCAACAGAAAATATTTGGCCCTCTATACTACTAAAGTGCGGCAGGAGGAGTTGGGAGGGGTAAAGTGCCACAGTTGGTAAAGTGCAAACAGTTGGCTACGGAACAGGCGCCACTAAGCGCTATATTATGGTCTTATTACCACATTAGCAGCAGAGGTAGGACGGATTATACCGTGCAATGTTCGCAAAATGTACACAGTGGTCAGGAGACTGGCAGTTAGTAAAGTGCTATGATTCAGATGTAAATAGCTGACGTTTGATGTAAATTAGCGGATGGACCTCCGGAGGTGGTCGACACGGTGGCGGTCAGCTCAGATGGGGGGGGGGGCGCCGCTTGGCCGGTGGTGAGGGCCAGATGGAAGGCAGTAGGGCCCGGGCAGAATAGGCAAAGGTGGAAAGCCTAGTTTGCCCAGCGGCCGAGGGAGACAAACAAGTCCAGATGGTTAGGCCGCAGGCCGAAGCCACCCGGCAAGGGACCGTCTCTCTTCGGCTCGATTTGGCCAGTTGGTCCGCGGCCCAGCAGCTTGCTCCGGCCCCTGGAGGAATCCTCGCCGGCAACTGGTGGTATCTTCGCCGGGGAAGGATGACCATAAAGATGATATCTCGAGGAGGTGGCTGATGGAAACTCTGTAACAGCAGCTATGTCCGAAAACGATTCGAGCCGACAAGTCTCAATATGGTGGTATCCTTTAGCTATGAATCGCTCAGCCGATGGAAAAGCTTCTCTTCCTCCCCCAGGGAGGCAGGAGGGAGGGGGCAGCACGGAGGAGCCTTGCAGCTTGGTGGACGCCGCTGCTGGGTCTCGTTCCCTTCTCTTCCTCCCCCAGGGAGGCAGGAGGGAGGGGGCAGCACGGAGGAGCCTTGCAGCTTGGTGGATGCCACTGCTGGGTCTTGTTCCCTTCTCTTCCTCCCCCAGGGAGGCAAGAGGGAGGGGCAGCACGGAGGAGCCTTGCAGCTTGGTGGACGCCGCTGCTGGGTCTCGTTCCCTTCTCTTCCTCCCCCAGAGAGGCAAGAGGGAGGGGCAGCACGGAGGAGTCTTGCAGCTTGGTGGACGCCGCTGCTGGGTCTCGTTCCCTTCTCTTCCTCCCCCAGGGAGGCAAGAGGGAGGGGCAGCACGGAGGAGCCTTGCAGCTTGGTGGACGCCGCTGCTGGGTCTCGTTCCCTTCTCTTCCTCCCCCAGAGAGGCAAGAGGGAGGGGCAGCACGGAGGAGCCTTGCAGCTTGGTGGACGCCGCTGCTGGGTCTCGTTCCCTTCTTACAGGATGGGCCAATGGGCTGCAAGCTGGAAGTCAACTTCCAAAAAACCTCCTGGTCAGTCACCAGCAAGGCAGTGAATTTAAACCACTAGACTGCTGAATCAAATCATTCTCTCCAGCTTATTTGATACTTGAAGAGGCTGAGGGTCAGTCTGGCCACCAGAACACATAGTCACCCTCAGATTCTGCTTTGCCTTTCCCACAGTGACTGATGTCTGGTAAGATGGGTGGCCTAAATATATATGACAATTGACAATCATCACTTCAATTTGTAAAGCCATGATGTAAAATTTAAATTCTGCAATTATGTTGTTGTTGTTGTTGCCTATCACAGTTTTATTTTAATTAATTCAGAGGACGTTTTTCACTAACTTCCTTTGAAGATGAGATAGTTTTCCCAAGATCTCTAAATGGGTTTCCAAGACTGAGCAATAATACAAACCCTGGTCTGCCAGAATCCTTATCCAAGACTCAAACTCTGACATTATGCTTTCTCAATATTAAAAATGGCAGCTTTTAATAGATCATGATGGTGATGACCTGCTACTTCATCACACTAGAGAATTAATCCACTTTAAATACAGTTTCTGCTTCCTGCAGAATTTTTGGTGTTTGTGGTTTAGTGAGACTGTTAGAGGCTCCTCCCTAAACTACAAACCCCAGAATTCTGTAGGAGACAGCAATCAGATTTAAAGTGGATTTATTCTCTACTGTGATGTGGTCCCTAATATTAGAAATGGGGAAGTATGTAATTGTGATATTGAGCTCACATGGAGATATCCAGCTTTGGGATTTCTAGAGTATGATGCAATCTGAAATAAGTTTTAGATTTAATTATTTTGTGGATCAGAATCTATTTACATATTATTCCTTAAATGCATGTGTATGCATGGATGTGTAATTTATTTAAATGAATGGCTCAATTTCCTTCCCTACCTTTTGTATTTAATTAAATCCAAATTAATATCCTTCTCTTTTATACTGAGATCCCCATCTGCATATTTTTAAATGTTCTATATTACCAGGTGCCATGGAGATGAATAGGGACTCAAAAGGAAAGCAGAGATT